>NC_059381.1:25296888-26004388 GCF_019703515.2 Myxocyprinus asiaticus | reverse complement strand
CTCAAAGTATGACTGTCTTACCCTGAATAGCCAAAACTCCACCTTCCGTGACAAAATAGTATTATATCTGAATTTCAATCGGTTCAATTCTCTGAGGCCATCAGATGACATTTGGCACTTCAGCTCTGCCTCAGCACTTTTAATATTGCCTTCCAACTCTACGTGTTCTTGTGCTTTGGATGTTTTGATGAATGAGGGATAATGTAAGAACCGCCTAAAGTGCCTCCCAAGCCACGTCCACAGAGGATACTGAGGACCAGTTGGTCTCCATATAAACACTGATTTCAGCCTTTAACTTTTGTTGGAAATCAGGATTTTGCAAAAGGGATACATTAAAGCGCCAACTATATGATTTTTTTTTTCTCCGTATGTGGCAACACCTCTCAGCAATCAACAACAGATGAAATGAGGGACTTAGCTATAAAAAAAAAAAACTATTCTAGAATAAATCTTATGGACTGTTTAAAATTTGTTATAGTCCCTCCCAGATGGGTTTAAAAGTCTCCAAATATCTGTAAGACCAATATGTTTACACATCCTGTGAATCGTCAGTGTTGCTCTAGGGGGCTTACACACTTTTGCTTCACTATGATCAAGGACTGAGTCCATCAAAAGATTAAAGACTCCTAACAATATTATATCATGAGGGGTGCAAGCGGCTTGCAACATTCCTTCAAGATCTATAAAAAAGCCCTGATCCTCAGCATTAGGTGTGTAAATATTAGTCAGAATCAAACTTTGCCCCTGAATTTCTGCTAAAACATTAATGACTCTTCCTAATTTATCTTTAATCTGTTTGAGACATTTGAATTGTAGATGTTTACTTATCAATGTAATGACTCCCCTGCTCTTACTTGATCTTCCCAAATTTTTCAGCTTTCTGTGGGGAAATATGCATTTCTTGAAGAAACACTATATCATATTTCTTATGTTTAAGAAAAGAAATAACCTTCCTTCTTTTTATGGGGTGCCCCAACTCATTCACATCCACGTGGAGAGAGACAATCCACTCATATTAACATTTGACATTTTGACATGTTCGAAAAAATAGATTGTGTGTCAAAAATAAAATTATAAAGACCACATTCCCCATTAGTGCAACAATCAAACCCCGAACTTCCCCCCAAACCGAACAAACATAAAAAAGAAAAACAGCGCCAACCAGCATCCATCCTTCTAAACTCAAACAGTACATGTACGCCTACGAGAGCCCCCGTGACAACTTTGCCATCAGACTGTATAAGTCCGGTACTTCTATACAAATTTTGTGAGACAGAATTACATAACAGAAAATAATCTATAAAACAAACTCCAGCCAATAGGCAGAATAAACACAAAGAACATGTAGATTAATTCACAAAACTGTATCGAAGGTGTGTTCCTCCACAAAACAAACTCCAGCCGCTAGCGGAACCAGCACAAAAAAAAAAAAGTTCAGTTTCCTCGGACAGTCAAACGAATGTTCAGTGAGCTGGCTGTTCATGAGTGCAGCAGATGACCTGATCCTTCCAATGTCCTGCAAAAAATACTCCACAAAACAAACTCCAGCCAATAAGAGGCATAAGCACAAAGAATGAGCAGATTCATCCACAACTGTCCCAAAGGAGCTGCTAGGCGGAACCAGCACAAAAAGAAACAAAATGGCACCCAGCTTCCTCAGACAGTCAAGTGTATGTTCACTTGTATGGCAACGTGAGAAACATCAAATGACTTACTCACCCCATTGTCTCTATGAAAGACAATGCTTGCTGTGGGCATGTAAATATTTTGCAGCCATCCTTAGTATCAATTCTCAGTTTGGCCGGAAACATCAGAGCAATAGCGATCTTCCGTTGATGTTAGTGTTTCTTGCATTCCTTGAATTGATCACATTTCTCTCTTGTCGAATTTGCAAAGTTTGGGAACAAGAAAATGCTGTGGTTATTCCAAGAAAGCCTTCCTTTATTCATCGCCTCACGTAACACAAGATCTTTATCAGATGATCTCAGAAATTTGGCCAGAATTGACTGGGGCCTGTCTCCCTCAGCGGATCTGCGAGCCGGGATGCTGTGAGCTCACTCAATTTCCAGCTTATGGCCTGTTATGTCGAGCAGACTCAGGAAGAGCTTGTCTAAGAATTTCACCATATCTCGGCCTTACTCGTTCTCAGGAATTCTAAACAATTCGGATATTGTTTCACCGATTATGATTCTCAAGGTCTTCCAGCTTTTCCCAAACGCGTTCCAAATCTACTTTGGTTGCTAGCACCAAAGGGGCAGTGGTGGCTTGGACAGGGGCAGTGGTGGCTTGGCGGTTAAAGATCTGGGTTACTGACTAAATGGTCAGGGGTTCAAGCCCCAACACTGCCACGATACCACCGTTGGGCCCTTGAGCAAGGCCCTTGACCCCATCTGCTCCAGGGGTGCCGTATCATGGCTGACCCTGTGCTCTGACCCCAGCTTGGCAAAAACAGGGGGTAGTGGTGGCTCAGTGGTTAAGGCTCTGGGTTACTGATTAAAAGGTTGAGGGTTCAACCCCCAGCACTGCCAAGATGCCACTGTTGGGCCCTTGACCCTATCTGCTCCAGGGGTGCCGTATCATGGCTGAACCTGCACTCTGACCCTAGCTTAGCTGGAATATGTGAAAAAAAAAAAAAAAAAAGAATTTCACTGTATATGTGCAAATGATATATGTGCAAATGATAAATAAATGTAATTAATAATAAAAAAAAATTAATAGCAGATTAGCAGCTAATTCCATCTCCAGATAATCAATCTCTTATCGATTCTGAGAATTTTGCCTCCATCACTGTAATCGATCGACATATTACAGCAAGATCCTCCAGGTCCGCTACGACTTTCGTCAGCATCACGACATGCTGGACAGTTGCCGCTGAATTTCTCCCACCGCACCGTCCAAACCGAGTACATGGTCTGTGGCCCTGTCTGAGGTATCAGCTTGAGCACGTAAGTGTCTTTTAATATCTCTAGAGCCCGAGGATTTTGAATTCTTTGACATGTTGACTTCTTAGAACAGTTATGTTGCAGGGTGTATCAAATCTCACCGGTATATGATACAAAAATAATTAAAAACTAGCAAAGTGCACAGAGCTCGTCGTTCACACGTCCGATCCTCGCATGGCGCCACACAACTCCCTGGAATTAGATTTTATAAAAAAAATAAATAAATAAATAAAAAAAAGCAAAAGTCAAGGTTCCAGTGAGGCACTTACAATGGAAGTGACTGGGCCAATTTTTTGGAGGGTTTAAAGGCAGAAATGTGAAGCTAATAATTTTATTAAAGCACTTACATTCATTCTTCTGTTAAAACTTGTGTATCATTCGAGCTGTAAAGTTAGGGTTAGGTTAGGGTTTTTTGACATTACATCGCCATGGCAAAGCAGTTGTAAAATTAGATACAACTTTACATAGAAAAGGTTAGTAAGCGATTTTGTCACACTAAAATCATGTTAACACACATATTAAGTTTTACAGATATACTTTTGAAAATTTGAAAAGTATTTTGACATTTACAGATTGGCCACATTCACTTCCATTGTAAATGCCTCACTGGAACCCAGATTTTTGCTTCTTTTAAAGAAAAGGATAGATGAGTCAAAATAATTTTTTGGTGGTAATTAATAATATGCCACAAATATTGTTGATTGAGCTTAACTTGTATTGAACCCAGAATATTCCTTTAATGTTTACATAAAAAAAAAAAAAAAAAATAGAAAAAAAAAAAAAAGAGGAAAATGTAGGCCTACATTAGGCTATTTATTTTTTTAATTTTGCAAATGCATATACGTAAGATAAAATAGTTCAAAACCCAATTTCACCCATTTCCAAACAGCCGTGTGATTATAAACAAAAACAAACAAACAAGCAAAGTCAGGAATATTGTCTTTTTTTGCATTTATACTGTTTATTTATAGTATTTTGTTCAGATATGACTGTTTGTGATAGTGGGACCCCCCCTCCCCCTTGATAAAAATAAAATTATGGTAACAATAGTTAAAATATCATAAGTAACTAACTACAGTTATTGTTACTGCTGTAAAACTGTGGTGATCCGATTCTGATTTGTTATTCTATAAAAAGTTCAAAAATATTGCTGTGCAGTTGCAAGAAAAAATCTGCATATTTTCTCTATCCATTATATCATAATCTGATGTTGCAAAGGCTACATGTACTATGTATGTTATACATTATTGCAACAGCATTTTATATAATTATATGCATTTGACAGGCACTATGGATAAAAGCACCTGTCAAATGCATAAATGTAACATGATTCTGATGGGACTTAAGTGAAGTTTCATTTTCACATCCATTAATCACTATCCATATACGCCTTCAAATCTTCTAATGCTTTCTTTAGTGCCTGGTACCTAAACAAGACATGGCTTGATAAAAAAAAAAAAAAAAAAGACAAATGTCTTATAGGGAAAACAGCATATGCTTGTAGATTGCTTGTTCATTCTAAAGCACAAATCACACAGGCCATATAGTGTGCTTCTTACAAAGAGTGCTCCGCCCTTTAAATGTAAATGAACAGTCTGTGGTTAATGTAGCGGCTCATTGACATTGTCAGAATGATTGAGTGTATAGTTCTGGCTAATATGCACTCTGCTTTGATGAGTGTGTGATGTGGAGGCAAGCCATGCTCACAGATGCTCTGCTGCTGACAGATTGAGATGCAGCTGTAGTTTATGTTTGTTATAAATATTAAACCAACTAAAAATGACACTGCTGTTTCATGGGGGCAAAGATCAGCCATTCGTCTGCTAGCTCATTTACATTGATGCTTGTTTTGCAATGACTAAAATGTAGATAGCCTCAAATCTTTCTGTGCCCTAAATGTAATTGGTGTTTTCATATTTGGTTTATAAAGGTTCAGGAGGTTATTTTGGTGTACAAACCACACACATATTTTTTTTTTTAAAGAGATACTTTACACTCAAAATTAAAAGTCAGTCTATTTTTAAGAATGAAGCTTTTCAACTGTATGACAAATTTCCATCCAACTGAATTGAGCAATTTTTAAATAATCTACATTACATTTATATTTATATGGTCAGAAATTTAGAGGAGCTTAGGGCAAAACTGCCAATTGCAAAATGCCCTTATAATTCATTTTTCTTTATTTTTAACATCGGATATATTTCTTAATATTCTATTACAGTACTACACTACTTGGCAAAAAAAGAAAAAAGAAAAAGTCGCTGTTTGGATTTAAATGAGCAGATACTTCAGATACTTAAGAGTCTATGACTGGATCATTATTGCAGTGATTAATATGTTTCAGCTGGAAACAATCTTTTTAACCCTAACTGATGCAGTGTGTAGCTTCTCATTTCTTAAACAACCATGTCTGAAGACATATCCCGTGGTTGTGGGAAAGATGTTACTGTGTTTCAGAAGGGGCAAATTATTGGTCTGCATCAAGCAAAGAAAACATTTAAGGAGATTGCTGAAATCACTGGAATTGGGTTAAGAACTGTCCAACACATTAAAACCTGGAAGGATAGTGGTGAACTGTCAGCTTCACGGAACAAATGTGGTTGGAAAAAAAAAATCTTGAGTGATCATGATCAGAGATCACTAAAACGCTTGAAGTCACATCATAAAAAAAATCGACAGTAGAACTCACAGCTATGTTTAACAGTGAAAGTAAGAGCATTTACACATGCACAGTGTGACGAGAACTTACAGGATTGGGACTAAACAGCTGTGTGACCACAAGAAAGTCACTTGTTAATGAGGCTAATTGGAAAAAATGACTTCAATTTGCTATAGGGAGCATAAAGATTGGACTGTGGAGCAATGGGAAAAAGGTCATGTGGTCTGATGAGTCCAGATTTACCCTATTCCAAAGCGATGGGTGCATCAGGGTAAGAAGGGAAGCACATGAAGCGATGCACCCGTCATACATAGTGCCCACTGTACAAGCCTCTGGAGGCAGTGTTATGATCTGGGGTTGCTTCAATTGGTCAGGTCTAGGCTCAGCAAGGTCAGCTGAATACCTGAATGTACTGAATGACCAGGTTATCCCATCAGTGAATTTTTTTTCTTCCCAGACGGCACGGGCATATTCCAGGACGACAATGCCAAGATTCATCTGGCTCAAATTGTGAAAGAGTGGTTCAGGGAGCATGAGGAATAATTTTCACACATGAATTGGCCACCACAGAGTCCTGACCTTAACCCCATTGAGAGTCTTTGGGATGTGCTGGAGAAGACTTTACGGAGTAGTTCGACTCTCCCGTCATCAAAACAAGATCTCAGCCAAAAATGTATGCAACTCTGGACGGAAATAAATGTTGTGACGTTGCATAAGGTTGTTGAAACAATGCCACGACTAATGTGTGCCGTAATCAAAGCTGAAGGCGGTCCGACTAAATAGAGTATGCAACTTTTTTTTGCCCAGGCAGTGTAGGTATACATATTATGGCATATTAATACATTTTGATTTATTGTTTAGGGTAAGAGGTTATACATTTTCAATCTTAAGAATTTGTATTAATGAACCAATTAAATGAAAGTATTTGACATATATGGATGAGAAACAGATTGTTTTAAAATGGTCAGAAAAAAAATATATGCCCAAACAATCCAATTCAGGGGTACAAAACTGCCCCTTAATTCAGTTAATTTCTGACACTTTAATTTGCAATAATCTAAAATAAAGAAAACATTCGCCAAATTTACTCCACTGATATTTGTACTTCATGCAGGAAGGAGAGACAGAACTAAAAAGACAGTGGTTTCTTTATTTGCAAATTAATCACAAAAATATTGGCTACCAACAATAAAAAATATTAACAACGGTAGGTTTGATTGTACAGTCCAGATGATTATTTCCTTAGTTATTTTATTCTATTTACTGAAACCCTACATTATGATACAGAAAGCACAATATTGGCAGTGTGAAAGTCATGGGGATCTCTCTGCACCTCTTTGTGAGTGTGGTCAAAAAATAAAAAAACAAAACAACAACATTCCATTCATATTTTATATACTCTTTGTTCCATTCACTCATAATAAATGGGTTCTGTACACTGTGACAGAAATTTCATTGAAACATAATTTGTGCTTGGTGCAAAACTTCCCATTTTACCAGGAAACACAATATTGCATTATTAGATGTCAGTTGTTGGCTGGGGAGCAGGAATTCTAAATTATGAAAAGGAGGAAGAGTTTTACAAGTGTGATTATGACTAACCCGAGAGCAGCATGTAAGGTGCATGGTTTTGTACCGTAGACAGTTGTAAACTATACTTACATTTAAACCAAGACTCAGTAAAACTATCTCTAAAAGGTACTGGTAATAAAAAATGCTCCATGAACCCAAAAGTCTTCCTGTGTTTAGGTGCAAAATCTTTGTGTGGAGTGATATCCTTACACGAGAGATACACATTATACATTTTTCCACTCCTTGGTCAACAACAAACACATTGTGCTTCTCAAGCACCATACTTTGAGGTCAATGAAGAAAACAATGGGTTGTACAGTTTTTACAAATAAGATCTGTATTTTCAAAAATAAACACTCGAGATACTGTCAGTTCTCCATCTGTAATATTGTGAAACTGTGCGTTAAGCACATATAACCCCTTACACAAGTGTCCCTCCTAAAGCAGGGAATATCTGGGGTAATTTAAGATTAAACGCAGTTCAATCTTTACTTTTATATGCCGTTTTTTTTTTTTTTTGCAGAACCCACAAGTATTTTCATTATGAAATGCTTTGGAAGATGGTTTGACCACAAGCTGCACTTACAGACAAGACCCTGAATAGAAATGGGAAGCCATCAAATGACGAACGCCAGTTAGTGTCTGAACGTAGAGTCAAAAAATATGATAAATGCCTTCTTCGGGTGACAGGGTACATTACACAGCAGTTAGAAGAGACATATATGCTGTGTGAAGCAATTGTGCATGGAGGTACAGACAAAAGTGCACAAAAACTTTTCAAAGACAAATGGAAAAAGGAGAGAACAAAATTAAATGCGATTAATTTTATGTTCTACATAAAATTAGATTTGGGTTCGTTTCATGACTTCTCATTTCAGCAGCACGTCTTTGAGAAATAAAATCCATTATCGCAGTGGTTTAATATTACCCCAGCACTGGGTTATGGGGCTTTGCGTAGCTTTCCACGGACTGCCCTGCCTGCCACTGAAAGGTATTATGTATATTATATAGCATCCTTGCTTACATTCATGGGTGTAATTTATACAGTTCAGTAGCAGTCAACAGTTCCTACAGAACACAAGCCATAAAAAATGGCCTTAAAAATGGTGTCTTGGCAGACGCAATACATTCCTGGACACATTCTGGTGACAACCATGAATGTAAAGTGATTAGATTTTGTGATATGCTGAGCAATCACATAAAAATTAAAGGGGGGTAAAACATTAATAATAATAATAATAAAAAATGATAAAAAAAATGATAAAAGATTGATATTGTTGGGAGATTTATGAATCATTATTAAAACGGCAACACCATTACTGACAAAATTCAACGCTCCAGTAAGATCAGTGATAACGCCAAAATAACTCATGGGTCCAGATTTTGACATTCATCATTAAAATTAAGATTAAAAGATCAGCCCCTCAAGGCATGTCAAAGCA
Source organism: Myxocyprinus asiaticus (assembly GCF_019703515.2). Classification (NCBI taxonomy): domain Eukaryota; kingdom Metazoa; phylum Chordata; class Actinopteri; order Cypriniformes; family Catostomidae; genus Myxocyprinus; species Myxocyprinus asiaticus. The sequence continues at coordinate 25,995,773 of NC_059381.1, read as the reverse complement.
TATTAGCTCATATATTTTGTGAATGTAATCGTAATTGGCTTGATAACGTTGCATTAAGGCAGTTACAGCACACATAATGGGCCATCAAAACACCCAGCTATTTTACAGTTTCATATTTACAGTCACATTGATTATGGATGTAGCTTATCTGTGTTTTAGTACCACAATTTTTCACGCATTATTAAGTTTTCCTGTGGATTTGCAACTAATAGCCATAAATACATCGTAATGAAATTTCACCTTTAAATGTCACATTTGAAGCCCGGAGGGTGCAGCTGTAATGAATGGGTTCAGTATGCTATGAAATCAAAACAGTTTAAAACAGAAGCATGACACTACAAGGCGAACGCCCTGTGTTGTGCAATACAACACATGAAATGATAAAAGAAGATTTAACAAAGGAAACAATGTCTGACTTTAAGGTTCCACCCTGGCACTTGTTTATCTGTTATTGACTTTTATGTTGTCCGCAGAGTGCACTCCTCTCCCATATTGCGTGCAGGTGTACATTTGTTCTGACATTATGACCGAGATCCCTGGCACTTCAACGCTCCAGAGCAGTAGAATGTCTTTTTGAAGCCTCCTATTGTGATCCCATGTTTGAGCTCTGTCTTAGGCCCTTCACTATTCTCCAAAACAGAACAGATCCTTGAGTGCACCTTAGTGCATCTTCCTTGCCTTTTTTCTACCTCTCCATCTTGTCCTCTATAAGCTCAGTCCCCCGAACTGTAGGTCCGCAAGGCTGCTGGAGGACACTTGACCAACTGCCATGGCCGACAGCGGACAGGGGTGGACAAGAGGGTGAGTCCCCTCAAAAGCAGAAGGAGGGGTGTCTGAGTCTGACCAGTGTGTCTCCACCCCCCTCCTCAGGCTACCTGCTGTGGAGCAGCTCTTCTCGGAGCCAGCTAGGCAGCGGCTGGCCCATTTTGTACAGCAGCTTGGAGAGCTCAATGTTGTGCTCATGGTAGTACTCTCTCAGGAAGGTCCGGGACTGTGGAGGAAGAGGATAAGGTTATTTTCTCTGCTTATATGTAGTCTAAATGTGATGATTGAAAACAGCCATCAATTTTGCAATTCCGTTTGGTGACACTTGTGGTGCAGAAATTACACTTCATCTTTAAAATGGGTCATATTCTGATGCTAAACAGCTAAATATTTTTGACTTGATATTAACCAAAACACCTCAGACTCAGAAAGGGTCATGAACCTGAAAGCTACAGCTGTTCATTCAGTCTACTACTCTCTCTCTCAGAAGTGCTGCTACTCCTACTGTGTCTGCAAAGGCAGGTCATATCAGCCTGTTCTTTCATCCCTCATTAACTTTGATGTATCTGCCAAGAAGCCTCAAGGTAACATCAAGGTCCTCAGCATCCAACGGAGCCTCTCTTTATCATACTCTGACTGAAATTGCTGTGCCCTTCTAGAAAATATACCAATATGAATGACCCTGAAGTGACTAGAAAAGAATAGACGCAATCTGAACGGTCTCACAGAATGATATAGAAAACATGAAAGGGCATTTGCAACACATTTAATTCAGTAACGCCACCACTTCTGATTATTCAACAGGATATAATGTAGGATGAAATTTGATTTTATCAATCAGAATTTGAAAGGATCATGGATTTTAAGCTATGAAATTATTAGTTGTGCTTGCTAAGGCAATCACTATTATATTTGATCACTAGGGGTGGGCGATATGACCAAAATCTTCTATCACAATATGAATAATTTATATCACGATAATGACATATATCTCAATATAGTAACATTTTTCTAAAAAAATAAACGGTTTACATATTAATCACATTGTAATGCCTATTTTTGGATAATCCAGTCAGTGAATAAAATATTTTATAAAAGAAAAGAACTTTCTCATATAATTTTCTCTTTATTTAGAACTTAGTCAAAGTAAAAAAATCCCTCAACTTGGTATTAAATCAACCATACTGTAATGCTAAATTTCACAATATGACACATTTCAGTCTGATCTGTTGCTGACCGATATTATTATTATAATAAACTTTCCTTAAGAAACTGAATATCTTCTCAAATCAGTGCAACAAAGAAAATAGGCCATAGGCAATAAATAAATATCATTAGGTTCTTTATGATTTAAGTAATCTCTATAGAGAATGTATGAATATCTGAAGGCAAAAATGGCTGGTTTGTTTCCTATTCTTTTTTTTCCCTTCTCCCCAATTTGGAATGCCCAATTCCCAATGTGCTCCAAGTCTTCGTGGTGGCGTAGCGACTCGCCTCAATCCGGGTGGGGGAGGACGAATCTCAGTTGCCTTCGCATCTGAGACCATCAATCCGCGCAATTTATCATGTGGCTTGTTGCGCGTTACCACGGAAACATAGCGCGCGTGGAGGCTTCACGCTATTCTCCTCGGCATCCACGCACAACTCACCACGCGCCCCATTGAGAGTGAACCACATTATAGCGACCACGAGGAGGTTACCCCATGTGACTGTACCCTCCCTAGCAACCAGGCCAATTTGGTTGCTTAGGAGACCTGGCTGGGGTCACTCAGCAAGCACTGGATTCGAACTCGTGACTCCAGGAGTGCTAGTCAGTGTCTTTACTTGCTGAGCTACCCAGGCCCCTTTCCTATTCTTAATATCAACCCTCATTGGAACAGAATTTTAGTAAGGGTGATGATGTGTAGTTTAAAAACACTTTATTTTGGCGCATAACACAATGTTGTAGCTGTTTTCCTCGTCAGAGGTGGTTAGAAGGTCAGGCTGTCTAGCCATCTGAGATGTCTGACTTCCACCATAGTGCTTTAAGGTAAAAACTGTCTCAGTAGAATTAAAATCGGTCATGTAAGTTTTGTGGTCTGTGCCGCGATAACTGAAGACCTGCTCACTGATAAAAACGCATACAGCACATTAGAGTGCATTCATAAAGGATTCAAACCCCTTAATTTTTTTCACATTTTGTTGCGTTGCAGCCTTATGCTAAAATGCTTTAAATTATTTTTTTTTTCACATCAATCTACACTCCATACCCCATAATGACAAAGCAAAACCCAGATTTTTTATAACTTCAAATGTATTAAAAAGAAAAAACTGAAACATCACATTGACATAAGTATTCAGACCCTTAACTCAGTACTTAGTTGAAGCACCTTTGGCAGCGATCACAGCCTTAAGTCTTTTTGGGTATGATGCGAAAAGCTTTGCACACCTGGCTTTGGGGATTTTATGCCATTCTTCTCTGCAGATCCTCTCAAGCGCTGTCAGGTTGGATGGGGACTGTTGGTGGACAGCCATTTTCAGGTCTCTCCAGAGATTTTCGATTGGGTTCAAGTCCGGACTCTGGCTGGGCCACTCAAGGACATTCACAGAGTCTGAGGTCCTGAGCACTCTGGACCGGCTTTTCATTAAGCATATCTCTGTATTTTGCTGCGTTCAGCTTTCCTGTAACCCTGACCCTGCTGATAAAAAAACACCCCCACAGCATGATGCTACCACCACCATGCTTCACCGTTGGGATGGTATTGCGCAGGTGATGAGCGGTGCCTGGTTTCCTCCAGACATGACGCTTGGAATTGTGGCCAAACAGTTCAATCTTCATTTCACAGACCAGAGAATCTTGTTTCTCACAGTCTGAGAGTCCTTTAGGTGCTTTTTTTATGTGTTTTGCACTGAGGAGAGGCTTCCATCTGGCCACTCTGCCATAAAGCCCAGATCAGTGGAGTGTTGCAGTGATGGTTGTCCTTCTGCAAGTTTCTCCCATCTCCACACATGATCTCTGGAGCTTACCCAGAGTGACCATCAGGTTCTTGGTCACCTCTCTTACCAAGGCCCTTCTACCCCGATTGCTCAGTTTGGCCGGGCGGCCAGCACTAGGAAGAGTCCTGGTTGTTCCAAACTTCTTCCATTTAAGAATTATGGAGGCCACTGTGTCTTGGGAATCTTCAGTGCAGCCGAAATGTTTTTGTAGCCTTCTCCAGATCTGTGCCTCGACACAATCCTGTCTCGGAGCTCTGCAGGCAGTTCCTTTGACATAATGGCTTTGGTTTTGCTCTGATATCCATTTTCATCTGTGAGACCTTATATTGACAGGTATGTGCCTTTCCAAATCATGTCCAATCAATTGATTTTTTCACAGATGGACTCCAATCAAAGTGTAGAAACATCTCAAAGTTGATCCAGAGAAATGGGATGCACCTAAGCTAAATTTCTAGTGTCATAGCAAATGGTCTGAATACTTTCATTAATGTGATATTTAATTTTTCTCTTTTTAACAAATTTGCAAAGTTATCAAAAATCTGGTTTTTGTTTTGTCATTATGGGTTATGGAGTGTAGACTGATGTGAAAAAAATAAATAATTTAAAGCATTTTAGCATAAGACTGCAACATAAAATATGAAAAAATGAAGGGGTCTGAATACTTTCTGAATGCATTGTAAATCTTTATCGATTTGACACTTTACATCGTTGCCACAACATACAGTATATAGTCATAACGCCCAGCCCCATTTATCACTATAACTATTGCTCATACTTAGGGTTTGGGATTTGAACAAATTCGTCCTGCACTGTTTGTGCTACGGACATTAATGAAACCTCAAATCTTGCAGCTTGTTGAGGAGAGATGTGCTACTACTACCATAAGTGATTAGATGGATATAATTCCATAGACTTACATGAAGGACCAGAGCCATGTTTAGTGACCAGAATATCATAGAGACTTGGAGGGAGGCTCTTGGCAACCACTCATAAGACCTAGCAATCCACACTCTAGTAACTGCATAATGGGGGGAGCACCACTCACATAAAAAAATAATTCAGAAAAATACATTACATTTAAAAAGTAGTTGGTTAGTATGTTTTCCTGTAAATGTGGCCCTGGTTACTTTAGTAAAAAAGCTGTTTCAGAGGTGGATAAAAATATTAATGCTTTAATTTTTTTTATTTCTTTTTTTATAATGTGAACTGTTGAATTGTGCACAAATTGACATATATTAACAAAGTAAATTGGATCAAATTTTATTTCATAACTTCTTTAACAACAGACCCACTCTTCATTATTTTTTTACAAATTCAAAAAGACTGGTATGGCCTTCCTGAATGAAACACAGACATGAAATGACTGGTAAAACAAGGAACACACTGTAATCTTACATCAACGTCCATGTCAGGATATCTCCTCCCCTTACTCTTCCCCAGGCATTTGGTCTTGCCTCCGTCTAGCAGCTGGCACCAGAAGCCCTTCTTCGGATCAAACCTGAAGTAAGAGGGAAGGGACAAAATAAAGGACAGGCAGCAAAAACAGGGGCATGTTTCCACCTCAGGCTAACCAAAAGGGAACATAACAGACAGATGGTGCACAGCGAGGCCTCCTAAAAGGCTGACACAGGACAAACTATCTTCATTGTCTATCGGAAGAAGTGTCTGACAGATGTTACTGCTTCTGAGATTATGCGGTACAGCACAAGAGACAACAGAGAACGAGTATGACAGAGAGAGAAAACAAGACTGAGACACAGTTGGCAGGGACTGTCAGAGTTAAGGAATAGTTGACCACAAAATGAAAATTCTGTCATTTACTCACTCTCATGTTATTCCAAACCAACTTTGGAGTTAATTTCTTCCTTGGAACACAATATGAGATGTTAGGCAGTATGTCAGGGTTTGCAACCTAGGACACCAATGCCAATGCTGGCAAGCGGACGGTTAATCAGCAGCGAAAGAGGAGTATGTATTTTATTCATATGAAGTCTCTCGCACATGCATGTGGCATGCCAATCTACCACTTGTTGTAATCCTTCATCATAATCACACAGCATATTTATTTAGTTATGACCTTATTCACGGCAGCGCCATCTTTGGTTTTTGATGGGAATGACAACAAGGCCATGAAGGATAGATGTACAGTCTATTCAGTGGGTTGTACTGCTGTTTAAAGTGGTTTTGGATTGTTCCACTGACAAAACATTGAAAAAAAATATCCTTCCGAGGAATTTCAGTAGACAAAAAACTGATAACATGAGTTGTGGAAAATTAGATTTGATCTAGGAGCTTTTTTGATAGCTTTATACAGTGCATGTCATTAAAGAGACTGTAAGTCTGTACCTCATTGTTTTCATTCCAGTCAAAAATAAAAGACGGCACTACTGTGAATAAGGTCTATAAGCTAAATGGAAACCTTAACACTATAAAAGTATGATGAAACAGCACTGGTCAACAACAGATGAGCGCAGCGTGAGCAAACCATTCGCGCTTCACGAGTTGCTGGAGCTTCACTTTCGGTGAATCATACAAGTAAACGCGTCCGATTTGAGTCAGTCGCATAGAGTGGATGATAGCCTATGTTTTCTTTTTTTTTTATTTGTTCCCATTTTCCTTTTTGTAACACATGATGTAACCTGGCTATTTATGGCTATTAGTTACTGACCCCTGGTCTAAGTAATCATTACATTTCATTGCATCTGTTTCCCATACAAAGAAAGTTAAAGGTGACTGCCTAACATCTCCTTTTGTGTCACAGAAAGTCATATGGGTCTGGGAAAACATGAGGGTGAATAAATGACCGAATCTTCTTTTTTTTGGCTGAACTATCCCTTTAAGAGAGAGAGTGTACATGAAAAAAAGGAATTAACAAGCACTCTTGTTATCCTGTCAGACTAATGGAATCCATCAGGACAGGACTGCTGTGGAACACTTGAAAGCAGCTCTAAAGCAAACACACCTCATGTGTTCAATAATACACCAAGTTCACCATGGTCCCATGGTGTTTATACTTGTGTACTACTGTTTGTAAAGATGAACATGGTACCTTCAGGCATTTGGAAATTGCTCTCAAGGATGAACCAGACTTGTGGTGGTCCACAATTTTTTTTTCTGAGATCTTGGCTGATTTCTTTTGATTTTCCCATAATGTCAAGCAAAGAGGCACTGAGTTTGAAGGTAGGCCTTAAAATACATCCACAGGTACACCTCCAATTCAGTACAACTCCTATCAGAAGCTAATTGGCTAATTGTCTAAAAGCTTGATATCATTTTCTGGAATTTTCCGAGCTGCTTAAAGGCACAGTTAACTTTGTGTATGTAAACTTCTGACCCACTGGAATTGTGATATAGTCAATTAAAAGTGAAACAATCTGTCTGTAAACAATTGTTGGAAAAATTACTCGTGTCATGCACAAAGTACATGTCCTAAACGACTTGCCAAAACTAGATTGCTAATAAGAAATCTGTGGAGTGGATAAAAAAAGAATTTTAATGACTTCAACCTAAGTGTATGTAAACTTCTGGCTTCAACTGTATGTTAGATTGGTGCTCCGCTGCATCCTTCATGACCTTGCACACAGAACCGACCCGGAAGATTGGGAAATGCACCATGCAAATGGCGTTCAAGACAAAAAATTTTGCCGGGTTTGCGCTTTCAACAGGCACAATTCATTCTTAGTGAATTCCATCCGGAGTGATTGGCTTTATCTCGGATGCTTACGCAAGGATCTTGTGGTAGTTGAGTGTGTTAGTCAAGCCTAGAAACTTCTGGATTTTGTCCATCACTGAAGCTGGTTCTGTCCTCAGCATCTGTCCATCCAGGACCAGGATCTGAGAAGAAAGACACATGTTTATCAAAGACATAGAAACATCCTCATACTCATGCAACTATGGACATAAGGGTAAACAGACATGATACCTGGCTGGGGTGATAGTGTGTGAGCCAGCGCTGTAGGTGTGTGGCGTATAGACCGGGCACCAGACAGCGACTCTGCAGTACCCTCAGTTTGATGGGCGTGTCCCGGCCAGCAGCAATGACATCATGGAATGTATATTTCTGTGCCACAGGATCATCATGGGCCCGCTGGTGCTGGAACACAGCAATGACATTGAGTGATATATCATTATCATATTGTTATTTTTCATTTCAAATCTCCTAAAGAGGCCATATCAATGGAAAAAAGGGATTATCTTTTGAAGAAGTTTGATGTACTATGTAGAAATACTCTTAAAGTTGACAATGCAAAACTCCCTGCGCAGTCGATCTATTTAGCAAAACTGATCATTCTGAAAAAGTCATGGCTATGTTGTCACAACCAAGAATACATTAACAGAAGACCACCCACATACAGTATATTAAGACCTTTTAATTATTCACCAACTTGGCTTACCCTAACGAACGACAGTGTGAACTAGGCATGAAAAGGTTAGCCAATCATAACAGAGATCATTTAAATATTGATGTCTTAAATGTAGGTTTGGAAGGTGGAAAACAGGGAGAGGACTTCAAGGAAAAAATAAAACAAACATATGTAGAATATGTTGCAGATGCTGCCATTAACAAACTTTAGAACTACATCTTTTCTCCTTTTAAATAAAACAAATCACATTGCAGACCTAATCTACTGTCTACAGCAGGAATCATGGCCTTAGTTAACCCTGGACATGAGTGAATGACACATGAGCACTTTTAAATCTGACCTGGTACCAGGAATAGGCTCTGTCAGCTGGGTTGATGAGAATGGTGATGATTTTCGCTTTGGGCAGAAGAGCAGCTGCTCGCCGGGCCGTGACCTCCGAGTCGAAATAGTTGGCACTTTTCTCAAAGTAGAAATCTGAGCTAGTGTTGGAAGGTAGAGGGAAATACTCCATGTACCTACAAAGAACACAAAAGCACACACACAAAATTAAAACAGCAAAAAATGAACTAAAAGCCCACACTTCATGGACAAAAATATATATCAACACCTGTAAGAAGAAGAAAAACAAAAAACAAATTGCATGACAATGTCTTGGAAAATGTCTCTACGCAACGATCAAACAGATTTAGGTAAATTTGCACCAGCTCACTAATAAATCTACACGCCGGTGTGTTCATGCTGACTGATCTTGACTGACTGAACAACATAAACAGAATTAGCTGTTGACCTCAAAGTAGGTGGAGCTCCAGGTCACACCTACTGATGATGTGAACCAAAGTAGTAAGGTGTTTAGCAGCCGGTAAGATGTTTTCCTGAATGTTTGCCTAGGCGAGCTGTTACGAACCACCTAAGCGAACTCAAAAACACCTTCTTTTTGGCCAGATTTGGTTCTAAATGATGTCACACCCGTTCGTTCTTCCACTTTGTATGAAGAATATCTGGGACTTGTTACTTAGAATTATCTACTTATAAATATCTCCATTATGACACTCGACAGACTGATGTTGTCTCACTGACTTATGTGCAAACTGTGTAGAGGAATTTTACACTGCAAAAGCACTTACAAAGAGCAATATCAAGCTGATGAAATATTTTAGAGCAAAGCAAAACAGTAAAAATAATAATTTCTAAAAAACTTGCCATGACTTTTCCATATTTTATTAAATTCCATGACTTTTTCAGGCCTGGAAATCACAAATAAATAATTCCCTGTGTTATGGCATTGTTGCACCACTGTCTATGTCTGTTCAGTGAGATATCTTTAGTATCTTTATAAGTTAAATTGTAGCAATTCTATTTTGTTGTTTGAATTCAAATCGAGACAAGAAATTTAAAACAAGAAACAACAATCAACTGTTCAAACTACATAAATAACAGGATGAAAAAGACTAACTAAAAATGTTTCTACTAATATAATTACAGAGTATGGAAAGAGGGAAAAGGAGACTTGGTGGTGAAGGGGGTGTAGTATTTTGATCCTTAATCGCATCCTCTCAGAGGAACATTAGCCTCAATGTTTCTTAATACTCCAAACTTCAAAGCTTGCCAGACCTTCATAATCTATGTAATTCACAGCAATTTACAAGAGCTATTACAGGTGCATCTCAATAAATTAGAATGTCGTGGAAAAGTTCATTTATTTCAGTAATTCAACTCAAATTGTGAAACTCGTGTATTAAATAAATTCATTGCACACAGACTGAAGTAGTTTAAGTCTTTGGTTCTTTTAATTGTGATGATTTTGGCTCACATTTAACAAAAACCCACCAATTCACTATCTCAAAAAATTAGAATATGGTGACATGCCAATCAGCTAATCAACTCAAAACACCTGCAAATGTTTCCTGAGCCTTCAAAATGGTCTCTCAGTTTGGTTCACTAGGCTACATAATCATGGGGGAAGACTGCTGATCTGACAGTTGTCCGGAAGACAATCATTGACACCCTTCACAAGAAGGGTAAGCCACAAACATTCATTGCCAAAGAAGCTGGCTGTTCACAGAGTGCTGTATCCAAGCATGTTAACAGAAAGTTGAGTGGAAGGAAAAAGTGTGGAAGAAAAAGATGCACAACCAACCAAGAGAACCGCAGCCTTATGATTGTCAAGCAAAATCGATTCAAGAATTTGGGTGAACTTCACAAGGAATGGACTGAGGCTGAGGTCAAGGCATCAAGGGCCACCACACACAGACATGTCAAGGAATTTGGCTACAGTTGTCATATTCCTCTTGTTAAGCCACTCCTGAACCACAGACAACGTCAGAGGCGTCTTACCTGGGCTAAGGAGAAGAAGAACTGGACTGTTGCCCAGTGGTCCAAAGTCCTCTTTTCAGATGAGAGCAAGTTTTGTATTTCATTTGGAAACCAAGGTCCTAGAGTCTGGAGGAAGGGTGGAGAAGCTCATAGCCCAAGTTGCTTGAAGTCCAGTGTTAAGTTTCCACAGTCTGTGATGATTTGAGGTGCAATGTCATCTGCTGGTGTTGGTCCATTGTGTTTTTTGAAAACCAAAGTCACTGCACCCGTTTACCAAGAAATTTTGGAGCACTTCATGCTTCCTTCTGCTGACCAGCTTTTTAAAGATGCTGATTTCATTTTCCAGCAGGATTTGGCACCTGCCCACACTGCCAAAAGCACCAAAAGTTGGTTAAATGACCATGGTGTTGGTGTGCTTGACTGGCCAGCAAACTCACCAGACCTGAACCCCATAAAGAATCTATGGGGTATTGTCAAGAGGAAAATGAGAAACAAGAGACCAAAAAATGCAGATGAGCTGAAGGCTACTGTCAAAGAAACCTGGGCTTCCATACCACCTCAGCAGTGCCACAAACTGATCACCTCCATGCCACGCCGAATTGAGGCAGTAATTAAAGCAAAAGGAGCCCCTACCAAGTATTGAGTACATATACAGTAAATGAACATACTTTCCAGAAGGCCAACAATTCACTAAAAATGTTTTTTTTATTGGTCTTATGATGTATTCTAATTTTTTGAGATAGTGAATTGATGGGTTTTTGTTAAATGTGAGCCAAAATCATCACAATTAAAAGAACCAAAGACTTAAACTACTTCAGTCTGTGTGCATTGAATTTATTTAATACACGAGTTTCACAATTTGAGTTGAATTACTGAAATAAATGAACTTTTCCACGACATTCTAATTTATTGAGATGCACCTGTAGATGTTAAATCAGGCATGATCCTGGAGAAAACCACAGCCAAGAATGCTGGAAACCAGGAGGGAACATTTTCTGTTAACAATACGAGAAAGTCAAAGGGAAATAGAAAACACACCAGTCAATGCCTTTGTGGTAGTTTCGGCCATTGAAAAACTGGATTTCCTCGAAGGTTTCCTTGCTGGGGTAGTTGCTGGTCATATCGGGATGCATCCCCAGAAACAGATAGAGTGCGGTGGTTCCTGAATGAACACAAGAAAACAGTGAGTAAATGCACAGAATTACAGATTTATTCTGGAAATAAAAACATGGTGCAAAATATCTCCCTAGGGCTGCACCAAATAATGATTTTGGTAATTGTGTTTTAGCTAGAAAAATTCTTGGATGAACCTGTAACAAAAGCCCATAAGGTAACATTTTATTATTTAATAGTTATTCATTATTACACAAATCTCTTAAATACTTGATTCTGATTGGTCAATCACTGCATTGTATGGTCAAATATTTTGTTATACTGACTGCTAAATTGCATAATAGACCGTTGTCCCAGGCAACTGATTGCCTATATAACTGTGCTAGTTTTAAATCTCTTGTATCACTCTGCACTCTCTTTTCACATAATAAAATAAATTAAACTTGAATCAATATTTCATGTCCATTTATATAATTATTTTGTAAGTAGCCATGTAATAAGTGAGAATTTACATTCAGATGGTCATTACTGCAAAATACACCCGTCTGGATTTATTTTGCATAATTACCGTCTGATTATTGCCAAGAAAACATTCTCCACACCATTACACCACCGCCACCAGCCTGAACTGTTGACACAAGGCAAGTTGGGCCCATGGATTCATGCTGTTGGTGCCAAATTCTGCACCTTACAATCTCTGTGCCTCAGCTGAAATCGAGATTCATCAGACTAGGCTACGTTTTTCCAGTCTTTAACTGTCCAGTTTTGGTGAGCCTGTGCCAACTGCAACCTCAGCTTTCTGATCTTGGCTGACAGATGTGGAACCCGACATGGTCTTCTGATGTTGTAGCCCATCCCCCTCAAGGTTCGACATGTTGTGCATTCAGAGATGCTATTCTTCTCACTACAACTGTACAGAGCGGTTATCTGAGTTACCGTAGCCTTTGTCAGCTCAAAACAGTCTGGCCATTCTCCGTTGACCTCTCTCATCAACAAGGCAATTTTCGTCCGCAGAACTGCCGCTCACTGGATGTTTTTTGTTTTTGGCACCATTCTGAGTAAACTCTAGAGACTGTTGTGTGAGAAAATCCCGGGAGATCAACAGTTACAGAAATACTCAAACCAGCCCGTCTGGTACCAACAATCATGCCACGGTCGAAATCACTGAGATCACACTTTTTTGTGAACATTAACTGAAGCTCCTGACCCGTATCTGCATGATTTTATACATTGCACTGCTGCCAAATGATTGGCTGATTAGATAATCGTATGAATAAGTAGGTATACAGGTGTTCCTAATAAAGTGCTCAGTAAGTGTATAATATAGTACATAAAATATGAAGACACTTTCAAAACATGATTGTGGAGGGTGCCTGCCAATTGTGACTTGAAAGAGTCACAGGCTTGTAGCCATATCTAATCTCACATGCATTAAGGTGGACTTAAAGATGTTTAAAAATGCAGGAAAATCCATGTCACAGTTTAGATAAGATAAAAAAGATGGAAAGCTCACTAAAATGAGCCTGAAGAGGCTGAAGTAATAACAGTTAAACAGAAAAAATTAAAAACTCTGAGGCCCAACCCCCTAATCCAGCTTTTATTGAGAAGATTAACAGTCATTTTACTATCCAGTCTTAGAGTGGGCTATTGCTCCCTGAAGACATCTTTTAGAAGTTTAATTAGTCAATGCTGTAAAAGTTTAATTCACATTTAGGAGTAGCCACAGATGCAGCATAAAGCCTCAGGAAGGAGGGGTCTGGAAAGATCTGCCTTCATTTGCTTTGAGTCTGTACATAAAATAAAACTCTACCCGCCCTTTATGCACAAATCCTTGACCAGCAAGGCTAGGCATTCGGATAAAAAAATCTTTTTTTACAAAACACACACACACACACTTGTTGTTTGGTGATCACTCACAGAGTAAACAATGACAATTTTCAATTACACAATAACAGCAATTAGGATGACCCCTACAAGTAAACTTTGCTGCTTAGACCCCTAAATAGAATGCTATGATTTACAGCTTTATATTTGCTGAGAAGTTCAAACAGAAGCTATGACTGTCCAACACAGCTAGATGGCACAAGTGCACACATTGCTTGATGTGTGTGGATGTGTCATGAGTTGACAACACTCACCAGTCTTCTGAGGTCCAATGACAAGCAGCTTGGGGAAACGATCGCAGGTCTTCTCTTTAGACCAAATGTCTTTATGTCTTTTGTCCTCACAGGGGTCCTGTAAGGGTAAGTTACAAGCTAAAGTGAAGTACTTATAACTACCTTTGCAATCAAAACAACAGCAGCATGTCTTACATTTCAAAAAACAACAAGTTGGCAGGAGAAAGTATTTTCAGTTACAGAGTTAGCAGACTTTTGTGAAACCTGCTGTTTTACAACATTATCCATCGCGAGACTCGCTGTGTGGAGTTATTTAACAGCAGTAAGAAAATGGCATTATGGGAGGATGGTTTTTATCTAGACAAATTAAAACAAACTATTCATGCATGTCAGTTATCTTAGACCACATCCACAGAATCCACTAACGAGCAAATTTGATAAATTCAGACTTGGCTTTTGAACCAGCAATAATAACATCCCAAAGGTGGCTGTTTTAAGAAATTACAAAGATATAATCAGAATCATAAAGCATAAACCAGTCTCTGTCAACAGCTGTGAAGCATCTTGGGAGAAAGTGGTCCAGCAGCAGCCATTTTAAGCCCTTCATCAATCACAGTTTAAGACAAGTGTAACAGCAGTAATGAACCGATAGTTTGAAGTCTTGCCCCTTACTATTAAAGCATGCAGTCTGGGTTGCGGCATGAGAGCAACCGAAACCCTTAAAAAGTCATTTTTTTCTTTTTCAATAACTGGTCAGTAAAAAAATGTACTTAGAAATAGTCAACCATAGAAGGTCAAACTAAAAAACTTATATGAGCAGTTTTATTTTCTATTCATTTTAGGAGGTTTGCAATTTGTGCAACCTGTTACAAAAATTTAGGACATATCTCAATACAGTCTCAAACCATGATTTGCTTAAATTTTGCAATTATCTAGCAATTACCAAAATAAACATAAAAATGAAAGACAACTAAATAAAATATATTCCAGAATGGCCTAAGATATTTTGAGGCATAAACAAGAAAAAAGCTATTTGCCAATGACGTAAGAAAAATAAAGGGAAAAAAAGTTTATTTTTCTTACCCCATTGGCAGATATTTTTTCTTATTTTAAGCATAAACCTCACTACATTTAGTTAGATTTCTCTGAAAACAAGACCTTATTCCATTTTGCTTGTCAAGTAAATATATCTTGTTTTAAGAATATTTAGATAATTTTGTCACAATTAAAAATTATTTTACATTTTTGTAATGGGGAAAAAATTATGTGTAACAGGGTTGCATGCAAAATATGGGCTAAATATGATGTATGTGGTAATTAAAACTTAACTAGTTTTTTACAACAAAAAATTAAATAAAATGTAAAAGATTATTTCAATATGTATATTTCACATTTAAAACTAGTTTCATTTCAGGATAGGATCATTTTTTGTTAGATAGTAGTTTATCTAACATATGTAATAGTTTTCATAACAAAAAACATTACGTTTGTGCTTCTAAAGGGGCCGTTCACACCTAATGCATTTTTCCAATTGCTTGTAACATGTGTAAACTAGACAGATGTCTTTGAACATTGCATGGCATCTCACTGTTTTTTCAGAGTCTCACGAAGGAGCGCCATATCAAGTTGAAAAGAACTTCAACAGTTAAAACTGTGCCTCGAGAGACCTGTTTTCTGTTCTTTTCATTGCGCTGCATCTAGATTTTTTTCACGCAAGAAGGGGGGGGGGGGTCTCTGAACGGCCCTCAATACTTAAATTAATAAAGTCATGTGAACCATCTATTTGTATAAAGCACCTAAAATCCATCAACACTCCAAGTCCAACAGCTGTGTGTTCTAATGAGGAGCTTAATGGCTAATGCTAGCGTCACATCACTAATGATTGAAGAGCCTCATTTGAGTTCACGCCAGTGCTTTGTCAAATTATTTCCAAGTTTGTGAATGTTTATGACAAATTCACTCATGAGAGCAGTTTATGTTAGCATGTGGATATGCTGTATTAAGTCTAAAAGAAAATCAAAACTCTTTCCAAGTCGTCTCTTCCCCTGCATGTAATAGCTGCCCGTAGATTTCTTGGGAAAACAACTGCAGAGGAAAGAAGATTATTCAGAGCAAGGCAATCTGTGGAACGCCAGGGAACTGAAAAAAAAAAAATGGGACCTCAACCTTGACAAGAAACAAGAGGGATCAAAGGAGGATTTAGAGCTTTCAGACTCCCACTTTCTCTCTGGGTGAAACAAAACAACATTTTGAAAAGAAATAAAGATGCTGGATAAATTGAAATGGGAAGAGAGGAGGGAAAGATAAAGAGAGAGAAAGACGGATCTTCCATATCAGCGCTGACTTTGAACTGAATTGTAGGAACCAATTTAAAAAATAGCATTCTCTGAATTATGGCGTCTTACACGGAAAACCATTTTCACTCTTTGTACATCAGAGTAAATGTGCAGACAGCCATAAGAAACCCTTCACTTCATATTACAGTAACACTCCTCAATCTACACTAATCTACTATCACAAAATAAACTTGTATTTGTTTCCCTCATGATTCCAGAGGATGGAATGGGCCTCACAGTCTCTTCTGTTACCTGCCAGATGGGGTCCCTCTCTTCTGGGAAAATTTGGAAATATCTCTGGGCCAACTGTACAGGTGGGAGAGTCTGTAGTTTCAGGTTGGTCCACATCTGGATGAACTTCACCAGGTTCTTGAAGGTGTACAGGCCAAGACGGTCATTCCCATAGTTGGAGAGGTGGGTCATGAAGATGCTGATCTGGTTTGAAATGAGGTGTAAAGTCAAAAAGAGCACAGTTTTTTTTTGTTTTTTTTTCACAACCACATGCTATTAACAGTGGATTCCAAAATGACTGCTGATCTAGGCTGGATGAATCCATCATATTCTCATAGCAGACATCCTTACTGAGATCCTTCTAATAAATCAAGGGACTGGGGGTGTCCTTAATAAGTACATGTACTAAACATGTTTAAATCTACCAATGAATTATAATTACATTTCCAGTCATTTGTGATTACTGCATGAGGATTTTTGAAAATCATTCAAATTCAGACCAAATCGCTATTTCACAAAAAACGTCAGCATTTTGTTTAAAAGTCTATGATAGTTGACGATAGTTCACCCAGAAATGAAAATTCTCTCATCGTTTACTAACCCATATGCCATCCCGGATGTGTATGACTTTCTTTCTTCAGAAGAACACAAATGAAGATTTTTAGAAGAATTTCTCAGCTCTTTCGGTCCATACAATGCAAGTGAATAAGTGCCAAAATTTTGAAGCTCCAAAAATCACATAGGCCAGCATTAAAGTAATCCATATTACTTCAGTGTCTTCAGAAGCGATATGATATGTGTGGGTGAGAAACAGATCAATATTTAAGTCCATTTATCCTATAAATTCTCCTCCCTGCTCAGTCAATCTCTGCTTCAACTTTCACTTAAACATTCTTCTTGTGTTTTGGTGATTCACATTCTTCCTGCATGCGCCCCCTACTGGGCAGGGAGAAGAATTTCTAGCAAAAATGGACTTAAATATGAGTCTGTTTCTCACCCACACCTATCATATCACTTCTGAAGACATCAATTTAACCACTGGAGTCATATGGATTCCTTTTATGCTACCTTTCCATTCTTTTTGGAACGATATTTATCACGATATCCATTTTGCGATTATCGGCATCGGACGATAACAGTGTTTGCTTGGCCAATTAATAGAAGTGTTAACTTCCCCTTGTGTCAGTTCCAAAACCTACACATATATTTGCTAATGGATAGTCAACACTGTTTTTTTCAAGGTTTTTCCTTTCAAATATGATTAAATATTGCATAATATAAGTGTTTATTACACTTTAGAAATTTTGTGTACATCTGATTTTCTTGTTGTTAAGTTGTATGTTTATCGGCATTTATATCGGTCATCAGCCATCCTGCTCTCTAGATATCGGTATCGGCTTTAATAAAAACCATATCGGTTGACCACTACTTAAAATCACTGTATATTTCACACACTGGTTTAGACAACACTGAAGAATACTATAGTTTCATTACTCACTGGATTGAGGAGCACAGTAAGGAAAAGCTCTCCTCCATTGATGAGTTTGTCCAGCTCTTTAGAGCCTCCAGGATACTCATTATAGAAGATGGTGTGAGTAAAGAGACCACACGTTTGCCTGGGCAACACCTGAAAAACAGACATTTCTCCTCAGAATGCAACCACAATTTAAATTCTTCTCCATAAGTAATTTCAAATTTAATGAAAAATTTAGCTAATTGCTTAAACTTTATTATAAAACAGATAGTTGTAGCTCTAACATCTGATTGGATGCCCCACATTTAAAACATTTTTTTAAATTAATTTTTATGTAAATGTTTTATTTGAAATATATATATATTTTTAACTTTTTTTAAATACTTTTATTTATTTTAATTTATGATATGTGAGGCACTTTCAGCTGCACTTGACATACAAAAGGTAATATACAAATAAAATTTCACAGCCTTTCTGTGAGCTCGAACTAGTCTGGCCATTCTCCGTTGACCTCTCCCATCAACAAGGCGTTTTCGTCCACAGAACTGCCACTCACTTGATGTTTTTCGCACTATTCTCTATACATTGTAGAGACTGTTGCACATGAAAATTCCAGGAGATCAGCAGTTACAGAAATACTCAAACCAGCCCGTCTGGCACCAACAATCATGCCACGGTCGAAATCACTGAAATCAAATTTTTTTCCCCCATTCTGATGGTGATGTGAACATTAACTGAAGATCCTGACCTGTATCTGGATGATTTTATACATTACACTGCTGCCACATGATTGGTTGATTAGATAATCGCATGAATAAGTAAATATACAGGTGTACCTAATAAAGTGGCCGATGGGTGTATGTATGTACATACGTACATTATATATATATATATATATATATATATATATATATATATATATATATATATATATATACGCACATATATACATACACACACACACACATACACACACAGTGTATAAACAGTGTATATACATACACAAAAAAAGCTAAGCTTAGGTCAAATGACAAATGAGTTGCAGCGTTCACAGCTCAACACATGTAAATAGGTCATTATTTCAAATTTAGAGACAATGTATTTCATCAACGATAACGTGATCTCATGTGAGAGTCACTTTAGACTGGAACGGAAACTGTATGACCTCAGCATTGAAAAATATTGATGTAGAATAACTGCAGAATGTTTCACCACAGATGACCCATAATAACCTGAGGGAATGTTTCTGCCGCTAACAGAACATCAACCCTAATGTGTGGCTTACACATTTGAATACATGATATTATTTGACAGATGACAATGACAGAATGAAAACACTTTACGGTGGCTATAATAATGAGTTTAACCCCCTGAACCCCCCAGGTCCTTTTTCCCCCATTCTGTGAGAACTCAGTTGCCAGTTTGAAAGAAAAAACAAAAACAAATGAATAAACAAACACATTAGGATGGATATAGAAGAAGCAGTATGCCTAAATTGGCAAAACACACCTGTCCAGAGATCATCATTACTGTATCCTTACTCCAAATACTGCATGAGAAAACAGCTGAATTTGTATCAGTTTACCTTTCACTGCCATAACAGTGAATTGGACAGCTGGATGTAGCCTCTTATTTGAATGTAATATCTTTTTTTAAGAATATATGTCTAACTGTGTGTGTGAGTTAGATTGTGTTGTGTGTTTGAGCTCAGAAAACAACACTTAATATAATTGACTTTTTTATTCCCTGTATGCTATTTTACAGCCACTGTCAGTTCCAATGTGTTTGTACACTCACATGCACACACAAACCGCTCTGTCATGATTCAGCGAGCTTTTGTCATGTGTGCTCTGTTGTCTCCTGGAGCAATAAACACAACAAAAATAATAATAAAAATAATAAAATGCACACAAACAGGAGGTGCAATTCACCGAAAAGGGTTAAATA
Source organism: Myxocyprinus asiaticus (assembly GCF_019703515.2). Lineage (NCBI taxonomy): Eukaryota > Metazoa > Chordata > Actinopteri > Cypriniformes > Catostomidae > Myxocyprinus > Myxocyprinus asiaticus. The sequence continues at coordinate 25,976,137 of NC_059381.1, read as the reverse complement.
GTTGATCGGCTTGTGATGCATGAATGGCTTGCACATGTCTTGTCACACTTTAATAGTGCGTGATCACGAGGAATGATTACATGATTACAAGATGTAGATTGAAATGCAGGTCAGGTGAGAAAAACTTCATATAAATAAAACAGAGTGCACCTCTCTCGCTATTGGTTGCTTGCTAGTGATTACCCCTCTGCGTGATTTTGAAAAATTTATGATATAAGAAATATTTAAGATTCCACACAAATTCGTGATCAGTAATCAAATAAGCATATTTTTGACATTAACTGTGTTAACTCTTTTTGTACAAAAGGACAGGTTTTCTTTCATTAAAACACTCAAACTGTTATGCTGATAATATTATTTGTATTGAAAAATAAACGATTAAAATGGAAAAATGCAAAATAGAATCATTTTCACAAGTGGACTCAAACTTCGGAAAATCACATATATGCACACTCCATGTCAAAATTTTGCCAACCCCTGCTTTAGAGGCATGAACAAACCTTAAAAAGTCTGCTTTTTGTGTTTTGTTAAGTGTATTGTCCTTACACTGATGCCACTGTGGGCAAAGCCCCTGCGGAAGCGGGCAGGTTTGAGGTGGGGGTACTCCTCTGTACTGGTCACCTTGATGCCCCACACTTTCTTCCAGGCCTCATACAGTTGAATATGGATGGGATACACACCAGAGTGATGGGGAGCCACCGCGTAACCCATGTTTGTAGGAATGCCGTGCTCCTGAAAGGAACACAATGGAGATAAATTATAGATAAAGAAACACATTAGAGATAATTTATAGATAAATGAATTAAAGAATTTATGAATGAAGACACAGTGCTTCTACTTTAGCACATATCTGTATATCATTCAGGGTGCAAAAGTAACACTCGCTAATTGCCAAATGCAAGTAAAAAAAAAACTTCAACTAAAGCTAAAGTTAAGAAGCGTAAGCTCAGCTAAATGTTTCATGGTACCTACCACATTTGAATGAATCAAGTAAAATTAATATGTACAAGTATATGACAACAATGATTATTTTAACCTTTTCAACTCTGGGGCATTTTTGAGCTGCCGCCTGCAATTTTTCACACTCATGAAAAGCCCACTATTTCCACATACTGTGGACTAATTGCCAAAAATGTGTCTAATTTTTTCAGAACACCACCCAAAACAGGAATGACTCCAGTTATTCATAAATAATATATGTTCACAATCTTATGATGAATAGATTTTAAAAAATATATTTTTTGTTGTTGTCCTAACTTTGTAAGCACGTAATCTGGGTTCTGTTCACTCCATCTCCCTACAAAAAGTCTTATTTTATTCCACTAGATGGCAGCAAGTACAAGAAAAAATTATTTTTCCTATGTCACCTACCATCACAAAATGCAGATCTGAAATGTAGGCGGCGCTCTAACACATTTTGGCCCTCACAGATTGAGGTTTATGCACCACCCCCATTGTTTCATGGAATATCACGGCCTCTGAGTGGACTAGAAGCTCAATCTTGGTGTCATTAGAAAGCTGAGATCCTCCCCTTTGCGAGGATGCATTACGTAACATTTTATCGTCAACAGTCGATAACATATTTTCAATTATTTCTTTGGCATGCTTTTCCTGCTAGACCGCATATTTTGTTCCGGACATCTAACATCTAACTATTCACAAAAACAAACTCACAGACAAGTATAAAATGGCTAATTTTTTAGATAACTGCATAAATGTAAAAGCAGATATAAAGTTTTTAGCTATTTGGGGCTTACAGCAGCAGTGATTGGCGCATAAAGGATGTTTGTATTTGATATATTACAGAAATCAAAGTTCACTTTGTGATTCTTTTAAAAATCTTTCGAACTGTGGTATTAGGGCAACTAAATAAACTGTACAGAGCATTCATTTGATATATGATTTGTCTATTTAAGTGCTATTTGACCTTTATATTAATATTCTTACCACATGACCTCTAGGTGGCGCTGATTTGCGACGCAAATGATTTCAGGACATATTTTGTTATTTTATGTAACATAAATGCATAACATAAGTGATGGTAATCTATGAAAATTTCTGATTCTAAGCTTTCAAACAATACCACTTATGCCTGACTTATATATTCGGAGATTTTAACATTTTAACCGTGAACTTTTTTTATGATATAGCGCCCCCTTGTGGACCTGCCACTGGGTCCGCAGCGTTGAAGAGGTTAATGCCTTTGCAATATAAGCATCATAAAGTATGTAAATAAATTAATATAGTACTATTTGCAACACAAATATTTTATACATCTCTCTATCCACCAAAGGATGCTTGGTCTGAAAAAGGTTTTATAACAAACTTAATCTAATAATCTAACCCTCAGTGATGCAAGTAATTTGAGCAATTAAAATCAAAGATATTCAAAGTGCCCCCAAAGAGCTCTTGCAACAACTTTTACCTCAGTGACAAATTTACCATCAGAAGTGTGTGGAATATAGCCAACATACACCAATTGGCCACAACATTAAAACCACCTGCCTAATATTGTGTAGGTCCCCCTCATGCCGCCAAAACAGCGCCAACCCGCATCTCAGAATAGCATTCTTCTCACCACAATTACACAGAGTGGTTATCTGAGTTAATGTAGACTTTGTCAGTTCGAACCAGTCTAGCCATTCTCTGTTGACCTCTCTCATCAACAAGGCATTTCCGTCTGCAGAACTCCCCCTAACTGGATGTTTTTTGTTTTTGGCACAATTCGGAGTAAATTCTAGAGACCGTTGTGTGTGAAAATACCAGGAGATCAGCAGTTACAGAAATACTCAAACCAGCCCATCTGGCAACAACGATCATGCCATGGTCCAAATCACTGAGATCACATTTTTTCCCCATTCTAATGGTTGATGTGAACATTAACTGAAGCTCCTGACCTGTATCTGCTTGATTTTATGCACTGCTGCCACACGATTGGCTGATTAGATAATCGCATGGATGATTGTTGGTGCTAGACGGGCTGGTTTGAGTATTTCTGTAACTGCTGATCTCCTGGGATTTTCACACAAAACAGTCTCTAGAATTTACTCCGAATGGTGCCAAAACCAAAAAAATATCCAGTGAGGGGGAGTTCTGCGGATGGAAATGCCAGAGAATGGCCAGAATGGTTCGAACTGTCAAAGTCTACAGTAACTCAGATAACCGCTCTGTACAATTGTGGTGAGAAGAATAGCGATTCTGAGATGTAGGTTTGCGCTGTTTTGGCGGCACGAGAGGGACCTACACAATATTAGGCAGGTGCTTTTAATGTTGTGGCTGATCGGTGTATGAAGAATATTCCTCACATTAAACCATCAATACAATCAAAATATTTTAAGAAACAAAATCATGGGTCTTGTTACAAATGGTATACTATTCAACATCTTTGGAATATTATTCTCCATAAGATTTGGGATGGACTAATTCTAATCTTGCATACTATACAGCAAGGACAGTATGGTAGTTGGGATTCATCCTATATAATATACAGACATTATGCCATGTATCTTAATGCCCAATAAAAATTCATTTTGACTCTAAGATCAACAAACTATCAACAGACAATTTAAATTACAAACACAAGCATCACCTCCCTGATCATTTCCCCTAATCTCACCTCTGCAAATTTGTGGTTGAGCAGCATCTGTTCGGCCAGCACTGACTGGTTGTGGAAGAGGTGCGGCTGCATGTGACTCCACATGTGGGGAAACCACCAGAACTCCTTACTATAAGACAGAAGCAGGTCATCTCCCAGATCTTCTTCATCTGTGCCTGAAACACAATTATACACAACCAAACAGTAAACAATTCATTTCAATGCATTAACGAAAAGTGCTGACATCCCTGACATCTGATACCCCATAATCATTCTATGGCAATCGCTTACCAGCATGGAAAAACTTTCCAGAGAAACCCAGGTTGAAGGTAAAATTGGGAACGTGGGTTCGGAGTTCATACTGCGTCTCCAGTAAGGCCTATGAAATAAATGACAAGGAGTTTAGAAACTTAATATTACAAAGCTCTTAAAACAACCTAGGGACAGAACTAGGAATGTGCACAAGTACCCAAGCACTCGGAAGTGACAGCAATAATTGATCATGAAAACAACTGCGTCAATTCCAAAACATTTAACACCAATTGAAATCCAGTGACAACTACATGCAATTATGCCAAAAAAGGCCTAATTTTACATTTTGGGATTGGTCATTGCATCATGTTTGGTAGTACCTTGTGTTCCGACAGCAATGTGTGTCAACACTGTACACAGTGACTTTCAGTCCAGGGCAGCAAATGCGCTCAAAATTCAGGAGACATTTTAGGGCATTCAGGACGCATTCTTCTTACAAACAGCTAAATGGAACACAACTGAACTGACCCTTTTCACAGAATTTGAAACCATATTTCTGCAGGATAAATGTACTTTTTTTCCCCTATCCCTTAATGTACATTATTAAATGTTTGTTACTATCACTCAGTATGTTTACATGTGCAGTTATAATTGAGCTACAGTGGGATTTGCGTAGTCGAGCTATAGTCTTCATCTGTCTGTCCTAATATACTTGACACAATCTAATATTTGAAGGAAGAACGTCAGTTGAGGAAGTGAAGATCCTCCAAAATGTGTGGCCAGACTGGGCACATGAGGGGAATGTTGTCGCTCCTTCCATTCATCTTCTTTGCCCTGTAATACCTCTGTTTGAGGTGCTTCCATCGTAAATGGATCTGTTTGGAGGTTTGAATGAGGCCCAGTTCTTCTAGCTTTTTGGCAACATTTTTAAAAAGCTTGGTGTTCTTTGTTTTTAGTCTGTCCATGTTTTTAAGAATGTTGATCCAAATGTACTGACTGTATTTTGTGTTATATTTCCCTGGTATAGGGGTGAACGATAATGGTTCAATTGATAATCAGAATTATTTTGCTCAAAATTTTAATCATGATTATTTTGTGATTCATCCTGTGATATTGACTCGAAGTTGATTTTAAACCCAGAAGATGAAAATAGCGCCTTAATTAACCACTTTCCTCCAAAAATAAAAATGAATAGATGCTTAAGCACAAAGTATACTTCGCTTTTCCATGTTGCTGATCGTTTCGCACACAGTATGCATGGCGAACATTTCGTAATCGGCATAGTTTGCGCAGACTGTCAGCGCACGGCCCAGATTTTCTCGACGAGTCCTCGTCTGTGTGCATCGTCGGCACATGCACCTGCCGTTAACTGTACTAAACAAGTATCACAATGCAGTCGAACGCATTCGTATTCGCTCTCGTTCAAAAGAGTATACTTTGAAAGGCAACACGGTCGACTGGGTGCGTTCCGATCCGGAAAGCAGAAAAGCGAAGTACACCAGTGCTTCTGTCTTCTGTCATGTGCAACACATACCTGTTAACATCTCAGAAAACATAGTTTAGTGTTTCATGACCTTTTAAATAAAACACGTATAGTGCACGTTAGTGATGCGCACAAATCACATAATCAGAGCACGAGATGGAATTTGTGTGTACTAAGCGCAGATCCACCTGAGACCGCTAAAACACCACATTATGATATTGAGCCTTATGTGTAATACAGTACAGATCAAAGCAGCGTACATACGAGACACAAAATACTCGTAAACATCTACGGATCTGTATTTCAGCATGCTTAAAAATGAAATGGTCGGTCAGTGGCGAACTGCTGAAGAGAGCGTAATAGGTCAGTTGAGGTGACAATAGACTTCGCAAGAGCTTGTGATTTGGTCTGTCATCTATAGACACCGCCTATAATGAAAATGTCCAACAATTTGCTACTATTCCTGGCTGTAATTTCTGCTTGCTAGCTCACCAATATCACAGACGGTTACGCTTAATTAGCCGTGAGAGGCAGAAACCGTAATCGCTGTTAAAATACGATTAATTATGCAGCCCCACATTGGTATTAATAATAATTAAAAATATCCTCCAGCAAACTGGTACAGCTGCTGAGAGAGTGACAGTAAATCTGACATCTTCCTCTCTTCTGACTGCCAAGCCATCTCTCTCTATAAATTTCCTCTTTTGGAAAGTCATGGAAACATAATAGTGGATTCTCTACTTTCACTGTTAAAGCAAAAGAGAAGAACACTGCAAAACAATTTGCTATAGTCTCCCATATACCTCTATATGCCAGCACCAGCATTGATCCTGCTATAGTTTTATTCCGCGTTCCAATCCCAGAAATGTGAAAGTCCATGGAACAGAGCGCTTGGGTCTTGGGACATGTTTTTAACAGTTTAACTATTTTTAACTTGACACGACATCACTCAAACACGATATTCATGGTGTGAAATCTTGAAAAGAAAAACAGCGACATGTGGTGCAATGGCCAAAGACATCCATCTGCCGCATAAGTACATAGACCAACAATATAAAAAATAGCACCCCCAGGATTTCCCTGTACTCAAGTAGACCAAATGACCAAAATTCCTATCTCTACCTTAAACACATAAAATACACTCTGTAAACATAAGACAAGAATACAAAAGAGATACACACACACACCACTATGCACACACGCACACAAAACACAGCGGTAGCGTAATGCCAGAGTCTGTCCTGTTTGTTCATCTTCTCTGTTTGCTTCATTACCCATCTCAGTTTTAGCTCTGCATCTGCCTCTCATTTGATTTGTTTACCACACTTGTTTTTGACTGCCTGTCTCTCCAGTGTGACTCAATCAAAAGACTGATTCATATTTAACTGCTCTGAGGTCCACAGACAGACAAGACAGCTTTGATTATGTTTGTTTTCTATCAAAACCCTCGGCTGAACATCTGCATCAGGGTGCTCAGGAGACGAGAGATTCACAAGGAGGATGCAAGAAACTGTATTTGAAATATTTATGCTTGCGGCAAGTCTTTGGATGCCCTTTGAACAGTGAGTCGTAAAAAATACAATAAAAAAAAAATAAAAAAAAAGGGAAATGGAAAGAGAATGGAGATTTGGAAAAAGAACAGTAGACGCTGGAGCATTGAAAAAACGGACAACTGGAGAAGTGGTAATGTGTAAAGTGCTGCCAGACTATGAAAACTTTGGTAAATAATATGAAAATGGCACCTGTTTTGCAGTGTTCTGCTTTTGAGGTGCTTTAGAAATGGAGAGACTTGTTTATATGCTTGCCAATCTGTCTCTGAGTCTAGAGATGAAGGAATAATCGAAATAAAAATCAAGATGTGACAGTGTTATTATGAAACCGCAAAGGCTGTGATTTACTTAAAAGTCTGAATGCATTGCACACTGCGCTTACTGTATGTGTGCAGCTCTGTTCTCTGTACTGTGACATATACTCAAAGCATGTGTGAGGCTCATGAGCTGAGCGTATTACATTTACAGCGCCCTAGATTCACTAACTGCACATTTGTGTAATTCCAAGTATGCTTGACTGCTAAAAGTTACTATCCAAATCTAAATTAAGCTCATAACATGTAGATAGAAGACTGGATGATAGCATTAAACTACATTAAAAAGTAGTAGTCAACTCTACTACTTGCTTCAGTGTACTGCCAAAATGAAAGCACATACATAAATATGGTACTGTTTTTTAATAATAATAATAGTTGTTGTTGCTGATAATATTATACAAAAATACATTTCCATGATAATTCAGTAAATTAACTTATAATTGGGTTCCAAAAAATAATGATAAAGTGGGCTGAGACCCTATCACAAAGTCATCAAAAACAGGTACACAGTGAACAGATACAATGTGATGATGTGAATCTTTTTTTCTCTCCCCTCTATGTCTCACTGTATTTTTTTTACTTATTTTAGTCTGGTTCTTTTTTAGAGGACTCAAGTGTGAACACCCTTTCTTGAAAAGTATTTCTATTGGCAGTAGTGCATGTTTGCACATGACTTCATTTTGTTTAAAAGGAAACACTTACTAGGATTTATTTTATTTTAAATGTTAATAATCATATCACAGTTCAAAATAGCTATCGCAATATAATTTAATATAGTTCAGCCCTATTTGAGTCTTTGACTTTTAACCCCAGCCTTTCTTACCACTTCCTCCATATACATTTTTTCCTCCGTTTTTTAAATTCCTTTCTTTTGCCTGCTGTACATCTTTCGTTCTATGCCCCATTCTTTCGCTCTCTCTCTCTCTCTCTGCATATGTCTGGATCACAGGCAGAATAAGCAGACAGGTAGACGAGACAAAAGAAAGAACAAAACTTAGAATTTGGACACTAAATCTATTCTTTAAATGTATGAATATGCTTGCAGTAGATAATACAATACTAAACCAAGTGGCATTAGAAGAAAGACAGCAGAAGCACACTTTTAAAACAAGACATATCCCAAAAAAGATGTCAAAATTAAGCATTTGGACATTTTTTTGGTTGTCAAACTTAGTGGAACTTGCCTGTGGTTACTCTGCTAGGGGAACTTGCTTCATACATCCACTAAAAATGATCAAAAGTTGGTGATGAGAAAAAGTCCATCATCACTTGTTGCCATTTGGCTTGATATTTTATCTATTGCAAAGACATTCATACATTAAGTAGAGATAATGTCAAAGTAATTTTTGAAGTGTCAAAATACTTTTTGGGGCCAAGAATACACTAAACCATTTCACATATTTATTGTATCCAAGCTAGGAAGCTTTAATTTATATCTGACTCAAATAACACATGCAATACCCACCTTGACGTCAGACACCTTCATGCGTGTGCCCTCTTTCCCAACAAAGATGTCATCAATATCTACCAGCATGTAGCGCTCCAGAGCCAGTGACAGATGCTTGCCAGTCAAGAAACTCACTGCGTCCACCAGCACCAGTTTGTGCAGCCAAAAGTTCAGGTTGTTGCCAAAGAGTACCCGCTGAATCCCATCGTGAAGACCCAAATCCTGGACCACTGCTGCATGAAGGGGTCCTGGTGCTCCACCAGCCTCCGCACTCCGTCCACGAGCTAACAGCACAGGCTCGTAGGTGGTGTGGTTAGACTGGAAGACAGTCCAGTCATCTCCAGGTAAGGGACCGTGCTCCACCTCACGGGCCTTGGTGATGAGCAGCAGTGGAGACTTGGGGTTGACACTACAGTCCCTTAAACCCAGATTAGAGTGCAGGAATAGAGGAAAACCCTTCAGCTGGGCACTCTGCAAACTGTTCTCATTAGCCTTTCATGAAGTGTTGGAAGGAGAGAGAGCAGAAGAGAGGAAATGAATGGTTAAACAGAGATAATTCATATTCATATATACGTTCATATACATTTTAACATTTTAATTATTTTCTTAACTGATGTTAGTCAAAATAATTTAGTTTTAAATGACCATTTTCCAATTTCTTTGATACTTGGAAGAGATAAAACAGGCTGTTTACTTCTACATGTAACTAACCTCTATCATGATAGCGTAACCTCTGCATGCCAGAATAGTGTAGTATTAGTGTAGTTCTTAAAGGTGCTCTAGCAATTTCAGCCGTTCTACTCTCACAAGACAGAGCCATTGGATTAGCCAACAACATAGCATAAAAATGCATTATGCCTCAATAATTTGCAGCAATGACAACACTATGAGAATGCACAAAATGATTGACAGGCAGAAAGCGTCATTGTCCGTGGACCGCAGACACATTTTTGTTTGCCGTTTACAGAGTCTAGAGTTGTCACAGAGACCGGTGAGATATCAGGGGACTGACAGCTTCGACAGAAGCATATTCCATCAATCACAGAGCTCGCGTTAGGGTCCGTTTAAAAAAAAAAAAAAAAAAATCTATTTGTCTATTGAGAAAATGAATGGGATTTTTATCAGAAGAACAGAATCAGTTGCACTTTATAGGAGCAATTTTATTATCCAGCTGAGGCATACTTCCTTTACTCTTAACTCCCTTAGCTGAAGTAATCTAGTGCTGTCCTCAATGAGATGCCTGATGGTACCATGGGTGCCTGAGTTTATTTAAACTCTTCACTCTCTCCACTAATGAACTTTCCACAGGAAACATCTGATGAATCATGCACAATTTTAAATGTACCTATTTGTAACAACATACTGAAAAAAGCTGAAACTGCAAGTGGAAGTGATGTCCATCAGTACCCCGTCTGTCAGAATTTCCCATTCCAGTGACCATAATTAATAACTTTTCCAAGCCTCTTCCTCTTTTCATAATCCCATCTTCGTGTCCCTATTGTTTCTAGCAACACTTCAAAAACAACAGCTCCTTCAAAGATTGTTACCATTTTACTTGTATGGACAATGAACAATTCATGAACTGTTTTAGATAACTGGTCTGAGCCAAAAAACATAGTAGCTCAAAGTAAACATAGTAGCATAGTAGCTTCCAAGGCAGCTTCCTAACTGAAATTAAAACCTCATAAGTGACTAATTTGGACCACTCCATCTGCAGCAACTCAGTGAACAATTGACATCAACTCAGTGAAATTTAGGGAGTCTCACAATGAAACTCCAACAGAGTTTGACATTAACATGTTTCTAAGCTACCAGTACAACACTATATTAAGCCTAAAATGCAAATTCCAATAAAGTTTGACATTATGCATGCTGGTAAACTAATGACACAATACAATATTTAGCCTTAAAATAGATATTCCAAAAGTTTGACATTAGCAAGTTGCTAAGCTAATGACACAATACTACATTAAGCATACAGATACATGCACTATTCCATTAGTTAGGCATTAGCATGTTGCTAATGACATAATACGACAGTTAAGCATAAAAATACATTTTGCAATAAAGTTTAACATTAGCATGCTAATAAGCTAATTGGGTAAAGCAATTTTTTTACATTTACACATCGGATCTATATATATATATATGGGATTAGGTTAGACGACTAATAGGAGAGCAAACAAGAGCTTGAACTTGCTGATACATCCAAGCATAACTAAGAGTTGAAATGCTGATGTTCACTATGATAATTTTGTGTTTTTATACATCATCTCCAAGTTCTGGGAGGTAAATGTGTTTTACTGTGATGTCGCACTGACAGATGAAAGTCAAGGCTTGAATTGAAGGTAATTATGAATGCTCCATTACTGGGGTGAACTGGAGGCATCATTTCAAGGGGAAAGGTTTGGTCTGCTGAACCGTGTACCCTCAGTGTTCAAGGGTCTAAGAAAATGAAATAGCCTAACCCAGCAAAGCAGGGATGCTAACTACCTGAACAAGAAAAAAAAAAAAGAAAAAGAATTTCCAGCCACTCAGGTATTGAGGTAGGACGGCTCCTGTTAGTGTGTAAGCAGTAGAGGCTGGGTTATAAAAATAAAACAGCTTTGAGGAGACTCGGAGCAGCACGAGTCAATAAAAATTAACGAGCGCAAATTTCATGCGGTTCCTTTTAAGACGTGTTGATGTCCTCGCCCTTCTGCCGCAGGCGAGCCTCTAACAGTCTCATCAACTGGGTTAACCTCCACTAACAATTAGTGTGCTGCACTCCAGCTCCTGAGGGTAATAAATGTGGGCCTGGCCTCAGGCAAACAATACATTAAAACAGGGAGAGGATGTTTACAAGCTGGCAATGACAGACAGCAGTAAGTAATAGGCAAATGTGCAGACACAATTTGCACTATAGGACTGATTAATTCCTCTTACTAATCTCGCTTAGCAGCTCCATCAAAGAACAAGAGCCAAGACAATCAACAAGGACATTCACATGCAGTAATGTGCTATTACCGCAATGTTTAGCATAACACCCCAAGCCCCCCACTGTTGTCATTTTTTTCTGCTACCTAATAACTAATGAAATGTCAGTTGCAAGATCATTTAGTGCGGTGATTGACCCACTGGAATTAAAAGCCACATTAACACCCATTAGTGAGACTATTTGCTATGAAAGGTCAAGCTGTACAACACGAAATGTCTCACCTTGAAAAAGCCGATGATGCCAACGCCATACTCCACGCAGTACTTGTCCAGCAACTCTCTGTTCCAAGCATCCAGGTTAACGTATTTGAGGATGTTCTCATAGATGACCAGTGTGAAACGGCCCCGGTTCTTGTCTGTGAGTGTAGGCATATCCCCCTTCCCAGGTGCAATCTCTGTCTGATAGCGGAATCGTCCAGATTCCAAGATAGCCACGATGTCCTGGCCCAACTGGGAGTACAAACTCTCCACAAAGACCAGCACCACAGGGTCAGTCCGTGACATGTCCGCTGGTTTGACAGTTCTTGCGGGCAGCACCCTTGCTGATGGAGGGGAGGGAGTTGCTCTGGGATCTTCCCAATCGGCCGTACCTTCTTCCAGAACCACAACACTACCAACTCCTGCTGGTTCAAGCTCCCGTTTGGCTCCATACAGAAAATAGGCTGAGATGAGGACACTGACCATGCAGAAAAGGAAGAGCAGCAGCAGGCTGGTCTGCAGCGTGAGCTGACGGAAGAGCCGCCTCACACGCCCACACATCAGCATCATCACCTTGCGACCACGACAATCAGTATAAACACAGTCCTCTATTCACAAGTACACAGTCAAGTCTATTGTATGTTTTCTACAGAAAGACAGCTGAAAAGATGGGTTGAAGTTGGGCTCCTCCCTAATGCAGTCACTCATGTCACCATTGCAGAGGGTGGCGAGCCTGGCCTGGGCAGGGGACGGCATGGGTGAGGTGGGCTTCCACTCTGCAGCAAGGGATGGGCACTGCCCCCACATGCACCAGCGGCCCCCTGCCCAAACCCCTAAGCCCCTTTTCTACCCTCTCTAAGTCCTTATTTCCTGATGCTCTGTAGAGAAGATTCTGGACTGCAGACCAATTGAAGCTGGCTTCTTATTTTTCGGCACTGGATCCTCGGACAGATCATGCCCAGAGCATTCCAGCCGAGTCCTCCAGTTTACCTAAACAAGAAGAAATCAGTGTTAATTTAAGAAAATTACAATTGATCTTAATGTTTTTAGCTTAAAATATATATATTTTTTTAACTTAGACCAAAAAAAAAAAAAAAAGCAAAGTCAATCCATTTTGATAAGACCACACAAGCTACTCTTGCATTACCTTCTCTGTAAGATGGCTGCAAAAGCCAAACCCACAAGATGCCGTGGGAGCACTAGGACCTGAGATTCTTCTCACTGACTACCAAGAGCGTCTAGAGGCATTTACAAAGGCAATGCAAGGATTACAGGATAATGATGGCGGCTTGTATTGATTAGAGAGGGCTTTAAAAAATGATCCTCACTATCCTTCATGCACTTCAAAGGGCAAAAGTCATTTAATCTTTTCTTCTTAAATGAAGGGTTTAGTGCAAAGTGTGGCACAGGTGAAGGAGTTGAGTGTGATTCAGGCTAGCACTAACCAAGTAAAAAACTCTGCAGAATGAGGAGGGATCTGATGGCGATTGCTGTGGGCCGAATCAAAAGCTAGAAGTGAGGGCAGTCATGAAGTGGTCAGCAAAGTGTGAAAGGATCATATGGGATGGATCACCAAAGGGGTTTGCAAATGTCATGTCAAATTGCTAAAAAAAAAAAAAAAACTCACCACTGCTGGAAGTCACTTTGCTCAGCTGCCACTAACATGCATTTTCATGCATCTTTCAAAAACCTCTCGAACTACATAAAAACATTTGTTGGCTAAAAGGACGAAGTAAAAGGCGGCAAACACAAAGGTCCCAACCTTTAAAACATTTCCCATTAAGACGACACCTAAACAAACAATATGACATTGACTTATACAGATGACTACTGTTTAAGTGCACAGTGGTTTTGGTTTTTGTTGAGTTTCAATCCTACCTTTTCAGAGGAGGCATGCTTTTTACACATGGCCATCACTATGGGCCCACATGTCATTTAACAAAAGGGAGGAGCAAACAATGGTACACAGAGGCTTCAGAGGAAAGACTAAAGGGAAGCAACAAGACACGACATGTCTGATACTCAATACAGGTCAATTTTCAAAGGCATCAGAGACCCACCTAATGTATGGGTTATGTGAAAAGGGAGAGTAGAACAAAGCATCAAAGCCTCACAGGGGTTTGGGGATAAAAATGCATGAATACCATGCAAAAAAGCAAAAGCACAAGAGTACACCTCTAAAAAGATGATGAAGGGGAAAAAAACTTGCCTGATAAAAAGGAAAACCGAAGAGAAAACCATTTTATCATATCAAAAGGTTGCTCAGAGTACAGCATATGAAAATCCTGTCGTATTTACAATCCTGAAACTCAGATGCTAACTTTCCCGTTCACTTGTGTGATCCAATATTCCCATCATGAATTTTAAGGACTGGTGACGTTTAGAGAAAAGCATGAAGTGTGTGTTTGTGGTATGTGAGGTAAGGAGCAACGAGGAAAATTGGTTTTATGAAACAAAAAGGCAAATCTAGGCTGCGTTCCGCAAGGGACTCAAAATTGCACCTAGTAGCTCCACATCCCCTTCCCTTTACACCTAGATTAAGCACAGACCACAATACCCGTCACTGGGCTCTTATTGTGCCGAGTAGAGGAACGTGAACAGCAGTCAGCATGTCGTCAGAGGTCGGATTACAGTTAGAGAGCTTTCCTATTCAGAGCCTGCTTCTTTAATATGCAGAAATCCCAGCTAGAGACGACTGAACTGACCCATTGTGTTCTGCATGCTCTCTGAACAGTATGACTCAGATGACATGAGGCAAGAGAGCCAACACCCAGAAAAAAACTCTTCTGAGGACATGAAACAGTTTTGTGGCATACAGTATTGTTTCACTTCAAGAGGGGGAGTTTTATAAATGGTAGGAAACATTGCTATTTACACGTTATTTTTTTCACAGTAAAAAAAAAAAAGAAAAAAAATAGATTTTCTGACAAAAATGTGAGAGGTGTTAGCCCATTCAGAACTCAATGCCATGTTGCTATTTTGTTGCAGGTGATTGCCAGGGCATTGTCAAGCGGTTGCTGAAGTAATCTGAGTGGCTATTAGCACTTTGCTGTGTTGTTGCTTGGGTGCTTTTGTGGTGTTCTGTGTAAGTGCATGGCTGTTGCTTACTGGCCCAAGTCCACCCCCAAGATTCTATATAACATTCTGATCCATTGATATGGCTCAAGTCCCTCTTCATTGTAAATCTATGTGAATTTTTCTTTCGCTCACTAGGCAAAAAGTCTGATTGCTTGGAAAGTAATAGCTCACCTCCAGTTATGCACCAAAGTCATAACTGTAAGGGTAAGGGATTTATATTTCCAAAGTGCATGTTATCATCGAAGTGTGTGCAGTAGCAATAGTGATGTTTCCCTTAGCATGCACCATCAACTAACATACAAGACTCCTTTAAAGCCACACGTAAATACTGCTATTCAAAAAACACAAAACAGAATTCTAGCAGTGTGGAATCTATAATTATATGAATGTTTTTACAGACAGAAATCTATGAATCAAGGTTATACATTATAAAGGCGAAAGAGAGACAGACTGTTAACTGGTTATTTTAAAGCAAATATATGGTGTTAAAAAGATTTTTAACCCTCTATAACATAGTATTTTACGTTTCTTATCACTTTGGATATTTGGTTCTTGGCTTAAATCTTAAATGTCTAGAGTCTATCAAGTTTCATTTCAGGTTTAAAAAGAGACACCTGCCGTTAACGTATTTCAAGACTACAGCAAAACAAAAATAAAGTAATAAATAAATAAAATGCTGATAGATTAGAACTAGAATAAGAGATGGAAAATGTCGAAACAAAAGTGTCAAGGCATGGAAAAACAGGGACCTTGACATTTAGAAACCCGCACCATCTCACCCACGCCAGCAAGTTTCTTGTGTCCCAGATCTTTCTACTCTTTTCTTTTCTTTTTTTTTTTCACAGTCTCAAAGCTTACCAGACGTGTGAAAAAATGCACCCTGCCTGGGAGTCACAAAAGACATTTTCTGATGGCAGGATATTTTCCATAACACTCCCCATCTCAAGGGCACAGCATAGCTTCATTCTCAACAGCTCATGCTGTATTGTCAGCTCTGGCTTTTTCAAATTTTGTTGAGTGTTTGTTAAATCGTGAGGCCAGACAATGCTCGATAACAACTATAGCTGCAATTCATGACACTAATACACAAGGCAGGCTAGGGCTGCACGATTATAGCAAAAATCATAATTGTTGATTATTGCCCTTGATATTGTAATCGCAATTATTAATGTTGATTAAAATATTAAATTACCATGAAGTCACAAAGCAAGCAACCATGCGGTTCTTCAGAGTAGCAGATTCCAATGGTGGATATGAGCAGTGCTCCAATTTTTTTAAGCATCTTTTAAGCATTAAATATTGTAATAATGTTTGTTAATGATACACCAAATAAACATTATTTTAAATGGATATCTATGGTAAAGAATAAATTAAATTATTGCTAAATTACTGCTTATATCATTAGTCCACGTACAGTAAATAATATGACATATTCAATATTCAAACTTATTAACAGCTGATTTAAATTGACCAAGTTACTTACTGCGTTCAGTAAGCCCTTTGGTGGTGAGACAGGAGACCATTCATCCTGTTAGATATTCAGTGGTGATCTTGTTCATGTAAGGTCATCGTTAGATAATTTTTGGCCTCAGTGGTACACTTTGGAAATTAAAAACAGTCATTTGCGATCTGAGTTTGTGTGATTCATGAAAATGTTAAATCTACTAATGCAGCTGCATGGCAAAAGGGTCTTATTAGAGCAGACTCGATAACAATGACGGTGATTCCTGAAATATGCTATTCATTCTTTATGTTGGCTACACCTCCAAAACAAACATAGAACAGTTAAGCTAAATTACTTTACTGCTGTTTTGTACAAATCAAATTCACATTGGCCTACTTAACACGACAAAACAAAAATGATTACATTTTTAATAAATTGTACACAGAATTCGAGCAACGCGACAAACTCTCCCATTACAATGACTGAAGCGGTCACTCACTGCAGGTTAATGTTTGAAACCTGCACTCTCGCGAATGCTCTCATTAAAAACAAAGCTGTCTAGTCAGCATAATAAATCAATTATTTACACCGCTTCTATGCCATGATTAGAACGGGAGCATTCTAGTTTTGTCGTGTTGTTCATTTGCAGTGTATTTAACATCTATGTTCAAAGTGAGCGGTGCAATATGCAATGAATCCAAAATAATTCCAAAGTGCTTTTCGCTCTTGTTCTACAGCTTCTTTTCGAGTGTCAGGTGATGTTTCTTCAGTACTAATTTTTGTGTGCCACCACGAACAGAGGTGGAACAAAGTAAGCATCTGGGCATTCAGACGGTTTAAAACTTGCGCATTAGGATCAGTTGTCATTACTGATAGGACAGAGGACTCATTTAAGCTGCTCTGATTGGCCATTGCCATTTCATTACTCAACAGACATGTTAGTTATTGGTTAGAGTACTCAACCGCTGCTCATCAGTTTTCACGATTACATAATCGTGGCAGCCGTAATCGTAATCGCGATTAGTTTTTCGATTAATTGTGCAGCCCTAAGGCAGGCTATAAGATAAAGTTAGTTTAGACACATTATTTTACTTAAATGTTACTGAGCCAGAGTGTTAAACTGTTTAAGGTTTGCATTTTCCCTGTTAAGAGTGCAGTAAAACAGTGTTACTGAAAAATAAATCCAAATAGCAGCATGTACATGATCTCCAGCATTGATCCAGCACCAAATAAAAAAAGTTATGGGTCTGGAGTAGAAAAAACAGAGAATAACAACATGCTCAGGTGTTTAAGGGTTCAACCGAGTGACTTGTCTATTAATTAATTGGGAAAATTGTTTGGAGCTGATCTGCACTCTTTTAAAAAAAAAAAAAAAATTAAATTGACTACTTGGTTGGTTAATTGATCGACTAGTCAAAAAGCCAGTTTAAAAGGAAACCCTGAATTTTTATGCTGTTTTAGGGCTTACCCAACCCTAGTCTCGCATAGCCAGACCTATGACTACAGCATAGATCTGGGCTCTATAACAGCTTCAATTGGCCAAGAACCACCCAATTTGACAGAAAAATCTGACTGACATGTTAAGTGACCAATCAAAGTCTTTTTTGTCCTTCTGGGTGTTTAGGGGCGGAGTTATCGGTGATGTATCATACCATAATAAAAGACAGACATTGGGAAATAATTTATATAATGCAATGTTTCCGTGAGTGATTGCACAGAAAACACAAGGGAGAAGAGATGAAAATGTGTGGGGAGTAGAAAACCTCATTATCGTGAATATCTGCTTCCCTTTCTGCAACATGACTCAAGCGAAACTCTGAATATCTCTAAAAGATTGGATGTCACTAACCTGGCAAACTTGGGCAAATTCTGATTATTTCAACCTCAAAAGCGCTCATTCTATCAACGCGGAACCTTGTGAACACAACTCTGCTTCCAGGAGGACTGATATAATGTCCTGTGTCCATCTACTCACGGAAGTTCCATCAAACCAGCCAATCAGATTTGCTCGAATCAGAGTTGATCGAAGAAGCTTTTTCCAGTTTTGTGTGCTATGTGCATCAGACGGCTATAGAACGGACTGTGGGCGGTCCGTCTGAGGGTGAGACTAACCAAATCCAGGTCATGGGGTATTAACACAAGATGCATTCTTACATTCACAAACTGCTAAATGGTGCGCAGAAGAATGGAACAGAATGCAAGAGTCACGTTTTTTGGACTAGTAAGATGTAGATAAGTAATGTTTGTCAGAGTGTGTATGACTAGGTCTAACTCCATATCCTTTGTGCCTCCTTAATCTCTCCCTATCTTGTTTTATGTCAAAGCAAAGTGATGAATAGATTTGGTGTTAGAAGAATAGGACTATAAAAAATGACAGCATGCTTGAACAGCTCCAAACACCACGGCCACATTCGTTGCCGCTCAGAGATATCGGATGCTTCCTGGAGCAAGTGCCATGCATCTGCGTGCCAGGACCACAGAACAATGTCTGGCTGGCTGCCCTGGACAGCTTGCTGCGCAGTACTAGATTCTACCAAGCTTTAGCCGCAGGCAGACCAAAAAAAAAATTAAAAACCTCTCCCAAACTAGTACAGTGTCATTGAACGTTCACAATGATGGACATTGTTGGAAGCACATGATGATGATGACAGCAGAGTGGTCCGTTCCTGCTCATGAATGGAAGTCTTCAGACTGAGACTAATGCTAGCTCTGACCACCCCTGTTCTATCACAAACTCAGGCTAAAACTACAAAAAGAAAAGGGATTTTAGGTGAAAGTGAATGGTGACCAAGGTTGTCAGTCCCTAACATTCTGCCTAACAATCTGCTTTGTGTTCTATGGAAGAAAGAAAGTCATATGGGTTTGGAACAATGAGTGAGACTAAATGACGACAAAAGTTTCATTTTAAAGGGAACTATCACTTTAACATGAATGAATAAAAGATGTTTTACTTGTCATTATGCTCAGATGAGGCTGAAAAGAAATATGTGCCATCCTGTAATTTATGATGTCTCTTCATAGAGCTCTAAACAGCTGCAAAAAAAAAAAAAACAGAAGAAAAAAAAATACCCCGGGGAAAAGCCAAATTGTCTAATTTGTTAGAGACAAATAACCAGCTGCAGGTCACTGGAAATGAACTCAGATTCAGTAGATGAGCAACATTCATAATGTTGACTTGAGGATGACTGCATCTGTAAGACAAAAGGGAAGGAAGGGTGAAAACAGCATTTTTTTTTTTTTAAGTTTTTCATCACTGTTTGTAACGTGCTTGTAGTTTTCCATGTATTCACATTTTAACTTTGTAAGCAAAGCATCTGCTCTGCTTGTATTGGCTTTATTTAGGTAGTGTGTTTCAAGTCTCTCAACATGGAACAAAATCACTACTAGCAAAACTAATGTCACCTGCAGACGATCAGTCACAGATTTAAGAATGCTTGTTAAAGGGATAGTTCACCCAAAAATGAAAATTGTCTAAATTGCCTCATGCCATCCCAGATGTGTATGACTTTCTTTCTTCTGCTGAACACAAATTAAGATTTTTAGAAGAATATCTCAGCTCTGTAGGAGCATACAATGCAATTGAATGGTGACCAGAAATTTCAAGGTCCAAAAAGCACATTAAGCCAGTATAAAATTAATCCATATGACTCCAGTGGTTAAATCCATATCTTCAGAAGAGATATTATAGGTGTGTGTGAGAAACAGATCAATATTTAAGTCCTTTTTTATTTTAAGTTCCACTTTCGCTTTCTTCTACATTCTGAAAGTGGAGATTTATAGTGGAGATTTAAAAACTGATTCATTTCTTACCCAAAGTGATTTCATCGCTAAATATTAGAAAAGAAGGCTGTTAAAAAATATCTGCATTGTTTATCCTTTTGATCTTTCATTCAAAAAATTCACAAAAAATCTATCCTTTAATTGAAGTAAAACAATTGAAAGAGGGGAAATATCTCATTACTAAATAAATATTTTACTCCAAAAGACATTGGCCACAATTATTGGCTCCCCTAGACTTTCTTATAATTGAAATATATCTGAAGTATATTTCCAATCATATATATATAGTGCACCAGGGTGACTATGAACATGAAATTGTTCAGCCATGACTTCCTGTTTCACAGGGGTATAAATATGAGTTAACACACAGGCCAAATTCCCTCAATCATCAATCACAGTGGGTTACACTAAAGAATATAATTCTGATGTGCGGCAAAAGGATGTTGAATTTCACAAAATGGGAAGTGACTATAAGAAAATAGCCAAAGTATTGAAAATGCCAATTTCCACCATCAGGGCAATAATTAACAAGTTCCAATCAACTGGAGATCTTTTTTTTCTTTTTATCCCCTTTTCTCCCCAATTTGGAATGCCCAATTCCCACTACTTAGTAGGTCCTTGTGGTGGCACAGTTACTCTCCTCAATCCGGGTGGAGAGGACAAGTCTTAGTTGCCTCCGCTTCTGAGACAGTCAATCCGCACATCTCATCACGTGGATTGTTGTGCATGACACCGCAGAGACTACGCATGTGGAGGCTCATGCTACTCTCCGCGATCCACGCACAACTTACCACGTGCCCTATTGAGAGCGAAAACCACTAATCGCGACCACAAGGAGGTTACCCCATGTGACTCTACTCCAAGGATCACAGCTGGAGAATTGCAGAAATGAGTTGGGTCTTGGGGTCAGAAATTCTCAAAAAAAATAAAAAAAAAATAAATAAAAAAGACATCACCAACATCACCACAAGTTGTTTGGGAGGGTTTCCAAGGAAAAAAAGCCTCTGCTCTCATCCAACAACAAACTCAAGCATCTTCAGTTTGCCAGACACTACTGGAACTACAAATGTGGCCAGATTCAATGGTCAGATAAAACACAAAAAAAAAGAACCTTTGGCAGCAAACACCAGAGATGGGTTTGGTGCACACAGAGAGGAAGTAGTACCCAATGCCCATGGTTAAATGTGGTGCTGGATCTTTAATGTTAAGGGGCTTTTTTTTCTGCCAGAGGTCCTGGACATCTTGTTCGGATACATAGCATCACAGACTTTATCAAATACAAACAGATAAAAAATAAAAACCTGGCTGCCTCTGCCAGAAAGCTTACAATGGGCTCTGGTTGGATGTTCCAGCAGGACAATGATCCAAAACAAACATCAAAATCAACACAAAAATGGTTCACTGACCACAAAATCAAGGCTCTGCCATGGCCATCCCAGTCCCCAGATCCTCATAGAAAATTTGTGGGGTGAACTGAAGGAGTCCACCAACACGGACCTCTGAATTTGAAGGATCTGTAGAGATTCTGTATGGAGGAATGGTCTCAGATCCCTTCTCATGTGTTCTCCAACCTCATTATGCATTATAAGAGAAGACTCAGAGCTGTTATCTTAGCAAAGGGAGGTTGCAAAAAGTATTGAATAAAAGGGTGCCAATAATTATGGCCAATGCGTTTGAGTAAAATATTTAATAATGAGATATTTCCCCTGTTTCAATTGTTTTACTTCAATTAAAGGTCAGATTTTTGTGATTTTTTAAAATGAAAGATCAAAAAGATAAATGTTTTTCCTCACAGCCTTCTTAGCTCATATTTACCAAGGGTGCCAATATTTTTGGTCACTACTGTACAGTATTAAACCACTCAATTGTATGGATTACTTTTATGTTGCCTTTATGTAATTTTTGGACCTTCAAAGTTCTGGCCACCATTTACTTCCATTGTATGGACCTACAGAGCTGAGATATTTTCTAAAAATCTTGTTCTGTTCACCAAAAGAACATAAAAAATAAATAAATAAAAAATTACACCCATTACTTATTCATTTATAGTAGTTAGGGATGTGCGCTATGACTAATTTGACTGTCCTTTAAATGGAAGTTTTGTAACCGACTAGTCTAAAGAGAAACCAACCTACAGAAAACAGTAAAAAACAAAAAACAAAGTGTGTTTATTCAACCCATTTAAAATACTTCATCTATTCCAAATCCGATGCGATGTGCTCGCCTTGAATTATGATCATTGTACATTAAATATAGAACATAACACGCATTCACTAAATCAACGTTAGAAAATATTTAACAGACATATTTATTGAAAACAATTGAATGAATAGTGCAGGATCAATGGAACAACCATTAAAAGCCTGTTCTAAATGGAAATCACCAAGTAAAAGTTACTTAACATATTAAAACAGTCAGGACATTGTTGAAAATAATTAACAGGTAGACTAAGCCAAATCTATGAAAGAGAAAAAAATGCGCTGAAAAGTTGCACGTATTTCAGGACGTGCAGTCATGCATTAACCATTGATCTAATATGACAGCTGTTCGGTAAAGAACGTCAACCAATAACAGTTACTATGAAAAAAAAAAAAAAAGTAGCTATAGGATTGAAAAAAATAGGCCTGTGATGTAGCCTACAATAAACCTAATGTATTCTAAACATGACGTGCACACAGAATAAAATATAGTTTAACCCATTCAGCAGTCGGCACCTTGTTGAAAATAGCCTTTTAATCAGCAGATTAAAAAATGGCATACCTAGCCTAAAACAGTTATTTTCTAGGCTACTTACTCAAAAGCATAATTTTTTGGATGAGCAAAATTAACCCGTCGACATAGTCCGGTGAAAGATGGGACTTGACTCACCTGAGGTGTCTGTCCTGTGCTTGAAAAAGCCCGCTCAGCGGAAAAATAACGTACAAGCATGCACAGATTTAAAGAAGACTCAAATGTGAAAACATCCTTAGGGACTTTCAAACATTTGGAAAGCGATTCCCGCACCAATGAAGTGATTTCATAACTACTTTGCTGAGTTTGCTTGTCTAGTGAGAGGACATTTTCCTGCGTGCGCCGCGCGAGAGAGGGAAGACGCATGCGCAGCCTGAGGTGAAATTAAACTCTGTATCTGCTCCAGATATCCTCTTTTT
This sequence comes from Myxocyprinus asiaticus, assembly GCF_019703515.2. Lineage (NCBI taxonomy): Eukaryota > Metazoa > Chordata > Actinopteri > Cypriniformes > Catostomidae > Myxocyprinus > Myxocyprinus asiaticus. The sequence continues at coordinate 25,952,868 of NC_059381.1, read as the reverse complement.
TTAAATAATATTTGTATTATTATTTCTATTTAAAATATGTAACATTAATATGACAGTAATTTAAGTGCAGCCTCTGTAAAAATATAAAGCCAAACGTAAATGTGTAAAAAGTATGATCAGTTTAATGGGGGGAAATATTAACTGACTAGTAATTCCAGTGTAGACTAGCAGCATCCGAACCGTTTAGTCGACTAGTCTCGCACATCCCTAATAGCAGTACCTTCAATATCAGATGCTTGTGATTTGAGGCATCATTCTGTACCACAAATGGTGCGGGATGAGTTTAATTGCTAAAAAAAGTATGAGCAGTAGTAATATAGTAATAGAGATGCTTGTCTTTGCAAGCACCACTTCATAAATGTGGTAATTATGGCTAAAAGAGGCCAAGCTGTCTGTCTTTTGTTTACAGAGCAGACCACAATTAAATGACACATTAAAGTCTATGGTCATACAGGTCAGTGACTTTACTTCAAGTGCGCACAGTAAGGAACTAAATGTCTAGTAAATTTTTTATGTTTTGGTTTCTTGTTTGTGCCTCATAAATATGTGCAGCCAATTATTTTCAGGGTCAACTGGATGTTATGTCTGAGAAGATTGCAAAGCAGAAACTGAAGATGCAAGGAGACAATGTTGAAATCAAAGGCAAAGGACTGCAAAAAAAAGCCATGAAGTTCAAAGCCCCATGTTCACTGTCTAATTTCCAAATCTGTCTGAAACAGGGAACCTAAGATTCCCTCTATCATGTGTTAAGCATGCTCTTGCTTTCAGCTTTATAGTTAATAAATAGCACCAAGAAAATGGGATGCCACACTAACGGAGGATTACGTATTTTCTTTATGGACTAATGGCTTACAATTTTGACATGAACCCATCTGACATGAAAGCAGTTTGCATAATCCCCTAAGGTCTCAAAAATGCTGTGATCTAAATGCTGATATAATAACATGCAAGAAATTAATTTAGTTAATGGCTGGAAAGGGGCCATATCATGGAAAACAGGATTTTTGTTGCTTTATCGAAATGAAAGAGTTTGATGCAATTTGCAGACGCACTAATCCTAGTGCAAAGCTGCCTCCTTTGACCTCATAAACCATTTATTGAAGCTAAGTTGCAAAAATTAGCAAATTTTAAATAGTCACGGTATTGGCATCAAACCCAAAAGCACATCAACTTATGGACGCCCACGTTTACATATGGACTATAGAGCGCAATAGTCTGATTAAAATGCAATTCATTTTGTCTTGTCCATTTTTTTCTATCATTTTTAATTTGATTGTCATTTGCAATGCTTCATGCGATTGTAGTTCACTGCCTCATGAAAAATGTTACAGTCTTTTAGCTTTTTGACAGATTTTCAAATACTTTTTTGCATCAAATCAAAGTTTGTGATGTTGTGATACACATTGGAGCTGGTTGGTTTGATATGATTCATGTCTTATGAACTCTTATGAAATCCCTATGAAAAAAAATGAATGGGAAAAATAATTATGGAACCAAAATGGCTGAGAAATTGCACTCTATTCCAAACTTGTCTAGGCAATCAAAACACGCATTCTTTAAACACTGATCTCTTAAAGGGACCGTAGAAAGCCTTTTTAAGGTCAAAGAAAGGATGGAAGACGTATGTAAAAATACAACTATGACAAGAAACCTTGACAAACATTTTATGTAGGCTTAAAGAAATAAAGTAAAATGCCACCAAATGTGCTTGGCCTCCTTAAATGTTCCTCATGGATGTTCAGAAACATTCTATTAGTGCTTTGTCAGAGACTGAATGAAACAGGATAGGAGAGAAAGATAAAAAAATGGACAGTCAGAGACAGAGAGCAAGAGATAGAGAGACTGATAGGATAAGAGCAAACAAGTGCTCCATAAAAAGACATCTCCATTGAGAAGACTGTTTGGTTCAACGGGTACAGATGCTAGTGGGGCAAACAGTTAGTAAACTCCTCAGGGCTTTAAACGCTGAACTGACAAACAGCATTAGATACCCAAAGGGCCTAGACACAGCACAATCTTGAGAAGGTTGGCGAAGTGTAATCCTAAATCCCTAATCCTGTTTATCTGGGCTGGACCAAATGCGCCAACGAAAATGGCAGATGAATGCACATTGAGTGGACGACCTGCAACTTCACTACCACAGCAATCTGCGAATCAGTTCACTGTTCCAAGAAATCCATTTAAGAGAGGCCATTACATAAAGGAGACAAAAGATGATATGTGGAATTAAGAAATCATATAGGGATGCATCTATACTGTAAAAGGTTGGTTAACCTAAAAATGAAAATTCCATTTAAGAAAGAAATACGGGTTTGGAACAGTCATTCCAAACCTTTATTTCTTTCTCGTACCGAACACAACATGAGGGTGAGTAAATGATGACAGAATTTTCATTTTTGGGTGAACGATCCCTTCAAGTGCAGGTATCACAATGTTTGTAGCAGTCAACTGTCACTAGAAAATCCTGTTTAATGGGGTTATGCTCAAGAAATCTTGACAGATCCAAAATACTTGAGATGTAAGGACTGCAAAGATGCACTTTGATTTCTTCTGTGGCAGGAATTGAGGGGACACTTGAAGTTGGTGTTATGAGGAAGCAGAGAGCAACAAATCAATCTTCCCTGCTGGCGGCTTCAATCTCAAGGGCAATTCTCCAGCAAAAGACTACATTTGCCCTTGCCAGGCCAGACGGTGTGTTTGCTGAGCTCCATCCTGTGTGCTCTCACACCTGCCATCCACACACACACACACACACACTTTTAATAATATTGTTCTGGTTTACACTCCAGCCTGTCTGCACAGAGTAGGCCTGTCGCGAATAACCGTCTGATCGTGGTTATTTGCTCTAACTGTGGTTATTTGAGATAACCGCGAGTATTGCGCACTTTAAATTACAATCCCATTTTAATGCCCAAATAAGGGAATTTTAAGCAAATATATAAATAACATGAACAACGCGTTTGTGTGTCATTCAATTGAACTCAGAGCGCCGCACCACGGACATCAACCCAGAGCAGCTCCTGTCTGGAAGAGCATGTGAAATGCTTCTCAAATGCTCTGATGCACACGCCGTCAGCAGAGGCTCGCGCCAAACTCCAGCGAAAATATAAATGAACAAAGATAAACGTTGATAGTGAACGCAAAGCGCTCTGGTTCCACTTTAATTTAACGATCGGGTATTGGCAAATGTTCCTGGTCAAAGCGGGTTCATTCACACATTGTTAATGACACACAGTAACACAGAGGAGGTGATGCATGCTTACTCAATTTCTGTGGAGTGATAAAATGATGAAATTAAATCTCAAAGGTTTTGCTTCATGAGAAATAATGGCTCGTGGGTTTCATCAAAGAGCATTAAAATAATATGTGAAAGTGAAGAAATTAGGACAGAAATTTTACTATTGCTTAACATAGCATAATATTATATTATATAATATAAATACAATAAAAAATATATTTTGTACTATATATATATATATATATATATATATATATATATATATATATATATATATAATAAAACATATTTTAATGTCATTCATATAGTTTTAAAGCCTTAAAAGGAAACCTTATATCCCTATTGCAATATTTGATTTACATATTTGAAGTTAAATATTTAAAAATTACTTCTTAAGATGTACAAAGCACACATGCACCTTAAGAAATATGACAATTTATATGACAATTATTCGTCATAGCCCTCAAACAGACAATTATTCGTCATAGCCCTCAAACAGACAATTATTCATCATAATCTCAATTATTTGTTTGACAATTAATCGTCAGCCAAATTTCATAATCGTGCAAGCCCTAGCACACAGTGTGCTGCCACTGTTCTGTTGCTGTGCCAAGCTCAGGGACAGTCTGACTTGCCAAAAAGATCCATGCACAACATGGGCCGCATTCAGCCGTCTCTGTTCATCCACCACACTGCTGATCTAATGTCCATCCTGACCAGTGGGCCTAATCTCCTGTTTCACTGGGACTGCACTGACCCCGAGAAGCCGGACACCAAAGTCACGCAATCATGCACCCAACTGACCGCCTTCACCACAGGGGACATGGGATTACGGGTGGGGAGGTGGTGCCCTGATCAACCCCTAAAAATGAGGATTAAGAGTGTGGGGCCGAAGGGTAACAGCATGGACTGGAAAAAATATTAATAATAAATAAATAAGAGCTGGGACTTTGACTGTATGAAGGACCAGTATGAAATTAAATAAAGTCAAATGTATCCATTTATTTAAAAATAATTAAATCAATGATGAAATAAATCGTTAAATGTACCTATTTATTTTAAAATGATTAAACAATGAAAAAAAAAAAACCTTTCCATTATTATAGAAAAAAGCTTTTAGGGAAACCAGGGTTTAGAAATTAATGATTACTCCATTAGATGTCATTCAGAAGTGAAAATTATTATTATTACAAATGACATCTGTAAATACTAATTAAAATTATGAAAAATTTACTTCAGTGATGGTTTTGTGAAAGTGGATGTTGTAAAATGTTTTTAAACAATAATTGCTGTGCTTTCATGGAATATTAAATTGTTAAAATTAATTACTGATTTATTCACTTACTGATTTAATTATTTTATTTTTAATACTTTGGTGCTCCATATGATCATTGCTTTAACCCCTTCTGTGACAGGAGAGCTTGTTTTTTCTTCAGAAGGAAATGCAAAAGGCAATTATCATTATTATTAACAATCCAAGAGCAATAATTTAGCAGGTGTCACCTCTACAATCATGCAAAATTAGCTAATTACACAGAGTCCGGGCAATTCCTCTGGTAAACGAACAAATGAGAGTGAGCTGAATCTAAAGAACTTGGCAGATGGGTGTTCTTTAGGGCCTGTGGAGCACATGGATGAATCACATTCACTGTAGACGAAGCCGTGATGACAGCGGACCTCCAATCTGCAAGACGTGTCAACTGATCACAGCTAACTGTGAGTAGCCTGAGTATTGGGTTGTCTGATCAGCTAGTTGGTCTTAAGATCTTGATGATTGGGCTAATTTAGCGTCATGTCCACCAAACAAAAATCAGATGCGTTTTTTTATGGGGTGTTCACATAGGAATATTTATTATATTAAAAAACAGCACAACAAAACCAAACTGTCTTGAGATTAGTTTTTAAAAAAGTTGAACTTGACACAACTTCTTAAAAACTAGTGCTGGGTATCGGCAGCCACCTCGCGATTCGACACGTATTGCGATACGTTACAATTCGATATTACACGTTGCGATTTGATATACCACAATACATCGTGATACATATGTCACGCTTCGATATATAGCGATACATCACGATATTATGATTCAATTTGATTCCAATTCACAAGCTTTCAATTCCAGTTCATTTGGGGATATTTCTTATATAATGTCCATTTTTGCCTACATACAGAATGAGATATTCTCTTTCAGCTAATGCTGTTATTAATTATACAGGGGACCTACTGACTTGATAAATTACGGAAATATTAATTTTACACATTTTATGAATCATTAGTTTTTCAATATATACTTTTATACACTTACCAGCTACTTTATTAGGAACACCTGTACACCTACTAATTCATGTGATTATCTAATAAGCCAATTGTGTGACAGCAGTGTAATGCATAAAACATTGCAGATATGGGTCAGGAGTTTCAGTTAATGTTCACATCAACCATCAGAATGGGGAAAAGATGTTATCTCAGTGATTTCGACTATGGCATGATTGTTGGTGCCAGACGGGCTGGTTTGAATATTTCTGTAACTGCTGATCTCCTGGGATTTTCACACACAACAGTCTCTAGAGTTTATTCAGATTGGTGCCAAAAGCAAAAAAACATCCAGTGAGTGGCAGTTCTGCGGACGGAAATGCCTTGTAGATGAGAGAGAGAATGGCCAGACTGTTTCAAGCAGACAGAAAGGCTACGGTAACTCAGATAGCTACTCTGTACAATTGTAGTGAGCAGAATAGCATCTCAGAATGCACAACAGTAGACCACGTCGGGTTCCACTTCTGTCAGCCAAGATCAGAAAACTGAGGCTGCAGTGGGCCTACCATCTGTGTACCTCAGCAGAAATCGAGATTCATCAGACCAGGCTACAACAGTTCAGTTTTGGTGAGCCTGTGCCCACTGCAGCCTGTATTAACAGTAGCACCTGTTCAGTCCGCAAGCATACCATTTTCCTCCGCTCTTCCCTCACACAGAGAGTGCTCCCCTTATTAAAGCTCCAGTGGGAACAAGTGAAAGCGGAACTAATATTACCAACATATTTCTTTCATTAACTACGTTTCTATCCAAGGGTTTTTTTTCCAAGTGTAGTGCATCAAAAAGTTTATCATTATAGCTGATAGAAACGCAAAATATCGATAAAATTTCACAAGTGTGGACATATTTTTTTCCATTTAACTCTAGCACATAAATTACATGTCAATACTTCAAATGTCGCAAAAAACTGGTTTGGAAACACTTTTTGTCGAGAAAATTGGCATTAACGCAAAAATATAGTGTCACGTGACAGAATTTACCCCAATCGTTAGCCTGTGTTAATCATGATGACAAGGTATACCAATTTATTGTACGTGAAGCATTACTCGCACTGTTATGGATTGGTTTTAAAGGCATACCTGCACAGATCCGATGCTGCAAACACATCTGTGTCATGACACTTCCAGGAATGCCAACACATATCTCTCATGCACCTGTCATCGACAAGTGCACGGAGAACAAATGAATGGCCACTCTTTGCGATTAACTGCAGTAGCCATCAGTTTATTTGTTAAAGTTGCTTATCAGCACCATTCAAAATAATAGATGGCATTCATGGAATTAGCCTACAATACAAAAAACATATCATTTCTAAAGATGTTTTAAATTAAAAATAAATGCACAATAGTAGGAGAAAAGCTTCAGTGTGCTTTTTTGGAACACTAACATATAGCCCAATTCTATAAAATTATTGTTTAGCTTACTTTTGAAAAAATGCCGGCAAAATTCCCTGTATTAAATAAAATAAATTACCAAACGAAACATTAATATTGTTAGGCATATATAATTGCCTTTTCTTTACACAAACTTAAATTAGCCTTACCCTGTTCTGTAGATGGAAAAAGTCAGCTGAATGACTTTCTCAGAATGTTCTACGCTTTTTTCAAGACTATAAACTATCAGAACTATTTGTCCAATGCTGAGTTCACTTTCAGAAAACAAGCTTTTGAACATTTTAAAACTTTTAAATATTTTATATCTAACCCACATTTGCTGAGCTTCATCAGAAAATATAAATTGCATTATGACGTTAAAATTAATTTTAGATGATAATCAAGTTCACTTGGTCGTTAAAAGTTGCTGGACAAATATGCAGGACATAATGCAGTTGAGATGGCAATGCTTTAGATTAGATGACTGATCAAATTAGCCTACTGAATATCAGGAATGTATCATATGTAAACCCTGATATTACACCGCATCTATTTTTCTTTAATAGCTGTGCACACAGCATATACACATCGATGGATGGTCCTTATACTAAGACCAAAAGCTTCCCCCACTACTTGGTGCAGGTTGCCAGCTTGAACAGGGCCATGACGATTCGCTTTCGGGTTGGAACCGGTGGCGACCTGCAATAGGCACAACATCAGGACCAATATTACAGTCCTATCAGAAGGGCAACAGCTCCCTTTTGATTGCAATTCCTCCTCTTCTGACTGCATTTATTTGTGAAATTAAGATGACCGTAAGCTATCTAATTTCAATGAATTGTCTCTATACTCTCTCCATTTTACAAAAACTTTGGGGGAAAATGAAATTAGGGACATCTGGGAGGCAAAAGGTACACAATTAGCGATATACACACATTTCTGTATGGAAATGGCTTAAGGGCAGATTTATTTTGCGATAAACCACAACTTATGCGACAAAGTGCTTTAAGCATGACGTCATCACGCACACCATTTTTATCAATAAAAGGCCATTTGTATAGAAACAGGCAGAAGATGGCAAATTTCGCAAACATTTTTTACGCATTTTCACATTTTCTATTAGCGTGAAAAGTGGATGGAAACTAGGTTATTGTTATGAAAGGCAGGGGATGTAGTTATAAATGAAATAATTCGAAATACAATATTTAGATACTACAATATGATGCATTGTTAAATAAAGTATAATAAAATAATGAATAATAATTAAATGGAATGGTGTTAATAAATAACCCAAAACTGCCACATTAAATTTAATTACAGCAATCGGCTATCAGTTCAACTTCAGTTTGACACTAAGCCACGTTCTTTGAAGGGCTATCTATCCTAATATAAATTAGGGAATATTTTGCATTACCCTACTTGCTTTTAAGGCCTATTTAAATATTTTATGCATAAAAATTTATATTTTTGTGTTTACTGTATTATCATTTAACCAACCTACAATATCTTTGTCAGCAAAAACATCTATGGTATTACCAACAAGGAAATTCAGTTAACAGTGACAGTGCAGAAATCTTACATATAACAAGCTGACTAAATGATTAGGTTAAAATGTTAAAAGGGTTAAAGGTTATATGATCGGGATCGGCATCAGCCGTGTAGATGAAAAGAATGTTGGTGACCAGTATCGACTGTAGAAATCCTGATTGTAACATCCCTAGTGCTGATCTATTTCTCGTTCCTCCACCAGTCGCTGATACCCAAAAACTCTCAGAGCAGCGTTTCAGAAATAAACTCCTCTCACTTCCAACTGCTTATATTTTCAGCAAATTTAACATGTGTAAATATTTGTATGAACATAAAAAGATTCAACAACTAAGACATAAACTGAACAAGTTTCACAGACATGTGACTAACAGTAATGGAATAATGTGTCCCTGAACAAAGGGGGGGTCAAAATCAAAAGTAACAGTCAGTATCTGGTGTGGCCACCAGCTGCATTAAGTACTGCAGTGCATCTCCTCCTCATGGACTGCACCAGATTTGCCAGTTCTTGCTGTGAGATGTTACCCCACTCTTCCACCAAGGCACTTGCAAGTTCCCAGACATTTCTTGGTGGAATGGCCCTAGCCTTCACCCTCCGATCCAACAGGTCCCAGACATGCTCAATGGGATTGAGATCTGGGCTCTTCACTGGCCATGGCAGAACACTGACATTCCTGTCTTGCAGGAAATCACGCAGAGAACGAGCAGTATGGCTGGTGGCATTGTCATGCTGGAGGGTCATGTCAGGATGAGCCTGCAGGAAGGGGACCACATGAGGGAGGAGGATGTCTTCCCTGTAACGCACAGCATTAAGATTGCCAGCAATGACAACAAGCTCAGTCCGATGATGCTGTGACACACTGCCCCAGACCATGACGGAACCTCCACCTCCAAATCGATCCCGCTCCAGAGTACAGGCCTCGACGACAAAACGCAAGTCCGACCATCACCCCTGGTGAGACAAAACCACTGATGGAGAGATTGTGCGTACCTGGTGTAACTCGGGCAGTTGTTGTTGCCATCCTGTACCTGTCCCGCAGGTGTGATATTTGGATGTACCGATCCTGTGCAGGTGTTGTTACACATGGTCTGCCACTGCGAGGACGATCAGCTGTCCTTCCTGTCTCCCTGTAGTGCTGTCTACACAGTACGGACATTGCAATTTATTGCCCTGGCCACATCTGCAGTCCTCATGCCTCCATGCAGCATGCCTAAGGCACATTCACACAGATGAGCAGGGACTCTGGGCATCTTTCTTTTGGTGTTTTTCAGAGTCAGTAGAAAGGTCTCTTTAGTGTCCTAAGTTTTTATAACTGTGACCTTAATTGCCTACCGTCTGTAAGCTGTTAGTGTCTTAAGGACCGTTCCACAGGTGCATGTTCATTAATTGTTTATGGTTCATTGATCAAGCATGGAAAACACTGTTTAAACCCTTTACAATAAAGATCTGTGAAGTTATTTGGATTTTTACAAAATTATCTTTAAAATACAGTGTCCTGAAAAAGGGACGTTTCTTTTTTTGCTGAGTTTGTTTCACACGAGCACAGAAATAAATCAATGAGCTGTCAGTTCAATCGCCTTAATGGCTCAGGCGAGAGAAGACAGTGCGGGCTTGACCCCATCACTTATAAAGTCATCCAAACTTCGATTTCATTTTAAACAACAATCTGCAGGGTAAGGATGTAACGGTATCACAGTTTCACGATATAACACGGTTTTAAAGAGACGGTTATCAATTCTTGACATTTATAATTCACGGTATTGCATTTACGGTATTATATTACTTAGATTTTTTTTATAAAATACAAGGGATTAAAGTTCATTGTAAATATCAGTTAAATTAAGAGAATCGGCTACATTTACACAGCATCATAAAAACTTGATCAAATAAATCTCTAACTTGTGACATCCTCCTGTTTTTCTCAGCCGTCACTTCATTTTAAAAGCCACACGCATGAACTGCATGGCAGAAAGAGCGCAGCGCGCTGAAATGTCAAAGCCTGAACCTTTATTTCCCCCTGCCAAGCAGCTGAAGTCCAGGGTGTGGGGATATTTTGGTTATTTAAAAGTCCTACAAGGCACAATCAATGATGGTTAGCCATTTTGTAAACTTTGTCAAAAAAGTGTCAGCTCAGGCAGGGAGCACTTCAAACTTGAAGAGCCATATCCATGATCATCTTCCCAAGGAATATACAGAGATGAATGTATGTGAAAATACAGTATATAGGGTAATAAATTATAAACCCCTTTTCATATCACTCCCAGATATTCAAGATTTGTATGACTAACTGAATTTTCCGGAATATAAGTCACTTTTTTTTTTTAAAGGTCCTCCGATTTATAGTCTGAAGCGACTATACATAAGTTATACGTAATGTTGGCCGTTCAAACGCACGCACACCAAAGCATATATGCTTACACTTACAGATAAAGTCATAGAGATAGTAGAAGCGTTTTAAAGTGGCCAGTTTAGAATATTTTGCATTTACAAAGTACTTTATGCAACTAGTTTAAATATTCTGCCCATCATAACATTATTTTTCTAACAAACTCTACGTTTCATCACACTTGTAGTAAAAACATTCAGTCAGTGAACCGGAAAATTTATGCATAGCATAGAGGGTTTAAATATCAGAAATACCCACAGATATACAGTCTCTAATGTTAATGAATGAATAGAATACAACAGGCTGTTTATTTGTATATAGCATAGAGTTACGTATTTCCTGAGGTAATTTAATCTTCATAACGGAGCATATCTGACTTTGAGCGGATGAAGGGCAATCGGAATTCGGGCGGCTGCTCCCAGGACCTTGTGCCTGTTGTATACAATCTCTTATCCGTGTTTTTTTCTCTCTGATCAACGCCATTTTGTCCAGGTGCGACTTATATTCAGGTACGACTTCATTTCCAGAAAATATGGTATATCATATACAAATATTAAACTGCTAATAATTTTATCAAGGCACCTTAAAAGGAATGTTCCGGGTTCAATACAAGTTAAGTTCATTCGACAGCATTTGTGGCATAATGTTGATTACCACAAAAATTTATTTTGACTCGTTCCTCCTTTTCTTTAAAAAAGCAAACATCGAGGTTACAGTGTGGCACTTATAATGGAAGTGAATGGGGCCAATTTTTGGAGGGTTTAAACAGAAATGTGAAGCATATAATTTTATAAAAGCACTTGCATTAATTCTTCTGTTAAAACTTGTGAATTATTTGAGCTGTAAAGTTGTTTAAATTGTCATTTTTACAGTTGTTCTAGGGTTTTAGGGTTTGTTGAAATACATCATCATGGTAACGCAGTTTAAAAATTTGCTATAATATACACCGAAAAGGTTTGTAAGTGATTTTTTCACACAAAAATTATGTTTATACACGTATCCTTTATGCCTTGTGGTTATACTTTTGAAAAAGTGAGTATTTTAACGTAAAAAAATTGGCCCCATTCACTTTCATTGCAAGTGCCTCACTGGAACCTCGATTGTTTTTTTTTGTTTTTGTTTTTTTAAAAGGAGGAACGAGTCTAAAATTTTTGTGGTAATCAATATTATGCCACAAATGCTTTCAACTGAGCTTAACTTGTATTGAACCCAGAACATTCCTTTAATACCGTGACACCGTCGTATATTTTATACCGTTAACATTTCATACCATTACACCCCTACTGAAGGGTTACAAGTGCAGCCTGGAGAGATATTCAGATTTAACTAGCCATGTGGATGTTACACTTTGAAGAAATTTCAGGGCGAAGGGTAGCACTTTTTTTGTACTCCCAAAACATGCTTCCACCAGCAGCAATCTCATATCGACAACCAAACATCTTGAATTCCCAAAATAAAGTGATTCGATCTATTCAGGGTGGCATTTGAGGCTAAATGAAACTGCTTATTCCACAGCTCTTTTGTGACAATGTGCATTTTCAAAAGTAGTGCGCAGGGAACAGGAGTAGAAAAAAAACCTTTAAGTCATTGGAGCTTCCCATAAGTCTTGCTACGGGGGATAATTGGTGGCGGTGTGCATCCACTAGCAAATAAGAACAAGGGCAGCCATTACATGCCGAGCCCAGATGCTTGGAAGCACCTCGGTCCCTGTCCTCTTAATTAGGTTGCACAACACGGACAGAACCAAGCTATTTTTAGCACCTTTAATTACTGAGGGCTTTCAATGGGCAGGAGACAGTAGAAACAAGAGAGAGAGAGACAGAGAGAGAAATGTCACCTTTACTTCAGAGGACATCTGAGCCACAAAGGTCAGGAAAAAAAAAAGAAAAAAAAAAAAAATATCAGGCCTGCTGCTTATCTCTGGTCAGTAAATGTAGTCCTGCCCCTGAAATTACCTCCAATGATAACAGTGAATTCATCTTCAGGATGCTGGGAACCCCTTTGTAAATGAGATAATGCTGAAGGCCAATTGGATGAAATCAATTTCAAGGGGTGAGTCAAATAAATCAAATATCCCATTTTCTGCCAGAGGCACAGTCCTTTTGGTTCACTGCATAAAGAGTGTATTAACTGCAACGTAACTCCTGTCTGCCCCACCTAACCTCCTAAACAAAACCTCTATTTTCTGCTGACTTAAAAAAAATATTCACCAATACTGTCATAGCTTTCACAATTCATTTTCCTGCTGAACATACTTTTCCATCCCAAACACACATAATTTAATGCAAGTTAAATGTGCTGGGAACACAGTTTGGTGTCTTCTAGGACTAATGTATTTTTTGCAAATAATATGTACTATTTAAGCCCCCAAAAGGCCTTGATTCTGTTGAAAAACTATGTTCCCCTTGTATTTGCGAAAACGTATTTACAAAACAAATTGCTAATTAGTTAGTTAACTGCAAAATGAAAAGTAAATCCATAGAAGAACAGCTTTTGTAGCATCCAGTGTTAATTTATCAGTTATTAGTTTTGGTCATCATTTTTGTCTTTTTGACAAAAATGTCCTTTAAATTTAATCAATATTTTGTCCCATCTTATTAATTAATCTTAGTCTAAAATGGCATGTAATTTTAGTCAACGAAAATAATTATAAATGACACTAATGTGCAATATGAAACCATGTTAAACTGTAATGGACCAAATATACCAAATATGCAAACATTAAAAAAAAAAAATCTACAGTATAAACAAAACTGTCCTGAAAAAATACCTTTGCAGTTAAAAGGGTCCCTCACAAGGTAATACCTTTTGGGTGTCCTTGGTAGGGCTGCATGATAATTTAGTTTTAACGAATTGATCAAAATATCACAAATGTCCACATCGCGATCTGCATATCGCAAGTGCTTGCAGAGTGTATAAGCGCTGAGTCAAATGATGGAGTGTCAAAATTTGTGCATACGTAGCTGTAACCACCACTTTCCTGTGCTTTCACTCTGCGTTGTGGGTATGCAGATAATAATGAGACCAGACGCCAGTATACTAACTCAAACTTGGCTTGTTTATTGGCCGCTGTGGTTTGTGTGGATATATCAAAGGATGGGTTTCAAGTAATGGATTGTTCAGTGAAATTCCAGTCAGTCTCAAGTTCAGTGCGGACTGACAACCACCACGTGAAACCAAAACAAATGGCAAATGTCTACGGTAAGGGCTTATGGACATCATTTTCAAAACATTTCATCACACTGAAAGAACAGATTTTGAAATTAATATGAACATGAAAAAAGATTCTTTTAGGATATCCCACATTATGGTGAAATTGGTGAAAAACTTTACATTCATATTCTTTTTTACAAAAAATACAAATAAAGATGAATTTTAATAACTGCTACATACCTAATGATAAAACTGCACATATTATATGCAGTCTATATTTAATTTGGAACAAGACAACTATGTTTGTGATGTATTGGATAGATGATACTTTTTTATTCCAATACACTTAAAAAAAACTTTTATTTGGGCGGTGGGGGTTCCAATGTTCCACACACTCTAAAGACATCATCATAGGATTATTGTATCGCATTTTCCAACAACTTATAGCATATAGCATTTTTCCTCCATATCATGCAGCCCTAGCTCTTGGCATCAAAATGTTTGAAAGCCCCTGGTTTAGGATATACGACCCCTCAAGTCGCAATTATGTCTGGGAAACACTTGAGATAATTTTGATACCCGAGTTTCTGAGATGGGAGGCGTCGTAATCTTTCAACATGGTGGAGGAGAGTACGATTTCTATAGAGAATGGCAGGTTTTATTAATTTTTTGAAATAAGAATGGAACCGCACCCTCTTAAGTCAATTCACTTCTCCAGGTCTATGCTCCATCTTGCTCTCTGTGTTCCATGAATGAGCGGCGCCTGGTGGTCCCATCACAAAGTGGCTCAAAGTCTATTTCACGATCGTTCACTTCTCTGTTCCACTGTGGTGGGACTTCACACATGAGCTTCCTACCTTCACACAATCTGCTGATACCATCTTAACATTCAAGAACCAGCTGAAAACACATCTGTTCCATGAGAATTTAACTAATCCACACTAATTGTACTTACAGTTTAAACTGCACTTACTGTATACACACACACACACACACACACAAAAATACCTTCTGTCTCTTTCTTCTGTGCTAGGCCATATCCTACTCCAGTCACCTTGAGAGCTTGTCAGTACAACACTGTAGATATTGTTGAACTTTGCATGACAACTTGCTTGCTATGTTCTTCATTTGTAAGTCACTTTGAATAAAAGCATCTGCTAAATGACTAAAATGTAGTGGCATCTACAGAAAGACTCAATTCAGAGAATCTACTGCAAATTGTACCTGAGCACTGTCTTGGACTCTATGCCAAATCCTATTCTGTCAATCAAACTCAAGTGAAGACACAATTCTACACTGCCATAAATGAGGACATAACAGCCTGTCTAATCTCCCACGGCTCACGCCGATTGATCCTGGACATCTGCGCAAACAGTTTGCATGTCTTACTTTAACCCCTTGTTTAAAAGAGAACTGTGTCAAAGCACTGTCATTTATTAGTTGTCATTAGATTGGGGATTCTATGACTGAGCCTAACTGGATTGCCATCAGCATGGGTGTGCAGTTCTGCACTGGAGTCCAGTGTCAGCAACACAATGAGATGTCTATGTAAAGCTACTCTTAAGAGACAAACAACAATAGAAAGCTGTGTCAGTTTGTACACTTCTTGTTACTGAGGCTCCATTTGTGCTGAGGCAGGACAAACACTGCTTCGGGTTTCATTTAAGGAAAAAACCTTTTCTAAAAGGGCCACCATCTCTTTCTCTCATTAAAAAATTAAATAAAATAAAAAATGCACTAACATATAAACCTCAGCCAATACCACTAAGCAATAATTATTTTTTGTTATGGAGCAAAAAAATATGAAGTAGTCTAAATAACACTAAAGATTCACACTAAAGAGTAAATATATAAAGTTTTGCATCCCACAAGTGAAATTAGGTATCAAAATGTCAGTGTACAATAGTAGTATCTCTTTCAACCATTTTTAAACCTGCCATAAAAAAAAGAAACCTATACTGTTTAAACAGGAAAAATTAGACCATTATCTCATCTTCAGATATGAGCCTAATCATTCAATGGGCAAAAATTTCGAAAAAGGCTAATATTGGTCAATACCAATATTATGGTCAATGACATTATCATGCATCCCTTTAGAGTGCAACAGTGTCAGCCCACGTTTTCAGCCATCTTCGTTCAGAAATATTTCTCTATAGTGCCTAAATAAATGGCTGCAATGATTGTAGCTGGAGTACTTGAGAGGACAGCTCTGCGATCAAGAGCCATGGCAATACAAAAGAGAAAAAAGTGGTTTAGGTACAAAATCCCACATAGAGAAAAAGTAATAAGCTGGAGTCATAAGGATGCATGCAAGCTTAGACATAATGCATCATCTAACAAGGCTGCAATCGACTATCCCATCTTGTCCTCCTTGTTATTTATGAAAAGTGATAAGGCTGTAGGGAACACCTCACCGAAATGGCTTTGCCCCTAATAAATGTAAGAAGCTGTCCCACCGAGGACTAACATGACACCCACTCAAAGAAGAATATATAACCTACTTACAACCGCAGGAAGAATTTGCTCAATTAATAAGACAAAGAAATGAGAGCATGTGCTATTGTGTAGGGTGCTCGCAACGGGAGGGGGTACCCAGTGCCTTAATATTTTTGGCATATTCTGCCTCGTGGCTTCAAGGAATGAGAAGATTTCCTTTTGCGCTTTGAGAGAGGGAAGAAGGGATTTAGGTTAAGAGAAGGGAGAGAGAGAGAGAGGATGTTGCTATAGAAGTTATGGGAAAGCCACGAGCAATGCATCATGATGATATGAGCGAGGAACAGAGGGAGAGTGAATTTACTCTATTGGATTTCAGACGAAACAAATATGATTGGCCATCCTCAAGATTCATCACAATGACTACCAATTAGAGGGCCAGAGCAGCTCCAGTCATCGATCTCTGATTCTGAAGGGCCAAACCTTTTGTTACACCTAAATTAATGCACCCATGGTTGCAATACTCTGCAGCTGGGAAAAAAAAAAAAAAAAAAAAAAAAAAGAAACTGTATAATAACACTGCAGAGATTACTTACTGAAAAAAGAACGAGTATGTGTGTGTGTTATGGACTTAATTGTATTTTCTTGAACACACTTTCTATGCCTGGGCCGCAAAGGACAAAGTCTAATTACCATATATTCTGGATATAAAGTAGCACCTGAATATAAGTCGCACTTGGTCAAAATCACGTTGCTGAAAGAAAAAAAAAAAAAAGATATAGAATAAGTCACATCTCTGCATGTCAAAGTGCTCTGTGAAGATAACCTCAGGATCTAAGTATGCATCGTATCATGCAGTATTTGGCCTTGTTTTAATCAAGAACATCTGCTTTAAGGAATTACATGTAACAGTTTTTCATATTTTGTTTGTTTAATGAGCCACATCTGTTTACAACAAAAGTAACTATGCTGTAAACAAATAACCAGTTTTTAGTCTAAGTAAAACAGTAAGTATGTTGTATTCTATCCGGTTCACTGACTTAATGTTTTTATTAGGAGTGTGATGAAATGTCATTTTGTGGGCACGTGAGGAGCTGCGTTTGACAGCGGTCTAGAGTTTATTAGAACAATAATGCTATGATGGACAGAATATTTAAACTGGCTGTATAAAAACGGTTCTACCATTTCTATGACTGATGCTATCATCTATTTGTGTGCAAGTACAGTATATCTGTTTTAGTATGCGGTTGTTTGACCGGCTGACATCAATTACGTATAAGTTATGTAAATAAGTTACTTCAAACTACAGTATAAGTAGCAGGATCTATCACGATTAAAACCCCTCCCCCACAATTTGTATTTATTTTGATGACAAAGAATAAAACTCTTTATAAAAGCATCACATTTTTCTTGACATCTTAAAAGAAAAACAAATTCCACATATCAAGTCTTTCTTCCATCAGCACTTTTAATTTGTTTTTGAGGCAAGGCAAGTTTATGTAGCACATTTCATACACCATGGTAATTCAAATTGTTTTACATGGAAATGATAAAGAAAACAGAAGATACATAAAAGTCCATTGGAAACGTTGAACAGGTGCCCCAGGGGTCTGAAGGTCAATCACACATGTGATATTCAGGCAGTCACCCACATGACCTTTAATTACAACCTTCCTGAGGTCCTTAAGTCTATCACTCAGTGATCTTGAGGCGACCATTCTCGTAGTCTTTAATAACCCCCCACCTTTCTCATTCAGAAGTTTTCACCAGATATTTAAAAGAATAAGAATGAAAGAAAGTAGAACACATAAATAAAATGAGTCAGTGCAATCATTAAGTGCAGCACAATGCTCAGACAGTAAATGCACAGCTAAACAGATGTGTTTTCAATCTGGATTTGAATGTAGCTACTGTTGGAGCACATCAAACCTTTTCTGGAAGCTGGTTCCAGCTGCAGGTGGCATAATAGCTAAATGCTTTTTACCTAGTTTTGAGTGAACCCTTGGTTTTTCTAACTGACTTGATCCTAATGATCAAGTGGAATTAGTTAGGTTTTGATTCAACAAACATATCTGCAATATATTTAGGCCTTAGGCCATTGAGTGATTAATAAACTAGTAACTGTACATTAAAATCAATTCTAAATGTAACTGGAAGCTAGCGTAAAGACATAAGGACTCGAGTGATTTGCAGAGTTGTTTTGGTTCGGATCAGAATCCTGGCAGTAGCATTTTGAATGAGCTCTCTAATGGTCTTTTTGGGAAGGGAAGGCCGGTGAGAAGTCCATTGCAGTAGTCAACCCAACTGATATTGAAAGCATGAACAAGTTTCTCTTAGTCTTGAATAGACACGAAACATCTAACATTCTCTTTTGTCTTTGTTTAACTGAAAGAAGTTTTGGCACTTTTTGAGTGTATTCTTTGAGCACAAGTCTCCCTGTGCCTAGATGATATCAACCTGCCAACATGTATAAACTTCTGATTAGCCTTGTCTTTAGTCCAAAACTAATATTTTGACCTCAAAGGATTTGTGACCTAAATTAAACTGCACAAGGGTTTGGCCCAGTTACATTTGGATGCTCCATGGAGAGACCAGTCCAAACCCTAGAGCAGTCTGAATGGGTGACTTCTGAAGTTAAAGTAAAATAAATAAATAAATAAATAAATAAATAAAAATAAAACAGCTTTTACAATTCTCCCTTTTCATCACAGGTGCACCAAGCAGTTTGCAGGGTAGCGGACCCCACACGACTCCTTTGGCACCTGCCATCCTCTGCATCCTGTTTTTGAGGCCAAATCCTTCTAAGTATGCCAGGTGGTGAAAGTCACAGGTATAAGCTGGGCCACAGGGTAAGCTCTGTGCATGTGTGCAATGTGGGCTAGTGCTAACGATGAGTGCTAATTAGCAATTTTGCTCAAGGTTATTATCACAAACGAAAACGGAGATGAAAACAAGCAGTGACATTTTTTTTCCCCGTAAACTAAAATAAAACAGGAGTTTTCAAAAAATCAAAACTTAACTAAAACTATAAATGTGCAATGCAATACCAACGAAAACTAAATAGAATCTTGGAGAAAATTACTTTAGCTTTCATATTTTCAATAATCGTTGGATGATCTGATTCAAACAATCTCTCAAGTCTCATTTAGTAGACCTAAAACAAAACATCTATATATGTTTCATTCCATGAACTCCGGAAACTTTGGCAAATAAGCAGCTACTTATTCTCTGGTGCGGGCCATTTGACACGTGATTCCAGTCCATGCTCCTGATAAATGTTGAGATGTCGTCAAAGTAGTTCCAGCTATATGTATTGGCAATTGCACATTTATAGCACATTTTATTCGTTTCAGCATGTGTTACAGTATGCTGTGTTGCTGGGAATTTGACAAATAAAGCTTTTAACTGAAACTCTGATGGTATTATTTTGAGCACGAATTTCTGATTGTCATCACAGACAGATTATATTGATAACACTTTACAATTAGTTCCTTTATGCTAACAATATTAAATGCTTTAGATATCATAAATTAACACAGAACAATATTTTTATAGCATATACAAGGTTAGGACCACTTGGTAAATTAACAATTGCTGACTGTGGTTCATGTTAGTTCATAATGTATTAAATAATGTAAACAGATGCCACATATTAAACTTTTAATGTAAAAAATATGCTAGTATATGTTGGAATTAACATTAACCAAGATGATTTAGTGCAGTTCATGTTAACTAATATAGTTAACTAATGTTAAATATAACCTTACTGTAAAGCGTTATTGATAATATTGTGTGGTGTTATAACAGATAAAAATGTAAATTAAATAAAACGTAAAAATGGCCATTTTCAAAGAAAAAAAAATGAAAACAATTTATGCACCACTAAAACGAACTAAAATGAAACTGAAATCGAAAACTGTGGCGAGCAGGGCGGGGCCAAGTGGCGTCTGGGCAGAGCGGGGCCAGTAAGATAAGTGGTGAATTAGTTCCACCTGTGTGCCACACCGGTTTTGCATTCCAGTGAGGGGTGGGAGTATTTAAGGAGAGACAGCGGCAGACAGAGAGAGAGATGGATGAAGCTGTCTGTCTGTGTGTGTCGATGAGTGTAAACGTGACTGCTGAAAAACAGTGCGTTTTTGTGACGCTGAAAAGCGAAGAAGTTTTGTTGTACACTGAAAAGCGTCAATAAAAATGTCTACGTGTTTGTCAAGTCAGTCCCAGCTTCCTCCTTGCCCATCTTGAGATCTCGTTACAAAAACCAAAACACAAAATGAAATAAAAACTAGTGAGAGCGATTCAGAAGTTGCATTTTCCTCTAAAATTATACTTTTACTCCACTGACATTTAGATTAAGAGTTTGACATTTAAGTTGTTAACAAATATGTGTTCCTGTTGACCGTATACATAATTTACATCTTTTGGCGCCACTCTGTAGACATTTTATCAAATTGGAGCTCAAATGTGCCCATATGTTCAAAAATACTTAAAAGCTTTGGCCAAAGGGGCAGTCCTTTGAATTTTAGTAAGCAAGCACAGACTTATTTCAGCTCAAGGACTTTCAACCTATTGTTGTTAAATTCACAGGCAGAACAGTCTGGACACGAGGGTGAGTAAATGTCTGAATTTTCATTCATTTTTGGGTTAATGATTCCTTTAAAACGGTGTTTGCATTTTAACATAAATATGTAATGCACAATATTGTGTATTTATCTCGCCTTTTGATGCTCATCCACGAAGATATCCGGTTAGATGCCAAAGACTTGAAGACATGAACACTGACTCACGCTGGAATATCTACATGTCAATCCACATCCACCCACCATGAACACCCTGAATCCATCTTGCTTCTTCCCAACTGCCAGTGTGCCGGGTGCCATTTGAAGTGGAGGTGTAGCATTTGCACTGCCTTGCTCATCAGTGTGTGTGTCCAATCTCTCAGTGGGGAATTCTGGATGCATCTCTTCTGGATTTGGCTGTGCTATTTGTCAGACACAGGCAACGACTCTTGCAGTGACGAGCATCTTAAAATGTCAACTTTCGAAGGGTGCAAAAACAAAAATAGACCAAACACTATTTTTCAAGATTTTTGCTATGGTCAGCAAAAGCCACTCTGTAATTGCCATGGCCTTGACACCTTTTCTAGTAGTTTGTAAGCATGCATGCTCAGTGTCAGAAACGGTAGGACTTTGTGTCCAGCTAGCTTTAATCACAGTGACGCATTGAGTCATCAGTGAGACTTGACTTGAGTGTTAGCTGTGGGAATTTGCAAAAAAAAAAAAAAAAAAAAAAACTCATGTTGACAGTCAAGCATGAGGCCCACTGATCGATAATAAGCAGTCTTACATTTTTTAGAGCAAAGGTCAGCTTTCAACTAAATCTCAACTTACTCTAATAAAAAATTGCATTAGGGACATCACTGAAATCACAAATGATAATTTCTTTCTTCAGTAGAGTAGGTGCTACTTCTGTGCCGGTTTCTACATAAGTAGAATAAAGTGCAAAATAATATTATTTATAAAATCCCAACACTGCAATATACACCAGGGGTACTGGGCTGACATTTGAGAGTCTGAAATCCACTAATAGCCCTTTTCCACCGATATGGTGGAATTTCCACTGCAGAAAAGGCCGTTCCAGGGCCGAAAACCTGGTTCCGCACAGGTCCCAAAAGCTTGCTGGTCTCTACGCAGGAACCAATTACATCAGGGGACAGAGGGTGGGATAATGTTTTGTCAGCATGGTAAAGTTTTCCCAAACAACAACAGTAGCTACTGTCTGCAGCAAGTAGTAATTCTTCACTCTATAACAACAATAAAAAAATAAAAAAATAATAAATAAACAAATCAGACATCAAAAGCACTCAGGTAACACAGTGAAACAAGTGCTCTACTTACGATATAGTATTTACGAAGATCCGAGATAAACTAGAGAGATTGCAAAGGAAAAATAATACACTACGAGAATGAAGATACAGCACGAAATTATGCACGCCGCCTTCAATCGGACTAGGGCTGCCCCCTGATAGTCGACCAAACGTTAATCGATGAGAAGAGTCTTGGTCGACCAAGTTTTGATTGGTCGGTTGGTCGCAGAAAAAAACTCCACAGAAAAACGTCGAACACCGGTATTAACGCTGGTTGGACGCTAGGGGGTAATTTTCGTTAAGCAGAGTTAGGGTTAAGCCTACACAGTAAAGCAAGACTTTCAAACTTTCAACTTTTTTTAACTAAAAATTCAAATGAAACTGGAAAAAAAATAAGTGCAATTAAAATGTGTGTTGTTCAACTTTTTGAAAGAACCTGCTTCATCTGTGCATTCTCTACCGGTCGGGTATTTCGTTGTCTGTGAATAAATTGGTTTTGTTCCCTACATGATATATATATTATACACACACACACACACACACACACACACACACACACACACACACACACACACACACACACATAGACGTACTTCCTGTACTAACCTATGTAATTTGGTAACAAAAAACCCACCTCTGGTCTTCACTGGCTGCTGGTGAACAGCTTTGACCCGCCCTCAAACATTACACTAAGCGGTAGACCAATCACAACAGACTTGGACATCTGACCAATCAGAGCAAAGTAGGCTCTCTGAAAGGAGTTTAGAATGAATCCTTTAGAACGAATCATTGAACGAGTCGTTTTTGACACTGGAAAAAAAAAGGAAATGCTGCAGTTTAAATTATGAGCAAATTAAAGTGTTTTTTGACCTTGGATGAATGTAAATCTATTGTATGAGACCTTTAAAACAAAATTAGGCACATTTAAAAACCATAATAGGTGCTCTTTAAATCAAATACATTTCTAATTCAAATTGCACTCCAAATGAAATGAACAAGCAAATAAAACATGTTCTCTCGCAAGACAAGCAAACTCAGCAAAGTAGTTATGAAATCACTTCGGTGGTGCGGGAATCGGCTTTCCAAACGTTTGAAAGTCCCTATGGATGTTTTCACATTTGAGTCTTCTTCAAATCTGTGCATGCTTGTACGTTATTTTTCCACTGAGCGGGCTTTTTCAAGCGCAGGATAGCCACCTCAGGTGAGTCAAGTCCGGTCTTTCACCGGACTATGTCGACGGGTTAATTTTACTCATCAAAAAAATTATGCTTTTGAGTAAGTAGCCTAGAAAATAACTGTTTTAGGCTAGGTATGCCATTTTTTAATCTGCTGATTAAGAAGGCTATTTTCAACAAGGTGCCGACTGCTGAATGGGTTAAACTATATTTTATTCTGTGTGCATGTCATGTTTAGAATACATTAGGTTTATTGTAGGCTACATCACAGGCCTATTTTTTTCAATCCTATAGCTACTTTTTTTTTTTAATTTACATTGTAACTGTTATTAGTTAAGGTTTTTTACCGAACAGCTGTCATATTAGATCAATGGTTAATGCATGACTGCACGTCCTGAAATACGTGCAATTTTTCAGAGCATTTTTTTCTCTTTCATAGATTTGGCTTAGTCTACCTGTTAATTATTTTCAACAATGTCCTGACTGTTTTAATATGTTAAGTAACTTTTACTTGGTGATTTCCATTTAGAACAGGCTTTTAATGGTTGTTCCATTGATCCTGCACTATTCATTCAATTGTTTTCAATAAATATGTCTGTTAAATATTTTCTAATGTTGATTTAGTGAATGCGTGTTATGTTCTATATTTAATGTACAATGATCATAATTCAAGGCAAGCACGTCGCAGATAAATGCCCCTTTTCAGTGGAATTTAGCATTGGATTTGGAATAGATTAAGTATTTTAAATGGGTCGCATAAATACTTTTTTTTACTGTTTTCTGAAGGTTGGTTTCTCTTTAGACTAGTCGGTTACAAAACTTCCATTTAAACGACAGTCAAATTAGTCGTAGCGCACATCCCTAGCATAGACGGATCTGTTCTTAAAAATATAATAATGTGTGTTTCTTCAAGCGTGTGTCTGTGTCTACGGGCAAATTATTTGTATTATAAATTAGATAATAATAATAATAGTCTAATAAATAATAATTATTATTTAATACATGGGAAAACGAGCCAAATATCATCTTGACATCGTCAAAGGCATCAGCTATTGGTGATCACTCTGACCATCGTTGATCCCCGAGATCATCATCTGTCGGCAAAACCCTGATGTGCATTTCTCTCTATAAATGAATAAAATGTTCAGACCAGTCTCCTTGCTGGTTTTTCCGACACATTCAGAATCATTACCGCTTTTGCCGGTGTTGCTGCGGCTCGCTTATATTTTAAAGGCTCATTATTACGGTTTTATTATTTCTCTGTAATGTAGAACAGTGTTAGCAATGTTACTTATAACATTCATTCTCAGCCATGGAACTCAAACCATTTTCTGATGCCCCCCCCAAATATATATATTTAAGTAATTAAATTAATACCATAAATGTGCGATTAGTTGACTAATGGTTTAAATTAATGCCTACTAGTCGACTAGGAAAATCTTTGGTCGGGGACAATTGACCAAATCATAAACAAACTGAAAAACACTTATGGTAGTACAGGGACCATAAGAAGGACATAAGCAAAAGTGACAGTGGATGGAGCAATGATATTATGGACTCGAACACCAACCAGCCTGCTAACTAACCGAGGAATAGCATTCAGCCAGTAATACTCATGATAAACAGTGAATCGCCGGTGTCCTGATCTCAGCAAGTTGTTATACTTGCCAACTTTGTTAGCTTTTCTTACACCGTTGTCATCTTATTTTGTGCATAGTTTTGTTCTGTAAGGGGATTTTTGACCAGCTACTCACTGAGTTTGGAAGATTGCGACTATCTGTTAAGTAAAACGGTGGGATTCTCAATCAATAATATTATATGCTATGGCAAAAATTTAAATACAACCATCTGCTACACCATTGATTATCATGATTCCACTGGAACAGTTTACAGAACTTAGCAAGTTAAGCCATAGTTCATACAATATAATGTAATTGCATTACCTGTTGTCTTTAGCGTAGATGTCATCTCTGACAATCTTGTTGAGCAATGTAATAATGATGCATTTCATTAATCTGTATGTTTACAGCAAATGCTTTGAGAGACTAATCAGAGATTACATCTGCTCTGTGCTGCCTCTCTTTCTTGACCCGCTGCAGTTTGCTTACCGCAACAACTGCTCCACTGATGATGCCATTGCATCTACAATACACACTGCTCTCTCCCACCTGGAAAAAAAGAACACTTATGTGAAAATGCTGTTTGTAGACTACAGCTCAGCATTCAACACCATAGTGCACTCCAAGCTAGATGAGAAACTCCGGGCTCTGGGCTTAAACAGCTCGCTGTGCAGCTGGATCCTGGACTTCCTATTAAGCAGACGCCAGGTGGTTAGAATAGGCAGCAACATCTCCTCATCACTGACCCTCAATACTGGAGCCCCGCAGGGCTGTGTTCTCAGCCCACTACTGTATTCCTTGTACACACATGACTGTGTGGCAACACATAGCTCCAATGCCATCATTAAGTTTGCTGATGACACGACGGTGGTAGGTCTGATCACTGACAATGATGAAACAGCCTACAGAGAGGAGGTGCATACCCTGACACACTGGTGTCAGGAGCACAACCTCTCCCTCAACGTCAGTAAGACAAAGGAGCTTGTGGTGGACTTCAGAAGAAAAGACAGAGAACACAGTCCCATCACCATCAATAGAGCACCAGTGGAGAGAGTCAGCAGCTTCAAGTTCCTGGGTGTCCACATCACTGAGGAACTCACATGGTCCGTCCACACTGAAGTCGTTGTGAAGAAGGCTCATCAGCGCCTCTTCTTCCTGAGACGGCTGAGGAAGTTTGGAATGAACCGCCACATCCTCACACGGTTCTACACCTGCACTGTGGAGAGCATCCTGACTGGCTGTATCTCCGCCTGGTATGGCAATAGCACCGCCCACAACCGCAAAGCACTGCAAAGGGTGGTGCGAACTGCCAGACACATCATCGGAGGTGAGCTTCCATCCCTCCAGGAAATATATACAAGGCGGTGTGTGAAAAAAGCTCGGAGGATCATCAGAGACTCCAGCCACCCGAGCCATGGGCTGTTCTCACTGCTACCATCAGGTAGGCGGTATCGCAGCATCAGGGCCTGCACCAGCCGACTCCATGATAGCTTCTTCCCCCAAGCAATCAGACTTTTGAACTCTCGATCTCCCACGATCAAAATACATCAGCACTGCACTTTATTACCCTTACTCTTATATCTCACACCGGACTGTCATAAATTATATTATTATTATATATATTCTCTATTAACAACTGACTATCAACCGACAGCCTGAATGTCAATACAGTACAATACTGTACAATCTATATATACTATATATACTATATATACTTTTTTATATATTTGTATTTTTATTGAATAATGTGTATCTATATAGTGCGTGTTGTATACTGTACAGTGTATGTTATTATTTGTATATTGTTGAGTGTAATTATGTGTATATCAGATGTTTAAATTGTGCTGTGTTAATCTGATGTTATTGTAAATTGGTACTGTCTCATCACTGTCACGACTGCTATGTTGATCGGAACTGCACCCAAGATTTCACACACCATTGCACTTGTGTATATGGCTGTGTGACAATAAAGTGATTTGATTTGGTTTAAATATGCCCTCAAAAACAAGAGTAATAGCTGTATAAAAACACACTGTGATGTGCCATGTTAGTTTATGTTTGAGGTAGTCACGTGAAACTACCACGTAGATAGTAAACCGTTACATCAATGTTCGGCTCTCAGGTCAGTGGGAAAGCGCAGCCGGTTTATGATCCAGACTGCCCCAACTGTGAACCAGCGGAACACAGGCCCGGCACGAGAACCATCGCAATTTTGGTGGAAAAGAGCTATAAGTGGTTCCGCAGTCAGGGTGCCAAGTCAAGTCCGGCCTTTAGGCTGTTGTGGAGGCAACATTCTCTTGGTGAGAGGGAATCTATACACACAGGAGTACACACACTGTCACTTTCAATGGCACAGCATGCTTAAACTGAGTCATCACCCCAAAGAACAGTCAAGTTTCGAATGGTCTAAATTCCCCTGACCAGGCCACACATAATGGGGAGAAGATGAACACTTATTGGATATGGTTTCAACTAACGGTAATTTTCACTGCCCTAGAGAATGCTGTGAAAGTGAAATGGTGGGTGAATGGTAACGCTTCTGAAAGAAGGAATATGGAAGATGATAACCGCATTCTGGCTCAAGAGCAGTTATTCCAATTGTTACCATTATACAAAAGATGCAATTCCCTTTCATCTACTGAATTTTACACTTCTGCAATAGCTTTTGTTCTACTCTGGCTTCCTCTTAAACTTGGCATTTTGGTACTGTTAATATTGTAAGCTCATGTATGATACATTGCTGGCGATTATCATTATTTGTAAAGGACGTTATACGTTTTTTTGCATGGCATAGTAGAGAGCTCAGCCTTTTCAAAGTATACTCTTGATTGCAAGCCCATACAGATGCATTCAACATATGTGCACTATGTTTGCTTTGTAATACTCATAGTACAATCGATAGCAGGCGCATGTGCAGAGCACACACAGACGTGGACTTCCTGCATCTACTGTGCTTATGATGAATTTTAGAAAATCAAAGTATATTTTGGCCTTAAGTTGCTGTGGTGGAATGATCCACACCTCCCTCATGTCATCGTCACGCCCACCTCTTAGGGCCGTCCTTCAGCCATGCTCACGACAGATGGCGGCTTGAGAAAGGAGAAGGGGCAACATTATGAGCCTCGTTTGGGCTGCGGATGATGAGGCACACCTGATGTAAGTGGAGCCTCATCAACGCTGCCATAGAAACACAAAGCACACCTCTCCTCGGGGAGCTGGCTTCTATCTCCTTGTGTGCACAGTGGTGTCCTCGTATGTCCAGGAAGAGAGCGGGGAGGGTACCGGCCGAGAAAGGTGCGTGCCGGACCTGCACCCCCGCCACGAATTAGATGTGACGCTGCGGGATTGGAGCATGTGTTGAGGGCGAAGGACATGGATGCCGGGCCGCCCTTCCTCTCACACTCACACCACGGACCACTGACGGGAGCGCATTGCGGCCGCCAGACCTCGCCCACATCCTGGACCATCCCCTGGACACCCCACTTCCTACACAACTCCCCCTTTCACCACGAGGATGCCAGATTCCCCTATACTTCTCAGAGGCCTGACACCATGCCCACAGTGTCGGTCACTTAAGATGAACCTAGGAATTTAAAGGAGCATTGCTTCTGAGCAAAACAGGTGGTTAAAAACGACATATTCATCTTTACACAAACACTAATAACTTTAAAATGTTGTGTTCAGGATGAAGCAAAAGGAAGCAAGATAACTCAAACGATAATTCAAAAGGTTGGTGCGATAATCCTAAAGATTATCTTGGTTCACTCAGAACACCAATGCTAAGACAATTTTTAAAGTGAGGAAGCAAACAGTGACAGAAAACATAGCAGTTGAAATAAAAAAGTGGGGATTCTTTTTGCTTTGCGTTGACTCTGAGCCCTTTTGGTTGAAGGATGGCTCCCGGGGGCAAGGTCTGAAGGCCTCATTCCCCCCACAACATGCAGAGAATTCCTTATAGAACCACACATTATGAGAACGGAACAGACTACTCAGCGAATCAGATAATTGAGTTGAACAGCAGCTGGGGAGGAAAAGAACGAGAGAGAGCCAGAGAGCAGCGGTAGCATCTCCACAAAACATTACGGGGGGAATACATTTCCACTCCCCATCTCAGTCGACAGTTCTTTTTTCGGTCTCCATGCTTCTTGGAGAACATGAGCACTTGAAGCATGCACGTGGCTTGCTAGTGATTGCCCAGAACCGTGAAGAGAGCACACTCCAATTGTTAAGACAGCTTATTGTTCAGAGACCGCAGAGGGAACATTAGTGGCTGCCAGGAAAACAGGGGATGTTTAACTGTGAATGAGTGCGTATGTCTGAGAATGTTAGTTGCATTACCAAGTTGTAGGTTGCACTGAGAAACAAAGTGGAAGCATGTGGAGCCCATGAGATATACTGATCGATATCATGTGCTTGTTCCACTTAAGTAGCCCAAAAAGAACATGAGCTAAGTTAAAACACTTCTCTGTCTGCTAAAGTGGGTCGAAGAACCACTCTTGTTGCTGTACTTCTATCCATGCCGACTTCTCAGTTCATAGGAGGCCGTGGGGTGTTGGAAAGCGACCTGCTTCTTGTTTCCCAAGCTGCTGTGAAGTGAAAGAAGGGTGTTGGTCTCCAAGCAGATCCGATCAATCAGCAGTTAGTGGGCAGTGGTGCAAGACACACAGAGGGGTGTGTAGAGAACAGGAACGAGCTGGCAGCTGGCAGCCCGATGGCAACTAAAGTAGTATGTACAGAATGTTGATGTGCAAAATTTAAACGTATGCTTGAATGCAAAGTATGGCCAATCAAATAGATGTAATTTACATATAGAAGTCTTAAAGGTACAGTAGCAAAAATGGCCTGTTTAATTCTAAGGTTCATGAATTAAATAATGACAATAAATCTTGACAAACATTATAAGTGGACCATGAGGGGATGAACTGTTAGCTTGAGGTCATCTATAGGCTAGTTTTGACAAAATAAACCTTTAGCCGATATAGACATTCAAAATGTTAAAATTCTAGGATAACAGTCCAAAACTATTAATGTCATCTTGCATTCCCAATTGTTTTGACCAATAAAATGCTCTCAAGAATAAGAATACCCTCCCCCTAATAAAGCACATCAGCCAGGTTCCGGAAGTAAAGATCCCATTAATTTTTTCCATAAGCAAAATAATTTTTTAACAATAACTTAAACCTTTCAAGACAGACCTACCATGAGCACAGAGGTTGTTAATCGAGGGTATATGCTTCTGTTGAGGGCATCATTCTGCGTTATTTCAACTTATAAAACAAAAAAATAATGTTTCAGAGTGGAATACCTGGGGAAGAACTAAACTACCCGATACTGAGGAGAAATGCTATACCACTCAGAATATTACGGCCAACAAAGCACGGCAATCAAGCTCTACAGCGATCGCCCACTTTCATAATGCACTGTAAATAACGCAATTGAGTCTGTCATTCTACACTCTAAAACTACAAACATATTTGTAAATATCTGAATATTTGGCAATAAAATAAAAAACAATATCTATATTTAAAAACTTTAAAATCAATAGTTTTAAATTTTTTCATCATTTTTTATTTTATTACATCATTCGCAATGCTTCAGGGGATTGTAGTTCCCTCATTAAAGACATTCAGTGCAGAGATTTGTACCAGTTTAGAAAAGTTTGTAATGTTTTGATTCACCTCTGAGCTGGTTATTTTGGCTTAGAACTCTTATGAAGGATTTATAAAATCTTGATGAAAAAATATTATTGGGAAAAATACTTTTTGAACCAAGATGACTGAAAAAATAATACATAAATACATAAATAAATACCAGACTCTCCTCTTCTGCATTAGCCTCTTTTAGGGCATCTAAAAAATATGTCCTCACCAAGCATCACTGGATTGTCATGATAGCTTATGGAAATGCCTTGTAAATATAACTTAAACAACAGTCCATCAAAAGTGTTATGCTTTATGTCATATCTCCCGTAAAAGCTTGCGCGTTAATGTCACCACAGATATTACATTTTTTTTTCTTTTCCTTACCCCATGTTCTCTCAGTCCCATTTAGTGAAGATGTGTGGTTGTTTATATCCATTATGAAGAAATATTCTGAACATTTGAGTTGCTAACCATGAAGCTTGGTGATAGACGAATCAACCCATTTAACTTCACACTTTATCAATGATTTTACAGAACAATTTCCTGCAAGGTTGAACCTACCGTAATTTGTATAGTGCATATAGAACAGAGGTTGATAAGTAACATACCAGTGTCCTTAACCTTGAAGAAAGGGTGTGCGAGTCCTTGTAAAGATCACAAGCTGATCTGAGATCAGTGGTGGGATTATTTTGTTATGACTGAGATAAATTTGAAAATGGAGAGTTGATATTAAAGGATTACAAATACTGAAAACAATGACAGCTCTAGAGCCAACGCTCTAAAATAACCTTTTTATTGCTATACTGCTTGTACTCTTAAATCCAGTATTGCATGCACGTCAACATTTACTCCCATATTGCGTTTCTAATCTGCACTTTAGAATACATAAACAGCCACTGATATAATATACATTTCTGTAAAGTCTACCAACCGAAATGTATATGATATCAGTGGCTGTTTATGTTTATGCTAAAGTGCAGATTAGAAACGCAATATGGATTCTCTTTAATAATTGTCCATGTAAGATTAATGCTACACACAGATATAGGAGTTCAACAAAAGCGCAGTAGGTTATCTGAGCTATGCATATGGCTCAGTGTGAATGTTAATGCCAGGTTCTGATAGTGATAGAACTGCTTTCTGCACTCCTCAACCAATGAAAGGACCCACAAAAACAGAGGCCATGCACAGACACTGAATTGTAAGAAAAACTCTCTTTAGAGTGTGTAATTGTGAATATTTTGTAGGGCAGAACAACTCTGGAGTGTGATGGGTATGGCCATAAGAGATCTCAGCCAATATGCAGCTGTCAGCTGCTTGAATTCATACCTTAATTTCTCTTGACAAAATAGTATAGGCCATATACTAATGATGTATAACATTACACACTTTCGAAATCAAATTGTCGGTGAAGTGCCTGAATGATTAGTCCACTGATCAGTTTTAAGGAAGCCCTTTATAATTAAGCTGGTTTCAGGATCACCACACCCCTAACAGACAAGTTTCTTAAGGCCCCGATATATTTCATACGAAATCGAAGAACAAATGGGTGTGACATCATTAAGAACAAAATCTGGCCAAAAAGAACGTGTTTCCGCATTTGTTTCGGTGGTTCGTAACAGCTCGTCTTATAAATTCTTACCGGCTGTTAAAACACCTTACTGCCATTTGTCCATGTCATCGGTAGGTGTGACCTAGCTCTCCACCTACCTTGAGGCCGACAGCTAATTTTGTTTTCATTGTTCAGTCAGTCGAAATCAATCAACATGAACGCACCGGCATGTAGAGTTATTAGCGAGCTGGTGCAAATTTACCTACATCTATACGAAAGTTCGGGTAGAGACATTTTCCAAGAACATATCATGCATTTTAGTTGTTTAATTAGTCTACAAAAGGAAATCAACTCAAATAGTCAAGTGCCCATTCACTTATGTGCCATCTGCTGCAAAAGTTATTTACACATCTGCTCAAAGCAAGATATGCCTATCATCATTCTTTTATCTTTATTCTGCACATTAACACTTTTATACTCATCTTTGCAATGGTATCAGTGTCATCATAAATTACAAAAACAGTGTAACTGTCACATATTATGGCCGCGTATAGCATGTTAGCGCATTAGTATCATGAATTCAGAATGTAAACAAGACAAATGGCACATTTTCTACTGCATATTACTTTAAATCATCATCAAGTAGTTAAAGTGCCTTTTACTGACCTCATGTGAATTCTACTCATAGAATGAGGCATAAAGTCACTGATAACACATTTTAATGTCACATTAGTTAAGGCTAACATGTAGCGTCTTCATATATAAATGTACTTCTAAACGCCTCCCACAGCAGTGTGGCGGGTGTCTGAATGTTCGGAAACAGTATACCGTTGCTCGCAGGGGTTAAATTGGGATTTCGGAGGTGGGGGCACTCTAAAATCAGGTTATGTTATTGCCTGTTGGGAGTCATCTTTTAAAACCGGCTAAATTTATATCTAATGTTACAATTTAAAAGTAAATGCACATTGTTCTTAACAGGAGAAACAAACACCTTCAGCATGACTACCTTTTACTCAAATTGTTATACTGATAATATAATTGCTAATGAAAACATTTGTATTCAATTATAAGAGTTTAAAATTCTTGTATATTTGCTAGAAAACAATTTCCAATAAAAAAAAAAAAGCTACATCAATATACAAATAACAGTGAAACCTTTTACAGTTTGTTGGTCGAGTGGTCTTTTGTTCTCAAGTTGTAGGCCTATGATATTCTGATTTGATGTCACTTTGGATGTGATTGATTCCTGATTCAAAATCCCTTCGGTTATTCAGCTTTTTAACAAAACTAAGCAAATCGCTACTGCATATCAATTGATCTACGAAATGGGCGAGCACTCGATTCCATATTATGCAATTTCTATGAATCAGAGATCGGACCACGGAGCGGTACAGAAGCAGAACGTGCGTCTATGCGGGGGCGTATGGTCTGGTGCCGCTCTCGAATATGCTGCCTCTTCCAGCCTCCACAACTGACTAGAGCGATATTTGTGAACAAGTACACTCGCTAAATAGAGACGGAATGTGTCAAGGGGATCAAACAAAAACTGCATCGGAGATTACAATAAATGGGATGGATTGACAAACAAGCATTTTTTTTCTTTTTGGAATCGAAGGTGCTGGAACGCCGTTCCGGACCGTACCGGGCCAATTTAACCCCTGGTTGCTCGGCTGTTTAGAAGTTCTTTTCACCCCTGAACCAAGAATGAAGAAGAACTTCCCCAGAAGTATATCAGGCCTTTAGGGGGCATTTAGACACCTTCTTGCCTATCCTTACCATACACAACTTAGCCCAGGTTTGCAGTTTGAAAACAGGAAGACACAGAAACCCTCAGCTTGACCACTGTTGAGATGATCACTACATAATAAGGGAGAGAATGTGAAAAAGGAAAGAGAGAGACAATACAGGATGACCAAGTGAGTAAACCAGCATTGTGTAGCCATCATGGTAAATTAGCTTAAAAAGCGGTTTCATTAGTATTCATGGACATGATTAAGGCCCCCTCCAAAACAGTTTTAGGTTTGCATTTACATTTAAAAACATTCTAACAAAGACTAGGACTACACAAGTCTAGTGCTCTTGGCATGGTCATTGTCTCAAGCAAATGAGTCTTGGGTGCGTAATTAACCTGCATACTACAGAGTGAGTCTTCACATTTACATGAGTATTACAGAACCCCTTGTGGTTTTTAGACTCTTTTTTTACTAAAATCCTTATTGCTGAAACCACAACCACCGGCGTGTGGATTCCATCTGTTAGTTTAGACCACGGTTTTTCAGACACATTGCAAGAACAGGTACTTTGCAATATGCCCATTGTTTGTTTGCATAGGCACGGCATGTATGATAAAGATGAATCTGATTTATTTTATGCAATGACAGCAGAATATAAAATGTCAAGTTTTGGGGCTACGTCAACATTACCAGTGACTATGGCACCAATTCAGTGCCATAATTAACGTAATGTCGAGTAACACACATAACATAGATTTAACACATGAATTGAAGTTATATAGCAGTATTTGAGTAAACAAGCAGGCCAGTATTTGAGTAAACAAGCAGGCCACTATTTGGAAGATGAAACATCACGTTTCATATCATTTTAAAGAGCTAAATAAAAAAATAAAAAACTACACAGCACAAAACAATAACAAGTCAATGATGCTTTTCGTTAATGAGAGGAAATAACATCTCAGTGCCTGTCAAGCCTAAGAAGCACGATTATGTTCGACCATCTCTACACATCAAGCCATCCCTGAGAGATGCCTTTTTCACCCATTAATAATTTAATTCTGCCATTGACTTAATTATTTATGGAAGTTTATAATTCATCTTCAACCTCGATTTCCCTCCATAAGGTGAATAAGAAAAATGGGGTGGGTGTAAAGATCAATGTTGCCCGTGAGCATCACCTCATCTTCAGGCCAATACAGCTGTTGTCATGTGTATGTGCATGAATTTTACTAAATGATAAACATTAGAAAATGTTGTTCAGTGACTATTTGAAGCATTTTAAATGATCAACTACAGCTTAAATAAAAAAATAAAAAAAGATTGCTGGTAAGGGTGGGCGGTATGACCAAAATCTTGCGTCAAGGCAGGATTAATTTTTTTATTACAGTCACATCACAATATAGTAATTTTTGTTGGAAATTAAACAAATGGTTCATATGATAAGTTTGGCATAAGTGCAAAAGCAGCTTCACATTGTTTTCAATGCAAGTGTTATATAGATGACTTGAACCCTTATAAACATTAGAAACATGACTGGATGGGCCACATTTGAAGCCATAGTAAAACAGCCAATACACACTTGTGTGATGTTTACAATGAACGAAGTTATCAACTTTGGAAAGTCTTGTCTGTTTAAAGCATAGCTTGGAGTCAAAAATGTTTTTAATAGTGCCATCAATATAGCTGTGATATCGCAGAATCTCTACCACCATACCACCCAGCCCAAACTTCCAGAATTT
This sequence comes from Myxocyprinus asiaticus, assembly GCF_019703515.2. Taxonomy (NCBI): domain Eukaryota; kingdom Metazoa; phylum Chordata; class Actinopteri; order Cypriniformes; family Catostomidae; genus Myxocyprinus; species Myxocyprinus asiaticus. The sequence goes on along the minus strand of NC_059381.1, from coordinate 25,917,105 downwards.
CAATTGGTTTTAAGGGTTTCCCAGGTTTCGTTTGTTATGCTTTCCCCAAAACAGGAATCTAAAAAATGTGAGGAATACAGTTGTGCTCTGCTTCAGATGAAGCAAGCAGTCTTGGCTTTTGATTTTAGAAACACAGGCACTTGCCATGAGTGTGACTCATGTCTCTCTGTCTGTGAATCCAACAGGGAAATGCTTCTTACATGCCAACTAAACCCTGATGAGCCTCAACTGCTCGAGGAGGAGTGGCACATCTCATTTGTTCCCCATTTCTGTATCAAACAGGAAAGTGACGATACAGGCCTCTATAGATCTCCCCTTACAGACCTACTCAGGTGCTAACAAAGCCAAGACAGAATGAGGCAAGTTTGTTATTTTATTTGTGTGCTTTTGCCACTTTTAATTAATAGATCAATACAGAGGGGACAAGAAATTATTTGGGGAGGTGGAGTGGATCGACATTTCTAGCATAGGCAGCTCAACTGCTCAATGTGTCTGGAGCATATGCACTAACCGCTAGGCCAAGGTTCCTACTGCAAAAATCTAGTTTAATATGGAATTATTTAAGTGTAGTTGATGCATAACATGGAAATGGATCCTTTTAATAAAAAATGTAGGTTAAAATGTAAATACATTTATAGGAAAAGTATCTTGTAAGGATCCTGTGACTGGTCACCATTTGTTTTTCCACCATTTTTAATCCCCTTTTGGCCTTCACTAGTTCATTGTACATGGCACTGCGGTGTAACAAGCGTAGTAGTATCTCAATTAAAAACTGAAATGGAATATAGCATGTAACAGCAGGGCATATTGCATTTTCAAGTCGACTTATTGCATGTCAAGTAACCATAAGCATGGGAAAATGTTTCACTGAACAAGTCTATTGATGTTAGGATAAACTCTGCTGTCAGGTCAGAAGTCAATGGTTATGGCTAATTGTGACTGGGGCAACGATGTGACCATTTAAGAGCCAAGTAAATTCTGTTTACTCAGTGTCCTGTACGCAGACAAAGCCAGTGCAAGCACATTGCAAGAAACAGCAAGGCCACACAACTTAATGTGTGTGTGACACCCCAACTGTTAAAGCCACAAATCCGGACTGCTGCCTTCCTACCTTTGGTTGACAGAGCGAGTTGGTGGTCCTCTCAGAATCTCACCAAAACTAGCTCCACTCGCCCGAACTCTGGGTTTGCAGGTGAACCTTTGGAGATGCTGCAGGCATTCTGCAAAACGAATCAGAGAGCATTGATTAACAAAGCAATAACAGGAGAGAGCAGGGGAGAATGTTGGGGACATGCGGGTGGGCTTCAGACAGATTACACCCAGATTTTCTGCAAACAAAAACAGGCCTTTTTAAGGTTTATTTAATTACAGTAACTCCACTGTAGGTGGAAGGTTTCAAACAGTGTTAAATAAGCAAAAAGAAAGCTAAATAACCATGATGCAATATATGGCTCAGTGGTATGACGTACATGGCACTAAGGTAGAAAAGTGTCAACGTCAGAGATTTTGCTATATCGTTTATATCATGCAATATCCGTGGCACGATTTTAAAAACCAAACACTAAAAAGAAAACTATAGCCTACTCAGCAAACTAGGTGTCAATGTAGTTCCAGTGTAGACAGCTTCGTTGATTATGATGGGGGTATTTTGAAGCATTTTGCTGCTCTGCTCAGGCCCGGAGTAGACAGGATGGATCTGTAAGTTTTTATGATTGCCAAGCAATGTTGCTACGTAAATAACATTAATAGAAACTTTAACTGGGTTATTCTCACAAAACCTGTAAAAAAAAGTTCTGGTCCTACTCAACTCAAAAATCAAAAAGGAACAAATGTGAAATTATATATTGCATATTGAAAATTAATCCTATTTTAGTTTTTACATTGTAGCATTATTTTCATGACCGTTCTACACACTTTACCCTTCAATTCTAATTCCTGCAATGAGAAAAAAATGTATATATTATTAAATAGTAAATTATTTATACATCATAGTAGTACTTGGTACAGAGCCCCTCAGAGGACAGGGCGGGAATTTTTTTCCTGAAATAGTTTTGCCTTGCAATAAATTTACCATGGTTTTACTCCAGTAACCATATTGTAACCATGCTATTTGTAGTGAAACTATAATGACAATACAGGAAAATGAAAACATAATTTTGTGGCTATTATGGTTTTACTTTTATAACTACCATAGTAATATTGTAGAATGTAGTAACCGTAGTTTTTGGCGGAAATCATTTTTCTATAGTAATATTGTAGTAAGCATATTGTAGGCTAACCAGGTTTTTGGTTTTTTTTTGGTGGAATTATAGTAAAGTAGTACAGTTTTACAATAGTAACATTGTAGTAACTATGAAAAGCAAATTACGTAACCATGTTTTTTGATGGAATCCATGGTTTTAATACAGTATACTGTACCCGTATAGTAACCATGGTTTTACTATAGATTAACCATGGTAATTCTTGTTGTTACTATGGTTTTACAACAAATACCACACTACAAATACAACTTATTGCAAGGGAACGCAAAACATATTGTGAGGGATATTGCAAAGGAACTCAAAACTATTGCAAAGGGCACACAAATCTATTTCAGAAAAAAAAAAAAAATCTCGCCCTGTCCTCTAAGGGGCTCCGGACACTTGGTACTGCTTTTCACTTTCACTAATAAAAAATAATTAAAAAATAAAAAAATATTCATTATAATTATCTTACATTTTTGTTTGCGTCCTTTAAAAAAAGCATTTTTACATGGTCATGTAATATATAAAACACCTTCAAATTTCTGTCAAAATAACTTTAAACCGCTAGTGTCATATAAAATTACTCATACCGTGTTATAAGATTTTGGTCACACCACCCACCCACACCGCTATATATAAAGATGATTAATAAAAATCAAATAACTAAAATTCCCATCACTGAAAGGATGAATCACTAGTATTTACCGGCTGGCTGATGATGTGGTGGAAATCAAAAGATCATTCCAAGTATCTAAATCCAGTTACTACTCCAACAAGCAAGTCAGCGTGATGCAAGATGCATTATATGAATAATTCAAGCAGAATTTGCCCTGCTTTGATGCTCTACAGCTCTGGCAAACACAGGTCAATTTATCTGGTTCCTACAGGAGCAGTCAAGAAACTTGTGCCCTACAAAAACTCAAAACTTAAATTGAGCTTTCATGCATGAGCTACAGTAAGCATTGTAGCCTTTGAAGGGAGAAAATGAGAACAAGGAGCTCTTGCAAATGGAATAAACCCGACATCAATATCAGTGCTGAGACCTGCGTTTTATCTTGAAAAAGATACATTATTTTAGCAAGGCCATATTACAGCAATGGGAGGGGAAAAATGCTGAATCCGAGCAGTTGGCTATGGGCCACCGAGGTATTGGCAAAGACACCTTGGCAGCTCTGGATCTCAGCCAACCGGTTCCTCCAAAGAAAGTCATGTCTCGCAGCTGTCATTTTGGCAACATGCTCTCCTCCCCACTACACTCTATGGTGGCGAAGACCAAAGAAGTTAAAGGGTTACTTCACACAAAAAAGCATGGCTTTCTTCCTTCCGTGGAACATAAAAGATGATGTTAGGAATAATGTTAGGGACTGACAGCCTCAGTCACCATTCATTCACTTTTATTGTATTGTGACTTATTGTATTGTGACTGAGGCTAACATTCAGCCAAACATGGAGTAAATGATGTCAGAATTTTTTTTCCTCCCTTTTTCCTCCACAATTTGGAATGCCCAATTCCCAATATGCTAAGTCCTCGTGGTGGCGTAGTGACTCGCCTCAGTCCGGGTGGCAGAGGACGAATCTCAGTTGCCTACGCGCCGGAGACCGTCAATCCGCGCATCTTCTCACGTGGCTTGTTGAGCACGTTAATGTAGAGACATAGCGCATGTGGAGGCTTCATGCTATTCTCTGCGGCATCCACACACAACTCACCATGCACCCCACAGAGAGCGAACCACATTATAGCGACCACGTGGAGGTTATCCCATGTGACTCTACCCTCCCTAGAAACCGGGCCAATTTGGTTGCTTAAGAGACCTGGCTGGAGTCACTCAGCACACCCTTCGAACTAGCGACTCCAGGGGTGGTAGTCGGCGTCTTTACTCGCTGAGCTACCCAGGCCTCCAATGATGTCAGAATAAATTTTTTTGGTAAACTATCCCTTTAACACCATTCATCCATGCAAGAATGGCGTAAGACATCCAACAGTCCAAACAAATGCTGACGCACTGGCGCACAAGCGGAGGGTATCATTCCCTGCTCTAATGATCACTCTATAATCAAGAGACTCGTGTATAGTGGTTTCGAGTGGCGGATTACAATCAGAGGTGCATGAAATCAGCGACGTGTGCCGTCATCAGTCCTGCGGAGAGACAGCCAAGAGCTTGGACTGCAAGAATGGTTATTGCAGCTGTTCAGGGCCAAGACCCTTATATCTCTACCTGGCAAGAGCCACTTTAAAAGAGCAAAGCACGGTCTAAGTGAGCACACGGAACGGAGCCAAAAATAACAACTTCATACTTCACTGGTGCCTGTCTGAACAGCTGAGGCTGTTCCTCACCGGCACGCACAAATGCTGCAGGCTCCGTTTCTGTAAACAAATGCAAATACAGGTGTTAAGTGAGCATACGAGTTTTTTAAACCTCACAGACTGCACGAGTAACCTCATGAAGTATTAGGCTACTGCAGCCAAAAGCACTTAAAACAACAAAAAATCCATACTGTAGAAGTATATAAAGTTTTAAAGAAGCTTGCACAGAAATATGTGAAGAGAGCTTTCTGACATGAGTTAAAAAAAATAAATCCAGCCTCTCAAAAATTAAGAGGCAGTAACAATTGTGAATATATATAAGTTTGACTTCTGATTTATATATATATATATATATATATATATATATATATATATATATATATATATATATATATATATATATATATATACACACACACACACACACACACACACACACACACACACACATATATATATACACATTTATTTATTTATTTCGCTTTCATTACTTCTTGGTACAGTGGAACACAGAATGATTGTTTGCAACAGCAGCAAATTCCTCACAAATTCTTTAAAAAAAAAAAAGAAAAAAAGTTGACTACGCCAAACATTTCCCTTGCAGACTGAACATGGAATGTGTCACTCCCTCCTGTGGCAGAATCAGCGTCACATTTTCCAAATTCATTATTTCTCGTCACAACAGAGTTGAGACACAAATGAGATTCAGGCATGGAGAGAAATTCAAAATAGCCCTGTAATGGCCGCACATTTAAAGTAAATATTTGAAATTCATGTCGCCTGCCTGTCATCTCTTTTTTGTACATCTCTCCAAAACAGAAGTTTTATCACAGTTTTATTTTTTGAAGCCAGGATATCACAACTGCTCAACTACATACCACAGTACAGCTATTTCCACTGCATGTGCAGATGCCAAGGCTTAAAGCCAATCCAGATATTCCAGAATAGGTGGCGATTTTCTTATCTAGACTAGAGCTCTTTTGTTCCAATGATATCAGTGAAGTATTACCTTTAGCACAAGGCTTTTCTGTGCTTTTCTGCATCAGACAGAAAATCATTTAAAAACTGACAAAATATCAAACATTATCCCTGGGCTACGACTTCGCATTCTATCAGCAGTGCACTGAGATTTACATTGTTCATTATTCTGTGACCAGGTGACAGATGAAAGGAACAGAAATCACTAAGTTTCTATACCATGCAATGTTTTGCATTTAATGGGGACATATAGAAAACAGGATTTTTCCTTGCAGTTTTGAGCTAAAAGTAAAGACTGATAAGTCTTGATCAATATATATTTTTTTACTGATATTCACACTAGAGATGCACCAATACAAAATTTGTTGCCGATACTCATATCCAATCTGCCGATACCGATACCAATAATTTACTGATAATTAAAGGTGCTCTCAGTAACTTTTGTCTTTGTGTCACCTTGGACTTACACTGACACCTAGTGACTTGGATGCAGTATCATTTAAAATCAATAGTTTTCAGTTTCAGATGCCTTTGTTGAAAATTCATATTCACCGTCAGCCATGATTACTTTAATCAATGAGTGAAAGTGTCAAATAACAGGACGGTTACTGAGATTACGCGAGTAGTATTCAGCTGGTCATGTGATTCTAACATGGCAGCCCCCATGAGGAGACCCTCTCCATGTAGAATAAAAAAGCTTTTATAAGGTTACTGATATTAAACTTTTTTTTAATGAGGAAAGAATTACTGAGTTTGAAAGATAAATGTATTCTCTATGTCTCAACATGTCTTCCATGTTTAAGTAACTGGTCTAAGCTATAAAGTAGTCAATAAAACAAAAAGCACATTCTTAACTCACATTAACTGAATTCTTGTTAGACTCGCATTAAATTGGCAAGATTTCTTCGGGTTTTTTTTAATGTTCTTGTCTTTGAATGTCTGATTGTGCATATAATTGCTTTTATCGGCCGATCCTAATGATTGACCGATATGTAGGTGCATCAATTTTTCACACTTTTATACTTAATCAGGTGATGGTGTGCAGTGAATATAGCAAAGTCTCTAATAAATGTGTTTGGAAACATTAAACTTCGTCATAATTGACTTAATCAAGAATAATATTGTTGTAATTATTATTAGCTGTAAAATATTAATAATGCATATTGTATTTTTGTTCTTGTAGTCTATTTAGTTATTGTATAAAAAGCAGAAATAAAAAAAATAAAAATAGCATGCCGAATTGCACTAAATAAAAAATAAATGCATTGTATTAACAGTGCTTGCATTTTTTGGAGATGCAATTTCTTATGTTTGGATATATAATTTGTGAATATTTCAACTGAACATTTTACACAACATTATCAAAAATAAAATATTACTAGGCTTCTTCACTTGCTGCCACTGTTTAATTTCCAACTGGATTTTAACCACTGAAATTTTAGAGATGAATTTCCTGACAGAATATTTCCTGTCAAATAATAATGATGAAAAAAAAAAAATAACGAAAAAATAAATAAATAAAAACGGAATTTTGAAAGGTGAATATTATATACATTTTTATGATTCAATTTTGTGCAAAATATTTTCAGTTAAAATATGTATAGCTTAAATACATTGTTAATGCAATGTGTTCATTTTTAATTAGTGCAATTCAGCATGATTTTTGTTTGAATGACATGTCATTAAAATACTTCCATAGCAAATGTTCACACAAAACTAATTCATTACTGTTTTATAACTTCAGGGGGGAAAAGCTACAAAAGTGTAGAATATATCTGTTTTGTAAGTTTTGTAACTCTACAATGCATATCAACAGTACAGTCATTTCATGTTCAATCCCACCATCCCATAGGAATGCGAACAGACGGAATTAATACGTTTAGTAAGAAAACATTATCTTTGGGGTCAATGCACAGAGCTGGCCTAAACATTCTCAGTGCAAGATACCCATCTTGGATAACAGCAGTGAAGTAATGGTTTTCACCCCCCAAAACCTGAGTGGAATGTAGTTCACAGCTGTCGAGCTGGATCAGCAGCTCAAAAGGCTGACGGAGCAGGGGGTGCTGGCTGCTGTTCCCACTGGTGCCATGACAGCTCTGGATACACTTAGCCCATGCGTCGCTCAATTGGCTTCCTTCACAGCAGACCCTGGCCCAACTCCAGGTCCTTTCCCAAACCCAGGTGTCGGTCTATGACCGCAACAAGTCACTGAGCCCGGACTGAGCATTATGTTGGAGCAGGGAGACCCACCCTGAGCTAGAGTAAATTTTAGCATAATGATGCAAATTATGTCTCATTGATTCTCAATTCTTATTCCAGTGCAGACCAGTGAAGCAAAGCCAACCACTAGATAATGTGGCAGAACGACCTGCCCCTCCCTCTAATCATCCCGCCTCTTAGGGCCATCCTTCAGCCAGGCTCACGATGGGAGTTGGGCAGGAGAAGAGAAAAGGTGCATAATTAATAAGCCTCGTTGGGGCAGTGTTTGATGAGGTTCACGTGAATTGGATGGCGCCTCATCAACGCTGCCATAAAAACATAGAGTGTGCCTCTTCTCAGGGAGCCGGCTTCTATTCTCTGTGTGTGCACACACTGGCATCCTTGCAGGCCCAGGATCAGAGCGGGTTGGGTTCGTCGAGTTAGATGTGACGTCGGACCCACTCCGCGGACCCCCGCTGCGAGTTAGATATGTCGCCGGGGAGGACAGCACGTGTTGCAGTCGACAGACTAGAGGTCTTGCTGCTTTCCCCTCTCACCTGCCGCTGGCCTGGGAAGACAGGCCACCGAAGATGCCACCACCGCACGCACCTTGGACCCAGGAGGGGAGCGTATGCAGCCATTGAACCTAGCTCATTTCTGGGCCATTCCGTGGACACTCCCCCGACCTTCACTGAGCCCCGTTACACCGCGAGGATGCCAGATCCCCATTTGTTTTGGACACAATTCCCCCTGGACACTATTTGCTCCATTTTTGGACATTTTGTTTATTATTATTTTCAATATATGCCTCTCCAGAGCTTGACGCCACACCCACCATGTCTGTCTCTTGCTCACCCCGCCACAGTGGTGGAGAATGACATTCCGCCGACCATCACTGAGCCCCGTTTCACCGTGAGATTGCCCATGTCGCTCTTGGAGTAATATCTCTGCACCTTGTTAAGTTGTTTTGAAAGGAAGTCACATACCGGACGTGCCTGGCAGATGACATGGTGCGTTCTAAAATTAGAAACAATTATTTATTTTCTACAAAAAGGTACACAAACACCGGCAACACTCAGTGTCAAAATTCTGAAGTGCCACAGAGCTCAACTTTCACAGTTTTCCATTAAATTCGACCCAAATCATTATCAAAGGACAAAGATTATTTACTCTAGCCATCACTGGATGATCAATTGTGAACAGGTATCTGTCAGAGCCTACACAATGTATTCTCAGTTACAAGTATGTATTGTGGTTTGACAGCTTGAATGAAAAACCTATTTAATGCTACATACAGAGAATATGCATAATAAACATTGCCATTTCTAATTGTTCAGTTTGCATAGTTATACTAACCTGCAAACTGATCAACATCACTTTGTTCATTCTTGAAGTAGTACTAAAATTTTGTAACTTTGGACTACCATCTCCTGTGCCACTTCAGCTCGTCCTGTGTGTGTGAGTGCTTCAGTAAATGTTATATCGCCTTCTTGTGGTCTCCCAGTGCTATTACACCAGACTGTTAAACAGGGGCCAACTGAGTGCAGTCGACTACTTTTAATATCAATGCCTCAAATCTACTGATAAAATAAAGTGCTTATCAATAATCAATATATCGATATTTTATGACATTCTTACTTTATATTACTTCAGACTCTAATTATACAAATGCAGTTATCTCCTGACCTCCTCACACACGCGTTCTTGATGTGCACATCCACAGTTGTTGTTGTTTCCACATTCGTCTCATGTTGTTTAGCAGCAATTACATGTTCTTCGTATTCGTGAATGTGCAAAAGTGAGTGTTGTCACCTTGTGAATCCACTAATTAGTACAAATAAGTCCAGACGAATGTGCATGCTGCGCGTTCAGAGTAGGCGCAGTAAGAAAAATTGGGCAGCAAGCGTTCAGTGCTCGAGCACTCTGATGATGACAAAATTTGCAAAACATCTGCAAAACAAACTAAAAATTATGTATAACATGTCCTATGCGAATGCCTCTTAAAAAACGCAACTAATCTGTCTCTTGGACAATGACTACAAACCAGCCTAATTATACAAAATGTTATTAAGAACGACAAGTCATTCAGACAATCCACCGACTAGTCGATTTTGAAAGTCTGTCGAGAAGAAATTATCCACTGTTTCTATTAGTTAATGGCAGGGGCACATGGAAGAATTATGAAAACAGGCCTGCTGATGACCATAAGCATTGAGCTTACAGCAACTTGATCTTCCAAAGAAGCAGCCTTTTCATCTGCCGTATTATCCACTCAAATCAGGTGGTCACCTTTGACCTATTGCAATTTAGCAAATAGAGCTGCACAAAAAGCCACTGGAAGGATTTTTGCTGTTTGCATGATTAATATAAAAATGAAATAACACAGAGTGATACATAAACAGAAAGCACAAACTTAATCTTATCGAAATCTTCTATGTATTAATGTATCCCTCTATATATAAAACTATTCTCACTATTGTGATTTCCAAATGGGAAGCAAAATGACTGAACTGCAGATTGGCTGCTTTACCAGCACCATCTGTGCCCAGTATAAGGGTTGAAAGAGTAAAAATATTATGAGAAAAGCTACATGTCATCTTCGTGGACTAACGGTGAAGAGACATGCAGGCTTGTTCCTTTCCTCTCTGCCTACATTTACCCAAACAAATACAGACAGCAGAGGAAAGGAGAAATTACCCAAACAAGGCCGATGCCCCCTGTCGGATTTGCCTGTGGGTGCTAGTCAGTTGAAACTGGAACAAAAGGCAAGCATGTAAAAAATTCAAATGGGGAAAATGAAAGCAGCCCTTGTGTCAGCAATTTGCAAGTTCAACTTGGTAAGGAGAGGCTAGGGGTAAAAACCAACTTGTATAATTTTCTTTTTGAAGTTACCATGAAATATCTTAACGAGTGCAGTTTTCTTTCCTGTGCTGACCTATTTCCTATTGAAACTGATAGTTGGGGCAGGACATATTGAAGGGCTTGTCCCATTCTCTGAAACAGCCAATAGCCTTTAGCTTACATCACAGCCATGAACATGATTTGCTACTTGCTATCGCTAGTCAGAGGCAGGTGGTACAGGGTGCAACAGTCTGGTTCCCCAAGTACAAATTCACATTCATCCATAGGGGAATGAATTTTTACTATAACGTATAAACCTTTAAAGACAGACCTACTGTGAGCTCCGAGGTTATGAATCGATGGCATATGCTTTTGAAGCCATGAGTCTGCAACATTTTTTTAATAGTGGAATTTGTGATGAACTACACTACCCATGATCCCACAGAGAAATATCCACTAATCAGAGAGTAGCAGCAAACAAAGGCTGTTTACACTGCAGCTGAATGTAGCCCAAATCAGATTTTTTTCACTCAAGTGATAAAGATATGTTAATTGGATGACCATGTGAACAGCCAAAAGCACTTTGAAATGAACATTTCCAATTTTGATCTGGGCCACCGATCTGCTCAAGTTTGTAATGTTGTGATTCAGCTCAGAGCTGGTTGGTTTGGTTCATGTTTAGAACCCTTTTATGGAGAATTGGGGGGGGGGGCTACAGTGCAAGTCATCCATATTTTTGGTCTGTATTCCTGAGAGAGAGACCGTAAAAGTTGAATGTGTATATGAGCTAACAATGTACACCAGAATATAGATGGCTTCAAAGCTAACAGTTATGAACTTAATTGATTTCATGGGGTCATTAAGGCGAGCACATAAGATGTCTTCATAGTAGCGGTTCTCTATAGGAAGCAAATTCTTCAAAATGCGTTAAATGGAAACGTGTTTGGCCCAGGGGACTTATTCGCTGTAGTACTCCAGGCACTAATCAATCTTAAATATGCATAAACATGAGGTCACATGAGATGGCCCCAGTGATAATTATACAGAGTTAATGAAGAGATCAGAGAGATACAATGATGATTCATCTGGGAACAGTCTGACATAAGTGAGAACATAGTCTATCCAACCTCAGAGCTCCCATGAACTGATACAGTGTTTAGGGTTTTGCTAAAGAGTACCATGGCAACATGACGCACAGTGTGGTGTTAAATGCACATGCCCTGCAGTGCTACGTTTTAACCAACTGCTGTATGCTCTGTAAGAGAGCTCTAGATACCTTTGACAATGTAGATCCCTTTGATAACTCTGAGAAAGCCATAGCTGTAGGGGTTTATCCCCAAGTAAGTGTGTATCATCATAAGAAAGAGTCCCTGGACTTGAACCTATAAAATGCCATTACCCTTACTTGAAGTATAGAAAGTTTTTACATGAAATTGAATGTCTTTCATTCAAAATAAGTTTCATAATTCATAACATAATTTAGTTGGATTAGGTCAAAATAATGTACTATAGTAGTTTAACTTCATTAGGATGAGGGGTGGGCGATATGACCAAAATCTTAAGCTCACACTAGCACATGGATATTTACATATTGCAATATACACGATATAGCAAAATCTCTATCGATTGACACTTTATATCGTATCACGATATATATCGTCATATCGCCCCACCACAATTAGGATTATCAAATTTGATTTAATAATGTTTATTTAGCCTAAATAATTTTCTTATGTTGGTCCAACTTCATTTATTTCTTTAATCATTAGTATATGCCAAGTGAGCAGGTGTAAGGACAGTGAAACTGTTGCACTGTCAATTTAATAGCAACTCTTTATAGAGATAAGCAGCACTCAAATTAAGTCACCTAAAAGTGAAAGTCCATCCTAAATCTGAGCACAATCGCCAATCTTCACTACAATGGTAACCATCAAACCTCCAGCATAACAGACACTCTTTTTAAGTACCAATATAACAGACCATTAAACATGAACAAATCTCTTTCTGTTCTCATCTTGCTCAAAAAGGCATAAAATAACACTTAATTTCAACACTTGTTATCCGTATCTAGTCCCAAGCTAAGCATGTTGAGAATGTCCCAAGCCCAGTTTCATCAATGCTACTTTAACACCAAAAAAATTTTTCATCTAGTCCCAACTCAAAAGGACTAAATAATCTATTTTACCAATTTAAAAGGATAGAATGCAATGAAATCAAGTTGTGACAAAATGTTCAAGAAAACTGAACAAGCAGCAAAAATCCTTTTTTGTGTGTGTGTGTGTGTGTATATGCCATTCCCTTGTTTTTGCTCCATGTTTCAATGCCACTCACTGTGACAAAGCACCCCTTTGTCAACTCTCCGCCAAAACAACGCAGATGGGGAAGAAAAACAAGGCAGTCATTTTGCCACTGCTCTTGACATCTGAACTCAATTCCTCGCCTCCACAAAAGTAATCAAAACTGCCTCAGTGCCAGGAGGGTGTAACAGTCATCCAAAACTCAGCTGATACAAGTGAGCAAATGCAGTGAACAACAACTCTGTCACAATGCCTGAAAGCAGTGGGGTTATTGAGTGAACTTGTCATGGGTCATATGCTTGTAATCTGCTTCTCAAGATTGAAATATTTCTCTCATTTGATTGGGATTTTGAATGTGTGCATGTGTCACCTTTTCAGTCTTACTCCAGATAATTTAATTCACCCCAATCTCAGAGCTGTCTAAACAGATGTAATATCATGAAGGAAAACTAACTAAATTCTTAGTCACAATGCTAGTGTGTTGTGGGTGGTTGCCAGAGTGTTGCTATGATAGTAAAGCGGCAGAAATAGCAGGATTAATGTTTAAGAAATCTATCCAGCATCTCGTTTGCGCTGTTCCATCTCTTTGCTCTGAGACTAGAAGTCTCACCTACTTCAAATTTGTCTGACGAGTCGTCAGGTGTGTGCATTGTACCGACGAGCGAGAGACTGGCAATGAGTAACAGCCAATGAAACAGAGGGCGCAAGATGAAATGCATTGGAAAGCAGAAGACACTGCATTTCCTAAAGAGCGTGCCATTAGACTCATTTCACGACTCTTCAGGGCTGCAAAATTAATCAAAATAACATCAGAATCGAGATGTGGTCATGTCAATGTAAAACCGCTAAACAAGACTACATTGTGCACACGCAGGGTGACGTGAAATATCATTCTTCCTTGTGCTCATTTCATTAAAAAAAATGTCGAAAATATTCATTATTTTTAACTAGATTTTTGCATCATGCATTAAACATTTTGAAAGACTTGACCACAATGGCTGTTAAAATGATGATTCCTCTGAACACAAAAACAAATAACTTTTAAGCTATTTCAGAGCAAATACATAATTATCGAGATATATAGCGAATATCGTCAATTGGCTGAAAAATATTGAGATATATATTTTTTTTTTATATCGCCATATCGCCCAGCCCTAATGGATTCACTGGCAGATTAAATCACAATTATGGTATATTAAAATGTTTGTTCCACTGGAGTCGATTCCCATTTGACAGTGAGAAGATACGTCTCATTGCACATGCTATGCAGGTTACAGATTTGCATTTCAATGAATGCTCTTTTCACCGCTATGGACAATGTTGAATAAACTCACCCCACCTCCCATTGCACCTGAGGCCTGAAACAAACAAACGAACTGAAAAAACAATAATACGTAAAATATATGGCAGCCTGAAGGGAAAGCAAAACATCGCTGCAGCTCCACCAAAGTATGACCTAATGACATTTCATCAATCTTCCATTTACAAAGAACGAAGTGTTCAATTTTTAATGCCCTTTCACATGCACAAAAACATGTTCAGACAAGTAAGAGACAATTAATGGTAGCTATACAAAACTCCTAGTGAAGAGTGAAAGCCCAACCTGGTGTCGTGACATCTGAAATCTTTCCACCCATCAGTTATAGTGAGAAAATCAAGTCAGCACACAAGAAAAATCAGCAGAAAATGGGACTGGTGCTTGGCGGTGCAAAACTTGCTGCCACAATGCCAGGGTATTGCTCAGTGGTCTTAAGGTGTTCTGAGTGGTTTCAAGCATGTTGCTATGCAGTCACCAGGGTGTTCTGGGTGGCTGCTAGAGCAATGATAGGGTTTTACGGGTAGTTGCTTACTGGCATAAGTCACCTCTCACCCCTCACCAAGTCTCTTCAAAGTAAGTCTTTGGGTTTTTTCACCCATTTTACCGAATATGTGAAGCCATTCAAATGCTGAAAACACCAAATTTTATGAGCATTTCGCGCTGTTGTTGTTGTAGTAGATGACAGAAGAGAGCACACATTCACTGTCAAGCACACAGTGCCTGCAGATTATTTAATTATATAAATATATTGCAGCACTTTACAGTTTAATAATCACACTGGGCAATATAACCAATGTCTTATCCAGAGGTGTGAAACTACCATCAAAAACACCAAAAATGTAAAAGACTTCACATAAAGATAGAAGCTCGATTTAAAATAAAAGCTTAATGTGAGAATTTTAAGAAATAGTGATGTAAATATATGTCTACTTTATATTATTTTGTAATATTTACTTTAATAATAATAAAAATTATAGGGTCCTACTTAAAAAAAAAAAAAAAACTTCAAGCAATGTATACTTAATTGAGAAACACCAAGGAAACATGCAATTGTTTTACTTATTATGTGCACTGATACATTTAACTTTGTTAAATAGGCTAATGGAGTGTGGTAAAAAAAAAAAAAAAAATTTGTGGTATCGAAATTGGTATGAAAAATTGTGAAATTTTATTTGTATTTGTACCGACTACTGAAATTTCAGTATTGTGACAACCCTAGTATGACCAATAATAATATTTTGGCGTGCTTTAGCAAACATGACTAATGTTATTATACCTTGTTATTGGCATGACTCTCTTGAATGAGCTTCATTCATCACTTTGTATTTCAAACACAGCTGAGATTTTGTTTAGGTGGATTAAGTGGAGATTACAAATGATGAGGCAATACCGATGTTGTCAGCAGAGGCCACTTGCAGTGGCACCGAACTGCACAGTTCACGCCTACTGGATTACAGCATCACACACACAGATTAAAGCATTCATGGCTCCATGGCAATTTCACAACTGAACTGAGTTGAGATCCTGCAAACAGGCAGGTGTGTTTGAATCACCGCAGCTTTCTTGGCTCAATGCATTTGATTCTTTATTCCTCTTTCTGTGTTGCTGTTTATAGGCTTGAAACAAAAGGCACTCTGGCCTCCAAGCATCACTGTTGCAGCCAAAGAAGCAAAGTCTTGCTGGAGCCGTGCCAAAGAAAAGTGTGGCCAGATCAAAGAGAGAAAACAGATGCCAACACACCTAAATTGTTACACTACTCAAAATGTTGGAGATCAAAGATTAATTTAACTGCATTCAGCTAAAAGAGTCAAACCATTAAGACACACTAAAATTGGATTAACTTGAAATTGTAGGGTTCTACTCCTCTGATGGAAATAAGAACAAGATAAGACTGTCTGTAAAAATTTCGGACAACAGTCATAGCCATTTTACGAGACTCCAGCAGCTTATAAAAATTCAGAGCAAGAGCAGTTGTTTTTCATTCCAAATGCTGTCCATCTGTTAGGAAATGAGCAGGCCTTCTTAAGACAAATTTAACCCAGCACAGGCTTGTTTACAAGAATCTTGTCTGATCTGTCCAAATGAACTCAATCTGCAAGCTTGTTGGAGTGGGTGAAAAAAATTTTGACCAGATGGCACAATTTAAAAGGAACTTATGGAAAAGTTAATACTTCTCAGACATGGAAGTGGGGTTAAGCAATTTCATCAAGAAATGCTGGTAAGCAAAAAATATTTGATAGCTGCACAGTACTAAGGTTTCAGTAAATGACTGCTAAAGTTTTCGACCCCCATTTATAAATTTATGAATGGTGCACAACGGAACTAAAGCCTGAATACATAAATTCTGTGACTGCTGCAGCATTTTTGCAAAAGTCATATGACATAGCATTGTGTGAGGAACAGGGTGAAAAGTAACTGTTTATGAACCGATAATCTGCCATTTTACTGAATAAAAATCATTGTTGTTGTAGTGCCTCTAGTGTGTATTTCACCAAGACACTGCCACGATACGTACAACGAGCCATGTAATTTAGCAAAAATTTTGTTATAGTACATAATATATATAAGACTTCTATTGAACCCATTGATTTCTATTAGCTTTAAGATCATATATTCTAGTGTACTTCTAAATGTCAAAAAAAAAAAATAGTTTTCAGAAGATAAGCATTTAAAATCTGCAGTTTCTCTCTTCCAGCTAAAAAGACTCAGGAACTTCCATGATGTCACATAGAGGTTGAGAAACGGTGTCCAATCAAATGCTTTCTAGAACGGGGACACACCCTCCCCCTACAACTGATTAGCGAGTCTGGCGTCACAATCGATGCAGTAATAGGGATGTTTTCAAAAAGAATTTCCAATAAGAATCGCTTAAAAAGTGAGTTCTGACTGACTGTTATCACCTTTCAGCCATCTGAAGTTCTCACAGTAAAGGGTAATTGTCTTCTAAGGGAATAGGGCATTGGGATGATCACTTCTGAATGGGACGAGCCAACGCATGAGCTGGACACGAGAAAAGTTGCAAGAGTTTTATATTTTTTGTGCAGCCTGGGTTTCTTGGGATGTTCAGCTCGAGTAAGTGTTGTTTATTATTTATACGAAGTGTAATGTGATTCAAAACATTATAATATTATCTTTTACTCGCTTGCTTCTCATTCATCTGCATTGGACTTGCACTATAGCTCCAGCCATGTCGTAAGCAAAGACTGAAGCCTATCGACAATTTATTTTATTTTTTTTAAATGGGACAAGCTGTTCAACATGTCTTGACCCCATTTCTTGTTTTAGTAGGAAATATAAAGCACCAAATCGAACTGCGCTTGTCAAGGCACTTCACGGGGACTTTAAGGAAAATGTGTTTATTCTGGTCCTTAAGTATATTATGTTAGAATACAATCTGTGTGACAAGAAATGCCATTAAGAGAACAGGATGTGTACAATCTTGAGAGGAGCTAAATCTTAAAATAGATTCGATTACAAATGTTTACAAAAAATAGTTAAAGCTGCATTATATTTCAAAAGCTGACCAAAAGGTGAAAGTTCATAACTGGCTCATAACTGGTTTTTAATAAATTTTTTTCCTGTGAGAATCTGCATTTATTGTGTTCCTGTAAAAAAACAAAAACAAAAAAACAAAAAAAAGCATGGTTCCAATACCAAATATCATATAACAGAAATGGGTTAAATATAAAAATAAAAATCACATTTGCATATGACAGTTAATTGATGAGGTGAAATATGGGCCTTGCTTCAATTATTAAATACTATTAAAAAATGATTTCTATAACACACAAAAATAGAGCTAAACATCTAAAATTGTTGATTAAATACCTAAAAACAAATACATAAAGAAACGTTAAGGAAATGTGCTGAGCGCTTAAACCAGTAACAAAAAAACAAAACATTCCATGTTAGTTAGATAAGTAGATCTCGATTCAGATTTGTTTACTTCTATCTCAGAGTGCTGAGAACTCTGTGGATCTGACCTCCAGGTGTGATCACAGCAACACTGGCACCTATTTATGAAGTGGAGAGTCTCAGAGCCCAGCTGCTGATGTACCCCTGCTCAGATGACGAGAAGTTGATACTTGGGTAAACTGAACACAAACACTTGCATGTTGACGGAGAGGCGAAGTGACAGCTTGCTCGGTGTCAAGTTCCAGGAGAAAGAGAGCAGGGGGGAGATCGGGCCAGGCCAAAATTTGGCAATGCTCTGGCGAAAAAGACAAATTGTTATGCAGTGGCCCAATTTGACATGCTCCTTGACATAAATGACTTTTCCCAGCATGCTGAACGGAATCTGTGCTGGAGGGGACACGAGGCTGGCGCCAAGGGCAGTCGACGCAGACCAGGAGTGCTCTGTGAGCCAGTCCCCTTAACTCCTTGAATCAGGTGACAAAGAACAAGAAAACCGACCAAATAAATGTGATGTAATGGTGAATGCGAGTATTTTGAGAATTCTGTTCAGGGTGGAGTGATAATTTGTTTGTGGGAGTACAGATAATTTGGTTTTTTGAAACCGAGGCCAAGATTTTAATCAGCTCGAGTGCTCTTCTGTGGCCTTCACAACTCACTCATGCTCTGATTTTGGATGAGGCAACATCAATACATAAAACGTCTAACCTGCCTGCTATGAATGTAGGTATGGATGCATAGAAATTTTGGCCATGGAAAATTTTGGGCCGAAAATGGCATAAATTGCTATTTTCGGTTTTTGTCAGAAAAAGAAAAAAATAGGGATGCACGATATATCTGCTACTGATATATTATAGGCAGATAAACAGGGAAAAAAAAATATTATTAATCACACCAATAATGGATCCTCTGTGAGGATTATTTTAACATCTCTGCACCTTATGTTGTTTTGGGGCTGGTTTTAATCGGAATCATCTGCTTTAAGTAATGACATGCCATTTCCCATTTCCTGTTTACGTTTCATGAGGCAATAAACGAAAACGTAACAAAAACATGTATGCATGTTACTTGGGGCAATCATTTTCACTTATTGCTTCAAACATAAACAAAATGTGAGAAATAGTACATCGGTACTTGCAGCACAACACTGCAATTAAAACAAGCCTAAACATAACCTAACACGGTGCATAAATCTTGAAATACTTCACAGAGCGACGTGAGATGGCTAAAAACTAATGTCCTTGTTTTATTTTACAAGTTGAGACTTTTCTAACGTTATGACTCATGATGACTATTCGATCTGTATTATCTTACCTATTCCCATTATCGGGGGTGTAGCACTAAATTTTGGGCCCCGGGCACAGAACTATTTTAGGGCCCCATGAACAATTTGGGTTTGTGGGGGGGGGGGGGGTAATATCCAGTATAAACATTTTAGATGGATATTTCACAGTGCTAATTCACAACTTTTTATATCACAACACAAATATTATTTGAATCAAGCTAAATATTATATTAAAAAAAAAAAGCCTACTAACAAAATAAATTATACATGTTTAAATGTATGAGTTTTCTTGTTGGAAAAGTCACCATAACATTTCTGAAATGAGAAGAGTGCCAAGTTGTTCGGTCTATCCCGAGATATTTCTGCTCTCAGGTAGTTTTAGAAAGTCTAACTGATATTTACACAGGGTCCAAAATTAACTTAAAATTAGGGCTGGCCTGGGTATTGTTACAGGTTTCCAGATTCTAGTTATATTTTGGTTGCAATTTCCATTTAACTTAAATATGAAATCAATTATTTCTCAGCTGATGCTGTTAATTATGAAGGGACCTGCTAACTAGGGCTGAAACGATTAGTCAACGTTATCGACAACGTCGACAATAAAAAAATTGTCGACAAAAATTTTCTTTGTCGAATAGTCATTTCATCTCATTTAACGTAACATGAGATCACATTAAACTAATGATGACACGCGAGAGCAGCACTGCAGCTCGCATCTGACTGAGGACAGGAAGATTTACACAGCTCACAGTCCAGATGCACTCTAAACTTTCCAAACAGCTTCAGGTGTAGATTGCAAAGTATGAGGGGAATTATACAAAAATCCAAAATAAGTAAATACAGAAGCACTCTCGTTGTGGAATTAGCAGAGCTGGAGCTCTTTAAAGGAAACACCCCGGCGTTATATCTTTAATGCAGTTCTATTTAATGTGTTATAGCTTTATTAAAGTTAAAATAATATGGAAGCAGGTCATGTAGATAACTACAAACTCCGAAACTGGCATTTCTCTGTGCGGTCAGTGCCTCTTCTATGAGTTGCGCGAATGTCCCGATATGAGGAGGAGAGATTGCGACTGCACCCGGCTGATGCACACTCTATCACAGGGACGTTCCTTGAAAATATTTAACAGATAAGCCAAATCTATGAGATAGAAAAAAATGCACTGAAAAGTTGTGCATATTTCACAACATGCATTAGCCTATGATTTTTATGACAGCTGTTTGTTTAAGAATGTTAACCAATGGGGGGGCCTGGGTAGCTCAGCGAGTACTGACGCTGACTACCACCCCTGAAGTCGTGAGTTCGAATCCAGGGCATGCTGAGTGACTCTAGCCAGGTCTCCTAAGCAACCAAATTGGCCCGGTTGCTAGGGAGGGTAGAGTCACATGGGGTAACCTCCTCGTGGTCGCGATTAGTGGTTCTTGCTCTCAATGGGATGTGTGGTAAGTTGTGCGTGGATCGCAGAGAGTTGCATGAGCCTCCACATGCTGGGAGTCTCTGCGGTGTCATGCACGATGAGCCACATAAGATGTGTGGATTGACTGTCTCAGAAGTGGAGGAAACGAGACTTCCGCCACCCGGATTGACGTGAGTAACCGTGCCACCACAAGGACCTACTAAGTAGTGGGAATTGGGCATTCCAAATTGGGAGAAAAATGGGATTAAAAAAAATATATAATAAATGTTAACCAATAACAGTTACGGTTAAAATAACAGTTAAAAAAAAAAAAAGGCCTGTGTGAAATGTACAATAAACCAAATGAATTGTTCTAAATATGACATGCACACAGATAAAAGATAGTTTAACCAGTTAAGCAGTCAGCACATCATTTCAAAGAGCCTTCTTGATCAGCAGGGTAAAAATAAAGTCACACCTAGCCTAAAATAGTATTTTTCTAGGCTACTTAAAAGCATACATTTTTGATGAGCAAAATTTACGTCAACATGGTTTGGTGAAAGACGGGACCTGACTCACCTGAGGCGATTATCCTACACTTTAAAAAGTCAGTTCGGCAGGAAAATAACTTGCAAGCATGCACAGATTTAGAGAAGACTCAAATGTGAAAACATCCATAGCGACTTGCACTCAACATTTCAGAAATTCGCTTCCTGCACCATCACCTACGTGACTTCTTTAGCTACTTTGCTGATCTTGCGAGAGGACATTTTTCTGTACACGCCGCGAGTGAGAGAGGGAAGAAATAGGTGTAGCTTGAGGTGAAATTAAAACTTATATCCATATCCTCCAGATATCCTCTTTTTAATAATATTTGTATTATTAATAATTATATTTAAAATGTGTAACATTAACATGCCAGTAATTTAAGCACAGCCTTTGTAATAATATAAAACCAAACATAAATGTTAAAATGTTGAACAGTTTAATGTGGAAAAATATTGACTGACTAGTAATTCCAGCATCGACTAGCAGCATCAGAACCGTTTAGTCGACTAGTCTCGCACATCCCTAGTTTGTATCGTGTGTTTTGTTGTTTAATGTACATTACATGCTGTTTATAGCCTCATTTGGGTTTAATACATTATTACAGCTGTTAAAAGTTCCTTATTCTCTCTCAGTTAGCAAGAAATCAGGATTACTGTAAACACATATAAACTGGCACCATACAATTTATTCAGGTATATTGTAATTTATATCGAATTAAAATCAGAATACATCTGTAAATAGGCACATTTCTGGTTCACGTTACATCCGCCAAAACTTAAATAGCAGTAAGTCCAAATTTCAAGCTTTTAAATGACACCTATTTTCAAATAAGAAGCCTTTAAGAAATTAGCTAGCAGTTCCAGATTAAAAGATACAAAATTTAAAATGTAAATTAATTTATTTTAAATATCAATTATCAGTATCAGCGACAATGAGCTGTGAATTATTGGTTATTGGTATTGGGCCAGAAATTCCATATCGTTGCATCCCTAGACAGGGTTGGGGAGTAACGAAATACAAGTAATGGGAATATGTATTTAAAATACAAAATATAAGTAACTGTATTCCACTACAGTTACAATTTAAATCATTGGTATTTAGAATACAGTTACATTCAAAAAGTATTTTGATTACTGAAGAGATTACTTTGCATTTTATTGTCATTTGTTTCATTTAATATTTAGTCCTTTCAGATGGAAAACATTTATACATATAAATGATGCGATCCAAAGTGCATTTGAACAGCAGTGAAACACTTTCTTATGATGCGTTACATTCATACGAGCAGAAAGAGAAGTACGTTTGAAGTTTGGAGCAGAAGAAATAGAAATAAAAATTGTGTAAATTGTCAGCTTTACGCTAAGCTAAATTGCTATTTCTAGCCATTTTACATGCACGTTACCAGGCACGGTCATATTTTTTTATCAAGAAAATTCAGGTTCGATCATAATTTCTTTTTTCTAGTAAGACCTTTGATATTAGGGCAAAAATCGTATTCTTGATGATAATTTTTTTATTGTTTTCCTGTAAAAATATCTAAAAATCCTTAAAACAAGATCAGTTTGATTGATCTTGTTTTAGAAACAACACTGCATAAGATATTTAGGTTTTTCAGAGAATGTATTTTTAACATGTGTATTTTGTCTTACTGTACTGGCAGAGTTTTTATAGTCAAAACAAGTGAAAAAATCTACCAGTGCTGAAGAAGTAATCCAAAGTATTTAGAATACGTTACTGACCTTGAGTAATCTAACGGAATACGTTACAAATTACATTTTACAGCATGTATTCTGTAATCTGTAGTGGAATACATTTCAAAAGTAACCCTCCCAACCATGTCCCTAGGAAAAAAAAAAGCCAAAAATCTTGGATTTGTTTTATTTTTTTAACAGAAACTTTTTTAAAATCCGGTAACAGAAACACTGGAGAAAAAGCATTGTTTATGTTGCACATTAAAGTCCACATCCCCAGAAATGAAGTGATCGCTCTCTTGGTCATTAGCACACTAATAAAGAGCGTTTTCCAGTGCTCCGATAACGCGTGTTATTTTGTGTCATAACCGTTACATACAAGGATGCATTTAGTAAGTAAATATGTTGTATGCATGCGCAGCATGCTTTAGTGAATGAGTGATCGCTGCACTGTTGTTGACACACATTCATAGCATGCGCTCACACGGCTCGTGAAGCGCTACTGTTTTAGCGCAGCTCAAAAGTTCTTTCTGGAATGTTCCACCAAAATAAAAGCCAAAGGGGTTTAAAGGCGAGACATTACGACTGAAATTGTATTACTGTATAATATAACATTATTATTTTATTAAATTACAATAATATTTAAATTGAGTAATGTGTTTTCACTGGAATTACTGTTGCATTATCCACTAGATTACTTAACAAAAAAGGTTTTCTTAATAGGCTACACATTTTTTAAGTAATTCTTCTCTGTCTACTCTATTTTATAATGAAATGTGTAGACAGAGAAAAAGTGGTTTCGGTATACCCCTAATAATAACAACATTTAGCCTAGAATTCGTTCAATTATTCCAAATGAAGTCTAAATTAAAACTAAATTAATCCGCCAAGAATTAATTTTGTTGCATCACTAAATGTAGGGACTAAAATATCTCTGAATGAATCTGATTGGATTTGGCTTAACCAATGAAAGACCATCCTCCCTGTGATATACTACAGATTAGACTCAAAAGATTAGCCGACCCCCACAATTATGTTAAAGTTCAATGGATATTGCAAGATTGCAGGACCTTTTAAATGATAAGAGCATTTTATGAAAAGAAAATAAAGGATAATTCCTGGACTCAGAGGAAAAATAAATGGCTTTACCTCAACTCCCTTCGCCATTAAAAGATTAGCAGCAGAAAAACAGCTGGTTTCTGCTAAGTGTCCATTACTTTTATAACAGCGACATAGCAAAGCAATAGAGGTAATTGTGACGCAGCGGTGTAGCAAATGGCATTATGTTGCAGGCTCCCTCAGTGCAAAGGAGAGCAGAAAAAGCAGCAATAGCTGAATGGAATGCCTTCATGGTTTTGAACATGTGTAGCAAAAGCCTACCATTCCCAGTTCCTTTAATTTCATTGTCAGTCTCAGTGCAGAAATGGGCTCCGGAACTGTAAAGCTGCACATACTGGACAGGGCTCAACAACAGGGATGGCCAGCTGGACAGTTACCTCTATCGGGTAATGGTCATAAATGGTTTAGGCAACATTTAGATTTTTTTCCCACTACTGTATTTTGCACTGCAAGTAAACACCTTTACATAATTTAATATTATACATTATACGAAAATACTGTTTCAGCAGATATTAATATCAGAAATACCAGGAGAAACCACAGTTAACATATTTCACAGTTAATGTAGCCTACAAATTCAGCTTCATCTGATAAGTAAAAAATAATAAAATAATTTAACTAAATATTTGTAGCCTACAATAATAATAATAATAATAATATATTATTATTATTAGGCTATTATTATGAAAAGGCATTTACAAGGCATGTTTATAAATGTAAGAGCAACATTTAAAAATGGGTGTTTTCTATATTTAGTTTTGACATTTCCAGTTTAAGCCCCGCCCACATCTGGTTTTCTATCCGAATACAGAGACAGATACAGATAATTTTGTCATATGAACAGATGGCTTCGCTGCACACCCCTAATCAGCATATTGCTGTGCATGTAAACATGCTTAGTAATGTTTAGCATCACATGCCACCTTAGTTTTAGATTTTTTTAAGAAAATATAATAGCCTATTTAAATGGAAAAATACAAATTAAAAATAAATTATTTCTGGCACAAATCCATACAAAAATAAACTGCATAATTTTTTTGATGGTTTGAATGTTGGCAGAGCAAGTAAAAATATAAACTGAGCCCTACAAGATGATGCAACTTTTTTCTTTTGATGTTTTTAAGACATGCAATTTCAGAACATTCCAGATAACAAGTTTTATGAACAAAACATCCCGAGAAAGGCTGATAACAAGCAGGCAGATGAAACTAAACAGGCAGTTCAAGGTCAGCTAGTCAAGCGTTCAGATTTCTGTGGTCGTTACCCTCTTCTATGTACTTCTGCACACCAACTTTCAGTCAATGGCCCAAAGTGCACTTGCAGTTAGGCCTGGGCAATATCACTATGTAATCGGATATCGTCGATGTCTTACAAAGACAAATTTATTTCATGCGTGGGTAATTTTGCTCATCTACCCACAACAAGCGGGCGACCTGTAAGACGTCTCGCAGTGACACATGACAAGAAGTACTGTTAGACCCGTACTTGAACAAACACACTTTATTATATTTTTAAGAACAAAGGAAAAGCCATCAATGCTCGTGTCTGATTTGCTGTTTGTTCAGAGGCATGCAGCACGAGCCTGTCATGTGGAACAAGTGTATGTAAAGAGTTTTCACTCTTTTTTCTCTGTTTCATTCATCAGAAAACTGTTTGCAAGAAAAATGTCATCTATGAGAATGCTGCAAATTATCTCCGATCATCTCAGGAGGTGCTGTGAGTTTAGTTCACTTTATTTCCACGTGGTTGGCATGCATTGTGAACGCAACTCTGCATGTTCAGTAACAGATATCTTTGTATTAAAGAAACAAGGAAGAAAGTGAATAAATCATAAAATAATACAAGACACTTTCACCTTGAATCTAAAATTGAGTTCTATTTTCTTTTCTTTAGGCAGCATTAACTTTATCACCAAAACCAAACACAAATTTGGGAACACAAGGGAATGTATTAGGCTTATTTATTTAGATTACTATTATTTTTACATTTATAATTGTCTTCAGTTCTTAATCTGTAGGCTATTAGTAATTTTCCACCTGTTGTCCTTGACAAATGGGGTCATTGGAGATGGTAAATGTTTGGATTTGGTGGAGGTGGTTAAATACGAATTTTTTGATCACTTTGTTATTTTATTGCTTTTTTCGTTTAGTTTAAAGTGGCCTATGATTTTAGAAACGTCTTTTGTGTTGTTCGTGTTTCAATAAATTAATAAAAATTTTAAAGCAAAATCAATTAAGCAAAGAAATTCACCGACCCTCGGCAGGGGGGTTGACAATGTAATCGGATGTCGCGATATTTTTTAAGGCAATTACTGCTAAAATATTTTTTACATATCATCCAGCCCTACTTGCAGTTTGCAAGCACGGAAACCAGCACCATATAGGGTCACCACTCGTCACCAAAAATAAAGGAACGTGATGTGATAAAGGATGTAATTTAAAGTGCAATAATTCAGAGGCTATTCAAAGCAGCTTAAACTTCAATCTCTGCTGGCTGAGTCTTGACAAAGAGTCACTCTTCATACAATGATGCCTTAAATTACTGATGAGCAATTAACTCGTGTCTGCATTTCATGTGAACTAATCAAACATAAGAAGTATGAGCATTAATCAGACATGAGGATGAAAGCACAGACCCTTGCGTTAACGCGACAGAGTAGTATCCTGAATGAGTGAGGCCACACTAAAAGATGAGCAAGAGCACAGAAAAAATAATGCCTGTGGTACACCCAGATGTAAACAGCTTTTGGAGGACTCACAGATTGATGCTGTTAATTAGCTTTTAACCCATAACAAACAGGATACTGTATTCTGCACATAAACAAAAGAAAAGCACATCAGGGCTCCAGACTAACATTTGAGAGTGGTAGCACTGGTGCCACCAAGATCTAAACAGGTTCCTAACCAGACGCGGCGTGATACCGCAGTGTTCATACACATAAATTATTATAAATTACAATAAAAGTGGGGGCCTGGGTAGCTCTGCGAGTAAAGATGCCGAGTACCATCCCTGGAGTCACGAGTTAGAATCCAGGGCGTGCTGAGTGACTCCAGCCAGGTCTCCTAAGCAACCAAATTGGCCCGGTTGCTAGGGAGGGTAGAGTCACATGGGGTAACCTCCTCGTGTTTGCTATAATGTGGTCCTCAATCTCGGTGGGGTGCATGGTGAATTGTGCGTAGATGCCACGGAGAATAGCGTGAAGCCTCCACACGCGCTACGCCTCCGCAGTAACGTGCTCAACAAGCCACGTGATAAGATTCGCGGATTGATGGTCTCAGACACGTATGCAACTGAGATTCATCCTCCGCCACCCGGATTGAGGCGAGTCACTATGCCACCACGAGGACTTAGAGCGCACTGGGAATTTCAAATTGGGGAAAAAAATTACAATAAAAACAGATGGAATGGTCTGTTTATTGAACGTGTCACTGAAGCAGTGACAGTGGGAATTTGTTTTCTTTCACAGTTTCTTTTCATCAGGATGTGGTATTTGCAATAAGATCAAAGTAACCAAAGGTAAAAGTAAAACAATGATAACATTGACAGTAACCATAAAACAAATTATGCCATTTTTCATAAGAAAAGCACATCCCGAAATTAAATTGTATTCCCTAACTACCCTGATTTATTGATATATTGATTTAAGTTCATGTTAAATATATTTTAATATCTGTGATGTGTGGATTGAATGCCTTAGCTAAAATTTCTGTCTGTTCATGGTACAGATTTCTCCTACACACTCTCATGGCAAAATCGTAAGGATTCACATGACTTTTCTAAATTTGTCTCTTATTCATATGATATCGTACGACTGCACTCGTATGAATTCATATGACTTTCACCACAGCCAATGATGCCGCTGAACATCGTTTCCATCTAATACGTGACAATTACTTGCTTCTGTCACACACAACAGATTCCTATCATGATTACACACTCTACTGATCGGTTAGGTTTAGATAAGTGGTTTGGGTAAGGGCATAATATTAATAAGCATGTCCTTAACGCCTCGTGCGCGAAACTCACGCTTACTTCCGCATTAGATATCCACGCATTTGCACGTGATGAAATCGTACAAATTTATTTGAACGAACTCATTCGAAACAGCCAACTCATAAAATATGTACGGATTTTCATGATAAAATTATTCCTTTATTCCTTTTCAATGCAGTTTAGAATGTGGCCATTTAATACGATTTTAAACTAGTTTAATCATTGACATATTACGGGCTTTCATAGAGCCCGCTCGCAGCGCTGTTTATCATGATCTGCGCGGCTGAGCGCTCGAGACCAGTCCGCATGTAAATGCACATCCCTGCACTGATCTGTCCATTGAGCATTGAGCCACAATGCTCAATGCTCGCAGTCTGGAGCCCTACACATAATGTCTAAATCAAGGATACTAAACACATCTTATATATATATATATACACACACACACACTTTCTTCCCAGTCCATTAGCTAGTACATTTGCTTATCAAAAGTTTAAAGGTGAAGTGTGTCATTTGAGTATCACTAGCGTCACCAAAGGAAATTACAAAAAATAATGACTGAACACTCACTGTCTTTCACTGTTTGCCCAAACAGACAATGCTGCTCCAAATTCACGCCACTGGTTGAGCCAATGTTGCTATATCAAGCTGATTGTGATGCTTAAACAAACATAGCAATGTTCTGAAAATACAACAGGGTTGCAGTGTTTGTTTTCAGGGAAATCAATGTACAAATTGTAATTTACACTCACAGCAACAAAATCAACAAGGTGCATCTGTCTTAAAGGAACAGCCTGCTGTCAATTACCACGGAAAATCATTTCGACTCGTACCTCATTTTACCATCTCTCTGATGCCCCATCTGATGTATACAGGTATTTGCTCTGCATTGTGAATCAGTCCATTTTAATAGGCCTATGTACCGGTTTATGTAATATAAATAATATACATATTTAAAATATCATCCTATTAACTCTCTTTAATAGCCTATATTATCTATTTTTCATAAACATCATAACTGATTTTGCAGCAAGGTCCTCTTTTTCAGGATTCCATCTATTAATTTTCAGTGCATTTTTATTTTGACTTTAATCTGTTGAGAAATGACAAACTCTTAAAGGGATAGCTGATCCAAAAATGTATATTCTTTCATAACTTACCTACTGTTTTGCAAACCTGTATGACTTTCTTTCATCCATGTAACATAAAAGGAGATGTTCAGCAGAATGTATGTATTCGCTTTCAATGTATGGGGAAAAATGAATGACAGTGAATGGTGACTGGGACTAACATTCTGCCCAACATCTCCTTTTGTGTTTCATTTGAATTTCTCTCATATATGGGCTTGGAAGAACATGCAGGGATGCAAATTCATGAGCGGTGAAAAAGGTGAGAAAGTGACAGCAGGTGTTACAGATGTATAATTTCTGTTAATTTGTTTGTTGTATTTAAAGCTTTTTGTTTTTTTTTAAAGCTTTTTTTTAAGTGTTTAGGCTTAAAGTAACCCTTTTTAAGTTATTTTAATAAGGAAAATGTAGAACATTTCAAAAAATTTGGGCAAATTAGCTTCATAAAAGTTTACTTCAGCTGAAAGGTGAGTAGTTTGCATCCCTGAATATGCGGTTGGTCGAAATTTTTGGGTAATCATGATAGAATTGAAACCTGTTTAAGGATTTGTTAAAGGTATTTGCCAAGAACAACAATATAAATTTAATTTGGTATTGCATCGCATCTTTCTGGGTAACGAGTGACTAATTGAGAATATTGATGAGAATATTGCTTCTGCATAAATTATATGTACACCACAATTTAAAAACACATTACCATTTTTTTCTCTCTCTAGACAAGTGAATGACCATTTGACAACATGACAATACTTAATGTCGAGCCCTGCCATATATTAAGATTTAGCTGAAATTGTTGTAAAATTTCTGATGTTTTAATATTACCACCCTCCCACCCCCACCCAAAGTAAGTATATGAGCTATGTAAGGGGGAATTCACCTCGATTTTCAAAAATTAATGTCAGTCCCTGGGTGGAGGGCAAGATTTTCAGTGAATAATCACTTACATTTTGGTCTGTTTCTCACAATAAGCTATTATATGACTCCAGGTGACACATAGCACACAAGTCATATGGACCACTTTTTGGAGCTTGACAGTCCCTTGTCATGGTCTAATAGAATGGGAAAGACATCACAGAAGGAAAGTAATTTGAGTTTGGAACAACATGAAAGATGTCAGCATTTAAAAAAATCAAAATCAAATACTCCAAAATGCAATTTAAGATATGAATATTTTGCTCATCCTAATTCTTCCAAAACAGTGATACTATTACATAAGGATCCCAATCACTAATGGCCCAAACTGAATGCTCTGTCGTAATAACATCAGTAAACAGCAACTACAAAGATTAAACCAATTTCCCTCATCGCTTACGTAAATCCTCTTTTCCTAAATAATTTCCTAATGTTTCATAAATTAAAAACATTGCTATTCAAAGAATGAGAGAGAGTGGAAAACTAAGCTATTGATGTGTGGCAGAAGTAAAATCGAGTTCAAAGCCCACTCTGCTTCCCACTGCCCTGCTTAATTTGCCTGATTGCTCCTGGCAGACCACCCTCTGGCTCTATCCAGTCATGAGAGGTGAACCCATAGCACTGCACAGCAAGAGCACAAGAGCATTAAACGCTATGCAGACTGCAGTCTTGGCCGGGTCCAATACTCTACTATAGGGGGTTTTAACCTAAGGGAAAAGAGTCAGAATATTCCCACTTGCATGTGAAAGTGATGGACGTGCAATGCTTCAGGCACTATTGTTGCTTGTAAAAATGTCCCGATTTATAAGAGCCAATAAACACGGCTTCTTGAAAGATTTCAAAGAAGCAAAGCTGCATGTAGTTCACTCATATCACCATAGTGAATGTGTGTGGTTTTTGAAATCATGGTCTCAAATCACACAAACAACTTCATATCAACAGTAGATTTGTACTTTTTTTGAAGAAAATACAGGCAGTGTTTACTAGGGCCCTATGACTTCTACGATGCTGAATCCAGTCATAAAACCAGAATTAACAATAAAAAGCGGAATGTCATGGAATTTGACATATTTGGCGAGAGATTCAGAGGGAAAACTGTAATTCAGCGCTGCTCACAACAGACAAATGTGTAAAGGAAAATTAATTTGAGATCTTTAAGTAGACAAATGTTTTTAATACTCGAGTAGCAGAACGAGAACTCGATTACTCGTGCACATCCCTACTAAATATACAGTCTGAATTTGCAGCACGATTCCAAGGGAATATGTAGGCCTAAAGCTGGCAGCTCATATATGGATAACACCTCATCATAAGCATCACATGCAGCCTGTGTATGTAACAGATGACAGACAGCAGAGCGTGCATTAACTTTGAAGTGTGCAGCACATGCAGACTAATATATATATATATATATATATATATATATATATATATATACATACACACACACACACAGTACTGTGCAAAAGTCTTAGGCTTAGCGCATTTGTCTTAAGATGGTTATTTATATCTTCAGCTTTAATTCAGCTAAATATAAATGTTAGACTCCCAAACATTACTTTTGCAAATAGAAAAGATTAGAATAGAAGATCAGGGAACCCTGCAACAGATGTCATGACCCCCACAAAGCCCCCCACTGAACATCGTGTCAGTCTGAGATTACATAAAGAGACAGAAGCAATTGAGACATCCTAAATAGATAGAAGAACTGTTGCGAATTCTCCAATAAGCTTGGAATATCCTATCTGCCAACAACTAATTGGTGCTGTTTTAAAGGCAAAGGTGGTCACACCAAATATTGATTTAGCTTTTCTATGTTTACTGGACTTTGTATGACATTAAGTGATAAATTAAAACTATTTATTTCATTATTTTTGAAGACATTCTCATTATGTAATTTTTTTCACAAGTGCCTAAAAGTTTCGCACAGTACTGTGAGAGTGTGTGTGTGTGTGTGTGTGTATATATATATATATACACACACACACACACACACACACACACACACACACAAACTCATGTCCATTGTTTTTTCCAACGACTTGTACAGCTTTCTATTTAATTCATTCAAAAAAAAAAAAAAAAAAATGATATTATCGACCTACTTTATCTCTGTGTCTGATTTAGAACAGGAAGAACTCTAGATCTAACGACGTAAATAAAGTTAACCGTTATTTTTATTCTTCCAATCGAAATTTGCACAGCAAAAATCAATGACAGCTGTACAGGGTTAACTCAAATGTTTGTGTGGTTGACACAACAGCAATGTTGGAATGAAAAAAATCGTCTTTTGTAATATATCAAAGGTGCACTCAGTAATTTTTTCCTCATTAAAAAAGTTTAACTCCTAAAGACATGAATTGTAATTTTGCAATATATATATGAAATCATGAGCACTCACATTAGAAGATTCCAGACATATCAGTAACCTTATAAAAGCTGTTTTATTCCACATTAAATGATGCTGCAACCAAGCCGCTGGGTGTCAGTGAAAGTCCAAGATGACACAAAGACAAAAGTTACTGAGAGCACCTTTAAACTGTCTAGTCAGAGCAAAGCAGAGATGACAGCAGATGAGCAGAGAAAGTATTCATGAATTTGTTCATGACTGTTAACATTGACGTTGTTTCACAATGTGCTGCCGCGGCAGTGACAAAGCGATACAAAAGATTTGACTCCTATTCAGAGTCCCAATCGTTACCATGCTTTTTACATGTAACAAAAACCTTGTTTGCAACACAGCCAAAAAGTTATATTATACTGAAATCTTTTCCAGGACAAATAATTATTTTATAGGACATTTAGGTATTTTTCTCATTTTCAATTACTTTTCCATGACTTGAAAACTGCATTGAAAAATTTCAGGTTTTCCAGGACACGTGGGAACCCTGCTGTAACTTATCAATGCTGGCAAGTGAACATGGTATAAGTGGGATAATCCATGGCAAGGTGTGCGTTAAATGATTTGAATGCACTTCGCGGAAGCAACCACCTCTTCTTTGCCTTAGAGCAAGGCGATAGGACAATGTTATTGGACATCGCAGATGTCTTACAAAAATCTCAAAGCTGATTGCGACACCCATTGATTGACAATATCGCGAAATGGCAAAACCATGGATCTGGGAAGTTGCCAAATATATTAAACAGTAGACCAGGTTGTGAAACTAGCACCCACCACCCACAAAAAGCAACGAGGTTGAATCCAGTTCGCAAGCTCCTCGTCCAAATGTATTTCATGCGTGGGTAATTTTGCTCATCTGTCCGCAACAAGCGGGCGATCTGTAAGACGTCTCGCAGTGACACATAACAAGAAATACTGTTAGTCACAAAGACGTACTTAAAGAAACACACTTTATAATATTTTTAAGAACAGACAAAAGAAAAGCCGTTAATGCCTCCGAACAAACAGCAAATCAGACGTGCAGCACGAGCCTGTCATGTGAAAAAAGCATATGCAAAGAGTTCACTCTTTTTTTCTCTGTTTCATTCATCAGAAAACTGTTTGCAAGAATAATGTTGTCTATGAGAATGCTGCAAATTATCTCCGATCATCTCAGGAGGTGCTGTGAGTTTAGTTCGCTTTATTTCCACGTGGTTGTCATGCATTGTGAACGCAACTCTGCATGTTCAGTAACAGATATTTTTGTATTAAAGAAACAAGGAAGAAAGTGAATAAATCATAAAATAATACAAGACACTTTCACCTTGAATCTAAAATTGAGTTCTATTTTCTTTTCTTTAGGCAGCATTAACTTTATCACCAAAACCAAACACAAATTTGGGAACACAAGGGAATTTATTAGGCTTATTTATTTAGATTACTATTATCTTTACATTTATAATTGTCTTCAGTTCTTAATCTGTAGGCTATTAGTAATTTTCCACCTGTTGTCCTTGACATATGGGGTCATTGGAGATGGTAAATGTTTGGATTTGGGGAGGTGGTTAAATATTTTTTTCGATTTTACCACTTTTGTGGTATCATATTCATAGTACAAACAGTGCTGGACAAGTTATTTGTGAAAGTTTAATACTTAGGATAAGAGGTTTGTTTAAATCCTGAACTTAAGTATGAGCAACAGTAATGATGATTCTTGCCTAAGCAAGCACCAATAATTATTTGGTTCTAGCATGAGTGATATTTGATTAAACATTTAGCCTTCAGGCAATCAGCTACAATACATATCAGTACTGCAAGATAAATTTTTAAGGTGTGCATGTTTGATGTATTCTCTGGCCAGCTCAAGTATCTGAAGTTGAGAAAACCACCCAATTGAACCAACTGATTCAAAGGTCACCTTTCTCAGCTCTGAGCTGCTAACCAGAGGCGGTCAGGAATCTTCCCTTACTGACTCGAGGTAATACTCGGGTTCTCGTAGCACTCCTGGCAAGGTCTTCTTCCTTTCTTTAATGAAAAACTAAATTTGATATTTATCTTGCTGCACACAGAGCCACAGATTGCATACCACCTATTTTCATGCCCGCGTTTTCCATCTGGTTCCCTCGTTCACATTCAAACTGGAGATAAATACCAGGGTCCTAAGCACAGAGATTCACATCTTTGGCTATTTAGAAAGGCGGCTCAAAAAGCCCGTCATTTCTCATCGCTGAATCTTCTAACCTTTCCAGTTTCCACCCAGATGCAGCTTTTCAAACAGCAAAACAACAGCCTCTCGCCCAAATCCTTGAGACAAGCCAAACCGAACGCCTCACGCTGCCTGAACATGTTTTGGTGTGCACTAAAAGGTTTTCTACAACCGCCACACTGATTTCTCACAAAACTGCTGTTTTGTGGTGCCTGAAGCCAATAATTTCCAAAGACACTGCACTGACTAAAAAGAAGCATTGTGCTCTTTGGAACTGTACAGCAAAGGTAAAACAAGCATGCTTAAAATAAGTGCTAAAATATTTGCTCATTGTAAATAATATCATTTGATCTCATCAAATAGCCAAAAAGATAAATTTTTATTTCATTTCCCATTTTAAATGGAGAGTAAAGCACACTGTTTGTTTACCCGGTGGGTTTGTGTAAATCACTTTGACCCGAGAGCCTGAACTTCATGGCGTATGAAGGTTAATCTATCTAAATCTCAATAATGAAACCCTGAGACTCCAATTACTCCATCAGCACTATACTGTATTTATGTGCTCCTTATTACAGCAGGGGCTTAAATCAAGCCATGAATCCACTTATACCAGATGACTTTGGCATAACAAGTGCATTCCTTTTAACTGGCCAAACAACCTGAGACCAGCCTGACAGAAAATGAGCATTTAAATCTAGATGATCTGATATCATATATACCGTCCACACTGTCCTCTAATTTCAGAAGACTTCTGCCAACAGTAAATGTTTCTCTTGAGAATCAGGAGACTGTTCACCTGCAATGGAAAACTGATGTTTCTCTTGCATAAGGACTCATATGGGATGCTGATGGCATGATGTTCTGTTTACTGAAGGAAATTAAGATGTTGCATACACAGTGAACATCCCTTAATGCCAGTTACTAGTTTCCACTGTTTTAATAAACTGAAGAAAAATATCACCTTCAGAATTGGGTCAATAACCGGTCTGCTCTCATCCACACTGTCCAGAGGCACATTGTATTTGGTCTTTGGGCATTTGAAAGCTTCCTCGTGTGAATATTTTCCATGTAAATGCACATTTGTTGCAAAAACCTTAAGATGCAGTTACAAATACATGAATAACAATAACAACATCTTTCAAGCAGTTATTATAAGAAAAAGTAACTGACCTGCAGTAGTTTTACGAACAGCTCTCGAAAGCAAACTAATCACATTTCAAAACCCGTGGGAAAATAAAAAAATAAAATAAAAAAACAACAACAACAACAACAACAACAAAAATCAAAACTTCCCTCTTCTCAGGTTTGTTAGCTTGCTAACAGCTAATCGACCCGTTTAATTCATCGCAGCGGCTAACGTAAACAGCTAGCAAAGTTGTGATGGGATGCCCAGATAAAATCGACATTTAAAATCCAATTTACAGTTCTCTTTTATGTTTATAAATGTTTTATAGAAAACAGATGTATATAGACGCTTATATAATACAAAAATAGGTCCAGGCAGTAGTAGCAGGCTCAACAAGCTAAATAGTGAAGAAGGTAAATGAGACTCGTGATACAGAGAGAGAGAGAGAGATACAGACAGACACAGAGAAAGAGAGAGAGAGAGAGAGAGAGATACAGACAGACACAGAGAGAGAGAGAGAGAGAGAGAGAGAGAGAGAGAGATACAGACAGACACACACACAGAGAGAGAGAGAGAGAGAGAGAGAGAGAGATACAGACAGACACACACAGAGAGAGAGAGAGAGAGAGAGAGAGAGAGAGAGAGATACAGACAGACACACACAGAGAGAGAGAGAGAGAGAGAGAGAGATACAGACAGACACACACACAGAGAGAGAGAGAGAGAGAGAGAGAGAGAGATACAGACAGACACACACACAGAGAGAGAGAGAGAGAGAGACCTTGAGCTGCTTTACGATCTTGTGAGCTGCCTACCTAGACGGCATTTTTGTCATCGTTTGAAAGCGCCTACGACCATTCAAACACACATATAATGCCCCAAAATGCTTTCTAGGTAGGCAGCCCACTACGCAGCCTTTGGGTTGCTGTTATGCTAAAGACAGACGCATATAACATAGCCTGCTATCCATATCTGATATCTGCTCGGTTATATTAATTCGGCAACCCCCAGGGCGTGTGCCAACCTAGACAAACTACAGGACTACTAACTCGATTTGACAAAACCCATCTAGTTTAAAGTCGTATCTTACATGCAGCTTTGCATAACGTTTCCCCGGCTGTCTCAGTTGCTGCCGCTGTGGTCCTAAATTCAAGAAAGATCCACTCACCAAGTTAAAATCAGGCAGAGGCAGCTGCAGGAAGGCAGTCTTGAATCCAGATATGTATATTCAGCATAGGAGGTTTTCAGGCTGATAGTAAACCTACTCGTTTAAAAAGAATCGGGGCGTCCCAGTCCAAACGCAGAATGAGTTGTGTGCCTCTCTGCTGGGTTGAACCCATCGGAACTCGAGCCTGGCTGGCTGACTGACTGACTGTCCCTATTGCTCACACGTTGGACTTCTGCACAGGCTGCTGCTTAAAGACTGCAGTGCACAGATTGGCCGTTAGTGGGCACCAGATGTAGCAATAAATAAATAAGTAGACATTTTATCAATGTGCCTTTCAAGGCAACTCAGTCCATTCGGCGGCCATCTTGGGAACTCTCCCGAGCAGCCTTTTTCAATGGATACAAGGGGCATAAATGTACACCTCCTATCTACTTGAATGCGGAAAGACCTAAATCTCCAAAACGGTTTATCAAGATTACAATCAAAGAACACATTTCAAATCAGCAGTTCAATCTGACAACAATGGCATCATTAATTGTGCTTCTTTAGCTCAGATAACGCTAAAAAAAACGCTGTTTTCAGGCTGGTCCAGCTAATAGGCATGCGCGTTCTTGTGCTGACTGACAGGCGATGTCTGTATCTAAAAGGTGATTGGCTCTTTTACCTGAAAGGCGGGACTTCCTTTTCTACATCCGCCATATTGGGCGTTCCAAATTTTCTCATTTATTTTAATACAAGTGGGCGTCTGGGGCTAAACAGTCTTTGCTGTTATTTAATATCTTTGATGGATAATATCAGAACTAATAATCGGTGTTATACGCATTGATGTGTCAGATATTAATGTCTCTTAACATCAGAAGTATATGCCTGATATATCATGTCATTACGCATTAATCAGTTGTAGTGGAATGTCTGTCTGCACAATCTTAGGCACTCTTTATTTATAAACTGCTGCGTTTTACATCACATGGTTTTTGGTGACACTGACGGTCAATGGGGATTGCAATTGTTTTTCAGGAGTCAGTTTGCACTCATTCAAATAGCAATTTTGTCAGTTCTATAAAAATGAAACTCAAGAACAGGAAAGCATCTTTGTTTATTTTTTACTGGCTTCTTGATTGCCCTTTCCATCCCAGGAGTATGAAGCAGCAGGAGTGTGTAACAGCACAGATATGTAAATCTCTCTCTCTCTCTCTCGCTCTCTCTCTCTCTCTCTCTCTCTCTCTCTCTCTCTCCCCATTAAGGATTAGCTTTGCGATTTCATTTCCAAAGCTCAACTTTGAGTGAATTGCAATAATGCAAATATACCACAGGCCAGGAGAAGCAATGTAATAGAGCAGACTTTGTTTAATAAAAGAAGTGAAGAAAGGTTTCTGGAATGATGTCTCTGAATATGTGTGTCCAAAAAAACTATTTCAGTATATAATTTGAAGAAAATTATTGCATTAGCCAGCTTTGTTTTGGCGAAAAACTTTGAACAGTTTTTTATTATTATAATTTTTTTTTGTGTGTGTGTCCATTTTATTATGGAATATTCTTTATTAACAAGGTGAAATTGTAAGAAAATATTTCTTTATTTTTTATTTTTTTACGTACAAAATTGCAATATTATTTCAGGAAAGCAACGAGACTTGCTGAAGTTTGTAAAC
Organism: Myxocyprinus asiaticus; assembly: GCF_019703515.2. Taxonomy (NCBI): domain Eukaryota; kingdom Metazoa; phylum Chordata; class Actinopteri; order Cypriniformes; family Catostomidae; genus Myxocyprinus; species Myxocyprinus asiaticus. The sequence goes on along the minus strand of NC_059381.1, from coordinate 25,878,410 downwards.
TTTGCCAATTGTTTCCTGAAACATTCCTGAAACATAAATTATTATTTATATATATATATATATATATATATATATATATATATATATATATATATATATATATATATATATATACGGTCAATGGAAAACCATATAATTTATTTTCGGCTTAAATTACTCCATGACAGTAGGTCGCGCTGTGCTTATTTTCCACCCGAACTGGAGCGAAGCGTTGTGGGTAAAACAACTTCCGTTCACGTTAGCTCGTAGAAATGGCGACTTCGTTGGGATCCAACACTTATAACAGGCAAAATTGGGAAGACTCAGTGAGTATATAAACATTCTCTACTTTTGTGTTTTAAGATTTGTTATTAACAATTGTGTGTTCTTTGTCAAAATTCCCCAAAAATCCAATTATTTACAATGTTAAGGATCCTATTCTTTGTTATCTTAGCTCCTTTAAACTCATCTAATTAATAGTCTTTTTTTTTCTTTTTAAATATATATACACTGTGGGCCAAAAGTTTGGAAAGAAATTGGTATTTTTATTCATCATAGTGGCATTCAACCGATCACAATGTATAGTCAGGACATTAATAATGTGAAAAATTACTATTACAATTTGAAAAAAAAAAATCAGAACTTCTTAAACTACTTCAAAGTGTTCTCATCATAAAATCCTCCTCGTGCAGCAATGACAGCTGTGCAGATCCTTGGCATTCTAGCTGTCAGTTTGTCCAGATACTCAGGTGACATTTCACCCCACACTTCCTGTAGCACTTGCCATAGATGTGACTGTCTTGTCGGGCACTTCTCACACACCTTACAATCTAGTTGATCCCACAAAAGCTCAATGGAGTTAAGATCCATAACACTCTTTTCCAATTATCTGTTGTCCAATGTCTGTGTTTCTTTGCCCACTCTAACCTTTTCTTTTTGTTTTTCTGTTTCAAAAGTGGCTTTTTCTTTGCAATTCTTCCCATAAGGCCTGCAGCCCTGAGTCTTCTCTTTACTGTTGTACATGAAACTGGTGTTGAGCAGGTAGAATTCAATGAAGCTGTCAGCTGAGGACATGTGAGGCGTCTATTTCTCAAACTAGAGACTCTGATGTACTTATCCTCTTGTTTAGTTGTGCATCTGGCCTTCCACATCTCTTTCTGTCCTCGTTAGAGCCAGTTGTGCTTTGTCTTTGAAGACTGTAGTGTACACCTTTGTATGAAATCTTCAGTTTTTTTGGCAATTTCAAGCATTGTATAGCCTTTATTCCTCAAATCAATGATTGACTGACAAGTTTCTAGAGAAAGCTGTTTCTTTTTTGCCATTTTTGACCTAATATTGACCTTAATACATGCCAGTCTATTGCATACTGTGGCAACTCAAAAACAAACACAAAGACAATGTTAAGCTTCATTTAATGAACCAAATAGCTTTCAACTGTGTTTGATATAACGGCAAGTGATTTTCTAGAACCAAATTAGCAATTTAGCATGATTCCTCAAGGATAAGGTGTTGGAGTGATGGCTGCTGGAAATGGGGCCTGTCTAGATTTGATCAAAAATGACTTTTTTCAAATAGTGATGGTGCTGTTTTTTACATCAGTAATGTCCTGACTATACTTTGTGATCAGTTGAATGCCACTTTGGTGAATTAAAGTACCAATTTCCTTCCGAAACAGCAAAATCTGTACATTATTCCAAACTTTTGGCCCCCGGTGTAAATATGCTTAAACAATTATTTATCCCAATATGTAGAGAGACAGTAGTGGGGAAATCATCTTTCCAGTCGCTATATTGCTATTATAACTGTTCTTTATTGGGCTAAAACCAAAATAAAACACCCAAAATGACGAGAGGCAAATAACATATATTTTAGGGGTTTTAGTTAAAATACAAGAGACTTTATATCAACAGTAAATATATTGCGTGGTATGAGTAATATAGTATTAAAAAATATTGTGTGCATATAACAAACATTTTACGTCTTATGAAATGTAGGTTTTCATCTGTTAGATCTGTAGATCTTATGGTTTTTGACTGTTAAGACCTATATTTTCAGCTTAACATGCATTGTCGTTGTTATATTGTTTATATGCTTATCTTTCAACCTGTCACTTTATTTGAACAGGATTTTCCCATCCTCTGTCAAACATGCTTGGGTGAAAACCCTTACATCCGGATGGTGAGAGTAGTGGGGTTTTCTCAATATACTTCTTACATATGTCCTTTACTATACCTAAGCTGTTTTTCTTCATTTGTGGCCTAATTTAACCAACTTTAACACTGTAAATCTGTTTCTTTTAACAGACCAAAGAAAAATTTGGCAAGGAGTGCAAGGTACTGCTGCTCATGAAAATTGACACCCCATTTGTACTCTACACTGTGAGAGTGTTATTTCATTCTTTGCATGTCTCTTGTCTTTTAGATCTGTGCACGTCCCTTCACAGTGTTTCGCTGGTGTCCTGGCAGCAGGATGCGCTTTAAGAAGACCGAAGTGTGTCAGACCTGCAGTAAAATGAAGAATGTCTGTCAGACCTGCCTCTTGGATCTGGAATATGGTAATGCAGTACTTTTATATTTTAGAACTTTGATAGGACTGTCCTAATTTGTGGGAATATTGTGAATATCTGTAAGTGAAATGGCAGGAGTGATGAAGTAGATGATTTGGTGAGTATATTTGGTACTTTTATATCAATGTACTGAACATATTGTGAAATTTTATCCGAGATTTAGCCACTGAGCGGTTTAAAAAGTGTATAAACTGACTTAATTGGAATTTTAGCATTCTTAAGAGGGATTCAGGTGATTGTTTTTGTAATTAAATGTTACTTGAATATGTTGTAGTTTTCATCGATCTTTCTGTATATTGCATAGGTTTGCCCATTCAGGTTCGAGACACAGGGCTGTCCGTTAAAGATGAAGTACCAAGATCAGACGTCAATAAGGAGTTTTACACTCAGAATATGGAGAGAGAGGTAATGTGTGTGGATATTAAACATTTCATGGTTTTGTTTCATCTACAACAGTACTGTAACAAAGGGTAAAATGGAAAGGAGGCGGCGGGAACCGGACGAACCATCAAAATAATGTTTAATGAGAAATTAAAACAAAAAGACACACAGCACAAACGCACACACTGCAGCTGCATGTGGATCTCTCTCTCCCGAACTGCTGCATCCCGCTGCATTTATCCCTCTCCTCGGCTGATTAGCCCGATTGGGGGCCGGGCGTGCGTAGTCACGGCCCGGCCCCGCCCTCCACCTCGTCGCAAGTACATAAAGGCATTAACTGAATTACATATTACAATGTTAAACAGTAAATAGAAAATGAAATATATATCAGTCAGGTAAATTCAGTCCATTTGCCTTGGTTTATTCTCTTTCACTGTGTTTGTGTGTAGATAGCTAATTCTGATGGCACAAGACCTGTGGGGCTGCTGGGGAAGGCACCGAGCAGCAGTGATATGCTTCTGAAACTGGCTCGCACCACACCATACTACAAGAGGAACAGACCACACATCTGCTCATTCTGGGTGAAGGGGGAATGCAAGAGAGGGGAAGAGTGTCCATACAGGTGAGAGCAACCATTCCAAAATCTACTGTCAGTTTAGAATTGTCCCAGAATTGTCCATTTCCTGGGTTCCCACAGTTATGGGAAAACCTGGAAATATCAAGGAATTTTAAAATGATTTTTCAGGCCTGGAAATGAATAAAAATCTTGAAGTGATAGTTCACCCAAAAATGAAAATTCATCATTTACTCACCCTTATGCCATTCCAGATGTGCACAACTAACTTTCTTCTGCTGAACACAAATAAAGATTTTGAAAGGAATATTTCAGCTCTGTAGGTCCATACAAGGCAAGTGAATTGTGGCCAAAACTTCAAAAAGCATATAGAGGCAGCATAAAAGTAATCCATATGACTCCAGTGGTTTAATCCGTTTCTTCTGAAGTGATATGATAGGTCTGGGTGAGAAACAGATCAATATTTAAGTCCTTTTTTACTATAAATCTCCACTTTCACTTCTACATTGTTCTTCTTTTGATTTTGGCGATTCACATTTTTCGTGCATATCACCACCTACTGGGCAGGGAGAAGAATTTAGAACAATTTATTTCTGTTTCTTACCCACACCTATCATAGCGATTTTGAAGATTTAGATTTAACCACTGAAATCGTATGGATTACTTTTATGCTCCTTTTTTGTGGTTTTTGGACCTTCAAAGTTCTTGCCACCATTCAGTTGCATTGAATGGACCTACAGAGCTGAGATATTCTAAAAATATTTGTTTGTGTTCAGTAAAAGAATTCATTCACATCTGGGATGGCATTAGGATGAGTAAATAAGATCATTTTCAGTTTTGGGTGAACTATCCCTTTAATTCATAATAATTTATATAGTAAATATGTTTTTCTATTTATGTTCTACTCTACTAAAGTATTTAATTGGCTAGATGTTGCTTTTGTGTAGAGTAAAACTATAATAATTTCCATTTTGAGAGCGAACCGTTCTTTTGAGTCAGATCTTTTCAGCTATTCGGTCAAATAGCTTTACAAATCGAACTGAATTAATCATTAGCCAATTGGTCTGAATCGAAATGAATATTTTTTTTTTTTATCATATAAGTGACTGGAAAGGTTGTGGAAATCCATCGGTCACAAAAAAAAGAAGGGAAAAAAAAGAGAACCTTGCATTTCACTCTAGATTGTGTTGGAACACTGTTTTCATCATTTCAAATCTTGTATCAGATTACTTGCTTGATAAACATCATACATGATAACATGATAGAGTGGCATTTTTAATCAAATGTGCTGTAATGCTGAATTATGTTTGAGCAATTATGAATTAAGATTACATTTTCGAGCATGCCTTGCAGATTAATTTTATTGCTGTAATATAACAGACACGAGAAGCCCACTGATCCAGATGACCCGTTGGCCGACCAGAACATTAAGGACCGTTTCTATGGCATCAATGATCCTGTGGCTGATAAACTTCTGAAGCGGGCCACTACCATGCCCAGACTGGACCCACCCGAGGACAAGACCATCACCACACTTTATATCGGGGGGCTGGGAGAAAACGTTACAGACTCTGAGCTCAGGTTAGTCCACTTCAGAGTAGTGCTGAAATGATTAGTCAATGTTATCGACAACATTGACAATAAAAAAAATCGTCAACAAAAATTTTAGTTGTCGAATAGTCGTTTGATGTCATTTAACATAACATGAGATCATACTAAACTCTAATGAAGACACAAGGAGCAGCACTGCAGCTTGCGCCTGACTGACGAGAGGAAGAAAACAGCTCACAGTCCAGATGCACTTTAAACTTTCCAAACAGCTTCAGGTGATGTAGATTGCAAAGTATGAGGGATTATACTAAAATACCAAAAAAGTAAATACAGATGCACTCGTGTTGTGGAATAAGCGAAGCTGGAGCAAAACTTGCGTGTCGAGCGGTTTTAAAGGAAACACCCTGGCATTACATCTTTAATGCAGTTATATTTAATGCTTTATTAAAGTTCAAATAAGAAGGAAGCAGGTCATGTAGATAACTACAAACTCCGAAACTGGCATTTCTCTGTGCGGTCAGCGCCTCTTCTGTGTGAATGTCCCGATCTAAGAGAGAGAGATTGAAACTTCATCCAGCTGATGCACACTCTATCACGGGGACGCTCATCCCTCGAGCTCGCACACTTAATGCAGCTAGATTATAACGTGATTGCTCACGACTTATCGAATCATAATATATGTCACAGTGCATTTCTTATAATGAAGAAAATTGGCAATACGCAGCTTTATTAATAAGAGAGAGTTTGTTTTTTTTGTGAGTTAAAGATGGATTGAAGCGAACAGAAAGGTGAGAGAGGGTAGTCTTCGACCCATTATACACTGCAAAAAAATACATTTTTGATTTGTTTTTGTTTTGGCTTATTTTCCAATATAAATATCTAAAAATTGTTATCTGAGAATGTTGAATATAATATTAAACATACAAATATTTTAAAATATCCAAAAATCCATAAAAAAAAAGATGCATTCACCTGAGAAGCAGCATATAAGATGTTTAGACTTGCTTTTAGAGAATAGATCTTGAATATAAGTGTATTTTGTCTTTACTAAACTCACAGAAGTATAACCAAGTGAAAAAATACACTTATATACAAAATACACTTATATTTAAGATACATTCTCTTAAAGCAAGTCTAAATATCTTGTTGCTTCTCAAGTAAATGTGTTTTTAGATGATTTTAAATGGAAAACCAGACAAAAACACTTGATAACAATATAACATTTTGCAGTGAATTTTTTTTCCTTTTTTTCCCCCTTTAATTCAGTGAATGTCATTTAGAGGTATTTTTAAAAGATGATTTTTCCTCTTTATTGTTAGTAAGCATGTTTAACACAGCCTTTTATGTTGGGGGACAAGCTGAATAATCGGTTAAGAGCTAATGATTAATCGTTGCAATAATTGCCAGAATAGTCGAATAATCGTTCTAATAATAGTTAGATTAGTTGATTATCAAAATAATCGTTAGTTGCAGCCCTACTACAGAGCATCTAAAGGTGAAACTTTATTCAAAGAAAATTGTTGAATAGAATTGTTGTCATGAACACAACGGCTGTGTTCAGACAGGCAGCAGGTTTTTTTTTTTTTTTTTTGGTAAAATATACTCCGTTTATTTTGTAGCTTGAACTAGGGTTGCAACGATATGGGATTTTCACAGTAAGATAACCGTCTCAGAAAATATAATGGTATACGGTATTACACAATTACTATTATCAGTTACAATGACCCTTAAAGGAGTGAAAACAGAAGGTTTTTTATTTTATTTTATTTTTTTTATTTTTTTGGTTGAACAAACACTTTATTGTAATTGAAACTTGAAACCATTTTTTTTATTTTTTTTATGCAAGTATGTCTCAAAAAAAGTGTACCTTTAGAAAATAAATAGAATAAATAAGAAAGCCAACAGAATTATTATAATAAACTGAATTATAAACATGATAAAAAAAATAGCATGTAACTATAACATGTTATATAACTAAAGCATGTTAGTTTACATGTTAGCATAGCATGTTAAATTAACTTCAAAATGAAAAATAACATCAGCTGTGTGAGCTTTAAAGTAATGTCCTATGATTATTAACAATTAACATATAATGTAGGTGCGCGATAGCGCAGCCAGACTGCTGCTGTCTGTACCTTTAACTCAGTCAACTGGTTTTGCTTCAGGACGCAGATTTTACATTGGAAATTAAGTAGCGACGCACCATAGTAAAAACTTAACATGTTTTCAAGTACAAGGACATGCATCAAGTGACATTATTTTTGTTGTTGATGTCAACAACAAAATCCACAGGAAGTTTTCTCTCCCCCCTTTTAAAAATTGAAGAGCATATTTACTTATATGAGCCCATTATATCCCATTTGTTTCCTAATTTCAAACATAATTCAAACAGAACATACATATTACACAGGAGGAAAGGCTCCTCATTACCATGGTTAGGCCAGTGTAGCTAGTCTTAAATAATAACAAATTATAGTATTTATGAAAAAATAAATACTAGCTGAAACACATCTTGAAATTTTAACTACAAGTGCCACTGTTGATATAAAATGAGGTCTAATAGATTCTACCTTTAGATTATTTCATAAGAAACTATAACATTTTGTCAAAATGTAACAGTTACTTTTACTCAAGTAAAATCGTGAATTTCTTTTTTTAAAGGTGATGATGTGTAATGATTTTATTTAATTGTTTGCCGCATAGGAGTGTTGCTCTTTTCCTCCTCAGTGCTGTTTGGCATGTCAGATCTGCCTACTGTTGAGAGGTTCGACTTGACTTCCTCCGTAACGCTTTAAACTAGAAAAGTCTCATTAGAATTGAAATTGGTCACATCAGTTTTGAGGTCTGTGCTCCGCAATATCGAGGGAAGCCCGGTTGTTGCACGCGCGTGCGCATCAGAGAGAAGAGCAGATCATGATCACGAGCTGTTTACGTTACACTCGTGCGAAAGTGCAGATGAGAAGCCTTTAGCTGATTGTGAGATTATCATTAAATCTGCCTCGGCAGTCCTAAATAGGCTATCACTTGGGCGGCCGCCGAAATATCTTCAATGGGACAACCATGGCATTGTTCTTTCCCTGCTGTCCGCGACCCAGTCCGAATAGACCTGCGACACACACACTCACTTATGTCAGACCCCCTCGCCTCGCTTCTCTCTGACATTTTCTCAGCTGCATGTGTGTGTGTTTGGCGCAAGTTGACGAGTCTGACAGGCAGTCTTGGAGGAAAGGAGATGCGTACGCGCAGGTGAGATTCTCCGTCCGGTTGCATTTTTTTTCTCAATACCCTAGATAAGCAAATGTACATGGTATGATAACCGTCAATTTTCATACCGTGAAACTGGAATACCGCTGCAACCCTAGTCTGAACAGCACAAAAAATGCATAAAATACAAGCCAAACTACATCCATGTATGGTTTGAAACATGATTAAAATATATACATCTTTTTTGGAAAGTATGTCTTTGAAGCATTTTCAAATTATTGTTGTATAATTAAGTCTCTTGGCATTGTGCTGATGCATAAGCCATTACTATGGCAACAATGTTGATGTACCAAATATCCAAAAATAGAAAAAAAGGAAACGCACACCCGCACTGCTCCCACAGGACATTTAATAGACAAAGATGTACTGAATATTGACTACACTATCTTGAGAAACAGATCAGATTTAATTACAAAATGGCAGTACAAGCAGTCAGTTTGAAAGATTGGATTTGTGAACAAATTGGATTAATGTGAAATATGAACCAAGTAGGGTTGTGCGGTATACCGGTTGTAATGAAATATCGCAATTCCAAAAAATGTAAAACATTACGATATCATCTTGTTAATTTTGGTACTGTAATAGTTTTGAGATGAAATCAAAAACCATTTGAAAATAATAATAAAAAAGCCTCTATATGGTCAAGTGTGATCATTAAACAGCAGAAGGATGTCATTTAATGAATTAATATACAGTCACATGCGCTGCGCACCACAGAATGAATAAGAGGCATGCCTCTGCCCTGTCATCTCTTTCACACACACACACAGGCACGAACACACACAAAAACGCAACACACACAACTAATGCTTGATTTTCATGCAGTGTGTCCAACAGTATCCATCTGCAGAGCCACAGATCAGTGTGTTGAATGTATAAATGGCTGTGAACTCTCAAATGAACTCTTCCTCCATTGCAGCTCGGAGAGTTCAGCTCGTGAGTCGTGTGAAGTTTGTTATAATGAACCCTTCACAAACAGGAAGAACTTCAAAGCTCTTTCAAAGTAAAAGCCTTGCTGAAATGAGACCTCTATTCAATTGGATTCATGAAATTGAAGACATTACGACTGTATAAAAGTGTAATATTCAAAGCAGTCGCAATAATACTCATAGTAATGATAATATAATATTAAATGGTTATATTAGTAGAATTTTTTATCTCTAAGCAATATCACAAAAGCAAGTGTACTGAAAATCAGCATGTTGTGATTCAGCCATGGCAGCCTTTCACCTCGGGTAATCAGATCTATCATTAATACTGTAAAACTCATTGCATTTGTTTTTTTGTTTTTTTTACCAAAACAAATAATTTTTATATATATATATATATATACACACACTACTGTTCAAAAGTTTAGTGTCACTTACTCACTTTCACATTTTAGAATAATAGTAAAGTCATCAAAACTATGGAATAACATAAATGGAACTATGGGAATTATGTTGTAACTAAACAAAATCCAAAATAAATCAAAACTGTGTTATATTTTAGCATCTTCAGAGTAGTCACACTTTGCCTAGATTTTGCAAACATGTACTCTTGACATTTTCTCAACCAACTTCTTGAGGTATCACTTTGGTATGCTTTTTAAACAGTATTGAAGGAGTTCCCATCTATGTTGGGCACTTATTGGCTGCTTTTCTTTATTATTTGGTCCAATTCATCCATTTCAAAAACTTTTTTTTTTTTTTAATTAAATTTTAGTTTTATAATGAAATAAATTAATATGGTGGCACAATTATATTTTTGTCTACAAAACTAATTTCAAACATTTAAGCATACACCTTCAGATCAAAAGATTTTTAAGATCATGAGAAACAAGTGACCCCAAACTTTTGAACGGTAGTGCATATATATATATATTATTGTTGAAAAGTATTATATTTTAATTTGATTAAAGTTATACAGTATGTATTTGATTAAACACAATTTGATCATAACATTTAATTAAAACATTTAACATGGAATCCAGAAAAATTAAAACAGAAAAGGCATAATTTTTATCTATAAGACTTTATGCAGTTCTTTTAGACAAGTAATTTTCTGTGTAATTTAATCAAAAATCAGATTTTTTTTATTTGTTGCCTAAGTATCGAGTTAGTATCGATATCGAGGTACCAGGGCTGATATCGTACCGAAGCCAAAATGTTGGTATCGGAGCAACCCTAGAACCAAGCTATAGTTTCCCCCAGACTAATGTGTAATTTCCTGATGGAAGAGGCCGAATGCTCAACAGTTATGGGTTCTGAATTGGCTTTTGTTTTTCTATGTAGAAATCACTTCTACCAGTTTGGAGAGATTCGTACCATCACCATTGTTCAAAAGCAGCAGTGTGCTTTCATCCAGTTTGCCACACGGCAGGCCGCAGAGACAGCAGCAGAGAAATCCTTTAACAAACTCATCGTCAATGGACGGCGCCTTAATGTAAAATGGGGCAGGTTAGTGAATGGTTATAATAAACCTGAAATTTTGAAAGGTTAATATTTGTTTCACTCTATGAGTTGATTACTGAATGTTTCCATTTGTGGTTCAGGTCGCAGGCAGCTCGAGGGAAAGAGAGAGAGAAGGATGGGGTGACAGAGAGTGGAATTAGGCTGGAGCCAGTGCCAGGTCTCCCTGGAGGTAAGTGACAGAGCTTAGTTCAAATCTCTCACACACTGACTTACCATAAAGTTTGAGTAAAACAATATGGACGTGTATTTGAGAAGTGGATAATTCTTCTTGACTGTTGTGTTCACTAATACTGTATAGTTTAATTAGATTAGCATGTGATTTTGTCTTGCCATATCTTTCCAACAGCTCTGCCTCCACCCCCTATGTCTGATGACAATGCACCAGCCAACTACTTTAACCTGGTTCCTACCAGCTCTCCTGCTGTTGTAAACCTGGGATTGCCTCCTCCACCCGGGGTTGCCATGCCGCCACCACCTGGTTAGTCTCACCCAACTTACTTCCTCCTGTCCCTGCTTGTTTGGCTTTCTGTAACCCAAAGTCAAGTACTCGTTTATCCCATTAAATGTCCCTTCTATTCTCTCCAGGTTTTGGTCCTCCTATGTTCCATGCCATGGATCCCATGGCTCCGCCCATGCCCCTTCCAATGGCCATGAGGCCCCCTGGACAGGTCCACTACCCATCCCAGGATCCTCAGCGAATGGGTGCCCATGCAAGTCGCCATGGAGGCCCTTAAAAAGTCATGCTGCTTAAATACGAACAACTGAACCCGAAGTGATGTTGACATTGCCCTCATTTTTTAAATTGTTTGTGTCAATCACTTGTTAGAATGGTAATTTAGTAAGATGGAATGTGAATATGTAATGGATAAGAAAACCATTATAGCAAGTTCCAGACACTAGGAATAATGCCAGCATCTTAAAATATAAACCATGAGATTTTTTTTTAATGTTGTTTATGCTTTTGATTGACAAGTTACTGCAAACTGTCTTCTTAAAATTTTGAAAGAGCTTGCTGATTTGGCACAGACTTTTGTGTATTTTGTGTTTTATAATATGAAACGTGGATGTCTTGCATTTCTAGAATCTAGGTAAAAGGCAAGTAGGGTATTGCTGCAGCCTGGAGATCTCCAAACGGGAGCAGAAATTTCAAAAGAGGGCAGGAAAACCCCAGAAGGGGCGGTGTTACTCTAGATGGGGTTTGGGCCAACTCCAAAAAGGGTCGGCACTTCCACCCACTAAAAGGGTTAGGGTCAAATTTGGGGGCTCTGTATGTCTTTGCTGGCAGTTTGGAGGTTCTGCCCCTGTTTGGAGCTCATCCTGAAGCTATATCCTTGGCCAGATGACAGAAGAATTGGTTGCAGTGACCAATATTAACCAAATGGGGGCACTATTGGCCATTTCAGTAGTCTGAAGGCTTAATTTTTGTTTTTCATATTTTTTTGTCCTAAACCTCTGAAATATTCCAGGCTTTGCTTTGAATTCTTCACCAGTTTCCATCTGAACATCACTGTAAGGTTTAGCATGTATCTGTTTTTATAAATATAAAGAACAACGTGTTCTCTTGAACTGTTTAAATTTTTTTAATGTAAAGCTGTCTTCTTTGTGGTTACATTTAGTCCAATTCACATTTTTAAATGTTGTGGCATAATCATTTAAGTACATAACAGGATCATAGCATGTTAATAGACAATATATGTAAACTTTAATATAATTAATATAATTAGCATTTGATGGCTCAGTTCACACTTTAAATTAATGGCTCAGGCTGAGTTTATTCCTCACAGATCAGTATCTAGGCTCTACAGATCAAGAGATTCACTAGTGTACTGATTGCTCCAGCCCTGTGGCGTACGGTTGAAGTTGGGGCGGTGGCATATCCTGTCCCAGGTTAGGTTTGGCTCGGTGTGAGCTTGAAGTAGCTCAAAGCCAGGTAACGGTAGAGTCTTCACAGTTCCTGCTGTCCCACCAAACGGCATTGGAGCTCTGTAAAGATTGACAATGATTCCTTTTTATGTCCCATTTCATTGCCAAAAAAAAAACAGTCTGAACTTCCATAATGGTTAAGTGGAACTATCCATCTTTTTGTCACCCACATACTGATACATTAGCCAGGATTAGAGTGAGGTTTCATAACCCAAACCACAAATTCTGATTTAAGGCCTTACCTTAAAGGGATGGTTCACCCAAAAATGCAAATTTTCTCATAATTTACTCACTTTCGTGCCATCACAGATGTGTATGACTTCCTTTCTTTTGCTGAACACAAAGATTTTTAGAAGAATTTCAAGCTCCAAAAATCATATAAAGGCAGCATAAAAGTAATCCATATGACTCCAGTGGTTAAATCTATATCTTCAGAAGCTATACGATAGGTGTGGGTGAGAAACAGATCAATATTTAAGTCCTTTTTTACTATAAATCTTCACTTTCACATTGTGATTGAAATATTGATCTGTTTCTCACCCGAATTTATTGCATCGCTTCAGAAAAAATACACTGATGAGCCAAAACATTACGACCACTCACAGGTAAAGCGAATAACAGTGATCATCTAACAAGGCTGCATGTCAAGTTCCGGGTAGATAAGATGGTAAGCGAACAATCAGTTCTCATAGGCAACATGTTTAATGCAGGAGTAAAGACCTGAGCGACTTTGACAAGGGCCAAATTGTTATGGCCAGACATCTGGGTCACCTCTGAAACGGCAAGGCTTGTGGGGTTCTCCCGGTCAGCAGTGGTGAGTATCTACTGACAGTGGTCCGATGAGGGACAAACCACAAACCGGGTGTTGGGCGCCCAAGGCACATCGATGCGCAAGTGCAACAAAGGCTATCCTGTCTGGTCCAAACCAACAGAAGGTCTACTGTGGAAAAATTCACAGAAAATATTAATGATAGTTATGGGAGGACTGTGTCACAACACAGTTCATCGCACCCTGCTGCTTTTGGGGCTGCTTAGCTGCAGACCGATCAGAGTGCCCTTGATGACCCCTGTCCACCATCGAAAGCGCCTACAATGGGCACGCGAGTGTCGGAACTGGACCTTAGAGCAGTGGAAGAAGGTCGCCTGGTCCAATTAGTCCCATTTTCTTTTACATCACGTGGACGGCGTGTACGTGTGCACCATTTACCTGGGAAGTGATGGCACCAGGATGCACTGTGGGAAGACAACAAGCCGGTGTAGGGAGTGTGATGCTCTAGGCAATGTTCTGCTGGGAAACCCTGGGTCTGGCCATTCATGTGGATTGACACTTTCCACCTACCTAAACATCGTTGCAGACCAGGTACACCCCTTCATGGCAATGGTATTTCCTGATGGCAATGGTCTCTTTCAGCAGAATAATGCGCCCTGCCACACTACACATTGTTCTGGAATGGTTTGAGGAACATGATGAAGAGTTCAAGGTGCTGCCCTGGCCTTCAAATTCCCCAGCTCTCAATCCAGTTGAGCATCTGTGGGGTGTGCTGGACCAACAAGTCCGATCCATGATGGCTCCACCTCTGCTGCTAATGTCTTGGTGCCAGATACTACAGGACAAATTCAGGGGTCTTGCAGAGTCCATGCTTCAGTGGGTCGGCGCTCTTTTGTGGAGCACCAACAGCATGTTAGGCAGGTGGTCATAATGTGGTGGTGGCATAGTGGACTAAAGCACATAGCTGGTAATCAGAAGGTTGCCAGTTCAATCCCCACAGCCACCACCACTGTGTCCTTGAGCAAGGCACTTAACTCCAGATGCTCCCTGTAATAAGTGCACTGTAAGTCGCTTTGGATAAAAGCGTCTGCCAAATGCGTAAATGTAATGTTTTGGATCATCAGTGTATATTAAACCACTGGAGTCTTATGGATTACTTTTATGTGGCCTTTATGTGCCCTTTGGAGCTTTAAAGGTCTAGTCACCATTCACTTGCATTGAAAGGACCTACAGAGCTGAGATTTTCTTCTAAAAATCTTTGTTTGTGTTCAGCAAACAAATTAAGTCATACACATCTGGGATGGCATGAAAGTGACAATTTTTTTCGGTGAACTCTTCCTTTGAAACTGACAGTTTATATCAGGCATACGTCCTGTGACAAACATGCAAAATGTGTTAATTGATTTAAAGCTGAAGTGTGTTTATATATATATATATTGAAGTACTTTATTCAATCCCATCTTAATATGGAGAGACAACTATAAGTAAGCCATATGTGAATTCCCTTCCACAAAAAGTGTAAACTGTGTGGTGCTCAAAAAATTGCTCTGTTTGAGCATCCCAACTAGCCCAGCACAGCAACATTGGCTCAACCAGTGGTGTGAGTTGGGGGTGGGTCTATCTGTTTTTCTGTCCAATAGCAGACAGGGGGAGTGTTCAGGAAATGTGTATTATTTTTGCTGTTTTTAAAACAGCTTTCTGAATACACCCCCGTCTTGTGTTGATAGAACAAACAGATAGTCCGGCCCCCAACTCACGGCATTGGTCGAGTCAGTGTTGTTGTGTAGACCTAGACGGGTCGTTTCAAACAAACGGGAATTGTCATAGTACCACAGAGACCCTGTGTTTACAGTTTTCAAGGAAAATTAACCTACGAATTGCATCTCTGCATATTAAGCTGGGATAGGAGAAAGTATTTTAACACAGAAAAATTTAAAGCATTGGTTTCACTGGTGGTCAATGGGTACCTGTTGAAACATTTGTAGTTGGTGGGGGTGAGTTTGTAAGGTGGCTCAGGCAGCCGGTTGCTGATATTGGCCAGTAGTATCTCACTGTCAATGGGCTCTTCCTCCCAGGGTGATTGGTAAGACTTTGGGATCACAGTGACATTGAACTTCTCATGGGGAACCTCTTTCAGAGGCCCACCATAACCTGGGTCAGAGATAAGTGAGTGACCTTCCTTTAGGCTTTGGGGAGCAAATGCAGTGCTAAAGAACAACACAAACCACTGTAAGCAAGCTTCTCTCCTAATGCTCATAAACACACAACGGATTTAATAAAAAACTACAAAAATTCTGGGTTGTTTCTCACCAAAACTTATCGTATGCCTTCAGAAAAATTTGGAATATAATGCATGGACTACGTTTATGGTACTTTTGAGGCTTGAAAGTGATTCACTATCCATTGCCATTGCATTGAAAAGACTGTTATTTATTAAAAATTACATTTACATTTACATTTATTCATTTGGCAGATGCTTTTATCCAAAGCGACTTACAAAAGAGGAACACATAAGCAAATCATCTTAAGGAGACAGTGGTACGAAAAAGTGCCATATTACAAAGTTTCACTAGCATCAGAATAGTAGTATTCAAAACAGATTAAAGTGCAACGATTTGAACACAATTTATTTTTTGTGTTCTTCAGAAGAAAGATAGGTTTGGAAATATATGGGGGTGAATAAATTATAACAGAATTTTCATTTTTCGGTGAACTATTCCTTTAATCTACTCATACCGATTTATGGATTTAGCTTTATTGGGATATCCTTTACAATATAAAAGCACTCTAAAAACACACCTTATTACATATTTACCTGGTGCAAGCACACTTGGGTTTCCTTTCTTAGCGACTGTATGTTTGAGTGTGGTGACCAGGTTGTTCTTTCCACCCTCTGTGATGTAGACTTCAGATGTGAAGTGCTCTCTTCCTTTCTCTTCTTGTGTAGTGTTCTGGCCTTGAAGGGTTTCCTCTAAGAGCTGGGAGGTGTTAAAACATCATCCATTATTACTGAACCTTTTAACTTGGATTAACAGTTGCTTACTGGTAGATATGCTTCAGTGAACCTTATTAGTTGAGCTGATCAGTATGGTGTACTGCTTTACAGTCAACATGAAATGGCAACCACAACCTATTTACTTCCATAATGTGGCACATTTCTAAGTGAAACAGGGCAGAACTGGCTTTTATCCATCTGGAATTGTTTGGCCATTTCATATCAGAACGGAGCCAGACCTGAATGCAAGTTTACAGTGGATTTTTGAAGAACTAGTCCCGCTTGGAACACTGCTGGAACTCACTTTTCAGGAGGCTTTTTTACTGGGACGTGGAGGATGCCTTTGAGTTGTAGTTAATTCATTAATTATATTATGACTAAATTAAGTGAGAGTTTTCCTGTGTTTTAGGTCACTAATGTACCACATGTATTTACTGACACAAATGCATTCTTAGCATTTGTAATTCAAAGTATATTTCAGCCTATCTTTGCTCTGTTGCATTTGGACATATTGTTCTCTTGTCATGTTTGTATAAACTGGATAAGGTCTGTGTTCCAGTGAGGTTTGCCTGTTTTGTTTTGTCAAATGATGTCATTACAGGGATTGTTTGGAGTTTTGAGAGTCATGTGACTAAGTCAGAGGAACTGGATGCCAAGGGTATCTAAAAGGAGAAGAGTCCTCTTGATTTATGACTTACCTCTGACCCTTATCGGCTGACCAGTTTGACTTTGTGCTTTAAAAATATAATCTTTGAATGACTGCATTGATGTAGTTGAACAGAACACCATGTTTGGACATTTCAAGAATTATCGGTATACTGTTTACCTACCATAAGTCTGTACTTGTATGGGATGATGTCAATTCCATTAATTCCATTAACTGGCTCTATCGGTCTATTCTCTCCTCTCTACCAATAGCTGGTGTGTGGTGAGCGTACTGGTGCACTATGGCTGCCAAATCGTGTCCCGTATTGATTTGGGATGCACAATTTTTTCTTTAAATACGGGACGATCCCGTATTTTACGGGACAGGTGGCAACCCTAGTCCCAAGTGTGGAAAACTGGAATGACCCTCTTTCATCAGGCACATTTAGACAGGAAATGCTTCTATATTTAAAACCTATCTGCAATAAGTTGAATGTTAAAACAAAACAATTTTACATCAAAAATGTTTACATTTTATTTCAAATATTTTAAAATTATTTTATCTCAAATTTGAGATATATCTGAAACATAATTCAATTAAATATAGTTTACTCATTACATTTTCTTTAAATATATTAAAACACAGAATCAGCCAGAAAGGAAAGCAGTTTTTGAGGTGGAGCAAGTTTCATTTTGGTGAAAGATTACAAGTACAAAAATGTTTTTCTTTGAACATGCACTGATGAATCTAAAGACCAGGTTTGTATATTAAGAAAGTAAATAGGGTCAATTCTGATTTCATGTTGACTTTAACATGCTGAATAGAATAAGAGTCTTACATTCCCGTTTACTACATTCTCCAAGGTGAACCTCTCCACTCTTTTAAGTCTCTCCTGAAACATTCTAGATCCTCTGTTGGACAGCAGTTTGAGCTCCTCCATCATTAGGTCTTGAGGAACACTGATCTTCTTCCCCAGATCCAGATGTGCACGTGCTGATTAACACACACACACACACACACACACACACACACACACACACACACACACACACACACACACACACATATTGACATACATTTTTATAATCACTGAACTGCTAACCATTTTTGCTTTACAACGTGTTATACACTAGCAATTACAATACTATAACTAAGTACTTACATGCAGTTCTTTTGAAAGTTAGAAAATGTGAAATTTTGTGTTTTTATAGACACGAGTTCTCTTTAATACTCTTTGATCATTCATAATTAACATCATCAAAGGCATGTCTAACATGCTCTGCCGCTGTCTTGACTCTCCAAGCATGAGAGTAAAATAAGTAATTGAGTGATTAAATCATTTCATTTGACACAGGCATCTGGGTGTAACCTAAGCCTGCTGTTTGTTCTGTAACATTTAGAAAGGTTCAGCTCTCTCCCAATCAGGCGTGAATGAGTCATGATCTCCCAGAGGAAAGCATTTAGTCTCCTGCTGTCATATTACATTGCAAATTCCCCCACTGTTACGGGCACTGTGTCAAAGCGGATAAGACACACCAGTGCAGAAAGTGACATTTGGCTCTATTTTCACTTTGATGGCTGTTTTGCTTTTTTCCTCACATGTCATACTGCCATTGCTCTCAAACTGATTTTATTGAATCAGTCTTTTCCATTGAGAAGGCATGCTGTTTAAAGAAAGTGAGAATGGATCATGCTTTTTCTTTGCCGATGATTGATGCTGTCATGCTGCTTCGAATGTGTCTTACCTCCACTTGTATCTGAGCACAGTTCTACCACCTCTCGCTCTTTCTCCTTAGATACTTCATTGTAATGCACAGGCATGGTGATATAAAGTGTGTCCAACTTTCAATAAAACCGGTCCTATAAGAATAAGACTTTGTTTTGATAGTATCCCTAATAAAGAATCATACAATTTTACTCCTTCGGGTTTCATACAGTGTGGATTTGGCAGCAAAATGTATGACTCATTCTTTGTGTATAAGCACTTAAATTTATTTAAACTCTTCTTTGACCTCAAATAATGCCTGAAAAGACCTTAAATCAAGCAGCACAGATCGCAGAACTTACCAATTTAAAAATTCAGAGACTTTTCTTCAAGTAATGTCAGTCTAGTTGCTGTATCCTCTCCCAAGGCACAAGCACATGTGAGCCCATGTCAGACAAACTTTGGACCCTCTTTCTTGCCCTGGTTAGATCACAGTCTTATTATAGTGAGGGAGGCATGTAAGTAATGGACTTGGATTAGTACAGTGGACCTTTGGTATCCAGATTAATTAAAACTTGATCCACTGGTCATAACACAAAGCATGTACACTGCTGACCCGAGAAGAAGGCTGGGCTCTGAGTCATGCCTAAGTCTGTCTGCCTCCCAGGTTCAGCCCCTTCTGAGAGGATGTTAGGGGGCTGAGGAGGGACTTCATGTGGAGACCGTCCTTTACTATTTGGTGAAAATGTAATAGACTATTTGCCCTTAAATATGCTACATCTCTTTTCATAGGGTTCAATACAAGTTAAGTTCAATCAGCAGCATTTCTAGCTTAATGCTGATTAATATAAAAAATCATTTTGACTTGTTCCTCGTTTATTTAAAAAGAAAAAGAAAAGTAAAAATGCCAGTTCCAGTAAGGCACATACAGTGAAAAGGAATGGGGCCAGTCCATAAACATTAAAATACACATGGTTTCAAAAGAATAGCCTCAAGACATAAACATTATGCATGTTAATGTGATTCTAGTTTGACATCATTTCTGTTCTACAGGATTTTGTGTGATAAAATCGCTTACAGGGTTTACTGGCGTTGCTTCAAGGCAAAAAAGTTGTAATATTGGATATAACTTTGCACAGATAAGGCCAGTAAGTGATTTTATCACACTAAAATCATGTTAACACGTATACTGTTTACATATTGTGGCTATACTTTTGAAACATTGTGTATTTTAATGTTTATACTCTGGCCCCATTCACTTCCACTGTAAGTGCTTTACGGTTTAAATGTTTTATTTATTAAACAAGGGATAAGCTGAAATTATTTTTTGTGGTAATCAGCATAATGCCACAAAATGCTGTTGATTTACCTTTCTACATTATAAAGTTGCCTGTGTATACTGTTCACAGTATGCACATTTTCTGTATGCAGAGAATACCCAGATGACCTACATTTGCAAAAAATATGTACAGTTCACAGTACAGAGTTTTATAATAAAGTTCATGCAATATTATACTGTTTGACATATTATTACACACTGCATACTGTTTCACATACTTACTGAAAAAAATAATAGGCAGAATACAATGGAGTACTCATTGAGTACTAAGATAGTTTTCCATTATAAACATTGCTAGCCCTTGCTCTTGTGTGAATTAAAAAATTAATATCTTGTTAAAATCTTTAAAAACTACAGAAAATGTAATGTCACAATTCATTTGACATAATCACGTGCATGATGCACACACAGGATAAACATAGTGACTAATATCCAGTCATACAGAGACAAAAACATGGGTTTCACATATCTTCTTAGACAAAGTAAGAGAGTTTAAACTTTTGAAATGTTCCATTAGTGAGAACTCTTTGGTGTGGCAACTAGAACAGCTGAGGAAAACTCTAAGTACTTTTGATAGTTACGTGAATGAATCATCCTTGTTTTAGGCAGCTAGTGCTGCTTTTTTTTTTTTTTTTTTTTTGCATTATTTATGCCCCAGTATTTCATATCTCTCAAAACAGTGACAGGAACAGCATTGTTTATAGATTGTTAGTGAGCTTGTCTTGTCAGAGAACAACACAAATTCTCTGTGAGTAAAGATAAGAGAGGGGGAAATTATTTATGTATTTTTCAGTCTCTGTTGGCAGCCAAATTACATTACATAACATGAAAAAAGCTTGTTCATATTAGTACAAAAAGAGTGTCCCAAGGAAAATATCTACATTTTTTATATTAATACAGATGAAGAATCAGTGTGTTTGTTTAAAATAAAACTTGGAAGTAAACAGGTTCATTTCTTCTTATTTACAATGTTGTTGCTGATCCAGTTCATGCCCTCCTGAAAGAAAAGACAGTGGAACAAAAAACAGAATGGCAACTTTAATGTCTTAATTTATTCCTTACCCTGCGCTTGGCTTACTTATAGTTGTCTCTGCATATTAAACTGTGGTAGGATAAAGTATTTTAACATCCAAAAAATGACACACTTCACCTTTAAACCACCAACCGTGATATGCTAATTCCCTCTTGTCAAACAAAATGTTCTGTTACATCTTATCATTTTCCCACATTGTCATATAACTTAATGAAACTTTAATGTACGGCTAACACAAAGTAGAATTTCATATTTTCAAAGGTCCACCTATGCCACTCTTTTCTTTACTCACCTGTACACCTTCCCCAGATACAGCAGAGCAGGCCTGGATCTGCCACTCTCTGTCCCGGTATGTATGCAGGTTGAGGCCCTCAGCGATCTCACTGGCCGGGGAGGCTGTGACCAGGTCCTGTTTATTGGCAAAGATGAGCAATGGCACACCCTTCAAGTTCTCCTCATCAATGAGTTCTGAGAGCTCCTGTGGAAGACCAGGTGAGCAAGTGAACAGAAGGGAGTAAAGTGTTGTGTAATCAGCACAACATAGAGATTAAGATAATGTGAAGCCCAATTCATATACTCTATAGTATGCCAGATGAGGATTAGTACATTCATAGTAAATCATATCAGTGGAAATAGTGTCAAAATAATAGTGCATTGAAAATGGTAAAGAGTGCATGGAAGGCATTTTTTTTTTTGTTGTCTTGCCTACAACCCCTCTAAGATTACAGAAGAGGAGGGTTTCTGATGGTTCTCCATTGACTTTTCAAGAACACTTTACAATTAATGTTGTATTCGATAACATTAGTTAACACAGTAGTAAACATGAATTCACATTGAAAAATACTGTAAATTTCTACATGTATACTATTAAATTTTTATTTATTATGATAACATTAGTTAAGGGAATATTCCGAGTTTAATACAAGTTATGATCAACTGACAGCATTTGTGGTATAATGATTATAACAAAATATAATTTTGACTCATCCCTTCTTAAAAAAAGAAAAAACTTAAGTTACAGTGAGGCACTTACAATGGAAGTAAATGGGGCCAATTTTTGGAGGGTTTAAAGGCAGAAATGTGAAGCTTATAATTTTATAAAAGCACTTACATTAATTCTTCTGTTATAACTCATGTATTATTTGAGCTGTAAAGTTGTTTAAATTGTCATTTTGGCAGCCATTTTAGGATTTTAGGGTTTGTTAACATTACATCGTCATGGCAACGTTTTAAAAAGTTTTAAAATTGGCTATAATTTTTCACAGAAAATGTCTGTGAGTGATTTTATCACACTAAAATCAAGTTAACATGCATATTTTTTTTTACGTCTTGTGGCTATACTTTTGAAAAACTGATTATTTTAATGTTTACAAACTGGCCCCATTCATTTCCATTGTAAGTGCCTCACTGGAACAAAGATTTTTGCTTCTTTTAAAGGTGCACTCAGTAATTTTTTCCTCATTAAAAAAGTTGAACTCCTAAAGACATGAATTTTGCAATATATGTAGGAAATCATGAGCACTCACATTAAAATGAAATATCAGTAACCTGGTAAGGGTCTCCTCATAGGGGCTGCCATGTTAGAATCACATGACCAGCTGAATACTACTCGCTTAATCTCAGTAACCGTCCTGTTATTTGACACTTTCACTCATTGATTAAAGTAATCATGGCTGACGGTGTATATGAATTTTCAACAAAGGCCTCTGAAACTGAAAACTATTGATGTTAAATGATGCTGCATCCAAGCCGCTAGGTGTCACCGTAAGCCCAAGATGACACAAAGACAAAAGTTACTGAGTGCACCTTCAAAGAAAAGGAGGGACGAGTAGAATTCATTTTAAGGTAATCAACATTGTGGCACAAATGCTGTCGATTTAGCTTAACTTGAACCCGGATTATTCCTTTAATGCATTATGAGCTAACATGAACATACAATGAACAACAGTATTTGGTATGAAAATAAATAAATGCTGTAGAAAGTTATTGTTCATTGTTAATTCGTGATACCTAATGTATTAACTAATGTTAACAAATAGAGCCTTATTGTAAAGTGTCACTGACTTTTCTGAAGCAGAAAAGTGGCAGATAAATGCAAGACTCAAGCAGCCTCAGCAGTTTTTCAATATATAAACCTGAAGTTAAAGTAATAATGCATTTCACAGGAATGAACTGTCAAATGTCTATTTGAACTGAATTAATATTCAGAGTTTTTTTTTTTTTTTTTTACTTTATAAGTACTTATTTTTCTATTACACACTTTGTGTTGTGTATTCATAATAAATACTTAAAATTATTCAATTAACTGAAGATTGGTCACAATGGTGTCTATACCAAGAATTAGACATGCCTAGAATGGAATATAATGAAATATATCAAATGTTAGATAAAAGATTTAAAAACAGAGGAATTCAGTACAGGTGCATTTTTGCCCCCACATTTAAAATATCTGTGGCATTCACAATACTGCTATATATTTCTGTACATACTTTCCCATCACTAGTGAAGTACGTACTTTTCATATTTAGGACCCAAATTTTGGTCAGAGGTATTACACCTGAGCTTATCTTTCATTTGTAATGACAGCTACCTTTGTGACAAAATGTATCTTGCCTATGTGTGCTACAAATGAGTTAAATTAGGGGAGTTTATTTGATATGCATGAGATAAAGAGTGTTTAGGCAATGACAAATCAACAGAGGAGCTGTCACTGTCACAGATCAATTGTGTGTCCTCTTACCAGTCCTGTTTCCTCAAATCTCTTTTTGTCTGCACTGTCAATCACATAGATCTAAAAGAAAGTAAGAGAAAATGGAGACTATTATATAACAAAATGATTTTTGACTGATAGGCCTATCTCTTCCACTACAAAAGAAAATTACATGCAGTAGACATCAAAAATCTGAGTCCACTTGTGAAAATGCTTCCATTTTGCATTTGCATTTTGAGTTTTTCTTTTTATTACAAATTATTTTATTATTATAACAAGCACACACACACACACACACACACACACACACACACACACACACACACACACACACTATATATATATATATATATATATATATATATGTTAGTGCAGAGATAAACTTCATACTTTTCTGCAAAAAAAAAAAAAAAAAAAAAAAAGAAATACGCTGATCATACCAATAAATCTGTGTTCTCCAGGTATTTTTTCCAGAAGGGTCGAATCTTCCTTTGTCCTCCAATGTCCCACACATTCAGCTTCATGCCATCACAGGTCACACTTTTAATATTGAAACCCTGTAAATCACCACAGTGCAGAATTAGCGGATGATACAAAAGAAGATGCACTCTGTAGATTTTCTTTGGCAAGCCAAACTCTTGTGAAGGGCTTTTTAGACCATAAACTGTTTGGCTTAATTGGGTCAAAATCCTGACAAGACCACTGAAAGAAGCATAATGTATTTAAACTCGAAATAAACCCTGGCCTGCCTTCGAGTCTGAGCAGCCTCCAACTTCTGAGACTTTATGGTTAAGTAATCTTTAACCGTGGGATTAAAGACACTGTTGTAGCACTATTCTTAGAGAGGATCTTCTCTCCCCACATGCTTCGCTTCTTTACAGCATATAATGGCTGCTAAAAAAACACATAATGAACAACAAATTGTTTCTTATTAGAAGTGTTAGCTAGTAGTGAATTTAGCAATAGTAGATGTGCACAGCATAATGCAAAAGGATGTTGTGCATTGTGAAAATAAATCCTGTTAAATGTATACAGCTATGGCAGCTGTGGTGGCCAAAACATATGGTGACAATCATTACAAAATGTTTCACATTTCACCATATATACTATATATATATATATATATATATATATATATATATATATATATATATATATATATATATATATATATATATATATATATATACAAACTGATCAAATGTATGCCGCCCTGAATGGACTGTAAGTCGCTTTGGATAAAAGCGTTTGCCAAATGCATAAATGTAATGCTTACATGTGACTTATTAAATAGATTTTATTTAAATTTTACTTCCCATTAACTTGATGAATTTAAATTCATGCTGCAGTTCTTAGCATGCATTAGCATGTGGCTTTAACAAATCAATGGATATTAAGGAGGTGTTGAGCAAAATGTATTATTATTTTTTGTTATGCCTTTAATTGCCCACAGGATAGTCACTGCCATTAAAGTTTCTTTATAGTATTGTTGTTTTCTAAGTGCTTTCTTGTTTGTCTATGAGGATAGTAGATGAGAACCTCAACAGGCTTCTTGTTGAAAAATCTTTTTACTTTCGCCACACTATTGCATGTCAGACTGATTGCACTGTGAATTCGGTGACAATAGGTCGAAAGTTCTGCTGCTGAAATCAGTCTATTCCTGAAATGTCCACAGAGTGGCGCCAAAAGAGAGTTGTATTTTTAGTTGTTAATAAAGTAATACAGTCAACAACATTGCATTTTTTACTAACCCTACGCACTAACCCAAGCCCCAAATGTAAATCGTACTCACAATTGTTTATGTAAACATGTTTCTTCCTGGTTTCCATGGGAACATAACCCGTGTCTCGGAGGTTGCATTCGCTATCAGTAGCACCAGAAGGAAAGTTGATTACATTTTGACTGATGACAAAATGTCTGATAGGGGATGGTTCTTCTAAGTAATTCATTAGAATCGGGTTGATTTCAGGGTACATAAACATTCGGAAGCAACAGGTCGATTTCCTGAGTGATCATGTTGTGAATGCATAGTCTTATATGAGACAGATACAGTCTAAAAAATTGTGAATACCATTTCAGGTGTCAAGGGGCAAGATTTGATGCTTAGCCTCCCACAATGACAACATGACAAAAGTAACTAACATTTAGCCATCAGTTGAAAGTCTTAGTCTCAGGCCAGACAGTTAGCCCCATAGATCTGATTATGTCACGCCTGAAAGGGGCTTTTCACTATACTTCTCATCCACAGTCTGCCATCTTCCCCTCCAGGAGAGATGAACCTGATTCAGCCATTTTGGTTTTACAGTCTAGCATTACCTAAGATGCAACTAAAGATACATATTGGCTTTATGCCAGTGAATGACTTTAGCGTGATAATTTTAGAAGCTAATTTCCAATTCAAAACATTACAGCGTCACTGTGGTATTTCAACTGACTTGAAGTGCAACTGTTACACACTAATAACCAATGGCTTTGAGAATTTATCTCCTGAACTTGCTGAGGAGGAGGAGGACAGTGACAAAAAGCACAAGACATGTGTTAGCGTACTACACAAACTAATAACTTCACACCTTTCGGCAGCCTTAGCAAATTAGGCAGAATTACTCATCAGACATACTTTTAATACTGCCAGTATTAACACATCATAAGAGTTGGACAAGCAGTAAATGTACATTCTGTGATGGCAGAGGGCCATGCTGCTTTCATAACCAAATGTATCCTGATTACCATGTTTGTAACACTTTTTTGCAATAGTATGTTAATAAATGAAAATGCAAACTGCTCAAATGCTCTGATTCCTTCGTAAATGCATTTCTCACCTGAGTAGGTGTGATGGTGTTTACATCTTCAGAAGCAAGTTGTTTTAGCAAAGTGGTTTTCCCAGCATTATCCAGACCGAGAAGGACTATCCGAAGTTCTTGCTCTGTAGTGCCCTTTAGCTTCTCAATGACTGAAAACAAACCCTTGAAAACAAACATTTGTGCTTACAAGACCTGATTAAATACAGTTCATGTAGACAACATTGTGATTATTGTGGGCAATAAAGGGAAAATTAGCAAAAATCCAGTTATTTCAGGCACACAAGACCTAACCCATCACAATTAATGCATATAACATAACCAATTAGACTCAAGTGGCATTGCTAACACTCACTGTAAGGTGTTTCACAACATACGTAAAACCACAAGTCAATGAGCTTACACTGAAAGCTCCTCATAAATTTCACTCTAAAGTCAGTATGTATTATTGACACATCAGACACTGTTATTATAGTCTCTGATTAAGGAAGTCTTTTATCCAAAAAGGTCTTGACTCTCCAAACAGGCCCTTCAAACAGATCTTTAGCTTACCTTTTGGACTTCTCCCATAGTGGCGTGGATTTTGTAGTAGGCAGAGGATGCAGAGAGAGATTAAAGGGCACAGTTACATTCTATGCAGGGAATATCTGAGTGAGCGATGGGTTTCCCAGATTTGTCCAGTTGTACTAACACCTATCTCGGTCCCACTTCCACCTAAATACTTAACAGGGTGTAGTTCCTTACCTTTTCCCTTGTCTTTGAGTCTTTATGTGCCTGGCCTTTTTCGTATGTGACATAGGGGAGGATGTGGAGGTGGGTGAAGATGGGGGAAGGGGCGGATTAGCAGGCCACAATTAGCAATCTCTCCGCCAGCCTCCCCTCCACTCATCTCCTCCAGCACATCTCTTGCATTAAAGACTTACCTGGATTATCCTTAGCCACCACCTGCTTCGGCAAAGGCTTCTGAGAGTCTCCTCTCTCTGCACTCTCCTCTCTCTTTCACGGAAATCCACAGATATTCTATCAAACTTTTAGTCTTCACCATATTGTCATCCTACCTTCCCTTTTTCCCCCTTGAAATACATGTAGCTCTACGAGCTTGATTGGCTTTCACATCAACATAAGCCTATGCAAACAACCTCACTAGTTGCTTTCTCGGCCAACACAACACAAAGCACAAACAAAGTCAAGCATATACTGTGATCTATAACTCTGCATAAAATTGAATGACATCTACGCTAATATCATTCTATTTGTTTCCATGTCTCAACCTCGGGATTCATATCCTGAGGTTACCAGAGCCAGCCAGATCCAGCTCTGTTCCTGCTTGGTGTCGGAATCCACTGCTATGTATCTCTGAGTAATGATGACTAAATGTAGCTGGTGCTAGCCAGACATCACTTTAGTCTTTAATGATGGACTTCAGAGGATGAATTGATGCCAACTCCAACTGTAAGGCATCGGATAATTCATATGCCACTGCCTGCACCTGGGACTTAGGATGGACCACACCGAACCTCACCGAAATGACCTGCCAATTGAACGGCGATGCACCTCATTGATCTCTGGCTGCGTCACCTTTGTCTATTGATGGACTACACTCTTGAAATGGAATACATAGACGATCATTTAATTGCCAACAAAAGCTTTAATCAGCCAACTAACAATGGACAATGCATCTATGTGAACTTTTGCAGTTAATCCAGGATAGACTTCAAAGACATTAGTCATTAATCTTACAGTTCAGAAAAAGTATTGTTTTTTTGTTTTGTTTTTTTAACACTGGACCTTAACACTTACTTAGTCTACTAATCTTAAACCATGACCTGCACTGCACATAAATAACTAATATTGCCATTATATTCATGCTGGTTGGCCAGAGGGGAACTGACCCCCACAGTGAGCCTGGTTTCTCCCAAGATTATTTTTCTCCATTAACCAGTGGTGTTCCTTGCCACAGTCGCCTTCAGCTTGCTCACAGGGGTTCTAAATACAATTATTATTTAATTATTTAATTTTTATACACAATTTACAATCATATTTAATCAAACTACACAATGATCACTCTAAGACTTTATAGATATTACAGTTTCATTTTTTTGTTAATGCATGATTTTCTGTAAAGCTGCTTTGAAACGATGTGTGTTGTGAAAAGCGCTATACAGATAAAAATGACGACTTGTAGTTTGAGAAAGTGGTCATTCTGAATGCAACCATGCAATGCCTCTCCCATGCAGCAGAGGGCGATAGTGTCCATATTGAACGTTTATCATCCTCACTCTGCTGGAAAATCCAGCTTAAGCTGGTAGCTTTGTTTTGGAACATGATAGCTGGGTTCTAGCTGGTCAAAGCTGCTCATTAGCTGGTCCAAGCTCGTCTTTAGCTGGTCCAGGCTGGGCTTTGGCTGGTCCAAGCTGGGAGACCATCTTGTGCAACATCACAAAATTTTTCCTGTCCAGAGTTGCATTAATGTTTGGCTGAGATCTTGTATTGATGACGGGAGAGTCGAACAACTCTGTAAAGTCTTCTCCAGCACATCCCAAAGACTGTCAATGGGGTTAAGGTCAGATCTCTGTAGTGGCCAATTCATGTGTGAAAATGATTCCTCATACCCCCTGAACCACTTTTTCACAATTTGAGCCTGATGAATCTTGGCATTGTCATCCTGGAATATGCCCATGCCATTAGAAAAGAAAAAAATCCATTGATGGGATAACCTGGTCATTCAGTACATTCAGTTAGTTGACTTCATTTTATTGTCGTATGACGTTGCTGAGCCTAGACCTGACCAACTGAAGCAACCCCAGATCATAACACTGCCTCCAGAGGCTTGTACAGTGGGCACTATGCATGACAGTTGCATCGGTTCATGTGCTTCCCTTATTACCCTGATGTGCCCTCACTTTAGAATAGGGTAAATCTGGACTCATCCCTAGCAAACTGAAGTCATTTTTTCCGATTAGCCTTACTAACAAGTGGCTTTCTTGTGGCCACACAGCTGTTTAGTCCCAATCCTGTAAGTTCTCATTGCATTGTGCATGTGTAAATGCTCTTACTTTCACTGTTAAACATAGCCATGAGTTCTACTGTCGATTTTTTATGATGTGACTTCACCATGCGTTTTATTGATCTCCGATTTATGATCATTCAAGATTTTTTTCCAACCACATTTCTTCTGCGAAGCTGACAGTTCTGACACTATCCTTCCAGGTTTTAATAATGTGTTGGATATTTCTTAACCCAATTCCAGTGATTTCAGCAATCAATTTTCTTTGCTTGATGCAGGCCAATAATTTGCCTTTTCTGAAACACAGTACATCTTTTCCACGACCACGGGATATGTCTTCAGACATGGTTGTTTAAGAAATGAGAAGCTACACACTGCATCATTTAGGGTTAAAATAATTGTTGCCATCTGAAACATATTAATCATTGCAATAATGATCCAATCATAGGCTCTTAAGTATCTGCTTATTGAAATCCAAACAGTGACTTTTTTTTTTTTTGGCCAGGCAGTGTAGTATAGGTATATCATATAATAACTTGTTTTTGGAGGCCTCTTAAAAGCGTGAGATAGACTTTAACTTAACAACTCACACACTGGCAGTGGTGGAAAGAGTACTGATTTTTTTTTTTTTTTTTTTTTACTGAAGTAAAAGTACTGCTACTGAAGAAGTAATTCACTTGAGTACTAGAAGTACTGAGAAATATTATGACTCAAGTAAGAGTAAATAAGTAGTTTGCCAAAAAACTACTCAAGTAATTACGTTACAATTTACTTTATGAAAATTATATTATATATAGTATATATGCTTCCATTTTTAGAACACAAAGACATTTTTGTTCTTGAAAGAAATTGATGCTTCCTTTCACCAAGGATGCATTAACTGATCAAAAATACTGCCAAAATCATTAATTGCAAATTATTATTACGGTTTTAAATAATTGTGTTAAGTGGTATTTATTCCATTTTATTATTACCCATGATTGCAAACATATACTGTGTCACCTATTCTTTACAAAAGCATTCTAAAGTGCTAATTTGGTATTCAAGAAAATGTTCTTATTATTAGAACAATTGAAAATTGTTGCGCTACCATGCGGAAATCACAATACAGTGGGCTTTTTCCCCATTTGCTGAGGTACTGAGTTCTTACAATTTGCTTTAAACTTGCAAGTCAAATTTTAGTTTTAAAATTAGGCAAAAAGAAACACATTTCTCCCAAAATAAAATGTTCTCCTAAAGTCTATTGTTATAGAGAGATAGGTTATTCCATGCATTACTGTTTTGAAAAAAAAAAATCTCTAACCAGGGTAGAGAAGGAAGTGAACGGCCAGGTGCACAACAAAAAGACAAGTAAATCACAGTCTCTAGTTTGAGAAACAGACTCCTCACAGGTCCTAAACTAGCAGCTTCTAAATGCCAAAGACCTGCATTGCTGCAAGAGGATACTTGGACAAACTGAACTTTTTAAGAATACATTTATTTAAATAGAAAAAGCCATTTGTAACATTTTATTTGTCTCTAAATCATCTCTAAACTACATAATGTACATTGTGACTGAAACACATTCCTATTTCAGTTTTATTCTCATTCATGTATGTCCAAGTATTTTATTAAGTTAACATACTGTACAAAACTAATATAATGCAAAATCATAGAGGAGGAAATTTATCCTCTATGATACTGCAGCAATTATCCAGATATGGAATGAGATTATTAAACAAACTGTTATCAACTCCTACATGCCAATTGAATAAAATAAGGCAAAAATAAACATTTCACACAGTGTTTATTGAGAGATATGATTGATTCAAGCACTAACAGTGGTTGTTCTGTATATGTATTATTGTATTACAGTTGTAATAATAGTCTTAAATAACATTATGGCTATTTAACATATTGAGATATTATAATTAAGTACATTGTAGCATTTGGTTACATTATGTTTTGTGATTTCTCATATATTCTTTATGTAACATCCATCCCTTACGTACTTATGGCTACTAGCGGGTGTGGCTTTTCAGACAGATAAACAGCAGCACAAGGCAGTTAAGTACAGTACAGCACCGTAAGCGAGAGTGTTACCCACTAGGACAGTTTATTTTGAACAAGAGGGGCGAACGGTTACGGAATTTAACGCAGGAGTACAATATCGAACTGATGCGGATGGATAGAAGCGGAGAGCCTGTCTGTGTGCGTGATGGTACGAGGAACCGGACGGCAGGGGGAAATATATGTTTGTCAAAAGAAGATTGCAATATATATAATTGTAACTATATCAAATATTTTTAGTAAAACATGGGAACTCATTGCGTGGCCATTTTTTTGCCTCCATATTTTGAATATCATTTTGATATTTTTGTTAATTTCGGTGGCATTTTTGCCCTGAATCCCCGTTAATTTCCGACACTATAGGCATTGTATCTTTCTAACATTTTTAAAAGTTAGTTTTAATCATATAAGTAGCAAATAAACAAGGTATCCCTGCATATATGTCAAACTACATTCTGTTAATGCTTGACACAGTGAAGTTTGATCAGTGGTTAAATGTGTTCAGACAGTTCCCACATACCTGAATGAATGGCTTCTTTCCAGAATAAAATGAAATATGCAGAAAATCACAGTATTAAATTTCTTGTCTTGAAAGTCTTGAAGAAGCTAGAGAAGAGAGGACACCGGCGGCAATTTATAAGAGCTGCTGTGCCCTGTGGGCTTACGTCGTGCCGCGCACATCGCGTTTTAGTTTGTAAACAGATTTAGCGCTTAGAACCATAATCATAAATATTATGGATTTTTTTGAAAAAATAAATAAATAAACTGTAGCGAAGTTGAATACTTATCATTTTTAAACTCAAGTAAAAGTACTATTATATATTTATACTTAAAAAAGTAGAAACATTTGAAAAATGTACTCAAGCACTGTAACGAGAGTAGTTGCAATTCATTACTGTCCACCTCTGCACACTGGTATAATAGTTACTAATGGCACAAGGTGTGCTCTTTTCATGCCATTATTTTGGGAACATTTTCTTGTCTCTAGTAACAGTGCATTTAAGTAAACAACAAACATTTCTGCTACTTTATTGTTACGTAATATGAAGAATGATTCTTATCCTTTCAGAATATGTTATTTTTCTATTTTTATTTCTCTTTGCAAAAGAAGGTCTGTACAATATGTCTGTGTACTATTCAACTTTATACTGAATCTTTAAAGCTACTTTACTTTTGTACTTACGCCCCAGCCTAGTAGAGGGGGGCTTAGAGTAAGACTACACTTTTCCATAGCAGTAAAATGGAAACATGCCAACATCAGGACTTCATCTATCCCTTGCAGGAAGACTTTCTGTGGATTAAAAACAGGCCTTCCCTCCTTTTGTATTACACCAAAGAGCCACAGTGTTCCATCAGCCTGTTAATGAGAAGCAATGGTGAGTATCTCTGTCCACAGACCTGTCACAATCCAGACCCACAATGGAGCTGCTCTCTGGTGCATCTCTAGTGGCCTTATCACTGCTCTGCAGACTAACTAGACTCTATTGTTGAGCGATTGCTCCTGTAGGGATTTCATAATATTCTGGGGGATAAGAAGCCAATCTCAGACAATTACTGAAAGACGAACTAACTCCTCCATAGATAGTTAACCTACTATGGTGCAGTTGCTCATGGTGCTTCCCCTTACTGCCAGTCATCTTTTTGAAAACTTTGGTGAAACCTTGCCAGCATTGAGATATTAATCATTCTCTGACATCACGACGATAGTCCATGTGAAGCAAACACTAAATATGGTTAGACAGCGACACTGACATTTCCAACACTGCCTACTGTTAATTATAATTACATTACTTTGAGCATTCATGATTACGCTAGCCTATTAGTTGCACATATGTGATTACTCATTGATATTGATTAATCCCACAGGAAATTTAAAAAAAAAGAATCACAAATGAGATCTCATTAATTTCAAATTTTTCCTGGAGCACAATTAGATTAGATCGAAAGGAGACATGCTTCACATATTTCTTTCCTAAGCTAAAGACCCTTGTAATCTCAACAATGTCACACACAGTGCCAAAAGATACCAAAGTCTGCAAAAAAAAAAATAAAAAATAAAAAATCAGAGAATTTTAGGCCAATAATTTTTCATCCAATATATCCAACACCAAATTATATTTAGTTAGTTTAGTTAATTAGTTATGTTATCCAGTTTAATTTTATATGTTGTAAAAAAAAAGAAGTTTTTTACATTTACGGTAAAATACCGGCAGCTGTGGTTGCCAGAAATTTACCGTAAAAAATATGGTGACCATGTTTTAGGCTTTACAGGATGTAATTTTGATGTCTTTATATTTTACGGTCCAATATCATTTATTTTATTAAATGATATAAACTTGATATACTAAACTTCTGGAACAATAAATGTCTGCTTTCACTTTAAAACATATTAATAATCACAGTAGTAAATAAAAAAGGCCATATGATGACACAAGGAATAACATTTTCCTTGATCTTTTGACATATTGGTCAGAGGTAGAGGTCATAGAGGTCATTATACTGTAGATGAAATTAATCTGACATCACACTGCAGGAAACCCCGCTGCCGGGTTCTTTCGAGCAGCAGATTTCAAAGGTGGAAATAGACAGCACTGCAGTTTTAATAATCTTTTAAGCTTTATAGCGTGTAATGATGTCTTTTAAGTTATTATAAAGGAATATCTATGGTTTACAGTTAAAGTATGTGGGTTATTTTCTGAAATATCGGCAAAACAAATTTAAACTTAGTTTAATGAGCCTGTATGATATGTCAGACATGTAACAGGTTGATAAATACACATCCTCACACGTTTAACACACTTCTAAAGCCTAACAATTTGGGTGCTTAGAAATGAAAACTACCATCAGACATCAAATCAAATCAAAATCAAAAATCAAATCACTTAATTGTCACACAGCCATATACACAAGTGCAATGGTGTGTGAAATTCTTGGGTGCAGTTCCGAGCAACATAGCAGTCGTGACAGTGATGAGACATATACCAATTTACAATAACATCAAATTAACACAGCGCAATTTAAACGTCTGATATACACAAAATTACACTCAACAATATACAAATAATAACATACACTGTGCAGTATACAATATGCACAATATAGTTACACATTATTCAATAAAAATAAAAAATATATAAAAAAGTATATATAGTAGTATATATAATATGTACAGTAGGTTGTACATACAATATGTGTCTTAATTGCTTAAATTATTAACCCACATACAATAAATAATTATAGCCTATTTTATTTCAATATGAAAACTTAATAACAGCCATTTTTGATTGAACAATATTATTTACTGCATTCAAAATTAATGCAAAGACATCATTTTCGCAGTATGACATTATTTTTATTCACTTATCCTTTCACAAACAGTTGTCCATGCGCTGCGGTGGTGGAGACAGGTCCCGTTCCTCCCGTTATATCGTATATGGTGGTCTTGATCATATAAAATCGTCGTTAGATCATATTTGACTTCAAATCTGTCACAGCGACAGCACTTTGGAAATAAAAAACAGCTGTTTGCGTTTGGTGATTTCTTTGTAAAATAAAGTTAATATCCACCAATGCGATGACATGAGACGTGATGACATTGAAGGTGACCTGTGAATTATCATCATTTATGTAAAATCCTGAGTTATTCCTGATGCAACAATCTGGTGGAAATTTAAAGAAGCCCTAATCTCCAATAATCTGTGGGAAACGAGATGTTTCAACACCACAAACAACACTTTTTGGGCAGTTTCATTGCAATTTGAATGAAGCGCCTATAGACAGCAGTTCTTTTTTAGGCTACTAAAAGAACCCGGAAGGGGTTGGGTGGAGTGTTTGTTTGTAAACAGTAACTTCATCCATAAAAACATACTGTAAGTTTCAGAACTGAAAACTTCCTTCATTTTTAACCAAGCTGCAAAAATGGCTTGTTTGGAATATGGCTCTATTGGAAGGGATGCATGATAAGTCCTGGGTTCGTGTCCTGTCTCAACTGGGCCTTTCTGTGTGGAGTTTGCATGTTCTCCCTGTGTTCACGTGGGTTTCCTCCGGGTGATCCAGTTTCCCTCACAAGTCCAAAAACATGCAGGTTAAGGGAATTGGAGACTCTAAAATTGCCCCGCAAGTGTGAGTGAGAGTTCCCCAGCCACTGAGGGTTGCGTCAGGAAGGGCATCCGGTGTAAAACCTGTGCCAATTCAAATATGCGGATCACGGATGGTCCGCTGTGGCGACCTCTAACGGGACCAGCCAAATGAAGAAGAAGAAGAAGGAAGGGCTGCATGATGTTAGCCAATCAAAACAGTGGGTGTTTATATTGAAGTCTTAAAGGGCCAGACAAAAGGGCTTAAAATGAGTGTTTCAGACAGAGGGACAGAGACAGGGTGGAAAATTATTATATGACCAAATTATGACTGTTTTGTGCAAAAAAAACTATACTAACATTATAAGTGGATCTCAGGGAAGTCAATAATAAAGAAATGGAAAAAGTATGGTACAGCAGTAAATCTGCCTAGAGCAGGCCGTCCTCAAAATCTGAGTGACCGTGCAAGAAGGGGACTAGCGAGGAAGGCCAACAAAAGACCTATGATTCCTCATAAAAACTCGGCTAGAGTTTGCCAGAAGGCATGTGGGAGACTCTGAAGTCAGCTGGCAGAAGATTCTACGGTCTGATAAAAACAAAATGGAGCTTTTTGGCCATCAAACCAGACGCTATGTTTTGCGTGAACCAAACACAGCACATAATCAAAAATACACCGTCCCCACGTGAAGCATGGTGGTGGTGGCATCATGCATCAGACCCTGGAAGGCTTGTAAAGGTGGAGGGTAAAATAAATGCTCCAAAATGCAGGGAAATCCTGGAGGAAAACCTGAAGCAGTCTGCGAGATCACTGAGACTTGGGAGAAGATTTGTTTTCCAGCAAGACTACGATCCCAAGCATAAAGCCAAAGCTACACAAGAATTGCTTCAAAACAACAATGTTAATGTCCTAAAGTGGCCGAGTCAGAGTCAAGACCTCATGTGTCCAGATGTGCCAAGTTGATAGAGACCTATCCACATAGGCTCAAGGCTGTAATTGCTGCCTAAGGTGCATCTACTAAATACTGACTTGAATGGGGTGAATACTTATGCAGCCAAGTATTTTGTGTTTAATATTTGTTATAAATTTAGACTAATTGGTAGAAATGATTTTTGAATTTGATATGAAAGAGTCTTTTTCTGTTGATCAGTGTTAAAAAAGCCAAATTAATTTCACTATGATTTAATATTTAAAAACAATAAATTATAAAAACATCCAAGGGGGGTGAAAACCTTTTTATAGGCACTGTATATCACAGAACAGCCCAATGTACATAACTGATATTAAAAATAAGAAGAACCATATCTACAGTATTCCCATAAAATATAATGAAATATGATGGGTTACGCAGGGACTTCTTGGAACGCCCGATTGTTATTTTTCACCATAATTTTAACAATAGTTTACCGTAAATAGTACATGTGCACTGATGAGCCAAAACATTATGACCATTCACAGGTGAAGTGAATAATGTTGATCATCTCCTAACAAGGCCAAATGATAAGGTCTAGGTAGATTAGATGGTAAGTGAACTATCAGGTCTCATAGTCAACGTGTTGAATGCAGGAGAAATGGGCAGGAGTAAAGACCTGAGTGACTTTGACAAGGGCCAGATTGTTATGACCAGACGACTGGGTCAGAGCATCTCTGAAACAGCAGGGCTTGTGGGATGCTCCCGGTCAGCAGTGGTGAGTACCTACTGTGGTCCGAGGAGGAACAAACCACAAACCGGCGACAGGGTGTTGGGCGCCCAAGGCTCATCGATGCGCAAGGGCAAAAAAGGCTATCCCGTCTGGTCCGAACTGACAGAAAGTCTACTGTGGCACAAGTCACAGAAAATCTTAATGATGGTAACTGGAGGAATGTGTCACAACACACAGTACATCACACCCTGCTGTGTATGGGGCTGTGTAGCCACAGACCGGTCCCTTGATGACCCCTTTCCACCATCCAAGTACCTACAAAGGGCACGCGAGTGTTGGAACTGGACCTTGGAGCAGTGAAAGAAGGTTGCTTGGTCCGATGAGTCCCGTTTTCTTTTACACCATACGTCGTTTACCTGGGGAAGTGATGGCACCAGGATGCACTGTGGGAAGACGACAAGCCAGTAGAGGGAGTGTGATGCTCTGTGCAATGTTCTGCTGGGAAACCCTGGGTTTTCAATTTGACACGTCCCACCTACCTAAACATCATTGCAGACCAGGTACACCCCTTCATGACAATGGTATTCCCTGATGGTAGTGGCCTCTTTCAGCAGGATAATGATCCCTGCCACACTGCACACATTGTTCGGGAATGGTTTGAGAACATGATGAAGAGTTCAAGGTGTTGCCCTGGCCTCCAAATTTCCCAGATCTCAATCCAACTGAGCATCTGTGGGATGTGCTGGACCAACAAGTATGATCCACAGCAGCTCCACCTCGCAACTTACAGGACTTGAAGGATCTGCTGCTAATGTCTTGGTGCCAAATACTACAGGAAAACTTTAGGGATCTTGTAGAGTCCATGCCTCGGTGGGTCAGTGCTGTTTTGGTGGCATACGGCGCACCAACAGCATATTAGGCAGGTGGTCATTATGTTTTGGCTCAATAATTTTTTTTTTTTTTTTTTTACAATATTTTACCATAAAATTACATGTATTTTCTTGTTAAGTATATTATCATTTTTAACGTATATGTTAAGGTAACTACCCGTTAACCAATTAAAATGTTTTTACTGTATAATTTTAACATTCTTTTACTGTTAATGTTATGGAAAATGTTTACAACTTTGTACCTTTACTGTGTCAACAATTGTCTCATTGGTGTCAGTTGTTATTTTGTGCTAAAGAATGTTACAAGAAACATCTGTGACAAAACGAATACTTAAATGAAACATAATTTTTTCCTTTCAGAGCAATATTTGTCTCTGAATCGACATAATAATTCCCTGTTTGCCCGACCATTTCTTTCAATTTTGTTAGGGGTTAATAATTACCACATTTACTCTTTCCTCAAATGCCTTTGTTGCTGGCTGAGCTCATCTCTCCAGCTGTGTGAGAGAGTGGAATGGTGAAATGGCTTATGGCTGCACAGGCTGCTGCACTGATGAATTAAGAGGAACAGGTGTCAGCCATCACAGAACAGAAGGGGCTTTAGTGACACAAAACAAAACTGGTTCTGGTTGGTTCTCTAGCCTGGACCTGCTTTGGGCAGTTTGCAGTATTAACTGGCCTGAAATGTTGCTTTTTAAACCTATTTTCGTACAAAGCACAGCCTTCATTTTGACAGCAATTCTTGTGCAATGTCCACAGCACTGATCAAAATCTAATTACAATCAGAAGCATTATGAGACTAGAAGCCTTCCATTTAGAAAGCTTAAAGTTAAAAAAGTATTATTTTTCAATGTTATGCTACATTCTCCTATTTCCTATCTTAATGCTGATGTGTGTAATATAACTAAAATTTAATAAGATAACTAAAAGTAGGTTGATTTCCCCAAAAAGTGCAAACACTGGCTGTGTAGCCCTTTCCAAAATGCATCGGTTTATTTGAGCAGCCCGGCCAGCTTGACACGGCAACATCGGCATAACCAGTGGGGAAAGTTTGGGGCGGAACTCAGTTTTTTTTTCCTGACCAATTGCAGATGGAGGGTGTATTCGGAAATCTGTTAAAAACAATGCTGTAAGTAAGCCATTTTTAAGTTGATTTTCCCCCAAAGTGTAAACGATTTGAACCAATGGCATGAGTTTGTGGCAGGACTATCTGTTTGATCAACCAGTAGTAGATTGAAAACAGTCTATATCTGT
The DNA here is from genome assembly GCF_019703515.2 of Myxocyprinus asiaticus. Classification (NCBI taxonomy): domain Eukaryota; kingdom Metazoa; phylum Chordata; class Actinopteri; order Cypriniformes; family Catostomidae; genus Myxocyprinus; species Myxocyprinus asiaticus. The sequence goes on along the minus strand of NC_059381.1, from coordinate 25,838,807 downwards.
AATCCCAAGACGACTGGTGATGCTATTGGCACAGAAATTACACACTTAAATATTTTGTATACAAAAGTAAATCAAGGCCCATGGTTGCATGACCAGTACATTTAATTAAGAAATTATTATTCACAAAATAGTCTGTGTCTGTCATATGAAGGAACATCAGTTATCCTCAAGCTTTCTAAGGTTTCTCTGGATGCTTGTTGATGTGCGTCAGCACGTTTTCCTCCTCAGTTACTTTTATGTCCAGTAGTGTTGTGTTTTATTATGTTGACACAGTGACACATTGTTTCTGTGAGCAGAAGTTTTACCACAGATTTTGCATTACCTCACTGGTCTCCAGCACACCGCCAGCTTTGTCTATCATCATGGAGACCTCTGTGTCTCACCACCAACAGAAACCAACTGTCCAGTCTCAGGAAAAGGTACTAAATTTCCTCTACACTTTTTACCTGTGGCATTCCTTCTGATATTCTGACATTAACATTGATGGGACTGTACAGCAAAGTATTTATTTATTTTTTGGGAGGCCATCAATGCCTTACCAGAATAAGAAGGAACATTTTGAACATCTACTGTGTGATAACTGTGATGGTATTTTTACTTCTTATATTTGTGTGTGTGGAATGAATCAGAGGACCTTGAGTTTTCAAGAAATTACTAGAGGGTTCTCAAACCTTGCTCGACGCAACTCTTTACGAAGAACTCTTGGGAGAAACAACACCTTGTCAGACAGTCAACCACACCTCCTCAATAAGGTAAAACCTTTGACTAATTTCAGAAGAGCTTTCATCTTTCTACAGTTGCTAAGTTACTTCCAAGCTATCATTAGCTGTAATTCTGGTAATGACATTTAAATGTTGGGATGAAACATGTCAAAACAGTAGATTTAATTGTATTTGGGAAACCAGCATAATTTATTTTCACCAATAGATGTGCAGTGTGTGTATTTGGTGTTCTGGTCATGATGGCTTGAGTGGTAATGTTGTCAAATAGCATTTCCTGTACTTCAGCAGTATTCTGTGTACCTCCTTTTAATATAATTTATTTTTATTTTTATTGGCATTTAGTTTTTGCATCAGGATAGTACCAAAAACATTACAAACTCTAGATTTTTAAATTTTATTAATAAAATGTGAGGTGAGCTTGCCTATGCAAAACTTGCTTCAATTGATTTTTCTTTATTGGGTTAAGGTCATAAACGGTTTAAACAAACTGATCGGCACACATATATTTTTCACTATTAACCTGATCTCGCTCTGCATGTGAACACTTTTACAAACGTTCCTACTGGCTTATCCAATGTGCACAAATGTTGTGCAGTGTCCGTTTTGTCATCAGAAGCAGAGAATAACTGGATTATTTCAAGTCTCATGTAAACGTGGTTTTCTTGCGTTGTCAAATTTTTTGAATAAGCTGATTTTTTTTATTGTTATCAGCGTATTGGAGTGCATGTAAATATGCTCACTGTATAAGGTCATGTAAACACCTTAAATGACAATCCTTTAGCAGGGTAATTTTAGAATTGCTTTAGAAAAACCGATTGGCACATGCAGATTTTTGCCCATTTTCTCGATTTCACGTTGCATGTAAACACCTTTGCCTGCTTACCGGCTTAGCCAATGTAGCAAGTGTTATGTGCATGACTATTTATGTTTTGATGTCACAAGCATAAAATAATCCAATGATCTCAAATTATGTGTTTTATTGTCAGATTCTTTGAATAAGATGATTTTGATGGTTATCAGCATATTGCTGTGAATGTAAACAAGCTCTACGATATTCTGGTGCCTAGATATGTCTAGAATCCCCCCACAGGGCCACTGTACATTGCCACAAGTCAAAAAAAGCACCCACCTTTATATATTGCTATGATATTCTGTTTTTAGATATGCCTGGGGTACAACTGGGTTTATGTAAGTCAAAGTAAGTCTGTGGGTCTATACTTGTAAGTTTGATCAATTTAAAAAGTAATAGCACACCTCTCTTCACTGAGCCGAACTATTTGAGGTATCATTCATTTCATGTATCATTCATACTTAGGGTTAGGGGTTTATTTAAATCCCTCACCTTAGGTATGAGCAATAGTAATAGTGATGCTTGAACTTAGCAAGCACTACTAAAAACCAAATATTACATTATTTCATTTAATTCCTGCAAACTTTTTTCTACGTAAACTACTTACTTCATTCATTATGTAATGATGGAAGAATTGTAGCCATGGGTTCACTGTAAAAACGTTCAAAGAATAAAAAAGGACTGTCTGAAATATGCCCACACTTCCTCTTGCGGCATGTTACCATGGTAAGACTTCCTGTTCGAGCAGGAAGTTATAATGTGTTCAAAGCACATCTCAAACGCACATCAGAAACAACTCACTCATGCGCTCATTAATATTCTAAAGTGTATGTGATTCCAAGGATATGTCTCTGAAAGGCAATATTACTGGAATATCCAACGGACTTAAGGTAAGTTCGAAGGGCTTCTGTCTGTGAATGTGTGTGTACAGGCCTGTTTGTGTGTATGAGTATTGTCTCTATCTTGTATTATATGATAGCATTGCCACAGATGTCTACTGAAAATGAAAATAAAAATACTGTCAAAGAGCAACTGCCAAAAATTGACACACTTGATACCAAATAGATGGAAAAAAATTCTCATAAGAAGGAAATTGAAATACTTTCTTGAATCTTATCTGCTGAAGTTATCAGGAGACGAGTAGCCTTGTGCTTCTGACTCATGTCGGGGCGGAAAATGTAAAAAAAAAAAAAAGTCTTGCCATTTCTGCTTAATTATTTCTTGCAGATCATTTAAAATATACACCTTACCACATTTCCCTCTGGAATGAGATGATCTGAGAACAATTAAATCAGTTAATATGCAACCGAAGAAAATAATTATCTATCTATCTATCTATCTATCTATCTATCTATCTATCTATCTATCTAGAGTTGAAGTCAGACGTTTACATACACCTTAGACAAATACATTTAAACTCAGTTTTTCACAATTCCTGACATTTAATCGTAGAAAACATTCCCTGTCTTAGGTCAGTTAGGATCACTACTTTATTTTAAGAATGTGAAATGTCAGAATAATAGTAGAGACAATGATTTATTTCAGCTTTTATATCTTTCATCACATTCCCAGTGGGTCAGAAGTTTACATGCACTTTGTTAGTATTTGGTAGCATTGCCTTTAAATTGTTTAACTTGGGTCAAATATTTTGGGTAGCTTTCCACAAGCTTCTCACAATAAGTTGCTGGAATTTTGGTCCATTCCTCCAGACAGAACTGGTGTAACTGAGATAGGTTGGTAGGCCTCCTTGCTCGCTCATGCTTTTTCAGTTCTGCCCACTAATTTTCTGTCGGATTGAGGACAGGGCTTTGTGATGGCCACTCCAATACCTTGACTTTGTTGTCCTTAAACCATTTTGCCACAACTTTGGAGGTATGCTTGTGGTAATTGTCCATTTGGAAGACCCATTTGCGACCGAGCTTTAACTTCCTGGCTTATGTCTTGGGCTATTGCTTCAATATATCCACATAATTTTCCTTCCTCATGATGCCATCTATTTTGTGATGTGCACCAGTCCCTCCTGCAGCAAATCACCCCCACAACATGATGCTGCCACCCCCATGATTCATGGCTGGGATGGTGTTCTTCAGCGTGCAAGCCTCACCCTTTTTCCTCCAAACATAACAATGGTCATTATGGCCAAACAGTTAAATTTCTGTTTCATCAGACCAGTGGACATTTCCCCAAAAAGTAAGATCTTTGTCCCCATGTGCACTTGCAAACTGTAGTCTGGCTTTTTTATGGTGGTTTTGGAGCAGTGGCTTGTTCCTTGATGAGCAGCCTTTCAGGTTATGTTGATACAGGACTAGTTTTTATAGATACTTGTCTTCCCGTTTCCTCCATCATCTTCACAAGGTCCTTTTCTGTTGTTCTGGGATTGATTTGCACTTTTCGCACCAAACTATGTTCATCACCAGGAGACAGAATGCGTCTCCATCCTAAGCAGTATGATGGCTGTGTGGTCCCATGGTGTTTATACTTGCTTACTATTGTTTGTACAGATGAACATGGTACCTTCAGGCGTTTGGAAATTGCTCCCAAGGATGAACCAGACTTGTGGAGGTCCACAATTCTTTTTCTGAGGTCTTGGCTGATTTCTTTTGATTTTCCCATGATGTCAAGCAAAGAGGCACTGAGTTTGAAGGTAGACCTTAAAATACATCCACAGGTACACCTCCAAATCAGTACACCTCCTATCAGAAGCTAATTGACTAACTGTCTAAAGGCTTGACATAATTTTCTGGAATTTTCCAAGCTGCTTAAAGGAACAGTTAACAGTGTATGTAAACTTCTGACCCACTGGAATTGTGATATAGTCAATTAAAAGTGAAACAATCTGTCTGTATACAATTGTTGGAAAAATTACTCATGTCATGCACAAAGTAGATGTCCTAAACGACTTGCCAAAACTATAGTTTGCTCATTTTAAATCTGTGGAGTGGTTGAAAAAATGAGTTTTAATGACTTCAACCTAAGTGTATGTAAACTTCTGACTTCAACTGTATATATCTGTCTGTCTGTCTCTATATTTTTTAATAAGTATATTTTATGACTAATCCAGCAGATTACAGCTCTGACTGATATCATTTCATTTTCACCCACAGACACTGGCTGTTTCAGATGGCGGTGAGTAATAAATTACTAATGATTTTTGAGAATAGAGAGAGGATGAATGATATGTTCCCTTCCACTGTATATCTTCAAAGAGACTAGGGGAAAAACTGTTTTCATGCTTTATCCAATTGGCTTTTGAACGGCTATTATGCAGTTACACATCTGAGTCTATCACTATCATTGACCTGTTTACATCCTGTTTTGGGCACAGGTGTAACCACATACATTTCCTCACTCTCTTCAAGTGTCATTGTGAGACAGAGAGCAGGAGAGAAAAAAGAAACAGGTAGACAGGCAAACAGACAGGCAGACAGAGGTATAGAAAATCATGTGACTGTCTAGAAATGAATGTATCAGTACAGTAGACAACCATAAGTAGCACCAGCAAATCAAGGCCACTTTGACCTCACTTTACTGCCAATTATCTGTGAAGTGTTGATGCTAATCATTCATAAAATGTGACTTTAACCCATTCTTGGGGATTACCTTTCATTATTACATATCAATGCCACTAAGCAGCTGTTGAGGTTAGCAGGGGGCATTTATTCTTTTATAAGTACTGGGACACAAGTCCCCCATCATGTAAAAAATTGTAGTATATGAATTATAGATATCAACATTTAAATTTTCACAAATGTAAATGATAATTCTTGATATCAGGAATGGAATTACTACTAGTGAAAATGCTAATGTTTAATAACAGTTAATACATTTGCTCTAGTAAATATTCTTGTAAAAACGTTAATCACAGGAACACACATTCTTGATATTAAAAATGGAATTAAAGTTTTGAATTAACATTTTTATTTGTGCAAATGTATTTACTGATATCGTCCTGGTTAATTTCGTAACCTCCGTTCCCTGATGGAGGGAATGAGACATTGTGTCGATGTAGTGGCACTAGGGGTCGCCCTTGGGAGCCCCAAACACTTCTGATCTTTGAGAAAAGGCCAATGGGAATTGACGAGTGGAATTTGCATGCCACTCCCCCGGACATACGGGTATAAAAGGAGCTGGCTCGCAGCCACTCATTCAGGTTTTGTGCTGAGGAGCCGAGACAGGGTCCTGGCCATTTCATCGGGTAGTTCAGAGTTGTGGGAGGAGGGACACAACGTCTCATTCCCTCCATCAGGGAACGGAGGTTACGAAAGTAATCAGGATGTTCCCTATCTGTCACTCACTCGACGTTGTATCGATGAAGTGACACTAGGGGTCCCTATACGAAACGCCACAACTAGCTGAACTGTGTTACGTGGACTGGCGGTGTGAGACGGGCAAACCATTGTGTGCCTCATAGCCAGCACAGCTGGCCGTAACGTAACCTCCCCCAACACTCTTATGAGCGTCGTACAGTTCCCCGCACCTCGGGGACAATTCGACTGCCCAAAATGAGGACAGGCCGCCCCAGCCATGGCCGCTTCTCTTCTTTTTTTCTCCCCAAAAAAGAATGGAAATCTTTCAGCTGGAGGCCATAAATGTCCACGTCGGGGGAGGGGGGGTCCATTTCCAAGGGGAAGACACCGCGGAGACCACATCCTGCCCAAAGGGGAGGCAATTGTGTTGAAATACGTCACATGGTCTTACCGAGTCTTGTCGGCAGTGTCGCATGTGGAGAAGTCCCCGTAGTAGGTCCTACCCTGAGGAGATGGAGCTCTACAAACACAGCGACCGGTGGCAGAAACTATGCCCAAGGAAGATGCGGGTTTACCAACAGGGAAACCGTCTCATGGAAGACACATCGCATGGGGTTACAAACAGGCAACCAGTGCATGTGGAGCACATACCCCAGTACAGGGCCTAATAGCATACGTACTGGGCCGGCATTGAGTTTCACTGTGAACTCGCCTTCCACAGGGCTAAGGAGGAAGGACATCCAGGGTCCATGATCTCGTGAACACAGCTGGGGGGTAACAAGTGCATGTCTCCCCCTCCAGGAGGGGAAAGGCGCTATACGCAAGTGGTACACCTGGCCAGTTGTCCGCCAAATTACCTGTTCGTACCTAACAACACACGGGACAAACCAGCTCAACCTGGAGATTGAGGAACCTCGCAAAGATATTGGGTGTTGCCCAGCCCGCTGTTCTACAGATGTCTGCTAAAGAGGCGCCATTGGTCAGGGCCCAGGAGGCCACCACACTCCTGGTAGAGTGTGCTAGTAGCCCCAAGGGGGCGGCACATCCTGGGCGTGATGTGCCAAGGTGATGGTGTCAATGACCCACTGGGCGATCCTCTGTTTGGAGACAGCGCTCCCTTTCCGCTGTCCTCCAAAGCAGACAAAGAGCTGCTCAGAGTGTCTAAAGCTCTGCGTGCGATCCAGCTAGGTGCGCAAAGCGCGCACCAGACACAGCAATGAAAAGGCTGGGTCTGCCTTCTCCTGGGGCAGCTTCGCTTGCAGTTTCACCACCTGATCCCTAAACGGGGTTGTGGGAACCTTGGGCATATAGCTCGGTCGGGGCCTCAGGACCACGTGAGAGTATTCCGGACCGAACTCCAGGCACGTGTTGCTGACAGACAACTCCCGCAGGTCCCCTACCCTCTTGATGGACGTGAGCTCAGTCAGGAGGGTAGTCTTCAAAAGAAGTGAGTGACTCGCAACGACTTGAGTCACTGCTGACTCCAGAAGAGGCGGCGGCGGGCAAGTTGCGACATGCGACGCAAGCGCACTGTACCCTACCATCGCCGTGTTGTCCGTCTGGACCAACACGTGCTTGCCCTGGATCAACAGACGAAACCTCCGAAGGGTGAGCAATATTGCGAGCAACTCGAGGCAGTTAACATGCCAACGCAGTCGCGGCCCTGTCCCAGAACCCGTGGCTGCATGCCCATTGCACACATTGCCCCAGCCACGCTCTGAGGCGTCTGTCGTAACCACGATGCGCCTGGGGTACTTGCACTAAGGGGACTCCTGCCCGCAGGAATGCAAGGCCCATCCAAGGGCTGAACAGGTAGCAGCAGATCGGCGTGATGCCCACCTCATGACTCGAGTCTCATTCGCATCGACCCGAGAGGCGTCACCACCGTCGAGGATGCCATATGCCCCAGGAGCCTCTGAAAATGCTTCAGTGGGACTGCCGTGCTCGGTTCAGTCAGTTCAGCACTGAGTGCATGCGCTCGTGAGGCGTGCCATCATAGAGACTGAGTCTAACTCTAACCTGAGAAAAGAAATGCTCTGTACTGGGGAGAGCTGCTCTTTCCCCAGTTGACCCGAAGCCCCAACCGGCTGAGGTGCCTGAGCACCAGGTCCCTGTGTGCACACAACAAGTCTCAAGAGTGAGCTAGAGACAGCCAGTCATCGAGACAGTTGAGGATGTGGATGCCCATTTCCCTTAGCGGGGCAAGGGCTGCCTCTGCGACTTCCGTGAAGACGTGAGGCGACAGGAACCGACCCAAGGGGAGGACCTTGTACTGGTGCGCCCAGCCCTCGAAGGCGAACCGAAGAAAGGGCCTGTGCCAAAGAGAAACCGAGATGTTGAAGTACGCGTCCTTCAGATCTACCGCCGTGAACCAATCCTGATGCCGGACTCTCGCTAAAATGCATTTCCACGTCAGCATCTTGAACAGGAGTCTGTGCAAGGCCCGGTTCAGAACTCGCAGGTCCGGGATTGGCCGCAACCCACCGCCTTTCCTTGGTACGATGAAGTAGGGGCTGTAGAACCCCTTCATCTGAGCTGGAGGGACAGCAAGGAAATATACTCTTTTAGACTATCGAAGTGCCCAGGGGCGTTCTCTGCACTCCACCGATGCACAAGGGGGAGAAGCTGCTGTAATGCGCCATAAATCCAACAGTTTTTTTTAGAGGTGAATGGAACGGCAGAGGATTCAGCTTGCTGAACACAACCGCTCGGCTCCGAAGAAAAAATCTGAATGAGTGGTTGCGAGCCAGCTCCTTTTATATCCGTATTTCCAGGGGAGTGGCATGCAAATTCCACTCGCCAATTCCCATTGGCCTTTTCTCAAAGATTTTGAGAATTCAAACGCCCTTGGGAGCCCCCAAAAAAGATTTTGGGGCTCCCAAGGGCGACCCCTAGTGTCACTACATCGACACAACGTCAAGTGAATGATAGATAGGGAACAAGAATTAGCATTATCTAATTAGGATTAACTCCCCTATGAGAATTATAGCAAAAACAACACTAAAGCATACTAAATGATGTGTGACTAAGTGTTTTAATGTACTGTTAGGGTTTTGAAACTCTTTTGGGTGGAAAATATTTCTACCTCAAGTCGTTCAAAAGCTGTGTATGCAAGCATTGACCTCATTCATTGCTGGCAAAGATAGGATTCATTTGGAGGTTTTGTTCGGAAAATATCAATTTTATTCAGCGCTTTGTTTGTTCTCAAAAGAGTGATTCAGTCGTTAATCTGGCATCACTAGTTATTCTAAACAGCCAGTAAATCATTATTGAGATATTGTCCGTGAAAATGTTTCTCGGGTTGGTATATGGTAATCTTCCCATTTAAAGGATTTATTAAAAAAAAATTACTAGGGCACAGTGCGGCGCCCCTGGAGTGTAGTTTTGGAAAAGTAGTATTGGAAATAGTTGTAGATGCCTAATACATTCAAACTTATTTTTTTTGGTGTACCCTGAGGAGACAGATTAACAGTGCAGAAAAATGAATGGTAAAAAAATAAAATGTTTGCTGACAAGCTGACATGAAAGTCGATCTCAAAAATCCCCACTGCCAAAGTAAGAAAAAAACGCTAAGCTGAATCAGTTCATTGATACTTGACAAAAGACAGAGGCACTTGAGATTCACCGACTGACATGTTTGTACACTGGATTTTATATGCACTGTGATATGTGAAGCACCTTTGTAGTGACTTGCATTGAAATGGTAAACATTGCTATAAAGGCCCTTCACTTTTAGAGCCTAAAATAAATACATAGTATATTAGTAAATATACAGTGGCCAAAATGTATTTGGACAGTTTTGGACTCTTAAGCCACACTTAAAATGTACAGTATGAATGTCATTGCATTAGACAACAAAATTCCAAAGAAACTGGCATCTGCTTGTTTAAGACTTAAAGGAATATTCCAGGTTCAATACAAATGACAGTTTTTACAATTGTTTTCACACATTTCTCAATACTGAGAATGCATTTTCAAAACTCTTCACACAATCATCTCTACCAACATTCATACTAGCACAACAGTTAATCTTTCATCCAAAATGCTCTACAACCATCACAACACTTCATGCATATCTCAAAATAAATTCATTTTACCTAAACACTGGCAAACTGTTTCTCCTAATAGAAATACTCTGTCACTCAAAAACACATGACCTAATAAACACAAACAACAGGAATCATTACAAGAAGTTTAATTTAGGCTTACTGTAGGGTATGCTTGTCTTTTTACATATGTAAACCAATATTCTGTTACAAAGCAAGATAGGCACTTCACTGTGTAGAATGTACTCCATTCTACACTAACAGTATGGAATGAATCTCAAATGCTGCAATTTTCTTCAATTTGCTTTACTATATTGTCACGTTTGCATGTGGCACAATAATTCCAAAATAACAAAAAAGCTCAAACTGAAAAAAGTTACATGTAAGTAGTTCTGCAATTTCAATTTACAGTACATCATACTGTCCACTGTAATGTAGGTCTGTTAGGTTCACTTGCAGAATGCATATTTTACCTGTTTGTTGAAATATTCGCACAATTGTTGCCACTGTTAAGCATGGGAGATTTGGCTGCAGTCTAAGGCAAGCTTCTCTCAAAGATAGACCATGGTTTATCACATGATCAATAATAGTAGCCCTTATCTCATCAGAGACTACAGTTCTTGGTCTTGCCCTCATTGGTCTTCGACCACACATTTGCACTCCTCTCCTTCTCCTGCCAACTCCTCTTTCTCTGTTACCTACTTGTTGATCCATGCTTGCAAAAGGAACTGTTCCAAAAACTTATTTTGTAGAGATGGTAATGGCATAGAAGACAAAACACCTGGGTAGGTCTTCAGCTGAAACGGAAAAGTTTTTTTTTTATTATTATTATTATTATTTATTTATTTATATCATGGATATAAGTATAGTATTATTATAGAAATATAGAAAATTCTTTAAAATTTAGATTTGTGTGAGGTTTTGAACTGTAGTTTAACAGTATTGAAAACAGAACGCAAACAAGTGCAAAAAAGCTTCTTTTGTATAAAGTTTGCTGGTTGTTGTGAGTGAGTGACAAAAGATTTCATGATTTTTTAAAGATGTGGTCACTGAATGGATTTTGTGTTAAAGCAATGAAAACTGATCCACAGTTTAGTCCACATAGACTGATGTTTTGCAGATTGTATCGAGTTTTGAAAATGTGTTCTCAGTATTGAGAAATGTGTGAAAATTATTGTAAAAAATTGTAAGCTTAACCGACAGCTTTGTAGCATAATATTGATTCCCACAAAAATATATTTTGACTTGCCCCTCCTTTTCTTAAAAAATAAAAATAAAAAAAGCAAAAATCTGGGTTCCAGTGAGGCACTTACAATGGAAGTGAATGGGGCCAATTTGTAAATATTAAAATACTCATAAGTATTTCATAAGTGTATCCACAATACATAATATGCGTGTTAACATGATTTTAGTGTGATAAAATCACTTATTAAACTTTTCTGTGTAGAGTTATAGCCAATTTTACAACTCCGTTGCCATGATGATCTAATGTTAACACTTAAACCCTAAAATGACTGTAAAAATGACAATTTTATAGCTGAAATATTACGTTTTAACAGAAGAATTAATGTAAGTGCTTTTGTAAAATGATAAGCTTCACATTTCTACCTTTAAACCCTCCAAAAATTGGCCACATTCACTTCCATTGTTAGTGCCTCACTGTAACATTGACGTTTGCTTTTTTTTTTTTAAAGAAAAGGATTGACGAGTCCAAATAATTTTTTGTGGTAATCAACTTTATGCCACAAAATGCTGTCGATTCAGTTCAACTTGTATTGAACCCGTAAAATTCCTTTAAGAACAAACCTAACATTTTAAAGCCATTTTTGCAATGACTTTTGAGCAGCTGGTCCCCAGGTGATTTAGTGGTTGTATGAAGTCATTTCCCCTCTGGTTCACACAGGTGTCCTAGCAGAGTAACTACATGTGTAGTTCATCATATTAACTATATACATGTTCAACTAAGATTGACAACTAGAAAGCATCCAAATACTTTTATCTTAATTATGAACAATATATCTATTGTTTTATAGTTTTAAACCTAACAAAAAAAATGCCATTTAGTTTTTGTAGTTGGCTTGGGATATTGTGTTATATAGTACAAAAACATGCCTACATTTCTAAGTGTGGCTGCAGTGTCCACTGTATAGCTAAACAAAACAAATAAAAATGGATTTTACTGCATCAAAATGTTTCGAGTTCACCTGTCAGTGCCATTCAACATCGTCTCATGGGTGTTAGAACTGAATATGCTGGAGATCGATGAGCGTACAGCTACACAGTACTCCAGCAGTAACTCCAGCCTGCCCACTGTACCTGGCGAGGGGGCGAGAGGGGTGGGTCAGGTGGCCAGCTGGGCCGTCAGCTTTGAGAGACTGCTGGAAGACCCCACAGGCGTGCGCTATTTCACAGTGAGTAAACAAGCACCATTCATACCCACAGTCACATTGAGAGTATGCATCGAAAATTAATGGATAACTGGGGAAGGTATTGATTTACTTTGTTGATTGCAGTGTAGGTCTATCTCACTAATGGTTCTTCAAATACTATATAGAGTTTACTGGGTGGAATATTTGCTGTAATGAATTATATATTACTTCACATTGCTTTACAATGGTATTATCACATTAACCTTCATGTTCTGCTGAGACTGACTTTTGACTTTTTATGTTTGGGGTCCCAATGATGTATGTAGGTATAAAAATATTGCAAGTCCTTTCAAAATTAACATCGTTTCTGGGGTCTCTGAGACCCCAAACATAAGTAATGTAATATATTTTATTGAGGACAATTGAAGTCTATTACAGTGTCAAGTTTATTTTTCTATTTAACTCATTCTCATAAGATTAGTAAAAGTCAAGAAGTATCAAACAGATACAAAGTTCAGACTTCAAAGAACATAAGTTAAAAATAAACCATTGCTTGGTTATATTCCAGCAGATTCCAGACAGGCTAGCTGTCTTTCTGTGCTTTTATATGAAAAAAGCAGAAGCGGTTTCCTAAAAATAAGCCAGTTTTTACGCACACGTCATATCCTTCTGCACTTACTGACTTCTTAATAAACAGAGTGCTTAGGAGAGCTGTTAACATATTGCTTGGCTCTCACCTGCAGCTCTTTTAGAACAATGTTTCATGTTTGTTTACCAACCACGCAACACAAGTAATTCAATGCCAATTCATTGTGAAATGAGTAAAACCAGAAAAAAAGTGGGGAGGAGAAAAACAACCCACGGTATGAGTCACTGTAATTATAGGGAAATGAAGAGGTGTGGAGCTTGTTTTATCAGGGGGGCTGAAATGGTGGAACAGTTTGCAGGGAAAAAGAAAACTGGCATTTGACTATTTAGGTGAGAATGCTCTGAGACTGATAAAACTGTGAATTCCTGATTTGGTGGCCAATGGAGATGCCAGCCAGAACACCCAAAAGAAATTGTCTTTATTTGATTTTAATAATGATGCAGCTGTGTATGTCCATGGACTCTAGTAAATTCAGGCTTGGCACATATTCTGGTATCAGTGCAGATGGTGCAGATGAGAATCTGAAATGTGAACTGATCTGTATTCAACACAGGCGTTTCTGAAATCTGAGGTCAGTGCTGAGAACATCTTATTCTGGCTAGCATGTGAAAAGTTTCGCAAGATACCTGCCAATCAAACTGAGCAGGTAAGTCACCACAAATAATGATGGTCCCATTCTACTTTAACATTATAGTTCCTTATCTTTCTTTATTTCTGCAGAAAAAATTAATTATACACATATTTGTGACTTGCATTTGTACCAACATGTACCGGTACATACAAGTGACAATTATCATGTGTTGGTATAAAATTGTGCCTTTTCTTACCATAGTTGAAGAGAGAGGCTCTCTCAATTTACAACAGCTTCCTGTCCAGCAGCGCGACGAGTCCCATCAATATAGATGACAGGGTACGAGTGGAGGAGAAAGACATACAAAACCCCCATTCTGACATCTTTCAAAAGGCCCAACAACAGGTATGTGACATAATACCCTAACATAGAGTTTCCAAATAGTGGGTTCACATATCCCTATAGATTGTGATAGAAATGACAATGGCAATTAAATAATAACAAAAAGATTTTTCAAATAAAATGAAAACTATACTCTGATTTAAAAAAGATTTTAGTGTTTTAAGCTTCTGCCAGACTTAAAGGGATAGTTCACCCAAAAAGGATCATTTACTCACCCTCATGCCATCCCAGGTGTGTGTGAATTTCTTTCTTCTGTAGAACACAGGGATTTTTAGAAGAATCTCTCAAATCTGTTTGTCCATACAATGCAAGTGAATGGTGACCAGAACTTTGAAGCTCCAAACATTTGATATAAAAAGTCACATCCTTGCACATACATGCATCAACATATTTCAAAATACAACAAAATGGTTTTATTTACTGTATATGTTCATGACCATATATAAGGGTTCTGTACGGAAAGGCATATAGCATATTAGCGTAAGGGTTGGGGTAGGGCTAGGGTTAACAGTGTACTTACAGAGTAGCTACAGATGTAATTTAATGCAGGTACTTTAAATGCAAGTACAATGCAACAACACTTATTTACATAAAAAGTACATTGTATCAAATGTTTAAAGCATGATTTTTTTCATGGAAAGGTAAGCAAAAAAATTGTCCTACACCCTGAGAGATATTAATGAAATAAGTATCGTAAGATATCTCACCTGTCTCTGTGACAGCTCTAGACTCTGTAAACAGCAAACAAAAATGTGTCCGCGGACAATAATGCTCTCGACCTGTCAATCATTTTGCACGTTCTCATAATGTTGTAGTTGCAGCGAATTATTGAGACTTGCTGCCATTTTTAAGGCATGTTGTTCATAACAGTTGTCAGTTGAGGGCGCTATTTTGCTGTTGTTGTTTTTTAACAACCGTTTCTGCACGATGTCTGTCTCAAAGCTCGTTTGGTATCTCTGGAGTGCGGGTTTTGGAAAGAGGGGGCGTGGCTAATCCAAAGGCTCAGTCTCTTGTAAGTAGAACGGCTGAAATCGCTTACAGCACCTTTAAGTACATCGTAGTTAAAGACACCATATAAGTGGGTTCCATTATTTCAAAAATAATACCTACGATACAGCAACAAACATATTTCATGTATCTTTTATCTGTTTATATTTTATTTATTTTTTATAGGTCACCTTATTTTTGGATCATTGGTCATCTACTCTGTAAACACTGCTGCAGGTGTCATGATGGCATTGAGATGGCTTACATGATGGCTCATTCACAGACTATTTAATGTTTTAAGATTAAGTTCGTTTTGATTTGGATGTGACCAAAAGTGGTGATATCGGAGTCAGTTAGTTGTTTACACTATAATCAGACCATCCACTTTCTTTAGCTCATCCCAATCATAGCGATCTGCAGAGACCTGCTGCAAGCATGAGAGGTGGGCAAAATGGGCATTATCGTATTGATAGAATGATAGCCTAATGAGTGAATCAGAACTTAGTGGAGCCAATGCCTCCTCTCCTGTGATGTTTTGCCTATATTTTGAGGTTACCCCCTTGCATTCACGCCATGCTTTTAGGAGTTTAATGAGAGACACTGGCTCCCTCAGAAACTTTTTCCGCTGATGTGAAAAGGGTCTGTCTGTGTCCTGCAAGACTACTACAAGACATACACGGCACGCCCCTTACGACAAGTTACGGCCCCTGTAAATAACAGGTGAAATGCTAAAGTTTTGCAACAGCTGAATGCCACATTCATACACTGTATTTGCTGTGTTTGAGTATCCCTACCCCTAATCTTTACCCTAACCCAGTGGTTCTAAATTTTTTTGGGTCACGCCCCCCTTTGAAACAAGAAAAACGTTCACGTCTGACGCAGGACCTTTTCTAGGTTTAGGCGAACTAGGCGGTCACCTAGGGTGCCACCAACAGCTGGGACCCCCCCCCCTCCAAATAATCTAATCAAAAATAATTTTGTTTTTACTGAAAAAACTACTTTTAAAAGAATAAATTACATTTTCTTTCATCTTCATTTGACAAAAAAGGTTTTATTTACAAATACAATGAAAACTGAATGAAAAGTTACACTTCACTCCAGGGAGCGCTTGGCCACTCAGAAAACAGAATCCATCATTCATCCGCATTTTACTACCAGAAAGTTTTATATCTCATTGGAGACAATTTTACTCAAGAATAGTTATTTTTTTAATAAAAACTGGTAATCGCAAGGATTCATACCTATGAATGGAAATAAGCTTCAGCATTCTCTATAAAATAATTTTTTTAATCCTCATCCAGTAATAATAAATGACTGTGATTGTCGCATCCTAGCCAGCGCTGAAAAAAGTAACAAGTATCACGTGACAGCGCCGTCTACGCGCTGTTTCGGTAGCGGTCAGGACCTCTGGATAATAATTTGCACCTGATTAATGATACTGATAAACTTGAATAAAAACAGACCTTTCCGCCGTCATTTACTCACCCTCGTCGTTCAAAATCAGTTGATTACTTTTTCATCCGTGAAACACAAGATTATGGAAGAGAGGATTGTGAAAGTACACATAAAAACGCCATTAAAGTTGTCCATAACACTCGTGCCTTAGATTTAAATTCTTCTGAAACCAAATGATAGTGTTGTGTGAGAAACGGTCCGAAATTTAAATGTTAATTCACCTCGTCACTCATTTGAAACTGGCACGAATGCAAGAATGACCTTGTTTACATGAACGCACCTGACATCAACGCTTTGGGCTGTTGAGAGCTGCGCGCGCAGAACGCACTGCGGTACCAGGTGAAAGTTTATACAAGGCAGGAGAAAAGGCAGAGGAAAAGAAATTGCGCACATCAGTTCTTATGTGTATTTTCACTATTTTTGTTGAATGTGTGAAAGTGAACGAGATTTGAGGGCAGGTCAGTCTTCCGTGCACCACTCGCCTACGGGGCAAGCCCCACACTTTGAGAACCACTGCCCTAACCACAGATATTAAGACAATGAAAAGTTTATAGCTAAAATGCTAACCGGTTAGCTTGTGAGCAAACTGGAGAAAACAGAACAGAGAAATGTTTAATGTCACCATTTATATCTTCGGTTTAATAATATGATATGTGACATATAATTTAAAAGTTATTCTGTGGTTGTTCCTTGTCATGCCGGATGCAGACAGATACATTGGTGCTGTTGGACAGTGTTGCTTTGGATATATGACTGTTATATACACTATCTGAGCTCACATTTCATAATAATGTATTTGTTTTATTTATGTATAGTCAAATTTTTACCGAAACCTTTTTAAAGGAGGCACTACCTCCCTTGCCTCCTCTAAGAAAACGACACTGCTGCATCTCAAAAGCAAGCAAGTTACTCTCTTTCTACACTGCTAGTGATGTGGTGTGAAAAACCAGACCACTCCTATTACCATTAACAAATTGGTCTTCACTGCAAGCGAGCAATATCGTGAGCACCATTTTAAGTGTGCTGTACAATCAATGTCAAATGCTTTCATCCTTGACAACGCGACAACAAATCAGTAGAGACTGAGATTTTGCATCACTCTGGCAAGCAAAATAAGATCAAAAGCCAAGGAAAAATTATATGAAAGCAGATGCTGTCGTAGTTGCGCTATTTAGTGAAGCTTAAGGACAAAGAAATGTATATTACTGGGTATATCTTTTCATTCTACGCTCAAAAGTGACAAAGAAGCTTTTGTAATGTTGTATGCATTGAGGCAAACCACTTTAGTTTGAGAGAGACAGCAATCACGACTCAATTATCCAGTGCTACTAAAGGCAATTAAATCAAGAGCCCACACTCTTTTGACTCCCTCTTGAGAAGTGTCCTAACATATCTTCTCATTTCCCTTCCACCCTCCCTCTCTCCCCCTACAGATCTTCAAGCTGATGAAGTTTGACAGCTATACTCGCTTTGTGCGCTCTCAGCTCTATCAGAGCTGCATGCTGGCTAATGTGGAGGGCAGGCCTCTGCCCGGGCTGGACTCTCGTGGCAAACCCCTCACTTCAACAAAATACACCAGCAGTACTTCACCCAGACAGCAAGCCAAGACCGACAACAGAAATAAGGAGGTATGGAACCCATGAAGGTGCTAAGTCAAGGTTGCACTCATGCCCTGCAGATGGATAGGGTAGACTGCTGAAAAACAAAACTTAAACCAGGTTAAGATGGTTTTCTGGTCTTAGCTGGTTTACAGTAAGATGAACAAGCTGGTCTTCTGCTGGTTTAGCCAACTGTCCAGTTGGACTCTCAAAAGTACACAGAAGTGCCAAAATTTTTGGCACTTACAACCAGCAAACCGACCAGCCTAACCCGCAAACCAGCTCAGGCTGGTTTAACCATTAAATGGATACCTCGGATCTTTAGAGACACGGGACCTCATTTCACCCCCTGTGCCTCATCCATTTTTTGGTGTTGTGCCCACACCTCTTTAGTATTCCTCAATCTATCTCTTATAAATAGTGTGACACAAAAAAAAAAAAATTTGCAAAAAATAAATAAAATAAAAATAATAATGGTTTAAGTACCAAAAATGTATAGGGACCCAAGGTATATAAGAGTATAGTTTTTTGTTTTTGCGCTTCCATAAATTATATTGTTTTATAATTATTACATATATATAAGTTTACTATCACAGGATATCTATTTCTTTGTGTATTACAAGAGAAATTGATACTATATTCATACATATAAATACTATATCATGTTGACTTTCTGTGCAACAATGAACTATCAACAATGGTGAAATATCAGTATTTTATATGAATATACACATACATAATATACAGTTGTGCTCAAAAGTTTGCATACCCTGGCAGAAAGTGTGAAATTTTGGCATTGATTTTGAAAATATGACTGATCATGCAAAAAAAAAAACAGTCTTTTTATTTAAGGATAGTGATCATATGAAGCCATTTATTATCACATAGTTGTTTGGCTCCTTTTTAAATCATAATGATAACATAAATCACCCAAATGGCCCTGATCAAAAGTTTATATACCCTTGAATGTTTGACCTTGTTACAGACCACACACAGGTTTACATGGCAATTAAAAGGTTAATTTCACACACCTGTGGCTTTTTAAATTGCAGTTAGTGTCTGTGTTTAAATAGTCAATGAGTTTGATAGCTCTCATGTGGATGTACTGAGCAGGCTAGATACTGAGCCATGGGGAACAGAAAAGAACTGTCAAAAGACCTGCATAACAAGGTAATGGAACTTTATAAAGATGGAAAAGGATATAAAAAGATATCCAAAGCCTTGAAAATGCCAGTCAGTACTGTTCAATCACTTAAGAAGTGGAAAATTTGGGGATCTCTTGATACCAAACCAAGGTCAGGTAGACCAAGAAAGATTTCAGCCACAACTGCCAGAAGAATTGTTCGGGATGCACAAGGAGCACAATACTTGTTGACCCTCTCCAAACATAGTGCTTATGGTTGTGACCATAAAGCTCTATTTTGGTCTCGTCACTCCAAATTACAGTGTGCCAGAAGCTCGGCGGTGTGTCAAGGTGTTCTCGGGCATATTGTAACCTGGCTTTTTTGTGGCATTGGCTTCTTTCTGGCAACTCGACCATACAGCTCATTTTTGTTCAAGTATCGTCGTATTGTGCTCCTTGAAACAACCACACCGTCTTTTTCCAGAGCAGCCTGTATTTCTCCTGAGGTTACCTATGGGTTTTTATCCCGAACAATTCTTCTGGCAGTTGTGGCTGAAATCTTTCTTGGTCTACCTGACCTTGGCTTGGTATCAAGAGATCCCCGAATTTTCCACTTCTTAATAAGTGATTGAACAGTACTGACTGGCATTTTCAAGGCTTTGGATATCTTTTTATATCCTTTTCCATCTTTAAAGTTTCATTAACTTGTTACACAGGTCTTTTGACAGTTCTTTTCTGCTCCCTATGGCTCAGTATCTAGCCTGCTCAGTGCATCCATGTGAGAGCTAACAAACTCATTGACTATTTATACATGGGCACTAACTGCAATTTAAAAAGCCACAGGTGTGGGAAATTAACCTTTAATTGCCATTTAAACCTGTGTGTGTCACCTTGTGTGTCTGAAACAAGGCCAAACATTCAAGGGTATGTAAACTTTTGATCAGGGCCATTTGGGTGATTTCTGTTATCATTATGATTTAAAAAGGAACCAAACAACTATGTGATAATAAATGGCTGCATATGATCACTATCCTTAAATAAAAGACAGTTTTTTGCATGATCAGTCCTATTTTCAAAATCAATGCCAAAATTTCACACTTTCTGCCAGGGTATGTTATTTCTTACTCAAGGTGGCACTGATGTTTCAGTGATTGATTTGATTTACATTTGACATTGCTATTTGACGAAGAAACAACATCGAAGTAAACTTATAGCAAGTGTAACACATGAAAAGTATATGACTGTTGTCATTTGGGTTTATTACTGAAATAATGTAAGTTGTGCATATATTTAGACTCCATGAGTGCCTGAGAAAATACACATAAGTTACACATACATTACACATGTGTAGATTATTTGTTATGTGTAGCTCAATATGTGTTTAACAGCCAGCATCTCATGAAATTTCAGTGTGAAATTAATGAATCCTGTTCTTCATTTGCCCTAATTTGTTGCCCTAATTTGTTGCAAATATATCAAAATATATTTTATTTTATTGTTTTCTAATTGTCTTCAAAATATTGTTACAGTTTACACTATCTGGATATTTTGTACATCCATTTTTGATAGATATATGTGCCGGGTCTCTAAAGACCCGAATATTTAAGATTGTTTGGGTTAAGATACATTGTTCAGCAGGGCAAGGCCTGGGGATTAGTTCAATCTCTCATTAATTAATGTTTAAAAAGTAGGGCTGTCAATCGATTAACAAGGCTTCCGATTTGGCAACCCCCCCCCCCCCCCCAGCTGGTGGTGGCGCTCTAGGTGACCGCCTAGTTCGCCCATGCCTAGAAACGGCCATGCGTCAGACGGACACTTTTGGAGCATTTCACTTTGGATGCGTCACATCATAAACAGCGTTTTTAGGATGCTGTATCAAATATAACGTGGTTTGAAACTTAGAAAAACACATCTCGAGATACCTGCATTCGGAGTTGCGCTCCCTCCAGCTGTGTTTGAACACAAGAATTCTTCTGTAATGGGAGCCAGCTGGTAGGTAGCTGTGCAGTATGTAAACCTCACTCCCCTGGCCTCAAGAGGTGCACTAGCGACTGACACTAGAGACTGTAGCCTTTAGCCTCCTCGTAATCATGCCCACTTCGCATGCTGGACACGGCAGTTCTAGTCCTGTTCGGAGCGAGTCGAGTAGCACCAGTTACAGTGGTGCCATGACCCGGATGGGAGTGAGGTTTAGGGGGGTGAGTGTGACGGTGGCCAGTTGGTAGGTAGCTGTGCAGTATGTAAACCTCACTCCCCTGGCCTCAAGAGGCGCAATAGTGACTGACGCTAGAGGCTGTAGCCTTAAGCCTCCTCGTAAGCGTGCCCACTTCCCATGCCGGAGACGCCGGTTCGAGTCCCATTCGGAGCGGGTCGATTAGGACTGGTTACACTTCCATATCTTCAGCTGTCTGCTGTGGTTTGTCATCTGTACAGCTACATGTTGCCTGTAGAGCTGGAGTTGCGCCTACTGCCCCCTGCTGACTGAGACTCGTAAAAACACGAAGGAGGTACTACAACGTAGGATTGCTCTAAATGATAGGAAAATTCAGGGGGATGATTAATTGTGTTAATTTTTTGAACACGTTTTTTATACAGTTAATCACAATGAATTAATGCATTAAATCAACAGCCCTGGTAAAAACATAAAATAATGGCAACTTAAAGGTGCTGTTAGCGATTTTAGCCGTTTTGGAACTTTTACGAGACTGAGCCGTTAAATTAGACATCACCCTCCAAAGATAGCATCGAGACAGAGTGCATCTTCTTATGGTTGTATAACACACCAGTAACAAAATAGTGCCCTCAACTGACAACTTTTATGAATATGACAAGAAACCTGAATGTTCAACTACTACACTATGAGAACGTGCAAAATGATTGACAGGCAGAAAGCAAATCAAAATCTTCTAATTGGCTTATCAAAGAATGTGTCCGTGGCCCGCACACATTTTTTATGTGGTTTAAACAGTCTAAAGCTGTCACAGAGTCTGGTGAGATATCTCAGGACACTTATTTCTGTGATATTTTTCAGGGAGAAGAAACATTTTCTGCATACCATTCCATAATAAAATCGCTTACAGCTCTTTTAATTTATGGACTCTATTTCATTGTTCCAATTTCTAGCACAGAATAATTTCATAATAGGAGATTAAAATTAATTTGTTCTTTTCCAGAGGTTAAAGGTCAAGTCAGGAACAGCAGAGTCTGATGATGGGGTAGAGAGGAGAAAGGTCAGTCTGCAAGGCTTGACTGGAAAGGACAAGCGGAAAGAGAAGAGAAGCTCCTGGGGAGGTGATTTTATAATGTCAGAACACAAATGACAGTTTTTACATCAAATTAAATCACTTTTATTGTCACACAACCATATACACAAGTGCAATGGTGTGTGAAATTCTTGGGTGCAGTTCCGAGCAACATAGCAGTCGTGACAGTGATGAGACATATACCAATCTACAACAAACATCAGATTAACACAACACAATTTAAAGTCTAATAGTACACATAATTACACACAACAATATACAAATAATAACATACACTGTACAGTATACAATATACACAATATAGATACACATTATTCAATAAAAAAAAAGTATATATAGTATATATAGAATGTACAGTAGGTTGTAAATGGGACGAACTGAACTATTAAGACTAAATAAATGTAGACATTTTCTACATTAGCCTCAGACTCTGATTTAGATCATGTATTAAATTATCTGTTCTCTGTTGTTCGCACACCCAGAATCCCCAAACGCGTGTGGATTGAAGAGTTTAGAGGTAATTTGCCACTAAGTCTGCCAATACAAGTGTGATACTGTACCTGCCATTCCAGTATGTTAATAAATATCTGTTGTTGCAGGTTGAGAAATTAGTAGCACACTCTGCAGAAGGAAGGGCTGATAAGTACTGCTGTGTCTTCCTGCCTGATGGCACGGCCTCTCTGACCCCGGCCCGACCTGGCCTCACTGTCCGCAGCATGCTCACCGGCTTGTGTGAGAAAAGAGGCCTTCCTTTGAAAGACATCATCATCTATCTGCAAGGCAAAGACAAGGTAAGACCAATTAGACAATAAGTTCTTGACATAGAGTTTCTGATTTACCCATATGCTATATGCCAAAACCTAGTGAGCTTCCAATGGAGGCATTTTAAGGCATCATAGGTACACTTTGATGCTAAGACTGTTCCAAAAGTTAGGCAACTTAAATATGCTGCCTCCTAATCCTTTTAGCCAAATTCTAAGGCAGCATTACATGTTTCCTTTACAGAGAAGGAAATCCAAGCATTGCGACAAGCTCAGTTAAAAAAATCAAAATGGCGGACAGAGCAGGTAGATAGATATATCATTAAATAAACATTTATTTCATTCAGTACTGAAAAGCATGAATAAATATTGTTCATTTTAATGAAAAATTGACAATTTTACACAATATTGTGATTGCTGTGTATTTTTATCCTTATTAGAATATTGTATCTTTAGCTTAGCAACATGCTAGCATCAAACACTTTTGGAATCAATTGCGAATTCATTCTCCCGTGCACTTCGCTTTAGGAACATTATTTGTGTTCCAAATCAGTCACTTACTGTCACACAGTTGAGGGTGACAGTTAAGATGGTACCTTAGGCAGCTGCCTATGTAGACAATAGGCTGCGAAGTAGCCCATTAGGTTTTGGAACAGAACTACTGTCTCTTCATCCTTTTTTTACATTTTTATTACTTTTTATCCATATCATGTCATGGTATAGAAACCCCTGTCTTTGGACCAGGACAGCTCTTTGCTGAAGGACCAGCAGGTGTTTTTAGAACTGAGGGTTACTTTTGCGTGAGTACTGTGCAAACAGAAATACTATTTTTGTCAGCAAACCTTCCTTGGTTCTGTTTAAAGTGTAAACAGTCTGTTTTATCTGTTGTCATCAGATAAAAACAGCTGTTGTCCGTTACTCACCCTAATGTTGCTACAATCCCGAAAGACTTTCTTTCTCCCATGGAACACAAAAGGTGAATTTTGAAGAATATTTTGGCCACTCTTAATTAGGACAGTTTTAAAACACCATAAAGTATCATAAAAGTGGTTGATGCAACTTGTGCACTATTTTGTGCATTATGTTCCAAGACATCTGAAGTAATACAATAGCTTTGTGTGAGGAAAACACAAAGCTCAAGTGAGCTCTTAACTACTGCCTTGATAAACTCGAGAACAGATCAATTTGATTAGAAAACGTATAAAACAGATCTTCCAGTTTTGTGAACTGAATCAAGCAATTCAAAAGAACAATTCATTTATGAAGTAGGCTTTGCTACCTCTCTCAAGAAAATCTTAGAGCTTAGGAGAGCTAGTGTGGATGTCAAGATTTTCTTTAAAAGACAACAAATGTTGGGTCTGTTCCTCACACAAAGCTATCATATGGCTTCAGAAGACTTGGAATGGAATGCACAAGTTGTTTGAACTACTTTTATGATACTTCTTTTTTTTTTTTTTTTGTCACTTTACAGCTCAAGTCCAAATTCACTTTCATTAAATGCAAAGAGTGGCCATGATATTCTTTTTCAAAAAATTATCTTTTGTGTTCCATGGAAAAAAGAAAGTCATAAGGGTTTAACATGACATGAGGGAGAATAAATGATGATATCATTTAAATTTTTAGGTAAACTATATCTTCAATGTGTGTGAGTTGTGTGTCTTGTTCAGTGTGAAGGTAGCATTTGCAGGTAAGACAGTGGCTGTTGTGGTGAAGTCCAATAAGACCCTGCAGGACGCACTTGCCACAATGCTTCAAAAATACCGCCTCAGGTCACAGGACGCCACTGTCACTATGGTGAGTGATGCTCTAGAGCGACCAGAACAAATGCTTCATTTTGTTCTTTGTTAAACAGTTTGACATTTTTTGATGGACCACAGTTGTATACAAGC
This sequence comes from Myxocyprinus asiaticus, assembly GCF_019703515.2. Classification (NCBI taxonomy): domain Eukaryota; kingdom Metazoa; phylum Chordata; class Actinopteri; order Cypriniformes; family Catostomidae; genus Myxocyprinus; species Myxocyprinus asiaticus. Next base: position 25,813,875 of record NC_059381.1, on the reverse strand, counting down.
AGAGATTTTTTTTTCTTTCTGGTTATTAAATTGCTGCTGAAAATCTAGGACACTGCCAGTTTTCAACATCTTAGTGTCTTTCAAAGCCCCTAGAAAACTCAATTTGGTTGATATGCAAAAGATAACTCTTCTTGTGATAGGGTATAGAGCGCAACAGTGACCACCCACTTTTCCAGCAGACTGGGATCTGGGAGTATATTTCTCATTCATTTTCTTCATAAGCATTTCAAAAAATTCTTCAATGAAGACTTTTTAGCCTTGAACCAAACCAAAGCAATAAAGAATGTGTACTTTATGTGTTTTGTGAAGGAATTAACTACTCATCTCATAAAGCATTACACCTGAAATAGCCTAATCAACAACGGTATAATATAAGTAATTGAATATAACTATAAAATACCATATATTCGAAGTTTATTACACTATATACAAAAGTTGCTTGATATTGTAGCGAGACTCGATTACGTCTTTTTCAGTGCTTTATGGGAGTAGACGGTCATGGTTGAGTTGTTTTGTCATAATTCCTGTTTCCATGTTAAAGGTGCTTTAAGCGATTTTAGCCGTTCTGTAATTTCCACAAACTGAGCCATTGGATTAGCCAAGCACCCTCTTTCTAAAACCCAGCACTCCAAAAATACCAAATGAGTTGAGACCCACATGAGCAGAAGCAGTTGTCAAAAGCAACAGCAGCAAAATAGCGCCCTCAACTGACAACTGTTATGAACAACATGGCAAAAAAATTGAAGTAAGCCTCAATAATTTGCTGAAACTACAATAATATGAGAATGTGCAATATGATTGACAGGTAGAAAGTGTCAGAGACAATTTATCTATGTAGAAAATAAAAAGGAACCATACTGCTGCGCTCTGTTTAGAATTACTATAGTAATACTGCGCACTAAATGCTAGTAAGAGAACCGGTCATTTAATATAATCCTGATTACTTCTTATTTATAGTTCTTGGAAGGCAAAAGTGTATTGATATTCCTTAAATATTATATTTTTCTTCTTCTTCTTGAAGGTGCCTAAATCCAACACTTCTGTTACGTGATCATATTCTCACACCACTTTAATCATTGTGTTCTTTATTCTCAGAGTGGAAGTGGACAGATCGTAAATATGAACACAGCTGTCACCTCTCTGGCCAATAAGACACTAATTCTTGATAGAGGTATGGATATTAGGTCATGCTTTGCATCTTATGGGTTGCACCTCAGCAATACTAAGCATCCAGATTTACCAGAGAACTAATACTTGCCATAACTACATGTCCCTGAATGAACAAAGATCTAAGGCATTGCCTAGAGCCACTGAATTGACTGAATGGGAACATTAGTATCCATTCATCTAGGGTTAGATGTACACACAGTAAAGATGTACTATAACAAACTAATACTTCTATGAGCAAAAGTTAATTATAAATCTGAAATTATTTTGGGAGGGATTCTCATAAAAACTTAACCACTAAATCAATAAACAGGTTGAGTTTCAAAGATGTATAAAAAAACAATATAACAGACAATTGATTTTCTTAATGCGAGTATATTATAGAGCTATATAAACCAAAAGTGCAATATCAGAATCACAAACTCAGAATAACATATCCCATAAACCAATCATACAAACTGAACCCCAAATGTATACAAAACAAAATTAAAAATGCAAAGAAAATATAGTTCTGATCAGAGTCTGGAGAGTTGCATACTTTGAAAGTGATGAAAACTTCTCTGAATTAGTCCGTAGATGAATGATGAAAATTTGTATTCGATGTTGATGCAATCAGTTCTTTAACATCATTAACGGTCTGAACCAAAATCCTCTTATCCACACGATAACTCCAGAAACAAACAGTAAATAGTCCCCTCTTCGTGAGTAATATCCATTTTAGATGTCACAAAGTTAAGAGACATAAAGCAGGCAAAGTCGTTTCTTTCAGTCTTTAAAATATGCTAGGCAATAGCAAATGCATCATTAGGTACAAAAAAAGGTAGAAACAGGAAAGCCTTTTTAATAGAGCGTGAAGCAGTATGTTTCTCAATCAAAATATCAGTCACGTTGGTTTGTATCCACGTGCATCCATACTTTTCTCTTTCCAACAACCTCACTTCCTCTACTACATCCCTGTATTTAAACCTAACCCACAGCAACATTAGATTTTTTGCAACATTATAACAACAGAGGTAACGCTTAACTGTTACAGTACTTTAAAATATATTGTGTTGTGCTTTTGGCAATTTTCTTTGAGCTTTTGCTTGAATGGATCAGAAATTATCTAAGTGATTTGCGAGAGCCTCAAGAGTTCTGGCCACTGTGGAAAACATGTCAGAATACATTTGTGATGTTGTGGGGCCCTTCACTGTTTCCATGTGCAGCATTAAACCTTTCACACTGGACAGCGTTCTGAGCCACTGTAACTGAATGCATAGCTAGTTTGGTTTTTAAATTTGATAAATATGCAGTAGGTAGGTGAAATGTATATATCATATTTCTACATTGGAAAATGATTGTTCCTTCTTGCTTTCTGGAATCAGTCTTCTTAATTAATCTATCTCACAGGTGTTGATCAGGCCAGCAGCTCAAAGGGCACCTTCTCACCTTCTTCATTACAAGTGAGTATGGCTTTACTGCTTTAGGACGATAGAACTTAATTGCTCTGTTCCAAAATCTAGTGATCTGCCTACCTAGACAGCATTTTAGGACATCATAAGTGTGCTTCCTACACAAAAACTTTTCCAAAAGGTACCTTCTTTTGGCAAATTCTAAGGCAGCATCACATTTACCCTTTGCAGAGAAGGCAATTCCAGAATTACATGATCAAATGAAAAATTAGTTGCTGAAAATGTAGAATGTTCCAAATCATTCACTTATGAAGTTCTATGTATCCATCACCAGGATCGAAGAGGTGCTGTGGATGCAAACATGTTCCCTCCAGGAATTTCCAGATCAACTGCCAGACAGAGGAACCCTGGATTGAGGAGAACATATGACATGGAGGGTGAAGTATAAAATTGCTAATACTTGCTAGTCTGTTTCTTATATTCCAACACATCTGTTTACTTAAAAGTGTATTTCTGCACTGGTGGAATGTTTAGGTTTGGTGGAGTTGTTAAACCGAGCTCAGTGTTGCAGTGCTGATGATCAGAGAGGTCTCCTGAAGAAAGAACATCTGATGATACCTCAGTTTCTCCAGTTAGGGGATGAAGTGGAGGAAACAGAGACAAGCAGATCACTGGAGTCCTGCTCCAGCATGGGGTCTTTCGAAGCGAGTGCTCCTGCTGCTTCAATACAAGCAGACCCATTAGAGGAGAGACTGTCTGAAAGTGGGAGCTCTAATCCAGCTCGAGAAACTGTGGTGTGAGCTATAGCTGAATGGTCGTGTTGCATCACTTGCTTCAGTGATAAGTCACACAACATAATACAGGATGTTTGAGTAATGTGAACATGTGATGGTATTTAAAGTCAACATGAAACCAAAATTGACCCAATTCACTTACTTAATACACAGTCCTGGTCTTATTGTGCATAATTCATTGGTACATGTTATTCAAAAGAGAAAAAAGTTTGTCTTCATATTCTTTTATCAAAATGTAAGAACTGGCTTCGCCCCTAAAACAGCATTTTGGTATAAAACCACTTTTCATGATCCAATCAATTCCGAATGGATAAAATGAAGTCCCCCCATTCTCTTTGAATATCCGATGTTCTCGGAAGTACATTATATTTTGGAAGTAAAATGGGTTGCGAATGCCATTTCATTTAGACTTTAATTATGGACACTTGTCGTTGGGACTTTTTTGATAACAGGAAATGCTATGAAATATTGTTTACAGTAGATGTGATTCTGCACAATGTTAATGCCCAGCTGCTTGTATTTATTTCAAATTGATTGACCTAACAACAATACAGTTTGTTTTCATGAAGACATGGCTTGCATTGTATACTTGCTTTAAAGGTTTCATCGAGGTTGTTGAAACCTAAACCACAAGTTCGAGGTTGACAAATGGTGTAAATCAGTGGTAAAAAAAGAATAGGTCTGTTCTTATAGGGTTTTGGACAGCAAAGACAAAAACAATGCTAAATGCAAGTAATTAAATGCGACTTAACATATAAGTAAGGGACAATCCATGGCTAGTTGTGCGTTAAATGATTTTAATGTGGAGGAAAAGAACCTCCTGATGCGAAGCGTGTGCATTAATCATTTAACGCACACATAGCCGTGGATTATCCCACTTATACCATGGTCACTTGCCAGCATTGATTAGTTATAGCTGTTATTGATTTTCAAAGCACAAATTTTGACATGCTGAATAAAAATAATGGTTAACTTTATGTAAAGGTCATTAAATTTAGAGTTCTGCCTGTTCTAAATCGGTCACAGAGGTAAAGTAGTGTGATAATATTACATTTATTTGAATGAATTAAATAAAAAGCTGTACGAATAATTGGAAAAATGGACGTGAGTTCTTTCAAAACTGTGATTTTAAATACTCAATCCAAAAATAATAATAGCCACATAATGTAGAAGAGTTGGCACTCCTCCTTATAGGTACACATGTTGAGCAGTACAGCAATAGTAGATGATTTTTTATCATATTACAATTTAAATCATCTTGCCTCCTCTTACTGGACGGTGAAAGACACATTTAAAAGGTCCTGGTTACCTTCTGTCCCCCTCATTGCAAGACAGCTTAATGTCAAACCATACTTTCCTTACAAGCGCTTTTGGAGAGTAATACGGGGGCTGATGAACACTGTTGTCTTTTCCGTGTTTCCTGTAACACTTCACATTTGATATAAAGACGGCACTGCATGACTTCATGATGTTGTTTTGTGATGTGACGTGTCATGTAATCCCAGTTATGAGACTATATTAGCGTCCAGAGGTTGTTTGAACAGGGGCATAAAACTCTCGCACACATGGTAAACAATGTGTCATTACAGAGGACAGCAGAGAAGGTGCATTCATATAGAATGGTGAATACAACTGACTGGAACTACCAGTGCATTAAACAGTTTTAACGCACACATTCCAGCCAGTCAGAATGGAGGATTCGAACCATGGTATAATAATGCGTAATAGAATGGCAAAACTAATAGGCTTTTTTCCTTTTAAAAGGAAGGAGAAAACGCTTCCTGTACTTTGATGATCTCCCATAAAATGGTCTACCCGTGAAATCGCCATGTTGCTTCCGAAAGTTCATGAACCCAGAAATCGACCCCATTTATCCAAACTATTGACAAGTGCCATCGCCCATCAGACATTTTTGCATCAATTCAAGCATGAACATACTTCTCACTAGTGCTACTGATAGCGCATTGTGCAAGAAACCTCAGAGACACGGGTTCTGGAAACCAGGAAAGTAATGTGGAAACCAGGAAGTAACTGCGTTCACATAAACAATAGTCAGTGTGATTCGGAGGTTGCATTTTGGCTCTAAAATTACATTTTTACTCCACTGATGGTTAGGCTTATGGTTGTGATTTGGTTGATAAAATATGCATTCCTGTTGACTGTATTACATCATTTACAACTACTCTCTTTTAGAACCCCTTTGTGGATATTTCCCCCAGCAGAATTTTTGTCCTTCTGTTACCAAATTCACATTGTGATCAGTTAGATCAATCTTTTGTCATTGATGTAAATGGCCTTGCATGCAATTCTACTTTCAGGTATTTGGGGACAAATTTATATTTTACTTAGTAGAAACTAACTAAATGAGGTAGACAGGTTGCATGACATGCCCTCATCCTCGAAAACCAAGAACAAGACAAAGCAAGATTAAATACAACCCAGACTACATTAAATACAGGTTATGGGTTTGTTTCTGTGTTGGGTTGCCACTTAATGTTCAACGCAAAATCTGGGTCATAAAGCAAAGCCAGTTCAAACCACATTGGTATTTCTGGAGATCTATAAAGTGGGTCATAATAACTTCAAAGTAGCTATTAAGTATTAAGCAGCTTGTGAGGACAATAATGGCAGGGCTGTAAGAAGCTCTATATATGCTATACAGTGTATTCTGTCTCGCTCAGCCTGGGCGTCTATTCCAAAGACATGTAATTGTCCTGAAGGTGAACAAAGAGAGAATGACAATAATGGAAGGAGGTAAAATAGGAGGGAGGGAGAAGTTAGTAAGGAGCTAATGCATGTTGTTTAGTCAGCAAAGAAAACACACACACACACACACACAGTCTTCCTCTTTCTTTTATGAACCTTGTCCTCATGAAACTCTTCATCAGAGGTTATTTGCTCTAAATCATTTTGGTTTCTGAATAGACACTGGCAAAAATGTAATTGGTCGGTTTTAGAATCCAACTTAATCAGGACTGCCTCAGAGGACCAGCCCCACAGTTACAGAAATAATAGAGAGAGAGAGAGAGAGAGAGAGAGAGAGAGAGAGAGAGAGAGAGAGAGAGAGAGAGAGGAATCTGGAAGGTGAGGATTCTGCCTTACATCACTGAGCATCTCTGAGGATACGGCTGTTACATTTCCAACTGGTTTGCAAAGGGCCATTTTCTGTTGTTTCAAGCAGTACCTATACAAGTGTGTGTCTCTCCTCAATGAGTATACACTGAAATAACAACACGTTTGCAAGGTAAGACCACTTTAACAAACTCCAATATACAATGGATCTAATATTTCATGTTTTATTTGTGTTCAATTGTTTAAACATAGTTTAGTATGTTTAATAAGCCATTTCCCTCATGGGGACCGCTGGCTGGTCCCCACAAGGTAGGTTTTCACAGGTTATACAATGTAGTATAAACATGGTTACACACACACACACACACACACACACACACACACTACTTTCTTTCCACGCAGGTAAACACTTAATGTTATTTAATATATAAAATGCTATTAAACCGTAGCTAATAAATGGATGTTTTTAAAACATTTTTCCAACATTACGTTGTGGTTGTGGGAATTTTAAAATGTCCAGTTTTCAATGCGAGTAGGCCTTTATTTAGGTTAACTTTGCTAAACAATTTGAAAACTTCCAAAAAACTTAATTTGCCAACCTCATAATCAGCTTTTACAATTTGGCATGGACTTTTTCAAAGGAACTTAATTTGAATTCAAGGTATACATTTTTATCAGTATGTTTGTTCCCTTGATGAACCCATTGGTGTTGCTAACACCATGCTGTCCAGTTGAGCAACAATAGTTACATATTGCTAATATTATACAACAAAACATGCTATATATTATATTAATTAAGCTTGGATGACAAACACACACATGTTGGTGCAGCTATCATTATGAGGACTCTCCATAGACATAATGATTTTTATACTGTACGAACTATAGATTCTATCCCCTAACCCTCACAAAAAACTTTCTGCATTTTTACATTTTCAATAAAACATAGTTTAGTATGTTTTGTAAGCAATTTAAATTATGAGGACACTAGAAATGTCCTCATAAACCACATTTATAGCATAATACACTTGTAATTACCAGTTTGTAACCTAAAAAAAAATTCCTTGTAAACCACCTTAACCCACCCCACACACACACACACATACTGTGTGTATATAATATCTGATATTATAACATATGACTGAAATTCTACTTACAAACTGAATTGACACAAAGTGAAAGGTTACTTTTTTTAAGCTTTTTAATGCTATGAATCTCTAAGAAATTTAATTTTTCTATAACGTGCGTCATATGATCATACGGTCAATTATATGTATGAATTAAGATGTCACTTGATATCTGCCTTCTTACCTGACAGATTGCACAATGACAACTACATTCTAAGATAACATTCAAGATAAAACTACTCTCATTAAATGAATGTCCTGTGGTCTATTAGATTTTGTTAGAGCGTTCAGGTTCCTTCCTGACCAAAACTATGATAAAAATCTCCTGTAATTTCCTCTTAAACATTTAAAAGTTTTCAAAGTTTTTGCACAACATGCTCAAACCAGATCGGAGATGAATCAACAGATTGTATTTGACATGGTTTACTGTATGCAACGTCATTGTCTTTCTTGACTCATCTGTGATAGCTTACTTGCCTTGCCTTTGAATTACTCATTAAATAAGATGCAAACTACAAGAAAAAGGGTAAAGTCAGATAATGCTAATTATTTAATTTAATCACAAAGGTTCAGGCAATATGAATGAGTCATGGTAATCATTTTCCATTACTTATATGAATAAACTCAGTAGCTTGTTTGTTTACACTGTAGCATTGGGCATTCTTAATGTTTTCTTGCACACTGTGCACAAGCATGAAGTTTCACTATTCTCTCTTATTAAAAGATGAAAAATCACATTTTGAGACAGAGATCCTTGTAATCTAAATCCACCCGGAGGGACACCGCCCATCAGTCTCATTCGTTCCTTCATCTGTCAGGCTCCTGGTACGGGCATGTTGCCATGGTAATACTGTCTGGTGATGCAGTCGGGAGAGATGTAGAGTCCTAATTTGCTTCAATCCTGGGTTGGATTTTTAATGGCTGCTTCCACATCACGCACTTGTTTGAAATGACTATTGGATGCTGATTATGGATGCTTTTTTTGTGGTCACTTAAGTGCAGGGTTGAAAATAGAGTGCATTTTTTTTCTATATGTTTTCTCACTCGATTTTCCACTTGCATTTCTTTTAGAAACCTTTCTTGCTCTCTCACCCTCTCTATCTATCTATCTATCTATCTATCTATCTATCTATCCATCCATCCATCCATCTCTCCCTCATAGTCTCTCTCCAGCAAATGCACACACCTTTCATATGCTAACCATCTGCCATCTGCTACTGTAGGTGCTGACATTTGCACCAAACTCATATTTAAGGTCAGACTTTCCTCAGTTTGTAGAGTGCTGCTTAAACAAGGAGAGCATTTGGAAGATCGCATAAACTCCATTTTCATGTTTCTAGATCATATTTCAAAAGAACTTAACCTCCCTTCCACTATTATGTAGAGTGTTGCATGGTCTATATCTAGTAGACTATCTAGTGCTTCTCAGCTGGTTTTGCTTCAGGACCCTGATTTTGCATTAGATATCAAGAGGTGGCCAAAGAACCAAACATTTTTTATTGTACAAAAGTAAACAAAAAGTCCTTAAAAATCAAACTGCATGAACTGCACAAAACCAACAATATACTAAATTATTTACATGACATACAGTAGGCTGAATAGGCAAGTTGACATTTTTGCAAATGCATAAAAACTGCAGAAGTGGGATTTACAATTCTGTACAGTACTTGATACTGTAGTTGGAATGTTTGGTTCCTAAATGCCTAAATGTTTTTAGCAGACAATAATTCACCACACAAAACACATTGTGGTCAACACAATGTTATTGTTATTGTTGTCTGAAATTAACCTGGATAAATTTGGCAACAGGAGGTTGAAAGTTGCTGATGATAAAATTGGTCTGTACTTACATAAATTCTAACCACTGCCCCCAAAGGCCAAAGTTGGAAGTGATGTTGACTAGTTTTGTAGGCAATAAGTCCACAGGGGCACAGCAAAAATGAGTTGCAATTTTATTGTAAATGAAGTAATAGTCAATAGTCAACATATTTTGTAAATTGTACTCTCTAACCCAAACCCCAAAACTAAACCTAACCCTAAGTGAAGTAAAAATGTAATTTTAAAGCGAAAATGCAACTTCCGAATCACACTCTCCATTGTTTAAACTATTGGAACCAGAACCCACATCTCGCAGATTGCTCACACAATGCACTATTCAGGAGCGTCGCAGGGAAATGTGAACATTTTTGAAATACAAAAATGTCTGAAGGGGGAAGGCGCTTGTCAGTAATTTGGTAGAAAAGGGTTGATTACAGGACATTTGGAAACAGAATGTCAATTTAACATGTGACCATGTTGTAGTTAATGTAGGTTGTAAAGTAGGTTGTTCATGGTTTTCGATGGAGAGAAAAATGTATAATTGTTATATTATGTTTTATAATGTTATAACATTGTAAAACATCATCATGTTCTAAAATGTCCAGTGCTTTGATGCGGTACTTTACCTATCCTTTATTAGCAATTTAAGAACTTTCAAAGGTGTTGATGACTGATATCAGTAGAAGGAAATACTAAAGACCCGATTCACACTTTTGAGCACACAAAATTACTTCGGACTTTGCAACGGATCAGAATATGATGTCATACGCGAGGGCTTTTGGTTTTTAATAAATAATAAATCACAAATAATAAATAATATTACATTCAAAATATTAGAATATACTGTCTACTTACTTTCCAGCAACAATAAAAACACATTGCTGTGAAATATGTGTCCTCTGAATTGAGCCAAGAGGTCATGAGCTCGCGTTTCCGGTCTCCTGCATTTGAAAGCATTTGAATGGGAGTGAATGGAGCGTGAAGTGGTGTGTGACTGCCACTCAAGCACAAAGCTCAAAGAAGCTGCTGTGAGGCAAAGTTTGTCAAAGCCTGAGAATATTAAAGAAAAGGCATTTTTGCAGTCAAGGTTCCAAACAGTCAACAATAATGGAAGTTCAAACTGGCTGAAACAGAATGAGCCCGGAGATTGGTTATTTGAAGCGGCGTGCACTCGGCTTTAGTTGCATTATGATGTGCATCTGGTCTAATACTTCATTGTGTGTGTGCGCGCATATTTGCATTGCTTTAACCCCTCTTTGTAAGTCCCGCCTTCTCGCACACCAATTGGTCGATTATAAGAGGCTTGCAGCAACTATTGGCCAAATCCCTGCCTATCAATCTCTCTGCGAACATGCAAAGCGCTGTTGTGTTCAGCATCAAACAGTTGCTTGACAGTAGCAGCAAATGACAGCAGAGTGGAAACAATGCCCAAACAAAAGTGCAAATTTACAGAAGATTTGCACAAAATTCCCATGCTTTCGTCCAGGTCGAGATCCGTGGAAGCAGAATGTATGGCAAAGCTGGCACTTATGTATCAGTTGCTAATAAATGTGCAAGTGATTTAGAAGCACACATTAGCTCTGCGAAGCATAAAGGGTCAGCAAAATGTGAATGTGCATCAGATAAATTAACGGACTACTTTTTGTGACCAGGTAAAATTGTTATCACTTTGCTTAATTTTCCATGGCCATTCAAAATAATAGTAATAGTAGATGAAGGTACACTCATGGCATCAAATATTTTATTTTAGTACACGGACATTCAAAAGAATGTTGGAATTTTTTATTTATTTATATATATTTATGTTATGCTAATAGAGTGTCTTTTTCACTGTATTAAAATTTGAAACATGGTTTTGAACCATATTATTCCACCCTACCCCCGGCGAAAAAAAAGGTGCCCTCTTTTTGGAAAACCAGAATATGGTCACCCTATTTCTACAAAAGCATTTTCAGATATGATGAGTGGAAAATGAAAAAAGACAAGTCAAAGGCTTATTTCCACTTCAAAATATTGGTGCTTTGGTAAAGTGGGCCCTTTGTGCTGAGATGATTCAGTGGAATACAGGTTGAAGGACGTGCAGTCTACTGTTCCAGAATGTTCTTGGACGTATAGCACAAATGGAAAGTTTAAAAATACTTTTATTATGAGAAAAGAAAGAGACCATGGAGCAACACTAAAGACATGAAACTACAGCTATGTAGGAAATCGGTTGTAATGGTAAGTTTAAACAATTAGCCACAGGAGGCAATGCGTTAAACATGATCACATGGTAAATCGACATGTTGTTTCCGGAAGTGAGCAACTTGTGAGAAACAGGTTCTGGACCTGTGGGAACCAGGAAGTAATTGTGTTTACATAACCAATGGTAAGCGCGTTTCGGAGGTTGTATTTTCGCTCTAAAATTTCATTTGTACTCCACTGAGGGTTCGGTTTAGAGTTGAGGTTTGGGTTAGAGGGTAGAGTTAATCAAATATGCATTCCTGTTGACTATATTACATAATTTAAACAAAAATACAAGTTTAGGTGCCACTCTGTGGACATTTGACTTAGAAACTTAAACTCACACGTGCCTCACTGACTTGTCATCTTCCCACAATGCAACCTGGTGCCATCACTTCCCCAGGTAAACGGTGCACACGTACACAGCCGTCCATATGATGTAAAAAAAAAAAACGGGACTCATTGGACCAGGTGACCTTCTTCCACTGCTCCAAGGTCCAGTTCCGGCGCTTGCGTGCCCATTGTAGGTGCTTTTGACAGTGGACAGGGGTCATCATGGGCACTCTGACCGGTCTGCGGCTACACAGCTCCATATACAGCAGGGTGCGATGCACTTTGTGTTGTGACACATTCCACCCGTAAACATCATTGAAAGTTTCGGTGATTTGTGCCACAGTAGACCTTATGTCAGTTCAGACCAGACGGGATAGCCTTCGTTGTCCTCCCACATTGATGTGCCTTGGGCACCCAACACCCTGTCGCCGGTTTGTTGTTTGTCCCTCCTTGGACCACTGTCGGTAGGTACTCACCACTGCTGACCAGGAGTACCCCACAAGCCTTGCCGTTTCAGAGATGCTCTGACCCAGTCGTCAGGCCATAACAATTTGGCTCTTGTCAAAGTCGCTCAGGTCTTTAATCCTACCCTTTTCTCCACATGTTGACTACAAGAATTATTTGCTTACCATCTAATCTATCCAGACCTTGACTTGTGGCCTTGCTAGGAGATGATCAACGTTATTCGCTTCACTTGTGAGTGGTCATAATGTTTTGGCTTATCTGTGTAATTCATAATCCTAAATGTAGGAGTTTGCAGTTGCCAAGCAACATAAAAACTGTCCACATTAATATAGAATGTGCATCCAATTGTTTGGCAGCAGTGCAATGCATAAAATCAGGAATATATGGCTCAGGAGCTTCAGTTAATGTTCACATCTACCATCAGAATGGGGAAAAAGTGTGATCTCAGTGATTTGGACTGTGGCATAATTGCTGGTGCCAGACAGGCTGATTTGAGTATTTTTGTAACTGCTGATCTCCTGGAAATTTCATGTACAACAGTCTCTAGAGTTTACTCAGAATGGTGGCAAAAACAAAAAACATCCAGTGAGCAACAGTTCTGCAGATGGAAATGCCTTGTTGATGAGAGAGGTTAACAGAGAATGGCCAGACTGGTTCGAGCTGACAGAAAGTCTACGGTAACTCAGATAACCACTCTGTACAATTGTAGTGAGCAGAAGAGCATCAGAATACACAACACATTGAACCTTGAAGCGGATGCGCTACTGCAGAAGACACCACGTTGGGCACTTTATTATGTTTATGTTTATGTTTATTTTATTTTAAAAAAGGGACAATGTACAATAATTAACATGAGAACTTATGCCCATCATGTAAATGCACCAGATTTAGCCATACAGGCTAATTTTCATCTGCAGTCCCTGGCAGGTTGATGGCATAGAAAACATACAACATATTAGGATCATAATGTTACTAATAAAGAGCTCAGTGAGTGTATATCTGACCACAGAATGCCTTGATTGACCAATCAGAGTCAAGTATTCGAGAGAGCTGTGTAATAACAGTAAATATTTTGACACTTTTCTGTAATAACACCCCATTCCCCTAAAAACCTAGAGGCATTTGAGTCGATAGGGATTTTAGTTTTGCCTAAATATTGCTTCATTTTAATGTTAAGAGAACTATCTGCCACTTTGCTGTTTTTGGGATATGTAAATTCTGCCTTGTGTTGACATGCAGTTTCCAGGGAGCCATATCATGCATTTGCAATGTGTCTTTCCTGCTTCACTTTTGCCTTGCAAATAGTGTCTTAATCTCATCTACGCCTACCTTTTTTCCCGCCAGGAGCAATTTAGAATCATTTTGTTCAGTGACAAATATTCTACAGACATGGCTGAAAATGTGGAGAAAATGAACCGGCATCTCTAACAAAGACCCTTGCTTTACTGAGCAGCCCATAATCTCTATGGGCCAATTATTGATACATTTTGACACAATAACTTCCTATCAAATAACTGAGAGACAGTCTGAAAAGAAATGCTTCTTTCTGCATTTTTATCATTGTTAGCTTTGATTAAAAAATTAATTATGTTGTTCTTCTCTGTTATATTTGCAGGGAACCTATAGTGTTGACTACATTGCCCAGGGAAACAGCTGATTTACCATCTTAAGGGATCAGAGCTAAGACATGGAGAGGACAGAGAATAAAGTGAGTGGAGAATGAGCCAATTGTTCAAAGAATCCCCCAATACAGTGAAAATAATCTTAATAAAAGGCATAGATATTTAAATGCTACATACAGCACCTTTATCTAACAGTATGTTTATTCCCTCAAGGAATCCACCATCTCTCCACAAAAACAGACAGTCAAAAATAGATCCAAGTCCACAGATGAGGTACAGCAAGCCAAAAAGGTAATGGACTCAGTTCAGATCCATTGTAATTGCCTGTAGTGAACAGCACAAACTGCATCCAATGAATAACACTTCAAATGGAACAACCCACAGACAGCTACTTTGACCCACACATTTCACACTTACACCTTTGAGATCTTAATGACATAACATCACTAGTGCTTCAAAGAGGGCGATGTTTCAATTGGTAAGAGCAGCAGGAGTCTTCGTGTCACTCGACATTTTCTACAGCTGTCCAGCACCATCTAGTGATGTGGTCAAATAATGTGTGTGTGTGTGTGTGTGTGTGTGTGTGTACTTTACTTGGTGACAAATTTGTCCCATATAGTGAGCTAAATTTGAAAACCCTTCCTTTGGGGACATTTTGAGACATCTTCATTTGGAAAAAATATATAAATTATATATTTTAAACAATATATATATATACAAATTATATTATAAAATTATATTTAGGTTTTGCAAATATATTTGGTCCCTGCCATGTAGGCAAAACCTGAAATCACCTATCAACAGACCCCATGAGGAAACCAGCTTAAAGGGATAGTTCACCCATTTACTCACCCTCATGCCATCCCAGATGTGTATGACTTTCTATCTTCTGCAGAACACAAATGAACGTTTAGAAGAATATATTAGCTTTTTAGGTCCATATAATGCAAATGTATGGTGACCAACATTTTGAAGCACCAAACAAATCACAGAAAGGCAGCATAAAAGAAATCCATAAGACTCCAGTGGTTTAATCCATGTCTTCTTAAGATAGCTAATCGATTTTGAGTAAGAACAGACTAAAATATAACTCCTTTTTCACTGTACATTTTGCCTTTAGGCATGATCATGATTGCAAGCTCAATTACATTTCCTAGTACTTGACGCATGCGCAGAGCACTAGATAGCACTGGGAAGTGTAATCAAGCAAGGAAGTGTAATTTGGTCCAAAACCGATTGGATCACTACAGAAGACATGGATTAAACCACTGAAATCTAATGGATTACTTTTATGCAGACTTTATGTGCTTTTTGGAGCTTCAATGTTTTGGTCACCATTCACTTGCATTGCATGGATCTAAAGAGCTGAGATATTCTTCTAAAATATTAATTTGTGTTTTGCAGCAGAAAGAAAGTCATACACACCTGGGATGGCATGAATGTGAGTAAATGAGAGAATTTCCATTTTTGGGTGAACTATTCCTTTATTAAACATACTAAATAATGTGTTAAATAAAATCAAAGGTTTCTATGAAGGTTAGGTTTAAATGTAGGGGTAAGCATTATGACATAGAAAATATCAATAGCTCAGTATAAAAACTATAGAAGCCAATGGAAGTCCCCACCATAGAAGACAAAATGTATGTGTTTGTTTGTGTTAAGAAATCCTCTTACTGATTCTGATGTCTCTTTTTGTCCTCCCGCCACAGGCCTTTCAAACACCACAGAAATCTCTCCCGGCTAAACCAGAGGCTGAAAAACTACAGGTAAACATGAAATGATTGATTATGGACTGCTTTTACAGCTACACTTTTAAACAATAGATCAAAGATTAGACCAAAGACGAGAGAGTGACACTTTTGCTGTCAGAGTCTCTTTATTATGTGATGCATGCTTTTGTTTGCTGTTTGATGTCTTTGATTATTTTGTGTCTAAAGATTTGTGTATTTTATAGGAGACCTCAGAACTGAGTGCCTCGTCGGAGGAGTTCAAATGATTGCTGGATTCTAACTTTTGGGGTTTTGAGATTTAGATCAACTGGAATTATGAGTAACAAGGGATTGTTCAGTGCGTCTGTGCATACCATTTTGACTTAGTTTTACTCAGTTTAGTTGGCACAGTCTCAAGTGATTTGAAGGAAAACCAACAATAATCATGTGTAGCTCATTTGATTTGTAGGAGTCTGATAATGTTTGTGAAATAAGTGCAGAACTGGATATCACAGTGAATTGAATCTATAGATGTTGTGAGCCAATGTCTAATTTAGAGTGACATGTTTCTTTGTGTTAGATGTTTGTGAATGGTATTGAGCCAAAACCCTTCTCCAGGCACCTTTGTGTCCCTAGTGCAACACACTCTCATGGAGAAATCATACAGATTTGTACAAGTTGGCTAAATCATATGAAATGGTAAGAGTTGGGTCATATGAAGAATTCATATGACTTTGCAACAGCCAATCAAGTAACATACTCTTTATACTTCAAATCATCCTTAAAGGCTCTACTCTATAGTTAGGTTTAGATATGGAGTTTGGGCATAAAATTAATTAGCATGTACACAATGTCTAACGTGGAACTTTCGCTTACTCCCACATTACACATCCAGGTATTTGCACATCTAGAATATGTATGAATTCACACAAAACTAACTTGTACAATTTCATACGATTTAGATAACTTGTAGCCAACTCATATGACTTGAAGGCCATTTTCTTTTTTCCTCTGTAATAATTTTTCCACTGTTTTTGAAATTAGTTAAGGAGTTAGGTAAGTTTCTTTGTATTTTGGTTTAATTTTATTTTCTTGATTAGGGAATTCATATTCTTCTTGGGAATTACATGGTCTATTGTTTGTTATTTTGGCCATACTCAACTCTGAAATGGTTTACTATCTCTGAAGTTAAGACCAACGGCTTTGAGTGTCACGTTTATGTTGCCCCTAGACGGGACATAACATAATTAATAGACAGATACAAATAAACAAACAGTTAAATAGTGATGTTGGTGATTAATCTCTGAATCATTCACATTTCCACAATTAAATCGCAGTCAGCATGTCTATTCTAAGCACCAAATGTTACTGGCTTTGTATTTCCAAATGTATCCAATGCCAACAATGGCAGTGTTCCTTCTTGACTGGTAACAGACAGATGCCGAGAGTTCACATCATGAGCTTTCACTTCGAAACTATTTTAGCTTATTTTTAACTCAAAATTACTGCCGCTTGGATCATAAGAACTTTTTCTCCATTGTCATTTCACCACAGTCTGCTCACTGCATGGGAACTGATTAATTTTAAAGGCCAGATTCCCACAGATTCAGCCCCAGAGCAAAATGCAGGGTACCAAGGCTAATTTGAGTTTCAGAAAATAATGTGCTCACAGTGACACTTTATTAGGAAATGAATCAACTCTGTCAACCTATAATGTCCTTGTTATTGAGTGCACATGTTTGCCAACTGGCCAAGTTGCCACCAGGCACAAATATATGAAAAGCTATTTTTATTAAATTCACACTGTTGAAAGTTATTTAAAAAAAAAAAAAAAACAATAAAAAAACATCTGGAGAGGATAAATGAGAATTATAATGATGTATTAGGTACATAAAGGTTTTGCAAAAGCTTTAGAGCATTATAAGCATTAAAGTATTATAAGAATTTTCTGTCAGGTCAGTGAGAGAGTTTGTAAACAAGATAAATTGTGTGCGTGCATACATGCTCTACATGTGTTTATTTCTTAATTTGATGCTTCTTTGAATTGCACAAGCAAGTTGATGGGGAAGAAATCATCGGGATGACAAGCAACAAGGTCCATGTGAGATCATCTAATTGCTGGGGCTGTCATTAAAATCAGAATCTGAAATTCTTGAAAAAAGAAATGTTGGCCTAAATAGTCTGGAATAATCTTTTATTATTGTTTCTTTAAAAAAAAAATTAGCAATGAAACAATTTTGTTTTATAATGCGATTAATATTTGAAAAACTTTTTAGGTGAGTCAGGTGTTGTAACCAACATGCAGGTAGCCATTCTGTTGACATATGGGGAAAAAAATGACTCTTTTAGACCCTCATGACTGTGTGTGAAGTTAATTCAGTTTTTTATGTAATACAATTTATGTATTTTTTTTGCAGAAAATGCTATATCTTTGTGACAAGTGGCAAGAAAAAGTATGTGAACCCTTTGGATTTACCTGCATACAGTCATGTGAAAATATAAGTGCACCCAATGGAAATTGTTGGCTTTTTTTTTTTTTTTTTTTTTTTTTACATATTTGTACAAGTAAACATTTGATCCTCTTTGAAACAGTGCTTATTAATAAAGTTGATATACTTGAACAAAACCACAAGGAAAATTGGCATTTTCAGTAATTTATTCAGCAGAAATATCAATAGATCTGATATTCTTCTGTGGAAGCTAGTATTGCCCCCTTTAGCAGAAATAACTTCTTGTAGGCATTTTGCACAATTGTCCACCAGTCTCTGACACTGGCTTGCTGAAATGTTTGACCACTCTTCCTTGCAAAATTCTTTCAGTTGCAAGACGTTTGAGGGTTTTCTTGCATGTACTGCCCGTTTCAAATCCTCCCACAGCATTTCAGTGGGATTCAAATCTGGGCTTTGACTAGGCCATTCCATAACCCGCCATTTCTTCTTTTTGAGCCATTCCTAGGTGGATTTGCTAATGTGTTTAAGATCATTATCATGTTGAAAGGTCCACTTTCGGTTCAACTTCAACTTTCGGACAGATGGCCTCACATTATCTTCAAGCACTCTTTGATATGATGCAGAATTCATAGTTGAATCAATGACTGCAAGCTGTCAAGTACTTGAGGCAGTGAAGCAACCCCAAACATTTCCACCACCGTGCTTCACAGTTGGTATGAGGTTCTTCTCCTGAAAAGCTGTCTTTGGTCTGCGCCAAACATTTGTATTGTTACTGTGGCCAAACCACTCTATCTTTGATTCGTCTGTCCAGAGCACATTATTCCAAAAGGCCCGGACTTTGCCTATGTGTTCATTGGCAAACTGTATTCTTGCTCTAATGTTCTTTTTAGACAGCAAAGGCTTTTTCCGGGCACGCCTCCCATGCACGTCAAATTTGTGCAATCTCTTCTGATTGTAGATGCATGCAGCTTGACACCAACAGTTGCAAAAGTTACCTGCAGATCCTGTGATGAAATTTTGGGGTTCTTGGAGACTTCTTTTTTTATCAAACGGTCTGCTCTTGGGCTGAATTTGTTGGGACGGCCAGTCCTGGACAAATTGGCAGTCATTTGATATCTATGCCACTTGTAGATGATTTTCCTTACAGTGGAATTATTTATTTCAAATAATTTGGAGATCTTTTTAAATCCCTTGCCAGACTCATAGTCATTCACAACCTTTTTTATGAAGGCCTCACAGAACTCTTTAGATCTTGGAATGATGACACCACACACCTCAATAGCAAAGAGAACACCAGACACTAGATATGAGAGGTTTAATTAAGACAGGTTCCACCTGCACTCCCTAAGGAGGTTCTAATCATTGGCACCCAATCTTAAAAACACCTGATTCTAATTTTATGGATTTGAAGGTGTGATAAATGTAGGGGTGTACTTACTTTTTCCACAGAAGAATATCACATCTATTAATATTTTTGTTGAATAAATTATTGAAAAAGTAAATTTTCCTTGTGGTTTTGTTCAAGTATACCAACTTTATTAATTGGCACTCTTTCAAAGAGGATCAAATGTTTGTTTGTCCAAATATGTCAAAAAAGCCAGCAATTTCCATGGGGTGTACTTATTTTTTCACATAACTGTACACTACCGGGGAAAAGTTTTGAAACACTTACTCATTCTTTATTATAGTTTTTTTTTTCTTCACATTTTAGAATAATAGTAAAGTCATCAAAACTATGGAATAACATAAATGGAACTATGGGAATTATATTGTGACTAAACAAAATCCAAAATAAATCAAAACTGTGTTATATTTTAGCATCTTCATAGTCACCCTTTGCCTAGAATTTGCAGACATGTACTCTTGACATTTTCTCAACCAACTTCTTGAGGTATCACCCTGGGATGCTTTTTAAACAGTATTGAAGGAGTTCCCATCTATGTTGGGCACTTATTGGCTGCTTTTCTTTATTATTTGGTCCAAGTCATCAATTTCAAAAACTTTTTTTTTAAATTACATTTTAGTTTTATAATGAAATAAATTAATATGGTGGCACAATTATATTTTTGTCTACAAAACTAATTTAAACATTTAAGCATATGCCTTCAGATCAAAAGATTTTTAAGATCATGAGAAACATTTCAGTCAAGTGTTTCAAAACTTTTGACCGGTAGTGTATATGTATACATTTGTCTTAAAATCGGGTTTGATTTTCATCTAAGTTACAATAATGAATAAACACAATCTGTCTTAACTAGTAACACACAAAATACTGTATTATTCTTGTACATATTGAATCCATCATTCAAACATTCACACTGTAGGTAGGCTAATGACGTCAACAAAAGCTAATTAGTGTCAGGAGTTGGCAAACCTGGAATACTATTAATGAAATGAGATTGGAGGTGTGAGTTAGAGCTACTATGACTTATAAAAAACACCAAAAAAAATTGAGTTTTCTATTCACAAGAAGCATTTGCTGACGTGGACCATGCCTCACAAAAAAGAAATCTCAGAAGACCTATGATCAAGAATTGTTGCTTTGCATAAAGCTGGAAAGGGTTACAAAGTTATCTCGAAGAGCTTAGATATTCACCTGTACACAGTTAGACAAATTGCCTATAAATGGAGACGATTTAGTACTGTGGCTACTCTCCCTAGAAGTGGCCGTCCAGCCAATATGACTCAAAGGGCACACCACAGAGTGCTCAATGAGGTAAAAAAAGAACCCCAGAGCGACAGCTAAAGACTTGAAGGAATCATTGGAACTGGTTAACATCTCTGTTCATAAATCTACTATACAGAAAACATTAGACTAATAGGCATTGTGTCCATAGCAGGACACCACGAAGGAAGCCACTGCTTTCCCACAAAAGCATTTCTGCATGCCTGAAGTTCACTAAAGACCACCTTGACACTCCACAATGCTACTGGGAAAATGTATTGTGGACTGATGAAACTAAGGTTGAATTGTTTGGAAAGAACATGCAGCACTACATATGGTGTAAAAAGGGCACCACATATCAACATGAAAACATAATCCCAACGGTGAAGTATGGTGGAGGGAGAATCGTGTTTGGGGCTGCTTTGCTGCTTCGGGGCCTGGACCCTTTGCCATCATCGAGGGAAAAATGAAATCCCAAGTTTATCAAGATATCGTACAGGTTAATGTCAGGGTGGCTGTGTGCCAGCTGATGCTCAGTAGAAGTTGGGTGATGCAGCAGGACAATGACCCTAAACACTGAAGTAAATCCAATACAGAATGGCTTTGAAAAAAAAAGAAAACCCACCTTTTGGCCCAGACCTTAACCACTAGAGATGCTGTGGAATGACCTCAAGAGATCTGTTCACACCAGACATCCTAAGAATATGGCTGAGTTGAAGCAGTTCTGTAAGGAAGAATGGTCCAAAATTTCTTCTAAACATTGTGCAGGTCAAATCCGCAGCTACCGGAAACACTTGGTTGAGGTTATTGCTGCCAAACGAGGATCGACCAGTTATTAAATCCAAGGGTTCACTTACTTTTTCCATAGCACTGTGAATGTGTAATGGGATGTGTTCAATAGAGACATGAACGATTATAATTGTTTGTGTGTTTTTAGCTTAAGCACATTGTGTTAGTCTAGACTTGTGACTTTGATGAAGATGAGATCATATTTTATGACCAATTAATGCAGAAAACCAGCTTATTCCAAAGGGTTTACATACTTTTTCTTTCCACTGTATATATATATATATATATATATATATATAATGTATGAAACCAACATGGACACTAATATTGCATTTCTACAAACATGATACACATGTTTAAAATAGATTTTAAAAGGATTTCTGATTTTTATAGAAATCTCAGACAGTCTTATTTGTCAATGACCATTGTCTATTTATGCACTATGCACAAGTTATGTATGTGTGTGTCTGAAACTAGAAGATATAATTGCAAAGCACAGCAGTTGTTTCTCTGAAAGTAAATTACCATTAATCAATGTCTTAAATAATCCCACCACTTGGTGTCCCACTGTCCATTCCCTAGACCTCTCAGAGTGACACGACATGAGCAAAGCTATATTGAAGATCACAAAGTGCTCTGTCACAGTTAAATCATTCTGAATGCTTCAGATCATCTGAGGCTTTAGGAAATATCAGCAAATAAACAACTTTGACTTCCCCACGTTTTTCTATTTACAATTTAACTATGCAGTGCATAACGAGTGACTTTGACCACAGACTGAGATGCCATGTATAAATGAAGCCAGATAAAAGCATAGGCCTACACACACAGCCAGATAAGAAGAACATCATTACTATATCACAAGGTACGTATTAAGAAAAATGAATCAGTCTGCACTATTGTGCACTATTCTGATTAACAACCATGCAGTTTTCTTGTTATCACATACGCTGCATTTGATTTTGCTCCCCGATTGTTCTGAGAATCAAAACTGTGATTGTCAAGACTGTTATTTTTAATCAGGAGGATGGAGAGAGAGAGAGAGAGAGGGAGAGAGAGAGAGAGAGAGAGTTGCAACTAGCAATTCAGGGTTATGGGATTCTCAGTTTAAATGTTCAGGGATAAAGAATTAACTTTATAGTTCTTAATGTTCAGTTCTTTTAACAGCATTGATAACACTGTGTAACAATCTTTTTTTTTTCTTTTTTTTTTCTGGGTAGTAAGTGTTATTTCCTAATTGCTTATGCCTCAAAAGTATAGAAAATGGCTATTATTCCCCACAAACTTTCCTTTTGTGACCAAGACAGTGATTTATTGAAATTTACCTATTTCCAATGAGAAAACGGGCGAATGTGTGTCTTTTCGTTCACATAAAAGATAAAAAAGTTGTCAGAAAAAAAGCAACATATGAATCCAAATTAACATGTATTTATACTAAAGTAATATTCAAAGCCGTCTCTTCCCCTGCCTCACTCGGTGCACCTCAAAGAGGATTACAACAGCATCAAGACCTTGCTGGACACCTTGAAGTATGATGAGTACGGCTGGGAGGTCATAGGAGACTTCAAAATGGTGGCATTCCTGATGGGTCTACAAGGTGCCTTTGGGACAGCAGGGACACCAAGGCGCACTACGACAGGTGGGACTGGCCACAGCGGACCGAGTTCTCTGTGGGGAGGAACAACATCAAGTGGGAGCCACTGGTGGACCCCCGGAAGGTGCCGATGCCACCACTGCACATCAAATTGGGCCTTATGAAACAATTTGACAGAGCTCTAGATAAGGAGTCGGCAGCCTTCTAGTACCTTCAAGACTTCTTCCCTAAGCTGTCTGAGGCAAAAGTCAAAGCCAGTGTCTTCGTCAGACCACAGATAAAGAAGGATTTTGGATACATATGCTGACTTTATGTGAACGAAAAGACACAAATTCACCTGTTTTCTCATTGTAAATGGGTAAATTTCAAAATATCACTGTCCTGGTCACAAAAGCAAAGTCTGTGGGGAATAATAGCCATTTTCTATACTTTTGAGACATAAGCAATAAGGAAATAAAACTTACTACCCAGGAACAAAAATTGTGTTACGTAGTGTAATCTGGATGCAATTCCATCTTTTTCAAAAAGAGGCTCCAAATTAAAAAGCATAAAAAAGTTGTAATAAAGTGACAACGAGACATAAAAAACTAATTTCATTTCCATAATGTTTAACTGCAGTGAGCAAAGAGGGAATTGGATAAAATGTGTTTTTGATTGCAAGGGGGATTCTTTTATATAAAACTGGACACAGCATTATGTCTGTGAGATCATTTTTAAGGATGTTTCCCATTATATTCTTTATAACTGCAATTACATATACTGTTTTTTTTTAATTTTTTTATTAATGGTTCCTGTATAACGTTATCTTGCGGGAAAGTGGAGGATTAATTAAAAATCAATTATTGCAAACAATTTGGGCTATTTAAAATATAGCTAAAATTAATAAACCTGACAAGAAAATTATTATTATTTTTTGTATTTATTTTTTTGCCTATGTGGATCTGTGGCATCAGATGACATAACTTGAGCCATAGAAGTGGGACTATTTTTACCTGTCTTACAACATTTTAGACCAGTCCCTGAAACATCAAGTGAGCTATGTTTTTCACTTGAACCTTTTGATTGATATAAGATTTGCTTGATAGGCTTAACAATAGATATTTCTATATCATATATGTATTATAGTGAACTAAAGAGACACATTCTAACATAAAATTTGTATAACACAAAAATTCTAACCAGACTCCTCTGTCCAGAGCCCTTTGAAGGGGATAATGGGAAAATACACCGTCCTCATCAATATTTGCAAGATTCCCCTTCTTCTCTTCTTTCTCTACATGTTCATCTGTTCTCTGGACATCCTCAGCTCAGCCTTTCAGTTAGCTGGCGGTAACCTTTAACAACTTTTTGTCAGTTGTAAATTTTCCATTCTTCACAGACACATTAACTACTGTAAACTTCCTGTTTCCAAAAGTAATGTTAAAAGTGGGTTACTTTGTGACCATATGTTTACTAATCTCAATATAACTTCTTCAAAGTGGAAACATAATTTATAAGACAGAGCTATAATAATTAAGCATGCAGTATTATTTGGTAAGATTAAATTAGACTTGTCTATGTGCTTTGATAAAGTCCGATAATGTCATTATTGTATCTCTGGACAGGTAAGGTTGCAGGGGACATCTTCAAGGACAATGCGGTCCTATCTAACCCTGTGGCAGGACTGGTGGTGGGAATACTGGTCACTGTCCTGGTCCAGAGTTCCAGCACCTCCACCTCCATTGTTGTCAGTTTAGTTTCCTCTGGATGTAAGTCAAACGCAGCCATTACAAACTGCAGATAATGATTTTCTTACAGCCACAATTTTTTTCTTTAAAAAAAAAAAATATCTAAACATCCTTAAAGGAATATTCCAGGTTTAATACAAGTTAAGCTCAATCGACAGCATTTGTGGCATAATATTTCTTAATGTCCCTCCTTTTCTTAAAAAAAAGCACAAAATGAGGTTACAGTGAGGCACTTACAATGGAATTGAATGGAGCCAATTTCTGGAGGGTTTAAAGGCAGAAATGTGAAGCTTATAATTTTATAAAAGCACTTACATGAATTCTTCTGTTAAAACTGAGTGTGACGAGGAGGAGGGCATGGCCGGGCCGTGAGGACGCACGCCCGGCGCTGAATTGTCCTAATCAGCCGGGAGGGGGATAAAGATGAACCGAAGCACCAGTTCGATAGAGAGAGAGACACACACACGCGGCCGCTGTGTGTTTATGTTTGTTTAAGTTGATTTATGTCATTAAAGTTATGTTGCTGTTCTGCCAGTTCCCGCCTCCTCCTTGCCCGTCCTGTGAACCCTGTTACTGGTGCCTCCGGCTCGTCTTTATCCCCCTCCCGGCTGATTAGGACAGTTCAGCGCCAGATGTGCATCCTCACGGCCCGGCCATGCCCTCCTCCTATTCACACTCATGTATTATTTGAGATGTAAAGTTGTTTAAACCGTCATTTTTACAGTCGTTTTAGGGTTAGTTGAGATTACATCGTCATGGCAATTAAGTTGTTAAATTGGCTATAACTTTGCACAGAAAAGATTTGTGAGCGAATTTATCACACTAAAATCATGTTAACATGCACATTGTTTACATCTTGTGACTATACTTTTAAAATAGTGAGTATTTTTTTTACATTTACTGATTAGCCCCATTCACTTATTCAGTCCCAGTTTGCATTTTTAAGGAAAACAGGGGCAAGTCGAAATACATTTTTGTGGTAATCAATATTATGCCACAAATGCTGTCAGTTGAGCTTAACTTGTATTGAACCCAGAATATTCCTTTATCTTATTTTATCTCATCATCTCATCTTATCTTATCTTTTTTTTAATTTATTTTTTACGTTTTTGTTTTTTCATGAAAACAACACAAAATACTGATTAAAGGGGTCATGACATGAGGAATACAATTTTCCTTGATCTTTTGACATATAAGAGGTCATTGTACTTTAAAAACATACTGTAAGTTTCATAACTGAAAACTTTCTCCTTAATAGAATAAAGAGCATTTATTTTATCCATGCTGCAAAAACGGCTCGTTTTGAATTCGTGGAACTTGTGACGTCACAAGGGCCAAATACATCTGCATATGACTGCCTCCTCAGCCAGACATCAATGCCTATTTTTCATCATCGCACCCTTGGCCCCGCCCACTGGTGCTCAGTCAGTCACACAGGTAAAGAGGAGAGAGATTGGGCCTGTCATGGGAGATTCATTCTAAGTGGACTTATACAGGACACCTTCATGTGCCTGTCTGGATTTAAATGTTTTTTTACATAAACATGCACTACTCAAATGGCTCTGACCGTTATCATACATCTCGCACTGCTTTTAAAAGATGCAACGTCAAGTTATAACTCTAAAAATGATCCCCCATTCAGCTGCGTTGTCTTGCTATTATGCTGTTGTGCTGTTTGGAAGGCGTCCTGGACCGTTTTTGCACCCATCGGTGCTATTTTTAATTGTTGATCTTTTATAAACATGTAAACATCTTTGACCATTTTGATGCATTTCCGGCAATGTGTGCCACATTTTAAGAATGGAACAAGCACAACTTTTTAAAATGTGTCTCATTCTGCTGTTGCCACTGACTGGGAAAAAACACATGCCGTTCTGTGTGTAAACAAATCGGGAAAATGTGAGATATGAAGACCAGCACCTCTGCTTTGGCATGTTGAAGCCGGTTGAAGCACCCAACATCACCGTGTATTGTGAATTACATTTGAGTATTCAGAAGATTTCAGTGTGAATTCAGTGAGGATTTTCAGTGTGTTTGTGAAACAGTCACAATATGATTTAAACTTTGCAAAGGATTTGTTATTGAAAGATGGGGCAGTTAAAATTGGACTACTGGATGACAGAAACATAAGTAACCAATTTAATTCATGAATATTTCATATGTCATGACTGTTTGATAGTTTATGCTGTGCTTGAGTGAACAATTTAATACGTTCTGATGAAATGTGTTGGGTGTACGTTATGTGTTAACACTGAAATTTGTATTATAATGTTGTGTGCAGTTCATTCATTTTCTTCGGCTTGCGTTTCAAATATGCCTGTATTGGAAGGGCTGCATGATGTTAGTCAATCACAACAGTGGGTATTTACATTGAAGTCTTAAAGGCCAGACAGCTTAAAACGAGCCTTTCAGACAGATGGTCAGAGACAGGGTGGACAATTACTATATATGACTAAACTATGACCTCAGGGAAGATCAAATTGTTTTTTTTAAAAGAGCATGTCATGAACCCTTTAAGATTTGTGGCAAAATCTATCCATCAATTTATCTATATTACTTTATTAATCTTACAAGGATGAAAAAAAAATAAATAAAATTGCTAGTTGGGGTTAAAAAAAATTTATAAAAAGGAAAAAAAAGTATTTTTCTTCCCCACTGGTAAATAGTTTATTTTTTTATAAGCATAAACCTCACTCAATTTTATTAGATTGCTCTCAGAACAAGACTTAAAATCTTATATCATTTTTGTAAATTTATCTTGATTTAAAGCTGAACTGTGTAACTTTGTTGGTGTTAAAATACTTAACACCAAAGCTTAATATGGAGAGACAACAATAAGTAAGCAATTTTAGGTAAATTTTCTTAAAAACTGCAAATACATGGCGCTATGAAAATTGCTCTGTTTGTTTCAGCAACACTGATTCAACCAATGGTGTGAGCTGGGGCGGGGAGCCGGAGACTATATGTTCGACCAATAGCAGAAGGTTCAGAAGGCTGTTTAAAAACAATATTTATTTTTGCAATTCCGTTCAGTGGTGCAAGTGGCACAGATATTACACACTTCTGATTTAAGGATGTTTAGATATTTTACTGGAAAATAAGACAAAGATACTGATTAAGAAAATAAATTGCAGCATAGAAATATCAGCCCTGAAAACGGACTCCAAATTGTGGTCAATAGTAGTTCCCCATGACATTTTCTTAACTTCATTGCCTAAGAACGAATGTTGCACTTAATGAAATGTGACTCAGATTGGTATTGATTCTCTGTTCCATGCAGTGTTGGATGTTGGATCTGCCATTCCTATCATCATGGGCTCTAACATCGGTACTTCTGTCACCAACACAATCGTGGCTCTGATGCAGGCAGGAGAGAGAGAGGAGTTCAAACGGTAGAGAGAGCATACCTCACACTGTCACCCATTTAAACATCAAGTCTGGAGCTCTTCGATGACAAAGTCTGTTTGGGTGTGTTTCAGGGCGTTTGCGGGTGCCACAGTCCATGACTGCTTTAACTGGTTGTCAGTGCTTGTGTTGCTGCCACTGGAAGTCGTCACTAGTCTGATGAAGCTGGCTTCTGAGGCAGTAGTGAAAAGTTTCAACATCAAGACTGGAGAAGATGCACCAGAGCTCCTGAAAGTCATCACAGAACCCGTCACCAAACGTATTATTCAGGTGCAGTATTATATTGTTCAAGGCAGCTAATGTATGTGAAGTTCACAAAAAACAAAAATAACACACCTAAGACTGAAATTAAACAACAAAGTTTGAATGTCTATATTAAATATACTGAGTGTGTATGATAATCGGATAGTTCAGAAATTTTTGCATCAATTAAAATAAGATCCCTTGCTAGCCCTACTGATAGCATGTTGCACGAGCCACCTCCAAGACACAGGTGGTTAGGTTTAGGGTTGGGGTTTGGGTTAGGGGATAGGGTAAAAAAAAAAAAAAAAGAAATGTATTCCTGTAACTGCATTACATAATTTACAACTAAAAACAAGAAATTGCTTTCAGTGCCCCTCTGTGGACATTTCACCCGGAAAATGGAGCTCACCCTATATGTTCAGCAACACTTCCAACTTCGGCCACTGGGGGAAGTGATCCGAATTTCAGTAAACAGGCCGATTTCAGCAGCAAAACTTTCGACCTTCTGTTGCTGAATTCATAATGCGATCAGTCAGATTTTGAACTATACATTTAAGCAGTTAAGTTAGAACAAACTCTTAATGTTTGAGGAATATCAAAACAGTGCTAACCCCGTCTCTCTTTAACAATTTGGATTTTACCATTTTTTAACTTTTAGCTGGATAAGTCAGTTATTGTAGGCATTGCAACAGGACAAGAGATGATGTGGAATAAAAGCCTGATTAAAGTTTGGTGCAAGTCTCCATTAATGGTGAGTGTCTGTTTGCCTACTGATGAAGTCTTTGACATACTTTTGAAATAGATATCATTATCTAACTCTTTTATCTACAGGTCCAAGAGAATGTTTCTTTAGCAGTCTCAAAAAACTCCACAATGCCAACTACATCACTTCACATCAATGTTGAAAAATGTGAGTTGAAACTCTATCAAAGTTTAAGGAATGAAGGAATGGGATGGACAAAGGCAGCACTATGAGCCTTCCTTTGATCGATCAGCCTTTAGTCATTTTATTCATAAGCTTTTAAATAACACATTACTGATATCAAAATGTACAGTATCTGGCTTCAAAATTGGAATGCATAAAATATTTTCATACTGATGCCTTATTCAAACAATGCAAACTTTTTGCTTTGAAGAAAGAGATTCATTTCTTAGTACTTCTGAATTCTGTTTGCCTCGTCTTTATTTACTCGGAACTCTGTCTGGGCTAATAACTGTCATTATTCTGTATTAGTACCGGCTGTCATAGAGACTGCCACTGAGTCATATGCTTGTTTAAAAGACTAACTACACATTCAAGATCAACAACAGTTTTCAGGTTGTATTAGGAAACAGGATGTTTTTAAACTTTGAATGAGCTTTTGAGTCATCCTGTTTCATATAATGACTTGCAGGCAATCGGCTGCATATTTTTAATTTTTCCACATTTATATCCGGAGAGCAAAAGAGCCACCTTTTGTGAAAGAACAAATAATATCTCCATATTTATCAGGGGAGAATCTATGGCTCAAGACCCCAATTATATGTGTCAACCTCATTTCCAAAATAAATAATGGTCATTTGTAAGAATGTGGAATCCACTTTCTGGTAACACATCCCATAATCACCAAGTGATGGGCTCATTACTGTGAATGAGCATGCATGTCTATCAAACTGTGATTGACAGCTGCATTTACACAGGAGACTGGAGACAGAACTGTGTATGTGCGTCTTTGACCAGGTTCTCATCTATTTGTGGAAACCCAATTGTCTGATCTGGCTGTGGGATTGATTCTGCTGGCTTCCTCACTGCTGGTGCTCTGTTCCTGTCTCCTGCTGCTGGTTAAGCTACTGAACTCCCTTCTCCAGGGCCAAGTGGCCAAAGCCATTCAGAAAATCATCAACACAGGTGAGAACTATAGTACCTATTCACAGGATACAGTTCAGATGATTGTGAGGTACCGTGTTCTATGTACAAGCTAAGGAGCCTTGTACTATACTCCTTTAAAATTAATGCCACTTTTGTTGGTTTGATATTTTGTTATATAATGCTAAGACATCTACACAGTAGACACTTTTCCACTATCGGGCCAGTGACAGCCAGGGCTATCAACTGTCTGCCAGGCTCAATGGCCTTGGACCATGAGCTGCAAGAAAAAAATCGATCTGCATTCCCACCAAGGACCAATAGCCCTGCAGCACTGCCCTAAAACCCACTCTTAATACGCCGTCCTGGTGCCATCGTCACACACTCTGCCTATTTCACAAGCAAGAGGGAAACTAAAAGCTGAGGTATCATGTTATATCATTTTCTAGAATATTGAGTTTATATTGTATGTAAACATTAGCTAGCTAGCAAGATAAGTTAGTGGTGACGACTCACCGACTGTAACTGCCATGGTTTTACGAGTTGTCTCTCCACAAACAGTGGGACGATGTCTCAGCACACCATCCATGATTTCGAACCATGAAAAGTTCTTCCTTTGGGCACCACTTTGTCCACTGTGTGTTTTAACGGATTTGTACTGTGCCCGCAATTTAGTAATTTTTCCTGAACCTGTAGCATTGTGCGCTGAATACATAACCTGGCAAGTTCATCGATCTTGGGGATGACCCTCTGAACTGATTCAGCAAAACTCTGCCATTGACCCCACCTCAATCCCCAGTTGGCCTTGTTTGGCCCAAGAGTAATCGGCGGGCCACACACTACAGGCCTCAAAGAAGCCAAGAGGCACAATAATAACAGTGGGAAAGCCCCAGAAGTGACAGTGGGAACGCAACTGGCCCTGGCATGCACTAGCACACCCTCATTTGGCCCGATAGTGGAAACACGGCTATTGTAAAGTGTGGCTCATCCTCAGAACAAATAGTACTGTTTAAGGTACACTGTAAAAATTTCAAGGATTTTACAAGATTTAACAGTAATTTCTTACAATAAAATACTGTTTTCAACACTTTACTGTAAAATCAGTGCAGGCTAGGTAATCTTCTGTCACAACACAACAAATTACTGTGAAAAAAGAAATTTGATTATCGCACTGCATTATGGGAAAATTGTGTTACGTTTGAAGTCACCATTATAGTGTTTGGTGTTCCCTTTTGATGGGACCTTATCTTATTTATTTCTAATTACATTTCTCCCAGTTGGTGCAATTGTGTTTAAGAACACAATTTCTTGTACTGTCATGTCTGCAGAAAATAGTTAATTTAGTGGTTGAATTTATGTCAGCCCATGAAGTGTGCACAGCACCATGTGATGCATTTAAAAGTAAAACATTTTTATCATTTTAAATGAACAGTGAGGAAGAGATGTTTGCAAAGCTAAGCTATAATGTGTTTGGTTTTATCGCTAATTATTTTTTTGTCATGAGTTTTCAGTCAGGCATGCAAGATATCAACACTTAGCATAAAAATCGTGACAATGGACAAACACTGTAGATTAAAAAAAAATAAATACAGATGATCATTGTGATTCCACAATACAGCACTGCTACATTGCAGTAATTTATTGGTCCTGTTAACTGTGAAGTCACAGTATACAGTTGTCTTTTAATTGTAAAAAATTGTAAAAAAAATACTGCTGTAAAATATACTGTGAAAGTCATGCAACTAGTAGCCAGGAATTTACTGGAAACTCACACTACATTTTTTACAGTGTACAGGGGCCGTCACTGGGGTGGTACCCTCAAGGTGACCTTTCTGTACCTCGTTTTGGGCACATAACTGTACCCTAAAGACCTATTGTGTTTAAAGGTACATTTATATGTTTTGTTTCTCTGGGAACAAGAAATATACCTTTTAAACTCTTTAAGGGTACAAATATGTACCCAAAACAAGGGTACAACCCCAGTGACAGCCTAATACCTTAAGCAGTACTATTTTGAGAGTGCTAAAGTTTCCAAATATTTTAAAGAGTGAGGCTGTTGTATTGAAAGTGCCTTAAAACCCTTTCCTTTTCCCCTGTGATGTGTTTTTTTAAGGAACTGTTGGCAGTATTTTGAGTTCTTGCAGGAACTTATGGGTTCGCTTTAGGCTAGGCTTTGTAAGTTCCTCAGAAAACTGCCCTTTTTGTGCCTAGAGGTGTGCCAGTCTGAGGAACATCAAAGGGTACCTCAAGTGTATTTCCATAAATTTATAAGATGTTAAACAAAAACACTTTTTATGCAGACCTTCCTTTTCCATTTGGCTGGTTGACAGGCTACCTGGCCATTCTGGTTGGGGCTTGCATGACCTTTGTGGTTCAGAGCAGCTCTGTGTTCACTTCCGCAATAACTCCTTTAATTGGTAAGTCATTCCTCTCTTGCATTACCTTACACCATGACCAGGTTGAGCTCATGGGCAAGAACTTCAGGGAGGGGCTTCGATTTATCCTGTACACATTAGCTGTGCACCAAGATTAGCCAATATGTTCATTTCACTCAAGAGCTCCATGTCTGAGTAATGCCCTTATTATTTGCATTTAGAAACCACTAAGTTTTAGAGGTTGTTAATCTTTAGCCCTCACGGTTAAATATGTTAAAATATTGTCATCACAACAACATTCTGCAGTGACAATTTATATATAAAAAAAATAATTAAAACAAATTTGGCCAATTTATACCAAACCAGCTTCCAACATTGTCAAAATCACGGTGACTGACAAGTTATTTATCAACATACACAGTTTGAATGCTGACGTAATCTAACTAAAGTGATTCAAATCCGATTCCGCTCCACCGGCAAAGAGAGAGAGACTGGCATACACTTGTCATTGCACAGTTCACGCATACTTTTGATGAGGCAGCTTTCTTCACTTTCGGATACTTCTGGAACACTGTATTGGTTCAACTGCGTGTTCTTCTGTATGGGTCCCTTTGTTATTTGTCTATTAAATCGTTTTACACTCTTTTATTGTTTGTGTCTGCATTCGACAACGTTACACAAGCACAATATGCCCTGTGTTTTATAACTTTTTTAAAGCAGCATATTACTTTCAATATTGTGTGACTTGAAGAGGTAAGGGTTAAAGTTAATTCCTCATCCTTAATAATAGGATACAAAGCAATGTTTGTTCATTATCCTACTTAGTCTAATTCTGCTGACTTCATGACTGATCTTCAATATCAATCTTTTCTAACTGTGAATAAAGTCAAATTTCCATCTTGAAAGAAGAATAGCACGAAACCCACTACAGGTTTTAAAACACTGTTATTTTACTTGATAAGCTTGATAACACTGCAAACAGTATATGGTCATTCTACGACTATCATATAAGTCATACAATGCAAGTTATAACTACTTACATAAACATTTGGACTTGTGTATACCAGAACATCTCTTTATGGTTCAACACGCATCTACAAGCAACATAGAATGGCAGTGACAACAAGCCAGCACGACCTCATCCACTTTCATTCATTTCTTGCTTGTTTTATTCAGGTTCCAGGGCTTTTGTAGATCAGTGGTTAGATGGACCGATCAGACGTCTGCATTTTCATTTTCTTGGTGTAAAGGGCAAAAAGGCTTGTTTACCTATATAAATGAATATCAAATTCTAAAACTACTTCGTATTATAGCCCTTACCAGGAATATACTTTAACATCTGTTGTTGTTAATACTTGAGGACTTGCTATTGGCTGTTGTCATTGCATAATTAATGAGGTACATCTGTGCAGGTTTTGGGGACTGTTTGGGGGTGTTATTAATTAATATTTAAAAGTTATTGGGGGTTATAGGTGGCTCCAAAAGTGAGTTTATTTTTAACCCAAACCACAGCCTTAAACCTAACCATCAGTGGAGTAAATATTTAATTTTAGAGCAAAAATGCAATGTACGAATCAAGCTTACTTTTGTTTATGTGAACACGAACCAGGTTTCCTTGGGACCAGAACATGGAGATTGAGCATACAATCACTTTAGCACCACAGGGAAAGGTGAAAGGTGTGAATGAATACAAATGTCTTTTGGGGGATGCTGCTTTTCATAAATCCGGCAGTATAACATCGATTCCAGGGCACATGAACATTCGGAAGCAGAGATATATGTTTGAGATTGAGAGAAGGAGGGAAAGAGAATAGAAATAGAGTGTGGGAGAAACAGTGGCAAGAGAAAAGAGATCTTCATTTGATGCACTGAGCCCACTCTAATCCACCTGCTCCTCAGAGAGATGGAAGAGTGATAGTCTAACATGGCTCCTGGATTTATTGTAATTAGCTACACAGTGATTAAACTTTCTAGTGAGGCATGACAGCTAGATTATGGCTCCAAAGCATCCTAATTACAACGCCTGGGAGACCACTAATCCCATAGAGTTTTAGAACCACCATGGAAGCCATTATTTGCGCAGCCTACATTTTCTAAAAAGCAAAAACACTGGCAGCCTTTTCAAACAGATATAGCCTTTTCAAGTTCTGTCGTGGTCATAACTGGTCATCCAATTTGCTTTCTAAAAGATTAGATTCACCTTATAACACAGTCTCATTAGCGACAGAAATCTTAGTGTTTCATGTTCATTGCACTTTCAGGTATTGGCGTGATAAGTATTGAGCGTGCCTACCCTCTAACACTGGGCTCCAATATTGGGACGACTACTACAGCCATCTTAGCTGCATTAGCTAGCCCAGGAGACCAGCTAGCTGCTGCCTTTCAGGTAACTCCATTTGCACAGACTTCGCCACTTGGTTAAAACTCAATTTACAGACCAATAACGCAGATATTCAATTTGAAAAGCTAATAAATAAACTGGTAATTCACTGAGAATGAATTGCGCACTCTGATAGTGCTGTTTATTTGCACACACTCTCTGTGATGTTTTAGCACTGGGGTCGGCAACCTATGTCACCTATGGAGGGGTAATCACTGGCACGCCATCAACGGCGAGAGAGGAGTAGACTATTTTATTTATGTAAATTCTGCACCTGCATTCCAATCTACATCTTGATGTAATCCTTCATGAGCTGAATGGGAGGCTAAACAAAAAGTTTAAATGTAACGAGACTGCAGTATACCCAACAGACTCATGCAGTGCGTGCAAGCCATTCGCATAACACGAGCCGGCAGCGCTTCAATTTCGGTTAATCGCACGAGTAAATGTGCCCTCTTTGCCTACATTCCGTGTTTCGTTTGTTTCTTTTTGCTTTCAGAATAACACGTAATGCAGTAAGAAAAACGCCACTATTAATCTTTGAGATTTCCAACCCAGCATACAGGTACACCCTCCTTAACCATGATCACACTCAAAATTACATTAAATGATTAAAAGAGAAAAAATAAACCCACATTGTGCAGTTCAAAAAACACACATGGCAAAATACAAATTATTCAAAATACAAATTAAACCTGGAAATAAAGTTTTAGGATTTTGCAGGTGCAATTCACCAAAAAGGAATAAAAAGTTTGGCCTGTGATGTGCAAATGGCTTGCACATGCAGCGTGAGTCTCGTCACACTTTAGTAGTGTTTAGCTTCTCATTCAGCTCATGAAAACACGCTGCGTGAACATGAAGAAAGATTACATCAAGATGTAGATTGGAATGCAGGTGTGAAAAACTTCATATAAATAAAATAGTCTGCTCCTCTCTCACTGTTGCTTGTGTGCTAGTGATAACCCCTCTGTGTGATTTTGAAAAATGTATGACATAATATAAGAAATACAGGTGCTGGTCATATAATTAGAATATCATCAAAAAGTTGATTTATTTCACTAATTCCATTCAAAAAGTGAAACTTGTATATTATATTCATTCATTACACACAGACTGATATATTACAAATGTTTATTTTTTTTTAATTTTGATGATTATAACTGACAACTAAGGAAAATCCCAAATTCAGTATCTCAGAAAATTAGAATATTGTGAAAAGGTTCAATATTGAAGACACCTGGTGCCACACTCTAATCAGCTAATTAACTCAAAACACCTGCAAAGGCCTTTAAATGGTCTCTCAGTCTAGTTCTGTACGCTACACAATCATGGGGAAGACTGCTGACTTGACAGTTGTCCAAAAGACGACCATTGACACGTTGCACAAGGAGGGCAAGACACAAAAGGTCATTGCAAAAGAGGCTGGCTGTTCACAGAGCTCTGTGTCCAAGCACATTAATAGAGAGGCGAAGGGAAGGAAAAGATGTGGTAGAAAAAAGTGTACAAGCAATAGGGATAACTGCACCCTGGAGAGGATTGTGAAACAAAACCCATTCAAAAATGTGGGGGAGAACCACTACGCACAGACGTATGCAAGACATGGGTTTCAGCTGTCGCATTCCTTGTGTCAAGCCACTCTTGAACAACAGACAGCGTCAGAAGCGTCTCGCCTGGGCTAAAGACAAAAAGGACTGGACTGCTGCTGAGTGGTCCAAAGTTATGTTCTCTGATGAAAGTAAATTTTGCATTTCCTTTGAAAATCAGGGTCCCAGAGTCTGGAGGAAGAGAGGAGAGGCACACAATCCACGTTGCTTGAGGTCCAGTGTAAAGTTTCCACAGTCAGTGATGGTTTGGGGTGCCATGTCATCTGCTGGTGTTGGTCCACTGTGTTTTCTGAGGTCCAAGGTCAACGCAGCCGTATACCAGGAAGTTTTAGAGCACTTCATGCTTCCTGCTGCTGACCAACTTTATGGAGATGCAGATTTCATTTTCCAACAGGACTTGGCACCTGCACACAGTGCCAAAGCAACCAGTATCTGGTTTAAGGACCATGGTATCCCTGTTCTTAATTGGCCAGCAAACTCGCCTGACCATAACCCCATAGAAAATCTATGGGGTATTGTGAAGAGGAAGATGCGATATGCCAGACCCAACAATGCAGAAGAGCTGAAGGCCACTATCAGAGCAACCTGGGCTCTCATAACACCTGAGCAGTGCCACAGACTGATCGACTACATGCCACGCCGCATTGCTGCAGTAATTCAGGCAAAAGGAGCCCCAACTAAGTATTGAGTGCTGTACATGCTCATACTTTTCATGTTCATACTTTTCAGTTGGCCAAGATTTCTAAAAATCCTTTCTTTGTATTGGTCTTAAGTAATATTCTAATTTTCTGAGATACTGAATTTGGGATTTTCCTTAGTTGTCAGTTATAATCATCAAAATTAAAAGAAATAAACATTTGAAATATATCAGTCTGTGTGTAATGAATGAATATAATATACAAGTTTCACTTTTTGAATGGAATTAGTGAAATCAACTTTTTGATGATATTCTAATTATATGACCAGCACCTGTATTAGCGATCACTTTTAGCCTCTGAAATAGTTTAAAATGGCTTTCCAATGATCAAAATATATTAATACAATTTATTAAATGTAACATTGTCTTTGATAAACTGTGAAAGATGCCAGAAAGATATGTTTAAGTTGCACTTAAGAGCGGTTCAAAGCTCTCATTAATTTACGAACGTTTTTACGAGCTACTTGGATATCGATGCTTTTGGGAAACGCACTTTAGAGATTAAGTACTACTTAAGTGCTACTAACGTCCTACTTAGTGCTTTGGGAAACCCAGTGATTAACTGTGTTAACTCATTTTGTACAACAGGACAGGTTTATTGACCAGGAAAATAAAAAATGGCACTCCATGTCAACGCCGGCCCCTGTTTTAGCACCTGATTCACTAAAGAAATTGTGTAAATCGGATAACGTCGCAAACACGGACAAACAATTTGTGCTCAACACAATTTGCGCAGTGCAGTACCTGATCTTGCAGGTAGTTCTGAGTGCTCAACGTGATCTCATGAGTATTCGTAGGTATTCCTACATAAAGTGTGGTTCTAGCACATAGTAATTTTGCTGATATTTGCAT
Organism: Myxocyprinus asiaticus; assembly: GCF_019703515.2. Classification (NCBI taxonomy): domain Eukaryota; kingdom Metazoa; phylum Chordata; class Actinopteri; order Cypriniformes; family Catostomidae; genus Myxocyprinus; species Myxocyprinus asiaticus. Next base: position 25,775,527 of record NC_059381.1, on the reverse strand, counting down.
AAATACTGAAATGCACAACATTGAAGTATTGAAAGCATCTAAAAATGTAATCATTTTTCAAATTAACCATTTTAAAGATGTACAAATATTTCTGTATCTTTATATTGAATTCATGGAATTTATCAGTTGATTTTATTGTATTATAATCAATGAGATGAATTAAATGTTCAATGCCATTACATTTATTTAAACACAATGTAAGCACTTACCTAATTTGACATTATAACGGTTTCATTCTGTTCTGTGTGATATCTGGTAACTTATTTCAAGGGATTATATCACTTTAACCAAGACTTTAAACTTTAAAATGATAAAATGAATAAACATTCTATCATCATTTATAATTAATCATACCATGGTCTGTTCGAATACTCGATTCTTATTGGCTGGAATGCATGCGGTTCAAACTGTTGTATGCACAGGTAGTTCTGGTCAATTTTATTCGATTCAAAATTAATGCAATGTTTGTAACCATAGCAACATAACATTACAGAGCAAGCGGAGTGAGCAATGCAATTGAAAATATTTCCTAACCACTTTCATCAGCATAGCTAATATAATGGAATTCAGCTTGTTTTGCACAAAGGGTTGAATTGTGAACTTTAATTTGCTGAAGTTTTAAATCTCAAAACAATTATTTTCTCTGGCTGCTGTTCAGTCTCTGTCGTGCACACGTTGGGTCTTTCTCGTGCGGTTTTCACTTTTGACAGTGACTGGTTCAGATGACAGTAAGAGAGAGTGTTTTCAGGCGATGCAAAGAGAGCAGCTTGCCCGTATTTCTCCCACATCTGGCTCAGTGCTTGCAGCTAAAGTCTCAATTCTCTGTACAGTAAATCTGCTCCATTTTTTTGCCCTGGACATGTGTCGTGCGTATAAATAAGCATGCACTGTGATCGGTTTCTGTAGTAGGATGTGCAGTCAAGTCGAGCATGTACCTCCTGGAAATTTTAGCCACAGGAAGTGGAGAAAAACATTTGCAAAGTTTCAGGAAGTGGGGGGGGGACAGATACAGCATTAATTGCATTCTTTTTTTTTTTTTTTTACGCATTAAACAGTCAACTAATAATTACAGAAATTAACGCGTTCAATTACCCAGCCCTAAAATACTGTAATGTTTTATGTGTTTGTTCATGTGTTTCATGTCATGTGGTCCCCGGTCATGTGATTTCATGTATCCCTCCATGTTCATGTGTCTTGTTTTCATTGGTTTATTGTCTTGTTACCTTGTTATCAGTTCTGTCTTGTCATTGTTATCATTGTCATGTTTCTCCCTTGTCCATGTATTTAAGCCTCATGTTTGCCATTGTCCATTGTCAGGTATTGTTAATGTAACATTGTTTTTGAGAGTAACTTTGCTGGATGGGACATGACATGACTTGACATGACATGACACGACACGACATGACACGACATGATATGTCATTGTATTTTGTTCATGTTGGGAGTTATGGATTTGGAATTTCACGTTTGATAATAAAACTGTACTTGGGTTCATCACATGTCATCGTCTTTGTCATTGCCAGCGACAGCGTTACAAATACGTAAAATTACATATTTTAAAATGGTCCTATAAATAAAACACCTTGTAAAATATATAAAAAATAAACAAAGATAAATATATGTCTGAATTCCTTCCCCAGATTATTCTTGACAAAACATAACAAGCCCAATGCTTTGACAACTGTTTCTGCCATTCATTCAAAGTAAGCCTCAAAGACTCAAATAGCCATAAAGTAATATTTTTCATGACTTATTTTGCGTTTCTGCATTATTCAGCAAGGTGTGTGATCTGTGTCTAATAATACTGTGATAAGAAGTGGACTTCCAGCAATTCATGGCTGTATAAATAAATTTAGCAAATTACTGTGTACTTCTAATAGCTTTACTGTTTACTGATTTTATAGACATTGCTATTGTAATTGTTGTTACTTTCTGTTACTTTTCATTTGGTGATTATTCAGAGCTCATCTTATTTTTAACATGTTGTTTTTGGTTATCATCACCATTGTAATTTGTTAAATAACGAAGCCCACGCGCAGTGATCACACTGATTGCGTAAACAATGACATACTGAGAGCAACATGACATGTCAAAATAAAAGTAGCTGAATGTCAAAATTATTATGAAATGTTCATGATCTCTGCACTTTTCACTGTGTACCCTTGACATTGCCTGTAGGATGGGCCGATCCAGCATGTTAAAATAGACATGGAATGCTACACTTAAATTAAACAATATGTAACAGAGGGTCCCAGCTCTGTCTCTCTACCCACCAAGGGGTCACTGGCCTAAGAAAGGTTGAAGGTTTTATTAATTTACCTCACTGTGTTCAAGTTCCTTCCAATACAAGTTCTGCCTATTTTCTTCCATAGGTTGCTCTATGTCATTTCATCTTCAACATTCTGGGCATAATACTTTGGTACCCACTGCCTCTTAGCCGTATCCCCATCTGCATGGCACAATTTCTGGGTGCACAAACAGCAAAATATCGGTGGTTTGCAGTGCTGTACCTGATTCTCTGCTTCCTTCTACTGCCGTCCATTGTCTTTACCCTCTCCATCGCTGGTTGGCAGGTCCTGGTGGGTATCTGTGGACCATGTGTTGTTTTCCTAGTCTGTATTGTAGTGGTAAATATAATGCAATCACAAAAGCCTCACCTCCTGCCATGGTGGCTGCGCACATGGGACTACCTACCTCTCTGGATGCATTCACTCAAACCAATGGATGCCATCATTACAAGAGTGACATTATGCTGCAGGAATGGCCGGAGCAATGATCAGAGCTGCACGTCTCCTGAGGATCCCCCACAGTTGTCAGTATGTGACGAGAAAAATAAGGTGCCTATGGCATATAATAACCCAGCTCTGATTTATAAGTATGATTTTGAGATTGGGGCTTTTGGCACTGACATGCAGAATGGAAAGAGCAGCCGACTATAGACTATATGGTCCTTAAAATACATTTTGGTTAAAATTTGCAAATTATTGGGACATTGCACCTCAACAATTAGCTTTACATTTCCATTTAATCAGTTCACTTTAAAAAAAAAAAAAAAAAAAAAAAAACACTGAACTTCCTTGACCCCCATGAGTCATTGTATAATTTGACCACTAATAAAAATGGTACTTTCTTATTATGATAAAACATCTTTAAATAAATATTGTGTCTGCACGTTTTTGTGTGTTTCTGAAACTAAGCTATCTGACACAACTGCAGAAAGGTAAAATTTTTATATTGATAAGAACTCGCCAGCCATTGAGCCATTTTTACTGAATGCGCCACAGAATTTCTATATTCACTGAATATATATGAACATGGTTGTGGTAATTGCCTGTCATAGATTCATGAAAAGTCAAAGATCAAACTGAGTGCGCCTAGATGAAAACTTGCAAACTGACTTTCTTTTGTGGCCCCTGTGACTTCTTCTGTCAAGTCAATTTTAAAATTCACTGATACAGTTTACTGAAGCAATGACATGCATAGTCAAGCATATAAATAGCTGCAAATTAAAGCATGCTTTTCAAATTGGAACGGTAATTTCACATGGTATTAAACAAACTTCTCTTGAGTTACTAAAAAAGAAGTGGTATTTTAATGGAAATACCTTGGATAAAGTAATAGAATACACTATAAAAGACATTTTACAGCATGTATGTTGCACACTCAAATAAACTGAGTTCCAGGCGCACAGGGTTGGGGAGTAATGGAATACATGTAATGGGATTACGTATTTAAAATACAAAATATAAGTAACTGTATTCCACTACAGTTACAATTTAAATAATTGGTAATTAGAATACAGTTACATTCAAGAAATATTTTGAATACTGAAGAGATTACTTTAAATTATATTGTCATTTGTATAATTTAATATTTAGTCCTTTCGATAGAAAACATTTATACATATAAATGATGCGATCCAAAGTGCATTTGAACAGCGGTGAAACACTTTCTTCCCTATCTGTCACTCACTCGACGTTGTGTCGATGTAGTGACACTAGGGGTCACTCTTGGGAGCCCGAGACACCTCTGGTCTTTGATAAAAGGCCAATGAAAATTGGCGAGTGGTATTTGCATGCCACTCCCCCGAACATACGGGTATAAAAGGAGCTGGTATGCAACCACTCGTTCAGATTTTCTCTTCAGAGCCGAACGGTCATGCTCACTGAGCTGAATTCCCACGACTGTTCATTCATCTCTGCTGGATCTGATGGTGCATTTCAGTGGCTCCTCCCTCCTCTGCACTGGTGCACTGCAGAGAATGCCCCTGAGCGCTTCGGTGGAAATAAAAGAGTATATTTCTCTAAAAGAGTATATTTCTCTAAAAGAGCAGCACACACGGAACGTCTTTTTAAAGACGCGTCTTTTTAAAGATGCCTTTCCTTTGTGTGTTATTCCTGGTTACGCTCGTTATCTCTCGCCTTCTGATGGTCGCGATCACTGTCTTTTGTGTCTGGGTACTGCTCACGCGGAGACAGCGTTCGTGGATGGGTCATGTACTCATTGTGAGAACATGTCCATGGCAACGATGTGGTCGCGGCTTACCTTCATAAGAAAGCAAGCCACCCCAGAGGCTCCCCGCCTCGGTCCTTCTACCCACAGGTATGAGGCCAGTGCGGCTAGCACTGGGGGTGATTTGGGGACCCCAATGGGACCCCAATGGGACCACCTCGGCCGGGTATCCCCCCACGGACCTCCCATTCCCCAGCACGCTCGTCTGCCCCGATCGGGCTTCCGGATGAGTCCGCCAGCTTGTCTCATGGCGAGTTCAACCTCTGTGATGAGCTCTCGAGCGCAGCATCGGAGTGCAGGCTCATTCAGTCGGATGCGGAAGCCTCAGCTGGGCTCCTCCCTTTGGGTGCGGTCGCCCAGTCACAGGCTGATGCGGAGATGACGACATGCTTTCCCGGGCAGCCGCGAGCATCGGGCTAGAGTGGAACCCTCCGCTCTCCCCTGAACCCTCACGGCTCGATGATTGGTTCCTGGACTCGCGGTGCCGCTCAAAGCCATGCCCCGTCCCCGTTCCTTTCTTCCCGGAAGTGCATGAAGAGCTGACAAGGTCGTGGAAGGCACTTTTTACTGCCCGGTCCCGATCTTTAAGCTTCCCCGCCCTCACTACCCTCGATGGTGGGGCGGCCAAGGGCTATTCGGCAATCCCCTCGGTGGATAAAGGCGCTCGCGGTGTACCTATGCCCGCAGAGTGCTGCCACCTGGCACGGGTGCCCAAAGCTCCCGTCCAAGGCCTGTAGGTTTACGTCGTCTCTGATGGCCAAGGCCTACGGTGCTGCTGGACAAGCCGCCTCAGCCCTACATGCCACGGCTCTCCTGCAAGTCCGCCAAGATGCTAAAGGAACTGCACGAGGGTAGTTCCGCCCCGGGATTGATGCAGGAGCTGCGCTCGGTGACCGACCTCGCTCTCCGGGTGACGAAAGTCACAGCGCAGTCTCTCGGGCGGGCGATGTCCACCTTGGTGGTCCTTTGGCTCAACCTGGTTGAGATGGGAGAGGCCAACAAGGCACAGTCCTTGCTGCCCCCATTTCCCAAGTTGGCCAGTCCGGCGACACCGAGGACTTTGCCCAGCAGTTCTCAGCGGTGAAGCAGCAGATGGAGGTTATCCGGCACATCCTGCCCCGGTGCGGCTCAAGATCCTGCACCCCATCTGCTCATCGCCAAGGGCATCCCCCTGTGGTGACTGCACCGGCTCCACCGCAGCCTGCCCCTGCGGCTCGGCCCCAGCGTGGAGCCCACCGCAGGAAGCAGATGCCACCCTTCTCGCGGCCGCCAAGAACCCGCGAAAGGCTTCGAAGCGCCCCTGAGACGGGTGACCCAGGGACGACGAAACCCGCTGCTCTGGAGCTGGTAAGCAGACAACTCCATCCCCCGGTCGAGGGCCGGGAGGAGAATATTTTGTTACCTTTGCATTTAATTGTGCTGCATGCCCAAGTGGCTGCAGTCCCCAAGAGTTCAGCAAGAGCAGTTTCCTTGTTCCCTGGGTCACATATCCGCTGTGCACGGCCGTCACCATGACCACTGTCTACCACTCTATTTGGCAGGTTTGGCACTCCAGCGGCAGTCTCCCCACCCCTGAGCGCCCAGCTGTGGCACAAATCCGCCCCCGATGTAACAGTCTCCACGGGTCACGAGAACAGGCCTCTTCCTCCCCCATCCCAGGCTGTTCTGGGGGTTGTCACAAGGTAAGGTAAGTACTTCGATGTCCCTGAACTCAGCACGGCCATGACATGGTGTGGCACCTCAGGCTCTGCCCCGCCACGAGGCCCCACTTGCCGGTACGTCTGACGAGATTGTCCCTCCGGCCGAGATGAAGAAGGGGTTTTACAGCCCCTACTTCATTGTACTGAAAAAAGGCGGTGGGTTGTGGCCAATCTTGAACCTGCGAGTACTGAACCGGGCTTTACACAGACTCCCGTCCTAGATGCTGACACAAAGACGCACTCTAGCGAGTGTCTGGCATCAAGATTGGTTCACAACGGTAGACCTGAAGGACGCGTACTTCCACATCTCGATTCTACCTTGACACACACCCTTCCTACGGTTTGCATTCAAGGGTCGGGCGTATTAGTACAAGGTCCTCCCTTTCGGTCTGTCCTTGTTCCCTCGCGTCTTCATGAAGGTTGCAGAGGCAGCCCTTGCCCTGCTAAGGGAAGTGGGCATTCGCATCCTCAACTATCCCGATGGTTGGCTAATCCTAGCTCACTCTCGGGATGTGTTGTGTGCACACAGGGACCTGGTTCTTTTGCACCTCAGCCGACTAGGGCTTCGGGTCAACTGGGAAAAGAGCAAGCTCCTCCCGGTTCAGAGCATCTCTTTTCTCAGTTTGGAGTTGGACTCAGTCTCGTTGACGGTGCGCCTCATGAACGAGCGCGCACAGACGGTGCTGACCTGTTTGAAGGTGTTCAAACAGAACACAGCGGATCCACTGAAATTTTTTCAGAGGCTCCTGGGGCATATGGCATCCTCAGCGGTGGCCACTCCACTCGGGTTGATGCATATGAGACTGCTTCAGCACTGGCTTCAGACTCGAGCGCTGCCCCAGGACGAGGCAGACCCAGCCCTGTCATTGCTGTGTCCGGTGCGCGCTTTACGCATCTATTTGGATCGCACGCAGAGCTTTAGGATCTCTGAGCAGCTTTTTGTCTGCTTTGGTGCACAGCGGAAAGGAAGCGCTGTCTCCAAGCAGAGGATCACCCACTGGCTCATTGACGCCATAGCTATGGCATATCACGCCCAGGACGTGCCGCCCCTGGTAGGGCTTCGAGCCCATTCTACCAGGGGTGTAGCAGCCTCCTGGACCCTGGCCAGGGGTGCCTCTCTAACAGACATTTGCAGAGCAGCGGGCTGGGCAACACCCAACAACTTTGTGAGGTTCTACAACCTCCAGGTGGAACCGGTTTCGTCCCAGGTAGTGGCACGCAATACAAGCGGTTAAGCCCGGGACAGCCGGCCGGGTGTATCGCTTGCACATAGTGCCTTTCACCTCATCTGAGCTGAAGACGTGCGCCATTAACTCCCAGTAGTGTTCACAAACTATTTTCCCTGGTTGACTTCCTCCGAGCCCTGTGGCAGTCGAGTTTTCGGAGAGACTCGCTCCCAGCCCAGTACACATGCTAACTAAAAGCCCTGTTCTGGGGTAGGTGCTCCGCATGTGGCGGTTCCCTGTAGGCAACCCCATGTGATGTATATCTTCCGCTAATTCGTTTCCCTGTTGGCAAACTGCATCTTCCTTGGGCAGATGCCCCTCTGCCACAGTCTCCATGTTTGTAGTAACTCCTCCCCCGCTGGGTAGGACCTACCATGAGACTTCTCCACATGATCGGCAAGACCATGTGACGTATTTTCCACTTAAATATCCCCCCTCTCTCTGGGCGAGGTGTGGTCTCCGCGGTGTCCTCCCCTTGGGAGGGACACCCCCGACTAGACCTGGTCGGCCCAGTCAGATAATCCCCCTTTTTTTAGGGAGTGGAAAAAAAGAAGGGGAAAAGAGGCCACAACTGGGCTAGCCTGTCTCTATCTTTTGGGTAGTCGACTTGTCCCCAAAGGGCCGTTCGACACTCATAACTATGTTGGGGGAGGTTACGTGTCGGCCTGGTGCGCTGGCTACGAGGCACACAGTTGTCTGCTGTCACACACCGCCAGTTCACGTAACACAGTTCAGCCAGTTGCTGCGTTTTGTATAGGGACCCCTAGTGTCACTACATCGACACAACATCGAGTGAGTGACAGATAGGGAACGTCATGGTTACTTGCGTAACCTCCGTTCCCTGATGGAGGGAACAAGACGTTGTGTCCCTCCTGCCACAACGCTGAACTACCCGCTGAAATGGCTGGACCTTGTTTCGGCTCCTCAGCATAAAACCTGAATGAGTGGTTGCATACCAGCTCCTTTTATACCCATATGTTCGGGGGAGTGGCATGCAAATACCACTCGCCAATTTTCTTTGACCTTTTATCAAAGACCAGAGGTGTTTCAGGCTCCCAAGAGTGACCACTAGTGTCACTACATCGACACAATGTCTCGTTCCCTCCATCAGGGAACGGAGGTTACGCAAGTAACCATGACGTTATGATGTGTTACATTCATACGAGCAGACAGAGAAGTAAGTTTGGAGCAGAAGAAATAGAAATAAACCTTGTGTAAATTGTCAGCTTTACACTAAGCTAAAATGCTATTTCTAGCCATTTTACATGCACGTTACCAGGCACGATCATATGTTTTATCAAGAAAATTCACGTTCAATCATAATTTCTTTTTTCTAGTAAGACCTTTGATATTAGGGCAAAAATCGTATTCTTGATGATAATTTTTTTATTGTTTTCCTGTAAAAATATATAAAAATCCTTAAAACAAGATCAATTTGATTGATCTTGTTTTAGAAACACCACTGCATAAGATAATTAGGTTTTTCCGAGAATGTATTTTTTGTCTTACTGTACTGGCAGAGTTTTTATAGTCAAAACAAGTGATAAAATCTACCAGTGCTGAAGAAGTAATCCAAAGTATTTAGAATACGTTACTGACCTTGAGTAATCTAACGGAATATGTTACAAATTACATTTTACAGCATGTAATCTGTAGTGGAATACATTTCAGAAGTAATCCTCCCAACCCTGCCCATGCAGACGACGTGGGAGGCAGGTCTTTTCTACTCTCTTTGAAGAGTTTGGTGTCTAGATATCGCAGGATGTCACTATTTTTCAAATATCTGTAATGACAATTTATTGCAGTTATGAACTTATTAATATAGTGTGTCTCTGTACTAGGAGTAACATAAAGACTATTAATTGGTCAGTAATAAGTTTATTAAAATGTTGCATAATTAAGATAAATGTGAAAATGAGGAAATTACTGAGCTATGACTTTTGAAGAATGCTGATAACAGTGACTTGAATAGTGGATTATTAAAAGGAACATCTATGAGCACAACTACTGAGTAGGGAAGACCAGGGCTAGCTGTCTCACTTTTTACTCCAATGAAAATATTTCAGGGTAGTGTTGTCACAGTGCCAAAATGTCAGTAGTTGGTACTGATACCAGTGAAATTTCATGGTTCTCGATACCAGTTTCGATACCACAGCAAAAATATGATAATGTGCTATTGAACACACCAGTTTAGTTATTTTTTATTATTTAATCATTATTTTAATAATTATAGTTTAATAATTATTATTATTTTCCAGAACATTTTTATAAAGTTTAATTTAATTTCATCATCAAAATGGTGTCTAATCAATAAATTCTTAAAACTTTTAACAAATGAAAATAGAACATTTCAACAAGTCATTGCATTTTTTTTTTTTTGCCAAACTTTTATTCAACAGCTTATGATATTTTGATTAATTATTATTGTTACTATTATTATATTATTATTATTATTACAGTGAATATTACATTTTACTATACAGTTGAAATCTGTTTTTATTACATTTCTTCAATTTCAGGCATCTAGATTTTATTTTGAATCGCGCTTTTATTATTACGTGTATTTTTTGCTGGAAGCTTCACTTTTCCAGATAAACAGTTCACAACATGGTCCAGTGTGATCTTTTTTTAAAAATTATTATTGAACAATTTGTCATGTACAAACAACATGGCAACAACAATAAATCTTTGCATTATAACAGTAGGATCAGGTGCATAAAAGGACAAATTAAAACATACAAGAAATAATAATAATAATAATAATAAATATATATATATATATATATATATATATATATATGTGTGTCATATGCTGGAACTGGCAATGATGGCAATGACAAAGACGATGATGAGATGAAGAACCCAAGTGCAGTTTATTAAATAAACGTGAAATCCAAAACCCTAACTACAAAACAAAACAAGAACATGGACATGAACTAGACTTGACTAGATTTTGCACATACCCTTTCACATTCAATATTAGACCACTACACAATGGAAAACATGAGGCTTAAATACATGGACATGGGGGAACATAAACCAATGAACAAACAGAACTGATCACAAGATAATTAAACAATAAACCAATGAAAACATGACAAATGAACATGGAGGGAAAACAGGAATCACATGACAAGGGAAACAGGAACTAAACATTTCAAAATAAAAGACATGAATCAACAGAATACACATGACATATCCCCCCCACTAAGGGGTGGCTCCTGACACCCCAACACATAAACAAAACACGTAAAACATGACATAAATTCAAAGTTCTGTAGGGAGCGGGGGGGGGGGGGGTGTCTTGAGGCGTGGGGCGTGGCGTGGCGAGAAAGGGCGAGGGGCATGGGACCAGGGCAAAGTCCGTGGGGGGTGAAGCCATGAGAGGCTCGAGGGGCGGAGCCATGGAAGGTGGAGCCGTGAGAGGCTCAAGGGGCGGAGCTATGGAACATGGTGCCCGGATAGTAGCCGAAGACTCGAAGGGCCAGGGTGGAGCCAATGGCAGGGAGGACCAAGGCAGTGCTGGAGGCTTGGAGGAGCAAGGTGGAGCTGAGGGATCGGAAGACTGAGGTGGAGCCGGTGGGACTGAGGACCAAGGTGGAGCCGTAGGGAAGGAGGTCCCCGGTGAAGCTGACAGATCGGAGGGACGAGGCGCAGCCAGAGGATCGGAGAGCCAAAGCGGAGCCAGGTGACCGACAGACCAAGGAGGAGCCGGAGGGACGAGAGACCCCGGCACCACTACTGCGGCGGCCATGACGTGGAACTCTGGCTCAGCATCCGCCTCCCCCACAGTGAATGTGGAACCAATGATCCGTAGGGCGAGGTCGATATATTGAACCAGGCTGAGGGAACTGCGACCGCCAGGCATCAAAAAAGAAATGGACTCATTCAATCCAAATCTGAAACAGTCTTTGAGGGCAACCTCATTAAAGTCCACCTGGCAGGCTAGACTGCAGAAGTCCTCGACATTGTCCTCCAGGGGACGATTGCCCTGACGAAGGCGCAGAAGTAAAACTGCTGGGTTCATGGGTGGTCTAGTATTCTGTAACGTATGCTGGAACTGGCAATGATGGCAATGACGAAGACGATGATGAGATGAAGAACCCAAGTGCAGTTTATTAAATAAACGTGAAATCCAAAACCCTAACTACAAAACAAAACAAGAACATGGACATGAACCAGACTTGACTAGACTTTGCACATACCCTTTCACATTCAATACTAGACCACTACACAATGGAAAACATGAGGCTTAAATACATGGACATGGGGAAACATAAACCAAATGAACAAACAGGACTGATCACAAGATAATTAAACAATAAACCAATGAAAACATGACAAATGAACATGGAGGGAAAACAGGAATCACATGACAAGGGAAACAGGAACTAAACATTTCAAAATAAAAGACATTAATCAACAGAATACACATGACAATATATATTTAAGGGGCTAGGGCTTTTTTTTGTATCTTCTATTATGCTAAAAAGTTTTATTGCATTTTTATTTTTCAACACCTTAAGGGCTTTTCCCAATGTGATCATTGAGGACTGAAAGTCACGTCTGAAATCTCACCTCTTTACACTGGCCTTTGAGTCAGAGAAATGAAATGTAGGACATAGTTTTGGAGTGTTTGTATTTTAGGTTACTGGTGTTTGTGTATGTGGTCATTTTGAAATGTTATGTTTTACATTTTATTACTGTGAAGCACTTTGGTCAACTCTGTCGTTTTAAATGTGATATAAATAAAGCTGAGCTGAGATTAAAGCATAAATGCTGTGATTTTAATTATATAAATATATATTTTACATGTGCTGCGTGGTTCACAATGGATTAGCGCTCTGCTCTTTTTGTCATCTCATACAACGTGATGATTCTCAATGTCTGTGGAGTTTCTAGTGGATGAGTGGTCAGATTTATTTAAAGAGGTCATGAATCGAGAAATCAAATTTTCCTTGATCTTTTGAAATATATGAAGTCATAGTACTATAAAAACTTACTGTACGTTTCAGAACTCCAAAAAAAGGCTTTAATGAAACCATCATTTCTAAACGACTCGTTTTCTAATTCCTCATCTGTATTATGTAATAGAGATGAATACATCAGCAAAAGTCTGCCTCTGTATAAACAGGTCAATGCTTACATCTTCATCATCACCTCTTTGGCCTGTCCACAGGTTTGCGGTTAGAGTGGTGATGAGATGAGAGTCGGCACGGCAGGGACAAACACAGGAATTATTGGAGCAACAGTAGGTTCGAGATGCCTGCAAAGTTTACAAAACGTTGTACAGTGTCAGGTTGTGGAAAAATAGACTCTTTGCATTTAATTCCTAATGATCCTAACATTAGGAAAGAGTGGCTGGCGTTTATTTTTAAGTCCCGGATTGCATCAGTAAGACAGTGTTTGTTTGTTCGCTTAATTTTACTGTGGATTCTTTTTCAAACAAGACACAGTTCAACGCAGGCTTTGCAGAGAGACTTAAATTAAAAGTTGATGCAGTGCCAACTATATTGGACCCGACAGTAATGTCGCAACAGTCAAGTGTGAGTATCCATGTTAATTGTATTGCTTCATATGTTACAGACTGTTAGATATGTTCTTGAATGTTTTCACCAAAATTTCCAATCTTAATATTAGAACTATTCATGAGAAACTATTAGCTGGATTTAGGTTGTTTAGTTTTCTTTTGATTTTATCCTAGTGATTTCAGTCGAACATGTGTATTAGTTTTAATGCGTGCTTCGTGTATCTTGTCACATCCAGCTTTCAATAATAATTGCCCGTAGCATGTTGTCATTGTTTTACTTGAATATTGCTTTCAGAGTGCCACTAATATACCTTTAGAGTACTGATAGCAATCTATTTAGACAATCTCTTTCCTTTTTAAGGAAAACATGACTCATTGTAATGAATAACAAATGCATTTGTCACTACACTGAATATATGATGAACGATGAATATATGAAGAACGACAAACACCGGACGGTTTACATGTTGCACTGTAAGTATATCCTTTGACAGTTATATATGTGCTATCACCAAGTATTTAAACTTTAGTTGGCACTGTCATGCATTACAAAGCATTTGTAAAACACAGAAATGTTTTACAAATGTAAATTGTCCATTTCAGTGTAAAAGGAGTCACAAAGCATGTGTTCAAAATAAGCATGTGAGCATATTAAAGCAGCCTTGTGTTAGTCATACTGCATGCTGGTACCGGATAGAGGCGGTGCTTGGTACTACTGGTGCTGCAGAAACACTGGTATCATTACATATTTTTTATTTTAGTACCGACTTGGTACCAAAGTACCTGTATTTTTGACAACACTATTTCAGGGTAGGTTTTAAAACCCAATATCTGAACAGCCACACCTTAAAGTCACATTCCAACATCAAATGTAAAAGCAGATATAAATTATGCACATCACAACCCAATACATGCTCTAAAACATTTGACATCATTTTTAATTTAAATAAACATTTTTAATAATTGTCCAGTCACTTTAAGTTAACTATTGGGGACATTTTTTGCCATCACATGTAGAGGCATTTTTGCACTTTAATTTCTGACTCCCATGTTGCGGAAAACATGGACAGAATCACGGAATCATAAAAACAATTAACTGTAAAATGCAGAATGTCATGGAATTTGACATATTAAACCAGAAGAGACTGATATTTAATTAAACAAATAGCCTATACAGTCTGCATGAGCTGTGTGATAAAACAGTAAGTGAATGCGAGAAGCCACTGCTTACATCCTAACCTCATCAATAACATCACGTGCGCTCTGTGTGTGTATTACTGCCAAAGACCAGAGCACTTTATTCACTGTGAAGCATGTAGCACATGCAGACTATATATTTATACAATTAAATCATAGACTGGGTTTCCCAATAACGTTGCAACTTAAGCTTTTATGATCATCTTAACTAACATTGCTCATTATTTTACGATGAATTAACACCTGTTTCCCAAACCAGCATGTAGATCGCTCATTATAAAGTACAACTTTTGTCCATTGTAACCGGAGCTGTCCACAGGTGCTGAAATTCAAGCCAAATATTCTGCGCTACATCGTGCAACCAACAAAATGTTGAGGTAACACAGATCATAGAATTATATACAGTATAGAGAACATATAAGTTCACTAAAAAACACTCACACAAATGTATTTGTATATATATTATTAACACACACGTGTTAACTCTGTAGCGTTCTCAAAGAAGCACACTAGAGTATCAGGACCATTTTTAAAGATTTATTATTTGGGCAACTGTAAGGCCGATGCCATTGCCGTACTCGCAACATGGTTGAGCGCACGATAGGGAGGTGAAATATGCACTTTTGATGCATTCATAAGTCCTCTGGAGGACTAAGGTTTGCCCCTTCTAAGTTCTGTGCAGTTATAGTTTTAACTGCAATGCTGCACAACATTGCACTGCAGACCTGGACCTTCCTCTGGAGGAAGAGGAGGATGACCAAAAGGATGTTTCAGAAGCAAGGCACCTTATTGCTTACACATTTATGTAATTTTATTTTTCTCCAAATATTTTTTTTTTTTACTAATGTTAATGTTGGGTTAAGTGTTTATAGATTACACTGAGTTATAGATTTTACTTTATTTTAATTATTTGTTTTATTGAAAAATTTTCTTTGTCACTTTTATTTACTTAACATTATTAAAGTATTCAAGTGTTTAATACTGCGTCTGTCACTTTTTAGTCCACCACAATAGGAAGACTGAGAGGGAAATATTTGTTTAAACTGCACTTAATGGATTTACGAGTGGTTGAAAGCTTTAATCATTTACGAATTTTTTTACATACTACTTAGATAACGATGCTTTTGCGAAACATGTCGAAGAGATTAAGTACTACTTAAGTGCTACTAACGCTCTTCTTAGTTCTTTGGGAAACCCAGCCATAGCCTTTTGCAGTTTAATAAGCACATTAGGCCATATAGCAAACTGCTTTTCCGGAGGTGAGAAGTGAAGCCATTTTCCAAAACTTCAAAATAAATGCTCCATTTAACTAGACACATGAAATTGAAAAAATGTGACAGAAATGTATTACTTCTGTAAAGACCAACCCCATTGTTTACAAAAAATTTAGCACGGTGGCCTGGGTAGCTCAACGAGTAAAGACGCTGACTACAATCCCTGGAGTCGCGAGTTCAAATCCAGGGCATGCTAAGTGACTCCAGCCAGGTCTCCTAAGCAACCAAATTGGCCCGGTTGCTAGGGAGGGTAGAGTCACTTTGGGTAACCTCCTCGTGGTCGCTATAATGTGGTTCTCACTCTCGGTGGGGTGCGTGGTGAGTTGAGCATGGATGCCAAGGAGAATAGCGTGAAGCCTCCACACGCGCTATGTCTCCGCGGTAACGTGCTCAAAAAGCCACGTGATAAGATGCTCGGGTTGACGGTCTCAGATGCGGAGGCAACTGAGATTCATCCTCCGCCACCCAGATTGAGGCAGATCGCTATGCCACCATGAGGACTTAGAGCACATTGGGAATTGGGTATTCCAAATTGGGGAGAAAAGGGGAGAAAAAAAAATACACAAATTCAGCACATGCGCAGTAAGTGGTGGCAGAAAGCCCGCAAACTGTTGTGTTATATTTGACCGATTAGACAGTTCAACGTACAACAAAAAACCATCATAAATACAGACATTCTTAGCTATGCAATTATATAATAATATGAGTTAAAAACATACCTGTAATAATGTTCGCTATATATATTTGCTGCAAAGCCATGAGTTGAAATTATCTCCTCAGTCCAGTCAGCTCTGTTGAAGGCTTGAAGTCACAGCCATCTTCGAGTTCTATTCAGCAACAGAATCCGATAAAATGTACCATCTGTGCAAGGTTTTTGACACCACTTTCTTTTGAGAATCAGAGGGCTTAGAGCCAGGGAAGCTAGGGATTCAAAGGGCTCAGAGGTCCAGGCAACAGGAAACTCAGAGGCCAGGGCAACATGGGACTCAGAGGGCTTAGAGGTCTGGGCAACGAGAAATTCAGCTGTCAGGGTGGAAGGAAACTCCGAGGTCAGGACAACAGGGGATTCAATGGGCTCAGATGCCAGGGAAGTTGGGGACTCAGAGGGCTCAGAGGCCAGGGTAGCTGGAGACTCAGAGGGCTCAGAGGCCAGGGCACTAGAGAGCCAGGCACGAGGGGACTCAGAGTGCAAAACACTAAAGAGCACGGTTATAGACAGCAAGATACTAGGGGACTCTGAGGGCAAGGCACTAGAGATCATAGTGCTAAGGGACACAGCGAGCTGGCACTAGGGGGCTTGGAGAACAAAGCACTAGGGGACTTTGGGAGCAAGGCATCAAAGAGCAACACAATAGGAGATTCTGTGAGCAAGGCACTAGAGGGCTCAGAGAGCAAGGTATAAGAAATCAAGGCACTGGAGGACTCAGATGGCAAGGTACCAGAGAGTAAGGTGCTAGGGGACTCAGGAAGCAAAGCACTTGAGGCAAGATGCTTTGACCTCACTGCCTGAGTCCCCGACCACTTTGACCTCACTGCCTGAGTCCCCAGCCGCTATGACCTCACTGCCTGATTCCATGGCTGCTTTGACTTCACTGCCTGAGTCCCCGGCCACTTTGAACTCACTGCCTGAGTCCCGACCGTTTTGACCTCACTGACTGAGTCCCCGACCGCTTTTACATCACTGCCTGTGTCTGAAGGACAGTCTGCTCCTTCTGTCTTTTGTTTTCTCCCCTCCCACCTGCGCTGGTTGTTTAAAGTGGAGATCAGCTCACGCACACTGAGTCCACTCTTTAGGCTTGGTGTCCTTCCTCAGTAGCTCAGCAAGCCAAGACGGCCAAGGCGACTGCCAAGTTGTAAGTTTTTGTCAGAGTAGCCTTCTCTTTGATGAACTGCCTTACAGGGCTGAAGGACTCCATCTACTCTGCTATTTACCGATAGCTGGGGGCCAGTTCGTGTGCACCAGGGTGTGTCCTCATGCTTGGGGCCTGCATGCCGCACGTCTGGGGGCCAGACCTCTTTCAAGCCCCTGCATATCTAGCCTGGGGCCACACAGTACCCAGTTTCCATCCATCACCACAAGGAGGCTATGCATGGGGCTTGCTGTGGAGAGGCTATATACAGGCGGGAGAGACTGAAGCACTTGGCTTTCCTTTCACGGTGCTGAAAACAGCGGTGCTAGCCAGCAGCGAGGGCAGAAAGTGAGACACTTCGCCAACACACTAGTCGCATCACACAGCTGTTTGACAGACACACAAATAGAACACTGAACATACAGTATATGGCGGCCCCTGGTGGTTGCCGTGGAACCCCTGACAGCAGTCTGCACGATTAAGCTGTGCTGAAGAGAGCTCTTTACCATTAACATACAGTATTGTGGATCTCTCAGAGGCTTGGTAGAAATGTCAATTAAAAATCTCAGAGAGTACATGTTTTAATGACCAAATAATTCAACGTAAGTCACTGTCTCTGTTATGGATGCTAAGTGATGATGGCAGTATGTAAACATTAACAGTACCTAAAGGATAAAAATATTATTGGCTTAATCTCAGTACAATATTAATTATAAAAATAGGGGAATATGATATGTCCACCTTATTTAAATTTTTTTAATAGGTTTAATATTGTCATTAATAACATATATTTAAAGTTTTCAAAGTAAAGTAATGGAGCATAACTTTTCTCATAACAGTTAATGAAACATGCTCATTCCTAGCTTGTCATTTAATCCATCAAAATCTAGGTTTTATTAGGACAGATCCTGCTCGCTCCAGGGTTCTGATTTACCAGCATATGTTCTTTTGAATTTTACAGATTTTGTCTAACTTTGTGTTTGAGACTGATCTCAGAGAAAGTCTAAAGTATAAAAAATGACAGGGTTTTTATAGAATCAATGCTTTCACATGACATCTGGAAGAATTTTTTATGGCTGTTCTGAGGTGAGACATAATTGCAGGCATAATTAGTTTAATATGCTTGCTTTAGCTGATGAGCAAGAATATATATATATATATATATATATATATATATATATATATATATATATATATATATGTAGGGCTTTACTGGTTGTTTAGATCAGTGTTACTATCAGAAATAATTAATAACTACAGAAATAATTATTAATTAATATTTAATCAATTGAATCTAACTCATTAAAACCTCATATGGGGCTCCAGTAAATGTAGTGTGCTACGTTTAGGAGCAAGTTTGGTTATTAGCAATAATTAATAATTATCAAAGATAATTATTAATTATTAAAATCAATAGAACATTGATGAGAATCAATGTTAGCTTTTTTAAATCCTTTAAATCAACAATTATCAAAGATAATCGTTAATTGTTAACATCAATGAAACATTAATTAAAATTAACACTAGCTTATTGATCATTCAAATTCAATCATCAAAGATAATTATCAATTATCAAAAATCAATAGAATATTAGTAAGGATTAACATTGATGGGGCACCACCCTGAAATCAGGGACTAATAACCAAATAGTAAAACAGTCTCAATATTAGATTGTTTTCTTAGGAAAATCGACATCCGAAGAATATCGATTTTCGGGGGGAAAAAACAATGAATGAAGGTTTGAATCCGAGCACTGACATCCCGTCAGCATGACACAGGTGTATGCAAAACAAACCATAACACTTCTCTTTGTAATATAAACAAAGTTTATTTATGCAGTAATATCAATTAATAATTAATGCAGTGCAGTCAATAAACTTCTGACTTACAACTACAAACTAAACAGTGATATGATTAGATATGGAAATAAAATAATCCTATAACACATAAGGTGTGTGTGTGACAGTGTGCGTGTGTCAGTGTGGTTAGTACGAGAGAGAGAGAGAGAGAGAGAGAGAGAGATGACGGCCCTAAAGCCGATTTCGCGATAGTGGGAGAGAAAGCAGCTCTCAGTTTATCACTCAGAGACGCGGTTTTACGAGCGGGGCTTGTAAACAGTCCTGCGTTCTTTGACTCTTAATGGATCAAAACAGCTTGCCGGTCTCACCCGCGATGGCGAAATTGCACAACAGTCCAATTTGGTTGGACCACAATACTGCAAAACAAATGTGATAATTAATACCTTGAGTATTAATAATGAGCGGACATGACGGTCCGTAAACTGTACAAGCAAAAACCTTGAAACACAAGAATAACACACTATAATATTCTATCTCTGCCCAGACGTAAACCTCTTACTTGAATCGCATGAGGACACAGGTAGAATGTGTTTTCCTCTGTCCTTTAAATCTGACCCGGTTCCTTGAGGCTTGGGTGATGACGGGAAGCCGTTTCCTTGCTCTGTCGGCGGGCGGTACGGCTGTTGATTCTCGGTGGGCTGGCGGAGAACTCAGAAATGTCGACTTGATTGCGAATTGCTCTGCATTCTCCTTCGGATCCGTTAGAGTGTTCAGTCGAACACAGAGTAATCTCAACTCGTCCAGCGAGATGGAGATTGTATGGCCACAGTTTCAAGTCGAACGTTACTTCCTTTGCAAACAAAGTCGCTGGAAGCAAATCTCGAAAAAATTTCAGAGGTATTTCAACTCCTGATGATGTCATGTTTGAGGGACGTTCTGTTGTGTGCCTCATCCAATAGGAGTTGAGAGTTCGATCCTGTAGTGAGCAAGGCTTCATGGATTTGTAGTCTGTTTTGGACTCCCTTTGTTTGATTTTGGCGCGATTTTTATCAGTAAGATTTACGACTTAGAAGGTGGGGGCTTGAGTTATGTTTTTACGACTGTGTTAGGCCTGCCTTTGTCTTCTATCTGAATACATGAGGCCCAACATATATATATATATATATATATATATATATATACATTCCCTGGAGAGGAAGTTTTGAGTTCTGAAACTTACAGCATGTTTTTCTAGTACAGTTACCTCTTATATGTCTAAATATCAAGGAAAATGTTATTCTCCATTTCATGACCCCTTTAACTTAGCATATTTGAATGCACCAAAATTCACTGACTTCTTGAAAACATGAAACAGGTGGTTTAATGTTTTGATTTCATTTATATTTTTGAATTTCATTTATTCAAGCAATAGAGCACAACAGTAGGGTTCAAGAAGTAAAAATCAAATTATTTTCTCCATAGAGAAACGTCATGGTTACTGGTGTAACCTCCATTCCCTGATGGAGGGAACGAGACGTTGGTGTCGATGTAGTGACACTAGGGGTCACTCTTGGGAGCCCGAGACACCTCTGGTCTTTGATAAAAGGCCAATGAAAATTGGCAAGTGGTATTTGCATGCCACTCCCCCGAACATACGGGTATAAAAGGAGCTGGTATGCAACCACTCATTCAGGTTTTACGCTGAGGAGCCAATATAAGGTCCGGCCATTTCAGCGGGTAGTTCAGCGTTGTGGCAGGAGGGACCAACGTCTCGTTCCCTCCATCAGGGAACGGAGGTTACACCAGTAACCATGACGTTCCCTATCTGTCACTCACTCGACGTTGGTGTCGATGTAGTGACACTAGGGACCCTATACAAAATGCCACAAGGCTGAACTTGCTGTGTGCCTCATAGCCAGCACACCAGGTCAACACGTAACCTCCCCCAACACAGTTATGAGTGTCGAATGTCCCTTTTTGGGGACAAGTCGACTACCCAAAGATAGAGATGGGCTTAACCCAGTCGTGGCCTCTTTTCCCCTTCTCTTTTTCCACTCCCTAAAAAAAGAAGGGGGATTATCTGACTGGGCCGCCAGGTCTAGTCGGGGGTGTCCCTCCCAAGGGGAGGACACCGCGGAGACCACACCTCACCCCAGAGAGGGGGGGATATTTAAGTGGAAAAATACGTCACATGGTCTTTCCAACCATGTGGAGAGCCTTCAAGGTAGATCCTGCCCAATGGGGGAGGAGGTACTACAACATGGAGACTGGGGCAGAGGGGCTCTGCCCAAGGAAGACGCAGTTTGCCAGCAGGGAAACAAATTAGCGGAAGATATAGATCGCATGGGGTTAGCCTTACAGGGAACCGCCACATGCGGAGCACCTACCCCAGAACCGGGCTCTTAGTTAGCGCGTGTACTGGGCTGGCAGTGAGTCTCTCCGAAAACTCGACTGCCACAGGGCTCGGAGGAAGTCAACCAGGGAACAACTTTTGTGAACACTACTGGGAATTAACAGCGCACGTCTTCAGCTCAAAAGGAGGTGGAAGGCGATATGTGCAAGCGATACACCCTGCTGGCTATCCCGGGCTTATCCGCTTAGGTTGCGTGCCACTACCTGGGACGAAACCGGTTCCACCCAGAGGTTGTAGAACCTTGGAAAGGTGTTGGGTGTTGCCCAGCCTGCTGCTCTACAAATGTCTGTTAGAGAGGCACCTCTGGCCAGGGCCCAAGAAGCCGCTACACCATGGGTAGAATGGGCTCATAGCCCTACCAGGGGCGGCATGTCTTGGGCAAGATATGCCATAGATATGGCATCAACAAGCCAGTGGGCGATCCTCTGCTTGGAGACAGCGCTTCCTTTCTGCTGTGCACCAAAGCAGACAAAGAGCTGCTCAGAGAGTCTAAAGCTCTGCGTGCGATCCAAATAGATGCGCAAAGCGCGCACCAGAAACAGCAATGCCAGGGCTGGGTCTGTCTCCTCCTGGGGCAGCGCTTGCAGGTTCACCACCTTGTCCCTAAAAGGAGTGGTGGGAACCTTGGGCACATAGCCTGGTCGGGGTCTCAGGATCACGTGAGAATAGCCCGGACCGAACTCCAGGCACGTTTCGCTGACAGAGAACGCTTGCAGGTCACCTACCCTCTTGATAAAAGTGAGCGCAGTCAGGATGGCAGTCTTCAGGGAGAGTGCCTTAAGCTCGACTGACTGCAAAGGCTCAAAGGGGGCTCTCTGTAGGCCCTGAAGAACTATGGAGAGATCCCATGAGGGAACGAGGGGCGGTCTGGAGGGATTCAGCCTCCTAGCGCCTCTTAGGAACCTGATGATCAGGTCGTGCTTCCCTAAGGACTTACCGTCAACTGCGTCGTGGTGTGCTGCTATGGCAGCAACGTACACCTTCAAGGTGGAAGGGGACAGCCTCCCTTCCAACCTCTCTTGCAGGAAGGAAAGCACTGATCTGACTGCGCATCTCTGGGGGCCTTCCCGACGGGAAGAACACCACTTAGCGAACAGACGCCACTGAAAGGGATACAGGCGCCTCGTAGGGGGAGCCCTAGCCTGAGTGAACGTGTCTACCATCGCAGGTGGGAGACAGCTTGGGTCTTCCACGTCCCATCCAGGGGCCAGACATGGAGATTCCAGAGGTCTGGGCGTGGGTGCCAGATGGTGCCCCTTCCCTGAGAAAGAAGGTCCTTCCTCAGGGGAATTTGCCCGGGGGGAGCTGTCACAAGGAGCGTGAGGTCTGAGCATCACGTCTGGGCGGGCCAGTAGGGTGCTTACCAGGACGACCTTCTCCTCGTCCTCCCTGACGTTGCACAGGGTCTGTGCAAGCAGGCTCACTGGGGGAAAACGCATATTTGCGAATGCCAGGGGACCAGCTGTGTGCCAGCGCGTCTATGCCGAGGAAGGCCTTGGTCAGGGCGTACCAGAGCGGGCAGTGGGGAGGATTCTTGGGAGGTGAATAGGTGCACCTGTGCCTGTCGAATCGACTCCAAATCAGCTGGACCACCTGAAGGTGGAGTCTCCACTCTCCCTTGAGGGTAACCTGTTGTGACGGCGCATCCGCCGAAGTGTTGAGGTTGCCCGGGATGTGAGTGGCTTGCAGCGACTTGAGGTGCTGCTGACTCCGTTGGAGGAGACGGCGGGCGAGTTGTGACATACAGCGGGAGCGCAGACCGCCTTGGCGGTTGACATATGCTACCGCTGCCATGCTGTCTGTCCGAACTAGCACGTGCTTGCCCTGGATCAACGGCCGGAACCTCCACAGGGCGAGCAGAATTGCCAGTAACTCGAGGCAGTTGATGTGCCAACGCAGCCGCGGACCCGTCCAGAGGCCAGCGGCTATGTGCCTGTTGCCAACAGCGCCCCAACCCATTTTGGAGGCGTCTGTCATGACCACGACGCGCCTGGAGACCAGTTCTAGGGGAACACCTGCTCGTAGAAACGAGAGGTCGGTCCAAGGGCTGAAAAGACGGTGACAGACCGACGTAATGGCCACGCGGTGTGTCCCCTGGTGCCATGCCCATCTCGGGACTTGAGTCTGGAGCCAGTGCTGAAGCGGCCTCATATGCATCAACCCGAGCGGGGTGGCCACCGCCGAGGATGCCATATGCCCCAGGAGCCTCTGAAAAAGTTTCAGTGGAACCGCTGTTTTCGCCTTCAAACAGGCCAGCACCGACTGGGCACGCTCGTTCGTAAGGTGCGCAGTCAAGGAGACTGAGTCCAACTCCAAACCGAGAAAAGAGATGCTCTGAACCGGGTGGAGCTTGCTCTTTTCCCAGCTGACCCAAAGTCCTAGTCGGCTGAGGTGTGAGAGCACCAGGTCCCTGTGTGCGCATAACACGTCTCGAGAGTGAGCTAAGATTAGCCAGTCATCGAGATGGTTGAGAATGCGAATGCCCACCTCCATTAACGGGGCAAGGGCAGCCTCTGTGATCTTCGTAAAGACGCGAGGAGACAGGGACAGGCCGAAAGGGAGGACTTGTACTGATACGCCTGACCCTCGAACACAAACCGCAGGAAGGGTCTGTGTCGAGGAAGGATCGAGACGTGAAAGTACGCATCCTTCGGGTCTACCGCCGCAAACCAATCTTGATGCCGGACGCTCGCTAGAATGCGTCTTTGTGTCAGCATCTTGAACGGGAGTCTGTGTAAAGCCCGGTTCAGTACTCGCAGGTCCAAGATTGGCCGCAACCCACCGCCTTTTTCGGTACAATGAAGTAGGGGCTGTAAAATCCTTTCTTCATTTCGGCTGGAGGGACAGGTTCTATCGCGTCCTTCCATAGGAGGGTAGCGATCTCCGCACAAGGTAGCAGCGTTTTCGTCTTTCACCAAGGTGAAGTGGACACCGCTGGACCCGGGCGGATGCCCGGCGAAGTGAATCGCGCAGCCGAGTCAGACGGTCCGGACCAGCCCTCGTGACGGACTGAAAGGCGCAAGCCATGCGTCCAAGTTCCGCGCAAGGGGGACCAAAGGGACAACGTCATCGGATGTACCGGCAGGTGGGGCCTCGTGGCGGGGTGGAGCTCGAGATGCCACACCACGTCGTGGCCGTGCTGAGTCCGAGGACATCGAAGCACTTACCTGGCTCCTTGTGACCACCCCCGGAACAGCCTGGGATGGGGGAAGAAGAGGCTTGTCCTCGTGACCTGTGGAGACTGTCACATCGGGGGCGGATTTGTGCCACAGCTGGGCACTCAGGGCGGGAGACCGCCGCTGGAGCGCCAACCTGCCAAATGGAGTGGTGGACAGTGGTCGTGATGCCAGCCGTACACACCGGATACATGACCCAGGGAACAAGGAAACCACTCTTGCTGAGCACTTGAGTACTGCAACCACTTGGGCATGCAGCGCAATTAAATGCAAAAGGTAACAAAAAGATGAAGATCTGCTTACCAGCTCCAGAGCAGCGGGTTTCGTTGTCCCTGGGTCGCCCGTCTCAAGGGCGCTTTGAAGCCTTTCACGGGTTCTGGGCGGCTGCGAGACGGGTGGCGTCTGCTTCCTGCGGTGGGCTCCATGTGGCGGAGCCGGTGCAGTCACCGCAGGGGGACGCCCTTGGCAATGAGTAGATGGGGTGCAGGATCTTGAGCCGCGCCGTGGCAGGATAAGCCTGCTAGCATCCATCTACTGCTCTACCATCGAGAACTGCTGGGCAAAGTCCTCGATGGTGTCGCCGAATAGGCCCGCCTGGGAAATGGGGGCAGCAAGGAATCGTGTCTTGTCGGCCTCACCCATCTCGACCAGGTTGAGGCAAATGTGGCGCTCCTGGACCACTAGTGTGGCCATCGTCTGCCCGAGAGACCGCGCCGTGACCTCCGTCGCTCGGAGAGCGAGGTCGGTCGCCGAGTGCAGTTCCTGCATCAATCCCGTGGCGGAACTACCCTCGTGCAGTTCCTTTAGCGCCTTGGCGGACTTGCAGGAGAGCCATGGTGTGCAGGGTGGAGGCGGCTTGTCCAGCGGCACCGTAGGCCTTGGCCGTCTGAGACGACGTAAACCTACAGGCCTTGGACGGGGGCTTTGGGCACCCGTGCCAGGTGGCGGCGCTCTGCGGGCATAGGTGCACCGCGAGCACCTTTATCCACCGGGGGATTGCCGAATAACCCTTGGCCGCCCCACCATCGAGGGTAGTGAGAGCGGGGAAGCTGAAAAGATCGGGACCGGGCAGTAAAAAGTGCCTCCCGTGACCTTGTCAGCTCTTCATGCACTTCCAGGAAGAAAGGAACGGGGCGGGGCGTGGCTTTGAGCGGCGCCGCGAGCCCAGGAACCAAACACCGAGCCGCGAGGGTTCAGGGAAGAGCGGTGAAATCCAATCTAACCGACGCTTGCGGATACCCGGGAAAGCATGTCATCATCTCCGCGTCAGCCTGTGACTGGGCGATCGACCCCGAAGGGAGGAGTCCAGCTGAGGCTTCCGACTGGACGAGCCCGCTCTCCGATGCTGCGCTTGAGAGCTCATCACTTTCACGGGCTCCGAATAAGAGGTCGAACTCGCCGTGAGACGAGCCGGCGGACTCACCCGGAAGCCCGATCGGGACGACGAGCGTGCTGGGGAATGGGAGGTCCGCGGGGGGATACCCGGCGGAGGCAGTCCCATTGGGGTCCCCAAATCGCCCCCAGTGCTAGCCGCGCTGGCCTCAAACCTGTGGGTAAAAGAACTGAGGCGGGAGCCTCTGGGGTGGCTCGCTTTCTTACGAAGGCGAGCCGCGACTACAACGTTGCCATGGACATATTCTCGCAATGAGAACATGACCATCCACGAACGCTGTCTCCGCTTGAGCAGTGCCCAGACACGAAAGACAGTGATCGTGACCGTTAGAAGGTAAGAGATAATGAACACAACCTGGAATAACACACAATCGGAAAAGCATCTTTAAAAAGACATTCCGTGTGTGCGCTCTTTTAGAGAAATATATACTCTTTTAGAGTGGAAAAATGCGCTTTCAGAAAATATACTCTCTAGTTTTTCTGCCGAAGTGCCCAGGGGCGTTCTCTGCAGTGCACCAGTGCAGAGGAGGGAGAAGCCGCTGAAATGCGCCACCAGATCCAGCAGAGGTGAATGAACAGTTGTATTCAGCTCAGTGAGCATGACCGTTCGGATCCAAAGAGAAAATCTGAATGAGTGCTTGCATACCAGCTCCTTTTATACCCCTATGTTTGGGGGAATGGCATGCAAATACCACTCGCCAATTTTCATTGGCCTTTTATCAAAGACCAGAGGTGTCTCGGGCTCCCAAGAGTGACCCCTAGTGTCACTACATCGACACCAACGTCGAGTGAGTGACAGATAGGGAACTGATTTTTAATGATGATGAACAGATTAATTCCCTTTGAAAAATTACACCAAGATCCACAAATCAGGGAATTCACAAGGTGCTTTTCCACCATCGGGTCAAACATTTCTGAGCACAGTTTTTTTTTTTTTTTTTTTTTTTTTTTTGAGAACAGTGAAAACTTTTCCAGTTGTATTGTCACATTCCCACTGCTGATACCATAAGCATGTCAATCTCCCTATACTCTTAAAACATATTGTTTTTATACTTATAATAATTACCATCAATCAATCTAATTATCATTCACAATGTCTTCATAAAGACATTAAATACACAGTCATTTGTCATAAATACACAAGTCCCCCTTTGTCTTTTTTTTCTTCCAATTTTCATATAATTTTTTTTGGTTCAAATCAAAGTTTGTAAAGTTGTGATTCACCTCAGAACTAGTTGGCTTGGTTCATGGCTTAGAAAACTTTACTGAATGCTTTTTTTTTAACCAGTATGGACAAAATTAGTATGAAAACAACTTCAAGAACCAAGGCCGCTGAAACACTTGGCAGTCACTGTTGCACTCTGTTGCAGAATCAGCACAAATCTAAACAGTTCCCATCAAGGATGAATACAAAGACCCTATGCAACGCATTCTTCCAAAGTCAAAACTTGAAGTTATTAAAGTTGTTATGTCAAGAATAAAAAATGTATGATTATCATAAAAGACTGAAAACAAAGTTTTAAAAGTCTGTCAATACTGGTGTAAAAGTTCGGGAAAGAAGGATGCAGGAACCGGAGTAACAAACAACAAAACTTTATTCAAACTGAGAACACACACACACACACACACACACACACATGTTGGGTTTTCATGTTTTATGAGGACTCTCCATAGACATAATGGTTTTTATACTGTACGAAATTATATTCTATCCCCTAACCCTAGCCCTAACCCCTAAACCT
The DNA here is from genome assembly GCF_019703515.2 of Myxocyprinus asiaticus. NCBI lineage: Eukaryota > Metazoa > Chordata > Actinopteri > Cypriniformes > Catostomidae > Myxocyprinus > Myxocyprinus asiaticus. Next base: position 25,747,737 of record NC_059381.1, on the reverse strand, counting down.
AACCCTCACAGAAAACTCTCTGCATTTTTACATTTTCAAAAAACATAATTTAGTATGATTTATAAGCTGTTTTCCTCATGGGGACCGACTGATTGTCCCCACAACGTCAAAAATTTCAGGTTTCACTATCCTTGTGGGGATATTTGGTCCCTACAATGTAGGGAATACCTGGACACACACACACACACACACACACACACACACACACACACAATGAATAAACTTTGCAGTACACATTAATATTCACATTTTTGCCAATGAAGCATTACTTTTTAAAACCTTTGCTCCTCTACACATTCAAAATGAAAGTTCATTTTAATGCATAGATGCAGAATGTGCATTTATGTTACAAAGTTCACTAAAGTCACTATGTTTGCCACATTTTCCTTCCTGTCATCAAAATCTCTATTTTGGCAGGATACTTAATGGGAATTGGCATACAAATTAGGTTCTTTCTCCTTTAGTTTTGTATCCCTTCAGAGATTATACAAAATACAAGATATAGCTGAATATACTACCCTCATTAATGTACACCAGGTTCCTTTTAGACCATATTTATTTAAACTGAACAAGACCAGAGAACTCAAGATCCAGTATGTGAGTTGTATGATATATTCCTGCTTCTGAACAATATCCTTCTGTCCTTATGACAGTGAATCCACCAGATGAAATCACCTTCACAGTTAAATGAGCTGCACTCCTAGTCACCTCCCCCTCACTTTTATGTAAAGTGCAGTGCATGTTCCAGCCTCCTACACTGAGCATGTTACCAGCAGGCCCATAGGGAAGGAAAATATAAACTGCTTCACATCACACCACATTATTTCTTTGATGCTCTGAGCTTGGAAAGAATGGCGTGCAGCTTTATTCCAGTTCATTAGATGTTATGAATATTATATTTTACACTTTCATTTCTGAGGCAGAATATAAAAAAATATATATATAATTTTCTCCCAAATCTTGAAGGCATATTTGATTTTATGGAAAATTTCCATTAACCCGTGAGCTTATATTAGCTTCTTATAAAGGTGAACTGCAACTTCACAACTGTTTGCAATATATTGCCAAAGACTTTAAGTAATTTCAGTCATGACAACTCCGAAAAGATTTAGCATGTTAATGTGGGTATGACATATAGATAGGATATTGGTCTTGGCGGACTAGATCTGCTACATTACTGCTGCTGTGAGCAAGTACGGAGACTTGCTAGTGCTAGAACATACACAGACATATTAAATTAAGCATGTGCACATGTTGCTGCACAGTTACAAAAACACAAGACATGCTGCTGCACAACTAGACATAAATACAATCCCCATGTTGCAGATCTAAACAAGTGAAGCTGGGGAGGAGGAGGGTTTCAGAGAAAACACTCACAGCGCACTGCAGTAAAACCGGCTTACTTGCAAACTGAGCAAATTTAAATGTTAGGCAGAAAGAGAGTACGAAAGTTGATTGGCTACCCGCTACCCAATAATCATAGATAACAAGTTCAAAGAATCTATCAGCTTGCACCATTCAGAGTTTCATGCCAGAATTTAGTAATTTCTGTGATGCCATTCTGAATGATTTGCTGTCATTGTTTACTCACCCTCATGTTGTTCCAAACCTGTAGGACTTTCTTATGTGGAACACAAATGTAGATATTAGGTAGAATGATAGCCTCAGTCACCATTTACTTTTAATGCATCTTTTGGTGAATGGTGACTGAGACTGTCATTCTGCTTAACATCTCCCCAATATATACCATTTCATCTTACACAGTGAAATCTGACCCACCATGGCTTATTTCTGCTTTTTAATCCACCCACATTTGGAGCCATAGATGCACATATCATTGTGGAAGAGGAGATCCAATGTCACATTTCGATGCTTGTGTATATTTGAATTTCATGAGAAGGCCCATTGACTTGTAAAATGGAAGTATTTTGCTACACTAGCAATATCATGAATTGCACATTAAGCCCCTTTTAACTGTTTTACAGAAATGCTCTCAATGGTATTTTCCATACCTGCGGTGGTAACATAAATTTATTTGCTGTTTTGAAACCCCTCTGGTTCTTATTGTTAAGCATGAAATATTCACAAATTTAAGAATGTTGATATTTAAAGAGAATTTATTGTTGTTTTACATCAGGGGTCGGCAACTTTTTTGACATGGAGTGCCATTTTTTATTTTCCTGGTCAATGGCTGTGCCAACCTCGATCACGAAATTCTGTGGAATCTTAAATATTTCTTATGTCATACATTTTTCAAAATCACACAGAGGGGTAATCACTAGCATGTAAGCAACAGCAAGAGAGGAGCAGTCTATTTTATTTAGATTAAGTTTTTCGCACATGCATTCCAATCTACATCTTAATGTAATCCTTCCTCATGATCACGCAGCGTGTTTTCATAAGCTGAATGAGAAGCTAAACACTACTAAAGTGTGACGAGACACGTGCAGGCCATTTGCGCATCACAAGCCGATCAACTATTTAGCTATTTTCGGTGAATTGCACCTGCAAAATCCTAAAGCTTTATTTCCAGGTTTAATTTATATTTTGAAAAGACTCAGATTTCTTAACCCCATGATGTGGGTTTATGTTTTCTCTTTTAATCATTTAATGTAATTTTGAGGTTGTGACTATGGTTTAAGGAGGGTGTACCTGTATGCAAAATCTCAAGAATTAATAATGGTGTTATTCTATATTATGTCTGTTTTGTTTAGCATCCCATTCAGCTCATGAAAACACGCTGCGTGATCATGAGGAAGGATAACATCATGACGTAGATTGGAATGCAGGTGCGGAATTTATATAAATAAAAGAGTCTACTCCTCTCTCGCCATTGCTGCTGTGCCAGTGATTACCCCTCCGAGTGCCAATGCTGGCACGCGTGCCATAGGTTATCCAGGGGCACCATAGGTTTTACATAATGTATCTCACCTCAATTAGCCCTTTTTGTTAAGACTTTGTCTTATGTGACTGAAGAAGTGATTTGAATTAGTTTTTTGCTAGAGCTACAACATACTGATGATTCTTGGATAAGAAACTTCTTTATTGTGACTGACTCTAAATAAAATGACACCTCTGCTCAGCGGGGCATTGTTTTCAAAGAATCTCCATTCATGATTTGCTTTCCTTAGAGCGAAATAAGAAATAAGACACATATAAGATGTCATGAAAATTAGGCAATCACAGCCTGCCTAAGCTGCTGTAGATTTAGAACACATTATGTAATAAAGTACAAGTTTGTTTCTGTCTGCTTGAAGGATAAATAAAGCTGAATAGTCTTCTCTTTTCAAAAGCATGCTGCCGTGCATATCTTGCTGTGTTGTAATCAACATGCACCTGTTCCATTTGGATTCTCTCATCCATTTATTCTAGATTGTGGTTTCAGAGGTGTTATAAAAAGCCCACAATTAACAGATCTTCTATAACAAAACAAAAAAAAAAAACACAGACTTTGTTTGAAATGGTATGCATGTAGCAGTACTACCATTCTAAACCTACATTAAATCACTTGTACTTAAAGGGATGTGTTACCAATAATTTTGTATTTTATTTTATCATTACTCACCCCCATATTGTTTCAAACCCATGTGACTTTCTTTACAAGGAATACAAATAGTGAAAATCCTGGTCACCCTTTTCCATTTAATAGTGAATGAGGACTAGGCTAATCAAGATTTAAAATGACCAAAAACAAAAACAAAAAACACAATAGAATAAAAGTGACTCATACAACTTCTGCATTATATTTCTAGTCTTCTGAAGTCTTTGAGTAAGGAAAAGTCTAAAATTGAAGTCATTGGTAACACTTTACTATAAGGTTCCATTTGTTAAAGGTGCTGTAAGTGATTTTTTTCATGGAAAGGTACACAAAAAATTTTCCCACTTCCTGAGAGATATTACTGAAATAAGAGTTGTAAGATATCTCACTGGTCTCTGTGACAGCTCTAGACTCTGTAAACAGCAAACAAAAATGTGACCGCAGATCGCAGACAATGACGCTTTCGACCTATCAGTCATTTTGCATGTTCTCATTGTGTTGTAGTTGCAGCGAATTAATGAGCCATACTGCCATTTTTAAGGCATGTTGTTCATAACAGTTGTCAGTTGAGGGCGCTATTTTGCTGCTGTTGTTTTTAACAACCGTTTCTGCACAATGTCGGTCTCAATAAAGCTCATTTGATATTTTTGGAGTGCAGGGTTTTGGAAAGAGGGGGCGTGGCTAATCCAACAGCTCAGTCTTGTGGAAGTAGAATGGCTGAAATCATTACAGCACCTTTAACATTAGTTAACAACATTAATTAAAAGGATAGTTCACCCAGAAATTAAGTTGTAGGGATTAATTTTATGATGCCTTTAAACAATTTTTGGACCTTCAAATTGCATTGACAAAAAGCATTGTATGGACCTATAGAGCTGAAATATTCTTCTAAAAATCTTAATTTGTGTTCGGCAGAAGAAAGAAAGTCATACACATCTAGGATGAGGGTGAGTAAATGATGAGAGAATTTTCATTTTTGGGTGAACTCTCCCTTTAACATGAACTAATAATGAACAATACTTTTAGTAATACATATAGTAATACATTTTTAAAATCAAAAGTTCTATATGTTAACATTAGTTAATGCACTATGAACTACCATGAACTAACAATGAACAATTGTATTTTTAACAAAACATTATCAAAAATTAATAAATGCTGTAAAAGGGCATGCTGAGTGATTCCAGCCAGGTCTCCTAAGCAACCAAATTGGCCCGGTTGCTAGGGAGGGTAGAGTCACATGGGGTAACCTCCTTGTGGTCGCTATAATGTGGTTCTCGCTCTCGGTAGGGCGCGTGGTTGTGTGTGTGGATGCCGTGGAGAATGGCGTGAAGCCTCCACACACGCTATGTCTCCGTGGTAATGCACTCAACAAGCCGCGTGATAAGATGCGCGGATTGAGGTCTCAGACGCGGAGGCAACTGAGATTCGTCCTCCGCCACTTGGATTGAGGCTAGTCACTACACCACCATGAGGACTTAGAGCGCACTGGGAATATGGCATTCCATACTGGGGAGAAAAAAAATAAATAATTAAAATAAATGCTGTACAAAATATATTGGTCATGGTTGGTTCATGATACCTAATGCATTAACGAATGTTAACAAATTAAACTTATTGTAAAGTGTTACCAAGTTGTCATTCATTGAAAACCTTGACATCTGGCCTACCCCTCCTTAGCATGTTCATGAGATTTCATGAGAAAAGTAATGATGTCTGAATCATAAACAAATTGTTCCTTTGATTCTGATATTTGCTAGTTTATAAGAATTAATAATAAACTTGTACCAGACTGATCTCACATTGAAATCGGAAACAGTAGGTTGACTTTTCTTTAGCTAAAATCGGTCTGTGCATTTTGACATTTTAAACACTGCCCCCAGTGACCAAAGCAGTAAGTGTTTTTGGCCATATGGGCACGTGTGCTGCAAGCAGAGCTCCAAAAATGGGCAAACCTCCAAATCGCCATTAAAGATTTAGAGAGCCCCTTACCTAACCCTTTCTCTAACTTTAACCATGATTGGAAGTGGCGCCCCCTTTTGGAGTTGCTGCAACCCCATTTTGGAGTAACCATGCCCACTTTTGGAGTAACTCCGCCCTCATTTGGAGATTCCGACCCCAAATGGAGGTCTCCCTCCGGCCGCAGCTATATCTACTTGTCTTTTCTGGGTATAATGTCCATGGAGAGGCGACAAAAGTGAGTTGTGAAGCAAGTTGTTTTCGTTAGGCTGTAGCCTAATACAGTGAAGAGGAATGCATATTTTATAAACTGAACCCCCCCATACCCCAAACCTAAACCTAATCATTAGTGGAGTAAAAATGTAATGTTAGAATGAAAAATACAATTTCCAAATCACACAAAAAAAACAGTCTCAGAAGGTTTCACAAAAGCAAAGCGCATTAATGTAAATTTTTGAAGCCAAGTAAACCTAATTTTACCACACTTATGCAATCGGTTCTGCATTTATCTGTGGATTACTGCTCCATCTTCAGTGTAATTATTGCTGGCAGCAGGGGTGGATTATGACTAGCAAGGGCTCCAAGGGCCAATTTTCTTTCTTTACCCTCCATTGTGAGAGCTTTGAAGAGCTGAAAGGTGTGGGCTCAAAAATAGAGCTCATTTGGTAATTTTTTGGGAAATTCTGTTTGGAATGACCCTACAACTTGCCTACCATTATTATTCTTCCATAAAAAAAACCCTGCTAAGGCATCATTTAAGCCTTTTCAAAGTGTCCAAAAATCCCCTAGACTACATAACATTGACAGAATATTTAAATGAGATATGAGTCTGTTTTGGAATATTTGTAATTTCAAACTTTAGCTGTCAAAACTTTCACACAAGCCCTTCAAAGGTGCTGTAAGCGATTTTAGCATTCTGAAGCTTTCACGTGACTGAGCCGTTGAATTAGCCACGCCCCCCATTCCAAAATCCATCCCACCAAAGATCATTTTGAGACCAAAACCGTGCAAAAGAGCAGCATTGATTGTTCCTGTGGCTGTCAAATTCAAAAGTGGCTCAACTGACAAACATGATTCATAGCCTCAATGATCCGCTTCAAATACAACACGAGAACGAGCAAAATTATTGACAGGTGAAAAGCGTAAATGTCCTCAGACATTTTTGTTTGCTGTTTACAGCTGTCACAGAGACCGGTGAGATATCTCAGGACACTTATTTCATTAATATCTTGAAGGGAGTAGGACATTTTTTTGCATATTTTTTCATGAAAAAAAAAATCACTTACAGCACCTTTAATCTGCTTTAAGATGCTCTTTCTTTCTTTCTTTCTGTAAAAATGTCTAACTTCAAGCGTTTAAAACTATTTAAAACTTTTAAAAGGTTTTGTCAAACCAACATTATAGTTTGTCTCAACTAAATTTACTAATCTAGTTTAATCAGTACTTTTGAACCACACAAAGTAAAATATCAATATTTTCTTTTTCCCAACCACTTAAGTCAATTATTTTTTTGTAATGTAGGGCAAACATGCAGTTGTAGCAATGAATAGTATAATAAACATTTTTGTTTGACAGCCCTTTTATTCAAAGAATAAAGCTTAACCATATAAAGCCTAACATATGAAATAATAGTCATAAAATTATATATTTTTAAACCTGTTTAAACCTATTTTTCTGTAAAATAATGAATTTAAAGCACATGTTGCTTGAATTCAATAAATACTAATTTTGAAATATCAGTAACAATATAACTGCTATTGTTAATTTTACTTTATCAAAATCAGCAGAGATTTCACATAAAAAAAGATGAGTGCATCAAAATATGAAGGTAGCTATTTTGGAAATGATTTTACAAGGTCTTCTACTTCCAGAAGAGCAAGGAAACTTTCACCAGGCGGCGTTATAAGATTAAAGAAAGGCTAAAAAAATGTCATTAGAAACAGGAAGGCAAAAGGGTCCTATAAGAGGGCTGGGGGACCTCATAGTCACAGGGGCCTGTTGAACTGTAGGACCCACATATTTAAGCATATACAAACAGTTGTTTTCAAAGTTAATGGGCCTCGAGACCTTGCAGCCCAGGCCCCCTTACTACCCATCCTACCAAGCACTGTCTAAAATCAGGGTTGGGTCCTTCCTTCCTACAATTTTATGTATCTATTTCTGACTGGTGTGTGGTTGTGGACCTGGGATCTGAATGTGCAAATCCTACACAAACTGTGACAAACATACTATAGTGCTAAAAGTGATTTTGTTTTTCTACTTGATATCCTCCGGATTTGAACAAAAAAAAAAAAAATTATAGCAGCAGACCTGCAGTATCCATAAGGGATTAAATTTAATGAACTTCACATTAGCTTTGTTTGATCCAGGCAGACGGAGCCCTCAAGCTGAACAAAAGTCAGGTTACTTTGCTTTGGGACTTTCAGCCAAGAAATAATAACATCTAACAATCAATGTGTTTGTGGAAGGAGCAGAGAGGCCAGAGAGCTGATTGGCTATATGTTTCAGGCCCCAGGGGAGACCAGGCGACACAGACACAATGTCTATGAAGGCAAACATACAGATACACACATACTGTAAATGCAATTGCTATAAAACATCAAATGAAACTCAATAAAAGATACATTATCACTAAAAGATTATTTTAACTAAGACAAATAATCAATCATCAAGACAGACAAACAAAAGGAACACAATACATACACAAACTTCGAAACCCAAGACAACAAAAACAAAAACAAAATGTTTTATTTCTTTCATATTTCCTACTGAAACATGAAATTGCAGTAGGACATGTCAAACAGCTCATCCCTTTTAAAAAAAATAACCAATAGCCAAAGCCACACACACATACACACACATACACAGTGCCGGTCCTAGCCTTTTGTGGACCATAAGCAAAAATATGCTTGGGGGCCCCCGTCAGTATGTTCGTAACACTGCTTATAATGTCTTTGACATTTTGGGGGCCCCTGGTGGATCGGAGGCCCTAAGCAGCTTGCTTAGTTGGTGGACTGGCACTGCACATACATAACCCTTTTCCACCGTGCTGCTTTTGTGCAGAAGGTAATCAGCTGGGGAAACTGAAAAGTAATCTCAAAACCAAGTCTGACCGCATTTTAACTTACTTTTTCCTACTGAACAATGATCTAACTGACATACTTTTAAATAACTGACATATTAATACATAACCATCCCACAAACAACGGTACTTATGATGAGGCTGGAGCCGTTGAGCAAGTCCAATACAAATGAATCACAAACAAGTGAGTAAATGATCACAATATGCCAATGTTTTTAATCACAATACACTAAATATAAAGAATAAAGAACATTTACTCATGCTGCACATCCCAAGATAAAATTCCAAAAAATGCCTGCATAAAAATATGAATAAACTTCAGCCACTTTCATTGAATTCAGCTCCCTCGTCCTATGCAGAAGTGATCATCCTTATGCCCTATATTCCCTTCAAAGACAATTACTCTCCACTGTTAGAACTTCAGGGGGCTGAAAGGTGATAACGATCATTTGAAACTCTTTTTAAGTCTTTCTTATTGGAAATTCTCTTTGAAACGACCCTACAGAATAGATTGTTTTACCTTAAAAGTGCCCTGCAAAGGCATCATCCATGCGGATACAACACAGACATGAGTGCTGTGCTGATGTAGTGGGAGGGTATGTTCTCGTTTATTTGACAGTAGCTGGGTTTCCATAAAATGTTTTAGCATTTTTTTAAGCGCATTTCTAAAAATTTGACTAAAGAAATATGGATTGCTGCATGTTTTCATCCACAAGGTAGCCGCCATGGAGTAGCTGAATGACCTCCTTTCTTCGGGGAGAGTTTTATATGCAGGATTGGAGCAACTGTACCTTGTTTTATTAAATGCTGCCTGGAGACGCAGCAGAATAAGTGTAATATCTGATATCAGAGGGCTGAAATGGCTTCAATGCCCACACCATGCCAGGCTCCACACAACTGGGAGTGCCCCCACTCAAAACTGCTCTGGCGGATTGTGAGGGCCCACTTTAATGATCAGCTGTGGGTTAAACACTTCCAAATGTCAAGGGCTTTGTTCAAGAAATGTTTGCCAAGATGGCCCTTTAGTTGGGCCAGTCACATCAAGCTATCACACACTCGTAACACATGCACGAATGGCCAAAACACATCATCGTTTTGCAAATAAATTTTTCCAGCACCTTAATGCGCATTTGAACTTGTGCGAAACTCTAGAAAATCCACCTCCCCCTGCGCATTAAATTTTAAACGACATCAAGTGTTTCCATTCAGGATGTCTTCATTTAGGATGCGCAATTACAAAATGCACATAAAAATAGTTTGATGGAAACCCAGCTAGTTTCTCAGCAGCTTTGTGACATCCTTTTTTTATTTTCCTGAGTGTTTTTAGCTGGGAGAGAGAGAATGCAGATTTTAAATGCATATCTGCTGAAAGCAAATTTTGTCAAAGTTTAGAGGTACACTAGCATATATAAATTATATTAAAGCTAATAGACATGGGCTAAACATAACAATACTTTAATTTTTCATTTTTTGCCAATGTGTGAATGGCTTGTAATGCAACTTAAAAAATGAGCCCTTCCTGGACTTCCTAGTTTGCCTATTAAAGCCTGTAGACTGATTTTCATGTGAAGGGAGCGAGTCCGTTTTGCCGGGAAAATCCAAAGGATGTGACGTTTATGCGCGATCCAGAGAGCCTTCTACTGAATCCCGTCTGGCTAAGCAGGAATGTGATCGTGGTTAAGCAAAAACTAGAGTAAACATCGGCAGGGCATTTGATTCCTGGAGGGACATTCGATCCGGTTTTGGGGATCAAAACCGACCCTGAATTGGCGTTCTTCTTATTGGACAGGTAAGCTTGCATAACTGCAAAGCATATGAAATATAGTGCCATAAGGATTGATCTGTGTAATTTTATCTAATTTGATCTTGCCTGCTAACACTGACAAATTGCAAGCTACCTTGCTACGTAACTTTCAAATAATTTCAACGATCTTCTCTTTATACTAAAAGTCAGGTATACAGGATAAATTTAAGCAAATAGGCTGGTTTCTTGATCGTAGTACAACATATGACATACAAAACATACAATAGTGCAACATAAGCGTGCAGTGCAACAGTAAACTGTCTGGTATATTTCGGTAGTATGTAGCTGTATGTGTGTGTATCAGTATGCTATGTTAGCTGATAAGTAGTTTTAGTTTAACAATCATAACTGTGTAATTTTAATTATGCTACCTCATCTGTCAGCATGATGCCGGTGGATCACGTTCAGTCTCTTTGTACGTTACGTCATTGTTTTGGCTGATGCTCGCTCGCTCGCTTCCCTATGGAGTGTGTGCACAAGCGCCAGCACTAGCAACAGGTAGCTGGCTGCAGTTCACTTAATGGCCACAGGTGTCATTAATAACAAGGGTTTCTGAATCTTACATACTGCACCTTTAACACTACAATCCCATTACTCTCAAAAATCTGTATAAAATAATAATAAACAAAATACCTTAGCACGCACTTTGAGGATCTCATAGCAACTCAAACAAGCAGTGAACTGGCCTAATGGAGTTTATTTATTGAATAATCATGCATGAAGTAATATCAATACAATATAGGAAAATTTTAGGGAAATTACCAATGAAGCCTTAAAACAACCAAGTTTTCTTGACAGGCTTTCTACGGTGCTCTTCAAACAAGAATATGTATATAATTGAAGATTTGAGGTCCTCCTTTTAAAGGTGAAATCTGGCTGTTAGTTCGAAGTATGTACACTACCGTTCAAAGGTTTGTGGTCACTTGACTGAAATGATTTTCATGATCTTAAAAACCTTTTGATCTGAAGGCGTATGCTTAAATGTTTGAAATTAGTTTTGTAGACAAAAATATAACTGTGCCACCATATTAATTTATTTCATTATAAATCTAAAATTTTATTTAAAAAAAAAAGTTTTTGAAATTAATGACTTGGACCGAATAATTAAGAAAAGCAGTCACTAAGTGCCCAACATAGATGGGAACTCCTTCAATACTGTTTAAAAATAATCCCAGGGTGATACCTCAAGAAGTTGGTTGAGAAAATGTCAAGAGTACATGTCTGCAAATTCTAGGCACAGGGTGACTACTTTGAAGATGCTAAAATATAACACAGTTTTGAATTATTTTGGATTTCTTTTAGTCACAACATAATTCCCATAGTTCCATTTATGTTATTCCATAGGTTTGATGACTTTACTATTATTCTAAAATGTGAAAAAATAAATAAATAAATAAATAAATAAATAAAGAATGAGTAAATGACCCTAAACTTTTGAATGGTAGTGTATGCCAATTCTCTGTAGGCTGTGATGTTTAGGGTCTATGAGAAACTAGAATATTAATTTTACTTTCCCAATCTGCCTCCCACTCATTTCTCAAAGGATGAGCAACAAAGGTCAGCTTCTCCACGGAGAGCCTTTCTTAGTGTGAGAGAAATCCATGTAAGATCCATCAAAGGTTTCATTCATTTCAAGTCTTCAACTGATTCAGTGCACTTGATGGACAAGCAATGAGTCTCAGTTATTTCAGTCTAAAGAACGTGTTATTGTTTCTCATTACGAAACTGTAATCTTTTGTACCGTTGATGAATATGACAGTTAAATCACAGTGTTGGCTAAATGAATGGTTTTACTCAATGAAAGAGCACCAGGTGAAACAACTGATCTGGAGAAGGTAAAGTGATTGTCATGAGGTAAACTTTGTGAAAGAGAAACTTCTGACTGGTGTGTAAAACTTGAGTAAGTTAAAAACCAGTGATTCATACTTCACATCAAACAAGCTTCAAAACATCTTTAGAGTCATCCTGCAGTTGAAGCCCTATTGCATTCCATTTGTTAACAGCTCAAGAGATTGTGTTTATAAACAGTAGGAAATAGCAATCCTTTCTCAACTAAATCTCAAGCTTATGATCACCTTGTCAAGCGGGTTTCTGAAGGTTTAAATGAGCATCTGTAATGGTTTTCTTCAAATGGCTTTTTAGAAACGTTTAATACCACACTGATATATCACATACTTGTGGAGGGAGCTATACAGACAAAGGGAAGAAATAAAACTAAATTTGATTTTAACATTTGCAGAAGACAATGTGAGTGGTTCTAAAAGTTACTCCCACATGCTATGGTATTGTGAGTGGTGGCCAGATTGTTGCTTTGCGACTGCTAAGGTGTGATGAGTGTTTTTTGGCGTGTTGCTATGCAATTGCTAGGCTGTTTCTAGGTGGTTGCTCACTAGCTCCAGTAAAAACAAATCTGATATTTTGGTCTCTAAATAACTCGGGTTCCTCTTTCAATGTAAATCTGTGGGATTTTTTTTTTTTTTTTTTTTTTTTTGCCATAAAATAAATACATTGAACAATACATTTGTCTGAACTGTTTATGTTTTTGGTTTAACTGATCATTTCAGTTATTCTACAAAAGGCTCAAAGATGTGATGTTCATTATAATTAAAAGAATATGTTCACTTCTATAGATTGCAATAACATTAAATATTAGGTTAAGCTGTTCCTTTTTTTAGGACATACCAAAATATTATGAATATATTACATAACTGGACCATTGTGGCTTAGCTTGGGACATTAGGAGGATGTAAAGACAATGTTGTGATTTAAAGGAAAAGTTCACTCAAAAATTCGAATTCTCTCATCATTTACTCACCCTTTTGCCGTCTCAAACTCGTATGACTTTCTTTCTTTTGCGAAACACAAAGATTTTCTTTTTTTTTTTGAAGGATACATGATGTCTGTTTGTCCATACAATGCAAGTCAGTGGGGTCCAAAGCTTTCAAACTCCAAAAAGGAAAAACAGGCAGCATAAAGGCAATCCATATAGACTCAAGTGATTTAATCCATGTCTTCTAAGGTGCTATAAAGTGGATTAAACCACTTGAGTCGTACGGCTTACCTTCATGCTGCTGTTATGTCCTTTATTGAGCTTGAAAGTTCCAGACCCCATTGACTTGCATTGTATGGACGAACACATATCATATAACCTAAAAAAAATTTGTTTGTGATAAAAAGGTGAGTAAATGATGAGAGAATTATCTTTTTTGGGTGAACTATCCTTTTAATGGCAATTAAATTATGGGCCTATGACACTGCAGTTACATTGCAATGAGTCATGAAATTACCAAAATATTAGTCAGTCTTCTGTGAGGGGCTTAATCACAATTAACAAGCAGAATTGACATGCAGAGATGAAACCACTACCCTATCACAATATATCAACATATATTGTCAAGATGGATAATTTAATTAGAAAAAATCCCGGATCAAAAATATCTCAAGCCTCTTCATCACCGATCACATCATTCAATCCCTGAACCACCAGAATCCATGCAAATAGGATATACAAAGTTGTCATCAGAAGAAGGATGTGTTTCTACTGCGGACATTCAGGTCACCAATGTGCTGCATGCCCCAATAAAACCAAGACCTCCAACAAAGGAGTAAGTAAGGGAATTTCTCCATTTCCTTTTAGACAAAGCTTCAAACTACCACTAACAATAGATTTTAACGGTAGTCCTCACTATGTTTCAGTGTTAGTGGATTCTGGGGCAGCTGTAAATCTGATCTATCATGAACCCATCACTGGACTCAATATACCTACATTACCATGCACACCATCCATCAACATAACTGCCATCAACAATGAACCCATAGGAACAGGCATTACACAACAAACTATACCTCTGACTATACGGATTGGTCTATTCCACACTGAAAGGATTTCATTATATGTAATATCCTCCCCAACGAACCCAATCATCCTTGGCCACCCATGGTTAACTGTACATAATCCCAACATATCCTGGGCACAAGGTGAACTCATTAAGTGGTCAAGTTATTGTCAACAAAACTGCTTCCAGTCTGAAATCACTCTGCCATGTCTCTCCACCAGCATAGAAAGCCCTGATGTTCAAACCAAGATTCCAGAAGAATTTGCAGAATTTGCTGAAGTATTTAATAAAACCAAAGCAACCCAACTTCCCCCTCACTGTCCTTGGGATTGTGCCATTGAACTCCTGCCCAATGCAGCTCCCCCTAAAAGCAAGGTATACCCACTATCACTTCCAGAGACTTAGGCTATGGAAAATTATGTCCACGTCCCCTGCTGCAGCCAGATTCTTCTTTGTGGAGAAGGATGGTGGTCTCAGACCCTGCATTGACTACCACGGCCCCAATTCAGTGATGGTCAAGTATAGATATCCACTGCCACTAGTTCCTTCTGCCCTAGAACAACTGTGTGAGGCTCGAATTTTCACCAAATTAGACCTCCGAAGCGCATACAACCTCGTCTGAATCAGAGGAGATGAATGGAAAACGGCCTTTCTCTCCACAAGGGGGCACTATGAATATGAAGTCATGCCATACGGCTTTGCCAACTCACCAGCTGTATTCCAGTCTTTCATAAACAACATTTTCCGTGACCTTCTAAACCAGTGTGTCATTGCCTACATAGACGACATCCTTATTACTCATAAACCAGAGCACAACACGGACCCTAACCTTCCATTCATTATAGAAGTTGATGCTTCTGACTGTGGAATAGGAGCTGTTCTCTCACAAAGACATGGCACACCAGGCAGAATGTATCTATGTGCTTTCTTTTCCACGAAGCTGACCACTGCAGAGCGGAACTATGATGTGGGCAACAAGGAGCTTCTCTCCATCAAAGCTGCATTAGAAGAGTGGCTACACTGGCTAGAGGGGGCAGCCCACTCATTCCAGGTAATAACAGACCACAAGAATTTAGAATACATTAAGAGTGTGAAACGTCTGAACCCTAGACAAGCACGATGGTCATTATTCTTCACAAGATTTCCATTCACAGTCACATATTGACCCAGCAGCAAAAAAGCAAAGCAGATGCCCTCTCCAGGAGGTATGACCCTTCACATGCCCCTAGTCACCAAGACTCCATTCAACCACCATCAGTTATTATCGCCCCCATCTGATGGGACATCATGGAAGAGATTCAGCGTCAAAAACAAACAGACCCAACCCCAACAGCATGTCCTCCTACCAAACAATACATACCATGTACTCTCAGACAATGCATCACCCAGTGAGTCCATGTGTCTCTCAGCACCAGACACCCAGGTATCCAAAGAACTATAAGGCTAGTTCGTAATTCATTCTGGTGGCCGAGTTTAATTCACGATGTTGCTAACTTTGTCAAGTCTTGCTCCATCTGTGCACAGTCAAAAACCCCCAGAGAACTTCCCGCTGGACTACTTGAACCACTCCCCATTCCACAGAGACCCTGGTCCCATCTATCTGTGGATTTTGTCACGGATTTCCCTAGTTCTAACAGTTTCACGACTATTATAGACAGATTTTCAAAGTCATGTCTTCTTGTTCCCCTTAAAGGTCTCCCTACAGCTATGGAAACTGCTAACGCCTTGTTTCATCACATTTTCAGAGTTTACGGAATACCAGAGGACATTGTGTCGGACCAGTGTCCCCAGTTTACTTTATGAGTATGGCAGGCATTCTGCAAACAGCTAGACATTAACGTCAGTCTCACCTTAGGCTACCACACACAGGCTAATGGACAGGTGGAGAGACTCAATTAGGAGATCGGTCGCTATCTCAGATCATACTGCAGCCATGAACAGGAAAAATGGAGTGATTTTCTTCCATGGGCCGAGTATGCTCAGAATTCCCTCACCCATTCCTCCACAGGACTCACTCATTTCCAATGTGTTCTGGGCTACCAACCAGCCATGTTCCCTTGGTAAGGTGAACTGTCAACAGTACCAGTAGTGGACGATTAGGTCAGGAGAAGTGAGAGGGTGTGGGACAGCACTCATGTCAGGCTCCAACGTGCCATCCGGGCTCAACAAATTCAAGCCAACCATATGAGACATCCCCACCCCAACTACCAGCCAGACCAGAGGATCTGGTTGTCTTCAAGGGATCTTTGATTGCGACTACCCTGCAGGAAGCTCAGCCCCAGGTACGTAGGTCCAATTCATATCCTGAGACAAATTAATCTTGTGACTTACAAGCTGGAGCTTCCTGCTAACTACCACATCTCTCCTTCCTTTCATGTGTCATTGTTAAAACCGGTCCACCCTGCATCTGGCCCTGAAACCACGGAAATGGAACCTCAACCACCTTTGGAGATTGATGGAACTCCAGCATACCTGGTCAGAGAAATCCTAGACTCAAGAAGGAGAGGGGGCCAGATGCAATATTTGGTTGACTGGGAGGGATACGGACCAGAGGAGAGATCGTGGGTAGCCGCCAGAGACATCTTAGATCCCTCACTGACCTGTGAGTTCCATCTAACGCACCCCAATCATCCAGCACCTAGACCAAGGGGACGCCCTAGGAGAAGAACACCAAGAGGTGTTCGGGGGGTGGGGTGGGGGGATTCTGATTCTATAAGCCATGCATTCACACTCCCATATTGTGAAGTATTGCCAGTTCACCTGCCTTACCAAGCATTTATCAAGTGTATTCTCATTCTGCCTCATGTTATGATCTTCTGCCTGTTTATTGGATTCACGTTTCTGGATTTACCCTTTCTGTCTTGTTGACCTTATTGGATTGTTTGCCTTTTACCTACCTCTGCCTGTTGTACTGACCACGTTTGAGCCTTCTGATTTGGATTTGTTCATTAAACTCTTCTGCATAATGGATTCTAACCCAACCTCCAGTCTGAATTCGTTACAGGGTTACATTGCCATCCTATATTCAGGATGTAAACTGAAAGATTTTTTTAACGCAGGTCCTTATATGACCCTTTTTTTTTTTTAATAAACCATGCATTGACCGTCATGAAAGCAGATGGTGACATTATGCTGAGACTGGTGCCAAGCATTTTATTAATGTAGCAAAAATGAAGTAAGCACACAAAAACACCATTAGATAGTGCTCACAACATAACTGCAGCGGCACTGTGCACCAGAGTTGTAGTGCTGGCCAGCGTGTCCAGGAATGATAAAGTTTGCTGGATAAAAAATCTGCTCATGTCATCTCCAAGCATGCACATTTGAAGCTCTGTTAATTCAGGTATTATACTAAATTACTTAGAATTCTGCTAGTAATATCATGTTTGTGTTTAGATTAAATGCAAATACACTCAAAAAACGAATTTGTAACACTTAGTTTTTGCAAGCAATTTAATTAAGTTAAATCTAATTAATTCAGTTTCCTTAAACCAACATAATTTATTTGGATTAGGTCAAATTGTCAGAGAGTGAGACAGAGACCCAAGAGCAGAGGAACAGTTCAAAGGATTTATTAACAGTAAATAATAAACATCAGCAGAGTCATGAGGAATCCTCAGTGAAGGGCACTTCCACAGGCGAGCGCAAGCCATGAAGGCGTGGAGCAGAACAACGAGCAATCCTCCGCTGAAGAGCCTTTTGCACAGAGAACTAGGGCACAGCAGACTGGAGGGTAACCACTCTCCCAACACGTGGGCAGAGACGAGGAATCCTCTGTTGAAGATTCGTGAGCGCAGGGAACAAGCCTACAGCAAACTGGAAGGTAACTACACTCCCGACACGCAGGCAGAGAACGGGCAACCAAACAGATAAATTAGACAGGACCAATTAGGCTGAGAGAGTGATGTAAGTTACTTCAAATCAAACAGCTTTCTATAATGATAACACACAACATACTACAGACTACATTCATTCACTACATTCAACAATCCAGCAAAGGATACACTAAACGCTAATTCGGCATGCCAGTGGCACCTGAAAAACATGAGGAAAAACATCAACACAATTAGACCAAAACAAACAGAACTTGGAACATGAGTGTCCGGATTCCAACACAGACCAAAACCGAACCAGACAGGAAGTCGGAATCCAGACACCATGCTCTGGACACGAACAAGACCGACCGAAGAGTGCGTGGCGGTAACTCACAACCGGACCCATACGTTCACACAAAGAATGTACACGAAATACAAGACAGACAGGAAACAATGATGTCACAGTCCTGTCAGACAAAAACACCAACAGGACCGTGACACTACCAAAGAGCGCACGGCGGTAACTCGCACCCGGACCCGTGTTCTCAACACAAAGGCAGGACACGAAACACAAGACAGAACATGGGGCGATGATGTTACGGTCCCTTCAGACAAAAACCCAACCTGACAAAGTGACAGGACTGTGACACATCAATTTACTATAG
The DNA here is from genome assembly GCF_019703515.2 of Myxocyprinus asiaticus. Lineage (NCBI taxonomy): Eukaryota > Metazoa > Chordata > Actinopteri > Cypriniformes > Catostomidae > Myxocyprinus > Myxocyprinus asiaticus. The sequence continues at coordinate 25,729,038 of NC_059381.1, read as the reverse complement.
TTGGTTTAACTCAACTTTATTTAGGTTAATCAAGCTTATTTTTGTTGGTCTAATGTAATTTTATTAAGTTACTAAGGTTTATTTAATTAATTGTTTTATGTTGGTTCAAATGAATTTATTTTTGTAATTGTTAATATATGCCATGTGAGCAGGTGTAAGGATAGTGAAACTGTTGCACTGTCAGTTTGATAGCAGCTGCTTATAGAGTAGGGATGGGCAGATCGGTCTTAAAGTATCGATTCTTCTGATACTGATGTTATATCAAAAATATCGATCCTTACACAAAAAAAAAGATTTTTTTTAACTCGGGATATTATTATTTGGTTACAATGAACATGAACAAAAGCTTCAAAGTAAAATAAAAAGGATTAGGCTATATTAGCAAATTCTTGTGCATGATGGGAACTATTTGTTCTGCTCATCTTAACATTTATGCTGAAAGACACAAGCAGACAACTGCTTGTGCCATCACAAGGCTTGTTCAAATAAGAGGGATCAGTGCCTTGTAGAGGTAATGATAGAAAATCAAAGAAACAGCTTCTGGAATAAATTCACACTAAATAACAACATACCTAAACGTGACATTTCTCATGAGTTTGTGGGTAATTGTTTTTAATAAATAATTAAATAAAATAGTTAACCATGGTTTTACTAAAGTAATATTGTAGTAACCATGTGTTTTTTTTTTTTTTTTTTTTTGCATTTAACCATGGTTTGTTTACTACAGTAATATTGTAGTAGTAAACATGGTTAATTGTGTGGTAACTATGGTTTAACTAAATACCATGGTTAAACTATAGTTACTTTAGTGAACCCATGGTTAATTTTTGTAAGGGTAAATAGAAGTCTAATACTTTTCCATTTAGGCTATCAAATGTAAAAAAAATAATGACTTGAATTATTACTAAAAATCATATTTTTAAATGACCCATTTTATCCCAAGAAATCGCAAAAAAATCTATTTATTAGAAGTATTGTATTTGTGTCAGTATCAACAATATTGGACTTGAAATTATTGGTATCGTGTCGAATAGAAAATAAGTGGTATCACCCATCCCTACTATAGAGCTAAGCAGCATTCAATTCAAGCATCACTTCAAAGCACAAGTCCGTTCTCAACCAAAGCACAAGCACCATTCTCCACCACAATGGTAACCCCCCAAACTCCAGCCAAACAAACACTACTTTTAAAAAATGATAAAACAGAACAATAAACATGAACAAAACTCTTATCTTGCTCAAAAATGCATAAATTAACACTTAGTTTCAACATTTGTTCACACCATCCAGTCCCCTGCAAAGCATGCTGGGAAATCGAAATCCCCTAGCCAGTTTCATCAATGCTACAAAAAATATACATATAGACCTTACTCAAATGGATTAAGTAAAATTACATTTTAAAAATGTAATTGAATTTAACGTAATGAATTTACAGCTATACTATGTAACTTTTTTGTTAAAAAATAAAATGATATTAATGAGAGAGTGCAACAAAAATCCATCTTCCAAAGCATGTATTTACTTTACCCAAATACACTTTGATAAACCTATAATAATGATATTATATTATAAATATTTTAGAGCTGTCAGGACGGATTTCGCAGAAAATTGCATACATACATCGTTCACCCGTGTGTGTCATGTCATATTCGTACACAGAGAGAATAAGTTCCGGCTACTGTAGTGTGTGTGGGAGTAGCTGAAGCGAAAGTTTGTTGTTGCAACAAACGAGAAAAATTGACCATGGATAATTCAAAACGGCAAACCTCCAGGGAATCACCGGTTGTAAAAACAAAGAAACCTCGAACGCACTAGCACACGTGTGTATTATTCTTTATAATGGCAATTTATATAAATAAATCCTTTATTCCTAGGCTTGCCAAGGACATGTGAGAGTTGAAATGATGTTGACCACTGGTTGGTAACAATGACAATCTATAAATGAGTTAATACCATGATCTATTTGGCCAGAATATCCTGCAGTTATAAAAACTTTATAATGTTTGACCTTATCAGACTAGCAATCATATGTCTAATGTTAACTTTTTTAACATAATTTATTTCAAAACATCAATGTTTCCAATAAGTCAAAACAACAGCATACGATATGGCACTTACCTGCTCAGATGACATGTTTTCGGATATCCATCTTGTCCTTTCTTTCGTTATTTATTTGTCCATTCGCTCTAAGATGTCCTGTATTCTTGTGTACACCGGTGCCTCGAACCACATTCATCCACGCAGAGGAGCAGAGCCGAAGCACAACCAAAACAATGTTCTTCCACAAGATGCATGCAGTTTTATTTTTTAACCGCTAGAGGGCCAAAAGTTAGTGTAGCTTTAAGTTAAGACAAAAATGTTCTAGAATTGTGTTGCATTAGTTCATTTTAATCAAGTGAGAAACTGTGCACATTTTTAGCACTTTCTTTATCTTTTACTTTTTGCACTATATCATGCAATAATACACTGACATAGGCCTAATCAGAATCAGAATCAGAATGAGCTTTATTGCCAAGTATGCTCACACACAAGGAATTTGTCTTGGTGACAGGAGCTTCCAGTACACAACAATACAAAAACAGCAACAAGACTTTTAAAAAATTATTAAAATTGAATAAAAAATAGATAAATATTGAAAAGAAAAAAGTATATATAGAATACACAATATATATATATATATATATATATATATATATATATATATATATATATATATATATATATATATACATGCATATATACTGAACAAAAATGTAAACGCAAAATGCAACAATTTCAAAGATTTTACTGAGTTACAGTTCAAGGAAATCAGTCAATTGAAATAAATTAATTAGGCCCTAATCTAATCAATGTGTATGGAAAATTTCTGGGATCTTTTATTTTAGCTCATGAAACATGGGACCAACACTTTACATGTTGCGTTTATATACATACATACAGTTGTGCTCAAAAGTTTGCATACCCTTGGAGAATTGGTAATATATGTACCATTTTTAAAGAAAACATGAGTGATCAGGCAAAACACATTTATTTCTTATGGGATTCATATTCAACTTTAGGTTATAACAGAATGGCACAATCATAAAACATGGCAACAAAGAAAAAAATTGAAATGACCCCTGTTCAAAAGTCTGCATACCCTTAGTTCTTAATACTGTGTATTGCCTCCTTTAGCATCAATGACAGCGTGCAGTCTTTTGTAATAGTTGTCTATGAGGCCCCAAATTCTTGCAGGTGGTATAGTTGCCCATTCGTCTTGGCAAAATGCCTCCAGGTCATGCAAAGTCTTTGGTCGTCTTGCATGAACCGCACGTTTGAGATCTTCCCAGAGTGGCTCGATGATATTAAGGTCAGGAGACTGTGATGGCCTCTCCAGAACCTTCACCTTTTTCTGCTGTAACCACTGGAGGGTCAAATTGGCCTTGTGCTTAGGGTTATTGTCGTGCTGGAAAGTCCAAGAGCGTCCCATGCACAGCTTTTGTACAGAAGAATGCAAATTGTCTGCCAGTATTTTCTGATAACATGCTGCATTCATCTTGCCATCAATTTTCACAAGATTCCCCGTGCCTTTAGAGCTTACACCCCCCCCAAAACATCAGTGAGCCACCACCATGCTTCACGGTGGGGATGGTATTCTTTTCACTACAGGCCTTGTTGACCCCTCTCCAAACATAGCGCTTATGGTTGTGACCATAAAGCTCTATTTTGGTTTCATCACTCCAAATTACAGTGTGCCAGAAGCTGTGAGGCATGTCAAGGTGTTGTCGGGCATATTGTAACTGGGCTTTTTTGTGACATTGTTGCAATAAAGGCTTCTTTCTGGCAACTCAACCATGCAGCTAATTTTTGTTCATGTATCGTCCTATTGTGCTCCTTGAAACAACCACACAGTCTTTTTCCAGAGCAGCCTGTATTTCTCCTGAGGTTACCTATGGGTTTTTCTTTGTATCCCGAACAATTCTTCTGGCAGTTGATGGCTGAAATCTTTCTTGGTCTACCAGACCTTGGCTTGGTATCAAGAGATTCCCAAATTTCCCACTTCTTAATAAGTGATTGAACAGTACTGACTGGCATTTTCAAGGTTTTGGAAATCTTTTTATATCCTTTTCCATCTTTATAAAGTTCCATTACCTTGTTACGCAGGTCTTTTGACAGTTCTTTTCTGCTCCCCATGGCTCAGTACCTAGCCTGCTCAGTGCATCCACATGAGAGCTAACAAACTCATTGACTATTTATACATGGACACTAATTGCAACTTAAAAAGCCACAGGTGTGGGAAATTAACCTTTAATTGCCATTTAAACCTGTGTGTGTCACCTTGTGTGTCTGTAACAAGGCCAAACATTCAAGGGTATGTAAACTTTTGATCAAGGCCATTTGGGTGATTTCTGTTATCACTATGATTTAAAAAGGAGCCAAACAACTATGTGATAATAAATGGCTTCATATGATCACTATCCTTAAATAAAAGACATTTTTTTTTTTTTTTTTTGCATGATCAGTCATATTTTCAAAATCAGTGTCAAAAGTTCACAATTTCTGCCAGGGTATGCAAACTTTTGAGCACAACTGATATATATATATATATATATATATATGTATATATACATACACACACACACACATGCATACATGTACCTACATATACATATACATACATATACACACACATACACATACGTAGTGCAAATCTAAATACAAATTGGTTATGTACAGTGCAAGGGAATGTAGTGGCAGAAGAGGTAGGATGTGTTGGATAATATTAAAAGACTAAGCTGTGTATTGCACATTAATTATTGCTCACAGGGGCAGTTTTAACTTCATGAGATGGATAGCCTGGGGGGAAAAACTGTTCCTGTGCCTGACGGTTCTGGTGCTCAGAGCTCTGAATCGTCGGCTAGAAGGCAACGGTTCAAAAAGGTAGTGGGCAGGGTGAGTGGGGTCCAGAGTGATTTTTCCAGCCTTTTTCCTCACTCTGGAAGTGTATAGTTCTTGAAGGGGGGGGGGGGGGGGGGGCAGGGGGCAACCAATAATCCTCTCAGCAGTCCGAACTGTCCTTTGTAGTCTTCTGATGTCTGATTTTGTAGCTGAACCAAACCAAACAGTTATTGAAGTGCAGAGGACAGTCTCAATGACCGCTGAGTAGAACTGTATCTGCAGCGCCTGTGGCAGGTTGAACTTCCTCAACTGGTGAAGGAAGTACAACCTCTGCTGGGCCTTTTTCACAATGGAGTCAATGTGTGTCTCCCACTTCAAGTCCTGTGAGATGGTAGTGCCCAGGAACCTGAATGACTCCACTGCTGCCACAGTGCTGTTTAGAATGGTGAGGGGGGTCAGTGTTGGGGTGTTGCTCCTAAAGCCCACAATCATTTCCACCGTTTTGAGCGTGTTCAGCTCAAGGTTGTTTTGACTGCACCAGACAGCCAACTGTTCAACCTCCCTTGTGTATGCAGACTCATCGTCATCTCAGATGAGGCTGATGACTGTGGTGTCATCTGCAAACTTCAGGAGCTTGACAGAGGGATCCTTGGCAATGCAGTAATTAGAGGGAGAAGAGTAGTGGGGAGAGCACATATCCCTGGGGGGCACAAGTGCTGATTGTACAGGTGCTGGAAGTGAATTTCCCCTGTCTCACAAGCTGCTGCCTGTCTGTCAGAAAGCTGGTAATCCACTGACAAATAGACATGGGAACAGAGAGTTGGTGTAATTTAGTCCGGAGTATAGCTGGGATGATGGTGTTGAAAGCTGAACTGAAGTCCACAAAAAGGATCCTTGCATATGTCCCTGATCTGTCCAGATGTTGCAGGATATGATGCAATCCCACGTTGACTGCATCATCCACAGACCTGTTTGCTTGATAATAAATAGAAGGGGATCTAGAAAGGGTCCAGTGATGTCCTTCAGGTGGGCCAACACCAGTCTCTCAAATGACTTCATGACCACAGAAGTCAGGGCGACAGGTCTGTAGTCATTAAGTCCTGTGATTTTTGGTTTCTTTGGGATGGGGATGATAGTGGAATGTTTGAAGCAGCATGGGACTTCACACTGCTCCAGTGATCTATTGAAGATCTGTGTGAAGTTGGGGGGCCAGCTGGGTAGCACAGGATCTAAGGCATGCAGGTGAAACGCCATCTGGGCACTGTGCTTTCCTTATCCTTTGTTTTCAAAAGACGTGGCTCACATCATCTTCACAGATCTTAAGTGCAGGTTGAGTAGCAGGAGGGGGGAGGAGGGGGGTTGCAGGAGGTGTTGGTGTTTGTGTGAAGTGGAGGTCAGAGTGGGTGTGGGGTGTGAGATTGGGCCTTTCAAATCTACAGTAGAACACATTCAGGTCGTCAGCCAGTTGTTGGTCCACCACAGGGTTGGGGGTAGGAGTCCTGTAATTTGTGAGTTGTTTCATGCCACTCCACACTGATGCAGGGTCGTTAGCTGAAAACTTGTTTTTCAGCTTCTCAGAGTATCTTCTTTTAGCCACTCTGATTCCCTTATTCAGTGTGTTCCTGGCCTGATTGTACAAAACTTTATCCCCAACTCTGTAAGCATCCTCTTTGGCCTGACGAAGTTGCCTGAGTTCTGCTGTAAACCATGGTTTGTCATTGTTGAATGTTAAATAAGTCCTAGTAGGAATGCACATATCCTCATAGAAACTGATATATGATGTAACAGTATCTGTGAGCTCATCCAAGTCTGTGGCTGCAGCCTCAAATACACTCCAATCAGTGCAGTCAAAGCAGACTTATAGTTCCAGCTCTGCTTCGTTGGTCCATCTCTTTACAGTCCTTACTACAGGCTTAGCAGATTTTAATTTCTGTCTGTAGGTTGGAAGATGAACCAGACAGTGATCAGATAGTCCCAAAGCTGCTCTAGGAACAGAGCGATATGCATCCTTTATTGTTGTGTAGCAGTGATCCAGTATATTTCTTTCTCTGGTTGGGCATGTGATGTCCTGTTTGTATTTGGGCAGTTCACGTGTGAGGTTCGCTTTGTTAAAATCCCCAAGAATAATAATAACTGAGTCTGGGTATTGTTGTTCTGTGTCTGTGATTTTGATCAGCCAGCTGTTGCAGCGCAGCATTCAAACATGCGTTTGGCGTGATATACACACTCACCAGAATAAACGAGGAAAACTCCTGCGGCGAGTAGAAAGGCTTACAGTTAATAAAGAGCGCTTCCAAATTAGGACAGCACATCATCTTTAACGTTGTTACATCTGTACACCAACTTTCACTGATGTAAAAGCATGTTCCATCGCCTCTCGTTTTCCCCGTTAACTCTGCGATGTGATCCGCTCTGAACAGCTGAAAGTCCGGCAGATGTAACGCGCTGTCCGGAATGGCTTCACTCAGCTAGGTTTCTGTGAAGCACAAGGCAGCAGAGGTTGAAAAGTCCTTGTTTGTGCGGGTGAGGAGATGTAGTTTGTCCATTTTGTTAGGAAGAGAGCGGAGATTCGCAAGATGAATGTTCGACAGCGTTGTTCTTAAGCCCCGCCGACGGAGCTTGACCAGCGTTCCTGCTCGTCTCCCTCGCCTGCGTCTCATAGCGCATTTAAACGACACATCCGCGCCTCCGACTAAAATGTCAAACAAAACATCCGAATATTCAAAATCCGGGAAAAGATTGACTGGTATATGCTGTCGAATGTTCAGCAGTTCGTCTCTGGTAAAACTGACTGGAAAAAGATTACTAAACACAGGACAAACAAACAAAAACAACAAAACAATAGAAGTGCTCCACACCAAGGTGGCCATCCACGGCGCCATCATGATGTATATTTAAATAAGTGTTTAATGTTTAATGTGTTTAAATGATTAATGTGTCATCATACCAGAGTCTTTCCCGTGAAATCCAAGCAAAAGTGGTCAAAAAAAGAAGCAAAATACGACCAGTTATAATAGTGATGTGTGTCGCTTGTCCACTTCTGATTGAATCACCCCAAATGGGTGCGAGCCGTTCTTTTATGTTTGTTTACATGTTATCATGAATTAACACTCCCATTGAGCTTGTGCATGAATTTCGGGATCAATTCTCCTGTTAATCAACCGATGTGCTAAAGGAAGCGTTTTAAACTGGCACGTGAGACAGGAATAATGCAGGCTACTTTTGAACTTCGCAAACTGTCAGGAAAGTCCTCTGTAGCAGCGCAGCACAATTTTTTATTTTTTATTTGTTGGACATTTACAGCTAACGGAAACCCTGCTGCGCACAATCTCCAAGGTTCTGTCACAGGCTGTGTCTCATTTGGAAGGCTGCGTCCTCCAGGGGTCGCATTTGTGGGCCACATATGTCATCAAGGCTTGTTTCATAAAAGCGAGTAGGACACTTCGAATGAGACCTTCTTTCACGGGAATTCGGAGGATGCAAGAGGTGTATCCTTTGTGTGCACTCACAACCCACAATTCTTTGCTTCAACGGAAATGTCTAAAAAATAACGCCAATTTGCCCGTAAATATGATGTTCAAACGCAAGTAATGTTAATTCCCAAGTTGAAGTACCTCAGTAGATGGGTGCAGAGTATATAATATGTATAATTATACTTTATTTTAATTATATATTAATATTAGTCTAAAAGTACACCTGTAACTCTCCTAAATTTTACCTCATACATTCCCTTCCAAAGGGAATTTGTTCCCTTCTCACTCAAAGCACTCGCACTTGTTAGAGTGGCGTGCTGTCATAGCAACCATGTTAAGTTCTGTTTCCGTTCGTCCAACGAAGGCCGTCTCGTTTAAACGTGGCTTGTTTAAAGGAGGACGCTCAGTATACTGCACCCTCAAAAGGACGCGCCATACCAAGCACGCAGCCTTCAAAACGAGACACAATAGTGTCTCTGCATAAGTGCGTTTGATAGTGCACTAGCCACTGTAGAACTGCAGAAGATGCTGGAAACCTGCAAGTAATCAACACTGTCATTAGCCTATTTAATCCCACCGAATGGGGTGAAAGGGGTCTAAAAAGAGTTGTTGATGTATTTTACACAGAGTTGTCAATTGTAAATGACTTTTTTTTCGCATGAGTGGTGCAAATAGTCACATGACTTTAATTGTGATTAAAAACAATTATCGTTTGACAGCCCATATATATATATATATATATATATATATATATATATATATATATATATATATATATATATATATATATATGCAGTATAAAAATATTTATCTTGATAGTAAATATTTAAACCCCAAATCCTTTGGATAATGGAGAAAATTTGCTAAACTCCTGAAAAATATATGAACACTAAACATTTCCATCAAACTGAATTGAGTAATCTTTAAATAATGTACATACAGTATAATGAATTCAGAATAATTGTGAAGTATTTAATTAAACTTAATGAGAAATATGAACTTTAAAATGTTTACGTTGTAGACAATACAGTTTGTTAAATGGTAATGAGTCTGCATTTGCTTTGACATTAATTGAGCTCATTTTATACTTTGAGATAAACATATTTAAATTAATCTAATTTAATCCATTTGTTTAAATCTTACTGATTGTGAGTGAAAGAAGGAATGCATGAATTCACAAAAAAAAATATTTGTAATATTTACGCATTTCAATTTCATAGCAAATTTCCATCAAATTGAATTGAGTATTCTTTAACAAAAAAAATTTTTTTATTTTTTTATTTTAATTTTATTATGATTAGGAAAGAATGAACAAACTTATTTGGGATTAACTAAACTAAAGGGATTTTCACACTTGGTTTAACCCCGGGCTAATATCTTTTTAAAAGAACGAACAAATAAATGGATGGACAAACAAACCAACCAAGAACAAGCAGGTGAATGAACAAATTAAAAGTTAATTTAGAAAGTACTTGGGATACGTTGAAAAAAAAAAAAAAATCTAATAATGATTTTAGATGTCCATACAAATGAAGAACAGTATGTGCAGAAAAAAAGTTACCAAGCCAAACCTCTTTACTCACAATAAGTATTTCGTGTGACTGCATTCATTAAATAACATCCAGGTGTACAGTACAGTATGTAAAGGCAGCTGCTCTCTGTTCTGCAAGCATGCTGGGACCCTGAACTCAGCAGTTTCCATGGCCACAAACACAATCACATCCATCAGAAACAGAGCCTAATCCATCCTGTCCAAAGGGAAGACTCCTTTTCTTTGCGCAGGACCACTCTTTTGATTTATAAGTCTATTTCATACCCCTGACCGACCCATATAAGTGAGCTATACGTCTGCATGTCTCTGTTCTCTGTATAAAGCAGCATTGTGGTGCTGGAAAAGTAGTTATCTTGCCGGCAAATCATAAGAGGCTGAATTTTTGGCATTCTAGAGAGCAGAATGATGTGCTTAGCTTTTCTGTTCAGTGAACAATCAATGTACACATCTAAATGGATGGGCTTCTGTCTGCCTTGGGGTAAGCAATATCCATCTTTCTGTCAGTCATTAGATAATGTTGCACTTTGTTTCTTTCTGAGAAGGATGCGATTCAATCTAAAAGATGTCTCAGTGATGACATTTAGTGCACCTTAATGTAACTACTGAGCTATTTCATGCCATTTATATACATTTGAATTACTCCTATGCCTATGGTAGTGCCAGTAAAGTAGTCTGGGCCTCAGACTGTCCGGTAGCCTGCAATTGTAACCTCAAGAATCTATTTCTGCTTGATTTTTACCCATAAAGCTTACTTGTTGGTGTAACCTAATTTCAGTCATGAAACTTTATGTAACTTCCAATGCAATCTGATTAGCCAGTCAACGTGTATACACCTATAATGCCAAAAATTTAATCTGACTTAATTTACCTGACAAATGTCCTTAAAGCATTAGTTCACCCAAAAATGAAAATTCAGTCATTGTTTACTCACCCCTGTGTTGTTATGACTTTCTTTTCTTTTTCTTAACACAAAGGGAGAACTTGTGAAAAAAAATTGTGCTCAGTGATGTCATACAATGGCAGTTTATGGTGACTCTTCAAACTTCAAAAGAGTGCAAAAGTATAATACAGAAGTCTAATAAATTATTCCATGAGACCCATGGTTATGAAAGCATAATATAAGGTTTAGTGAGAAACAAACCAGAATTTAATGTATTAGTGAAACTGTTGATCACACAGACCCCGCTCGCGACATGGGGCGTTCAAGCAAAAACTCGATGTGTTTATCTAAAACAGGTCCACCACAGCAACAAGAGAACATAACACAGATGCACAAAAACCAGAGAACAGAACTTACTAAACATGTCTGAAGAGTTTGTATTCGAAGAATTTATGCATTTCTATGCCTAGCCTTATTTTTTTGGTCCACAGAGTAATTAGTCTACCTTTTTATAAAGTACTGGGTTGATACAAAGGGCGCTTTTGAGGATGAAACTATGCTTGCCTCATAAAATAATCATTCACTTTGTGCAATCTTAGAAACTTTCACACGCAGTGTTTAGTGAAATTGTCTGAAGGAAATGTTCAACAGTGACAGCAAAAAGTCATCTGCGTTTTCACACAATTTGTTCCAAACGTGTTGTTCCATACCTGTATAACTTTCTTCCATGGAACAAAAAGGATGTTAAGCAATATATTAGTCTCAGTCACTATTCACTTTCATAGCATCTTTTTTTCATACAATAACAGTTAATGGTGACTGAGGCTATCATTCTGCCTAGCATCTCCATATGGAGAAAAGAAAGTCATGCAGGTTGAAATAACATGTGTGTCTTTGAATTTTCATTTTTAGGTGAACTCTCCTTTTAAGGTCCCATACCGTAAGCCGGTGGTGTGGAATAGACGTGTAAATACTTAAATAGTGTATGTGGCAGGGGTCAGGCTATGTGTTGTGGTGAATCCCAATGTCAGATACCACAAGAGGCTGAAAACCTGGTTATGTATGCCCACTTAATATTCAAACATTTCCTATGCACCCAAATGTGCACAGTGAGGCCATAAATGAGATGAACAAAAGACTACTGATGTAAAGAATGGGTGATATAGATCTGCCATAGTACATAGATAAGGGGTAATTCTCACCTTAATTCAACCACCTTGACTCACAATACATTGTAGAAAAGTAATTGTAGTGCCAAGCGTTGCACAACGCTGATATGATTTATCTGTAACTGCAGCATGCGAGAGGCAACATCATCGTTCAAGGGAATTGGAAATCACTCAAGGGCATGTTCCCAAGTTTGTCTTGACAGAAATTCAATTCTGTGAATAAGGTTATTATCTTGATGTGATACTTGTTTGAACAATGTATTAGTATATTTCATTAATTATCCACCAATTCAAGCTAAACAGTGATGCAACAGGAGTACTGTATATCATGAACAAAATGTCTTCAGAAGAAGAAAATATAACTTCTGGAGGGCACGAGAGAGCGTCCTGACCTCAGCCCGATTGAGATGCTTTGGCATGACCTCAAGAGATCGATTCACACTAGACATCACAAGAAAATTTCTGAATTTAAACAGTTTTGTAAGGAAGAATGGTGCAAAGGTCTTCCTGACTATTGTGCAGGTCTGATTCGCAATAAAAGGAAATGTTTGGTGGAAGTTATTGCTGCCAAAGGAGGGTCAATCAGTTATTAAGTGGGTTCACATACTTTTGCTAGGCTGCACTATAAAGACATGAAAACGTATAATTGTTTGTGTGTTATCTGTTTAAGCAGACTGTCAGTACGTTTACATGCACTAAAAGTTCGATTTCGAACATACTAAGACAATAATTAATCTTTTTAAAATGGCATTTCAACTCTTCAGTCCGACTGTCCGATATTTGTGCAATCTGACTAACAGACCTAGATAATGCAGTTGTAGCTCGGCTTTGTTCAGCATGTATTTGCGTAAGGGCACCTAAACGCTAGAGTTTATGCTGCATTAGAGAACACTGCAAATCAATAGATTTTAGTGGGTATGGTATGTCATAAAGACAGAGAGGAAAAACACAAGGATTTGTGAAAGTGATGCTCTGTCATGTGACCAAAAGTTGAGAACATTCCAACTTTTTTTAAAAAACACTATTGCAAGGATATTCTTATCAGGTATAGCTGTTGACTATGCAGTTTTTATGTTATGTTTATTTCTCGGTGTGATGTGAAATATAATTTTTATTATTTTTTTTTCTTGTTTGAAGCTGTTCGAGGTACCCAGTTTATGATTACGTTTCCTTGTTTTTCTGGCTGACCAAATTTGTCAGCTACTGAATATACTGTATATTGTTTATTTTGTATTCTTTGCATTGATTTATATATACTATTTATGCATACATTTGTTTGTCTTTTTGTGAGGGTACTAAACTGTGCTGGTGTGTTGGGCTCTGATTTGTGTCTGGCCCTGTTTTGAGGGTTTCTCAGCCCATCATTGTGTCAGATTGTCATACCAACTGTTTTTATTTGAATATTAACACTGTCTTTGTCTTTTTCATTCTTTGTAGCAGCGGAGTGCTTGATGTAAGGAGACTGGCTTCCCTTCTGCGTCTGGTGGTGGTTTTCTCCTCACTACGCGTTGTGCTTATCATAATATCATTTATAGGCACTCAAGTGTGCTTGTGTGTATGAAGCACATGTGATTGTGGTGTTTTCCAGGACAGATAATGTCTGCCATTAGCTGCTCCCTGCTGTTAAGCCTCAGCTCTTTAGTGTGTGTGTATTTTTTGGTTGATGTGATTTAAATCTTGCCACAAAGTTTCTAGTGTTTTTATTGTTTTTATTGATTGTGTGATAAATAAAAACATATATTTTTGTACTGCTATTCACGTCTCTTGCATTTCATTGGTGGAAACGGGCCTGTGTGACCTTTTGTGGGTGGATTTATTTTCACGTCTGTGTATGTATATTTCCTGGGTGAAATTCCCAGGGTGGCGTAGTTTGCTAAATTTCATTATCTACTATTCTGTAATTCTAAATTAGTCACACTATGCAGTTTTTTCTAGGGTGTAGATATTTCTAGGGTGTTCTGGGGGTTGTTAGGTGGTTGCTTACTGGCCCAAGTAAAAATATCCCACTCCCAAGTCTTTATGATATTCTGGTCCCTAGATATTTTGACCTCTTTTATTGTCTGGAGAAAATCATTAATCTGATTGCTTAGAAAAAAGTAATAGCACACATCTCCTCAATAAGGTGCATGATTTGAGTTATCATTAATGTCCGCAGAAAAACGTTTAATACTTTGGGGTTAGGGGTTTATTCAAATCTCAATCAAATCAACTAAAGATATTACCAATAAATTCAGATTAATTTCAAGATTTAATTTCTCCTTTAATACATTTTATATCCGAAGGAGTTGGTAATACATCTGCCACTTTTAGCACAGTGAGTCAGTAACTCATTTAGATTCAGTCACCTCCTCACTTGAGCTTGGCTTCAGTTGCTTAATGAACTCCTGTCTAAGCAAAACATGCTTAAATTCCTTCTCGTGAACCTTCCATCTCTTTAGACTTTTATGTTAATAAATATAGAACAAAAAAAGGAATGATTAGGACAGATGAAACGTGTTGCCAATAAATAAACAATTACGATAATACATATGGTTTATACATGTGTATTGCTCTTCAAGTGATTTTGATTATTTTTTATAATTTTATAAATGTTTATTTAAAAAAAAAAAAAAAGACAATATTCTGAATGGATATAAGCATCTTAAATGAGGTGAACACAGTTTAAAAAACAAAACACTATGTATGCCACAGAGTGGAATGCATCAAATGTGCAAATATTAAAGCATCACTGGGAGTTGAATGTCCCTAAGATTGACATCCTAAAATTGCCCTGGGTGTTGATATTATTCTTTTACAGTAGATATACAGTAAAACCTTCATTGGAGTGTAAAGAAATTATAATCGGAATACTTACTAATTGTACCTGTTTGGGGGAAAAAAAATACAGAATCATGGTTTATATTCTAAAAGATTTTTATTTCAGAATATAAATGTCTGCCTTGCAGACAAAAAAATAAATAAAATTGAGCGAAAATATCCCTAGGCTTTTATTAAAAAGTCTCTTTTGACTTTTCATGCCATACTTTTGGGCCAGTAAGCAAATATTTTGTAATGCCATAGCAACCACCCAACAGCACCCGAGCAATGCCGCAGTAACCACCCCAAACAACCTGATATTGCATAAATATAAACAAGCATCATAAACATTTTATACGTTTTTTTGTATTTATTTATTCATTGTTGTATCCAAAGGCATTTTTTCCAAATACAAAATTCAGATTGGTTTTCCATGTTTATTACTCTCAAACGGTTAAACAAATTGCCCATACAAACAGTACCATTTTTATGTAATATTGTTTTAACCTGCATGCGGAATAGCTATGTCGGCCTTTATTTTGATGAAGGCTTTTAGCTCATTAGCCTCACGCATGCTTTGAATATGTGTAACACTACACAAAACAGAGCTGCGCACATGAAGCATAGTGAGCAGCGCATGCAGACGATTATTTATTTATTTAATTAAATCACACTTTTTGCAGTTTGATAATTGCACTACGACATATTGCGATTTAGATTTTATTTTGATTAATCATTCATCCTTAACTCAACATGTGTCAAAGGTCATTTATGAATGTAGTCTTACACTTTCAGTGGACTTCTCTTAACAATCATTTTATGCCTGGAGTGTAATGATGCCTTTAGACTTGGGGATCAGCAAAATTGGGATCTCATGCAGATTTTTGCTCATCACGCACACACCTACATGACATTATGGTTAACAGTTATGGGAAAAGGAGAGATTTTCAATTGCATTTGCCAGTAAATTACAAAGCTGTAGTCAAGACCAGATCCTCTAAGACCCAGACCCATATGTGTCCAAAGTCAGTCTAAAAACCAGGTTGTTCATTTTAATAAACTGAATAGAGAAAATGCTGAATTTATTGTAGCATTCATCTCAGACACAGGGACACTTTATACAGTGGCTATGTACTGTAGTAGATCAATTCTTGTATAGTCTCTGTTATGGTAAATATACCATTCCAACCAAGGAGTTCTAGTACACCTGGATAAAGCAATCTGTTAGCATTCCCGTTCATCTCAATGGTATTTTCTCGCCTGGTGCACAAACCCCTTGGAAGTATGCAACATGGGGGCTGCCACCTTTGCTCATGGGTGCTCAGCTCCGGGAACACTGTGACTAATCACTCATCATTGTCAGCAGATAGGGACAAATATCCATACAAAGTCCAATTCATGCTTTTAAGAGTCCCCCCAATCTCTGGAAAAAACATCTAAAACTATATAATGAAGACTTACGATTAATATTTTGCTTGACAAAAAAATTCACCTGAAAATACTGCTATTTTTGAATGGCTTTCAATGAAAAAAGATGCTTTTAGCAGCCAGATGGTGTTGCTATGGCATCTACCAGCAGGGGCTAACAGGGTGATGCTAACCGGCCAATTTCCTAAGCCCTCTGAAGCCAACCTGTGGCTGAGGTAGTTATAACCTTTATATACAGTTGTGCTCAAAAGTTTGCATACCCTGGCAGAAATTGTGAACTTTTGGCATTGATTTTGAAAAGATGACTGATCATGCAAAAAAAACTGTCTTTTATTTAAGGATAGTGAACATATGAAGCCATTTATTATCACATAGTTATTTGGCTCCTTTTTAAATCATAATGATAACAGAAATCACCCAAATGGCCTTGATCAAAAGTTTATATAGCCTTGAATGTTTGACCTTGTTACAGACCACACACAGGTTTAAATGGCAATTAAAGGTTAATTTCACACACCTGTGGCTTTTAAAATTGCAATTAGTGTCTGTGTATAAACAGTCAATGTGTTTGTTAGCTCTCACGTGGATGCACTGAGCAGGCTAGATACTGAGCCATGGGGAGCAGAAAAGAATTGTCAAAAGACCTGTGTAACAAGGTAATGGAAATGTATAAAGATAGAAAAAAAATATAAAAAGATATCCAAAGCCTTGAAAATGCCAGTCAGTACTGTTCAGTCACTTATTAAGAAGTGAAAAATTCGGGGATCTCTTGATACCAAGTCAAGGTCAGGTAGACCAAGAAAGATTTCAGCCACAACTGCCAGAAGAATTGTTCGGGATACAAAGAAAAAGCCACAGGTAACCTCAGGAGAAATACAGGCTGCTCTGGAAAAAGACGGTGTGGTTGTTTCAAGGAGCACAATACGACGATACTTGAACAAAAATTAGCTGCATGGTCGAGTTGCCAGAAAGAAGCCTTTACTGCACTAATGCCACAAAAAAGCCCAGTTACAATATGCCCAACAACACCTTGACACGCCTCTCAGCTTCTGGCACATTGTAATTTGAAGTGACGAGACCAAAATAGAGCTTTATGGTCACAACCATAAGCGCTATGTTTGGAGAGGGGTCAACAAGGCCTATAGTGAAAAGAATACCAACCCCACTGTAAAGCATGGTGGTGGCTCACTGATGTTTTGGGGGTGTGTGAGCTCTAAAGGCACAGGGAATCTTGTGAAAATTGATGGCAAGATGAATGCAGCATGTTATCAGAAAATACTGGCAGACAATTTGCATTCTTCTGCACGAAAGCTGCTCATGGGATGCTCTTGGACTTTCCAGCACGACAATGACCCTAAGCACAAGGCCAAGTTGACCCTCCAGTGGTTACAGCAGAAAAAGGTGAAGGTTCTGGAGAGGCCATCACAGTCTCCTGACCTTAATATCATCGAGCCACTCTGGGGAGATCTCAAACGTGCGGTTCATGCAAGACAACCAAAGACTTTGCATGACCTGGAGGCATTTTGCCAAGACGAACGGGCAGCTATACCACCTGCAAGAATTTGGGGCCTCATAGACAACTATTACAAAAGACTGCACGCTGTCATTGATGCTAAAGGGGGCAATACACAGTATTAAGAACTAAGAGTATGCAGACTTTTGAACAGGGATCATTTCATTTTTTTCTTTGTTGCCATGTTTTGTTTTATGATTGTGCCATTCCGTTATAACCTACAGTTGAATATGAATCCCATTAGAAATAAAAGAAATGTGTTTTGCCTGATCACTCATGTTTTCTTTAAAAATGGTACATATATTACCAATTCTCCAAGGGTATGCAAACTTTTGAGCACAACTGTATATAACCTTAATTGAAGTTCATTGTAGTTATGTCCAAGACCCTTAGCAAGACTGAAGTCCAGACCTAGGGCACATTTATGTGGTTTTGAGAGGTCCCAAGACCAAGACCACAAGCTACATTTAAATAAGTAGAAAAGTATTGCACTTTGTTTATTTTATACAGTTACTTGTATATTATTGTCTAGATTCAAAAAGTAATACATTACTTTTCTTAAAGAAAGTAATTTTGAGTACACAATGCATATTACTTGTAATGCCATACCCCACAACAATGCAAATAAAAAACGTATTTGTCTTACATCTGTATATAACTTTGTATTACATTTGCTGACTAGTGTACAAATTGGTACTTACTATAAATTCCAGCTCAAAAGCATTTGAAAGAGAAGAGCAGAGTTGCAGCTCAGCCTGCTTTTGAAACTGGCCCTCTCAAAGACAATCATCCAGAAATAGATAGAACTTGTCGCTGACTGATCATCCGAAGTTTTTGAAGGCTGAAAGCCATCACTGCTACATTTCACTCTTCTCAAGTTTCTCCACTTTTCCGTGCAGAATGAAAACATTTTATTTACATTGCAATGCACATTCAATTTTATTTTTTTTTATCTTCCCATTAGGGTAATGATGTTGTTAACCCTTCGAATTTCTAAGAGTATGGAGCCAGAACAATGACTAAAGTATTTGAATTCTGGTGGCTCTGTAATTGGCCAAAATGCTAAGTTTGTCTATTCTGATAACCTCTACATTTCCATGTGGAACACAGAAGCTTGACCTTTGGCCTAGTTTGTTAATGATCTGAATTTCCTGAACTTATATTTGTATTTGGAGTTGAATTTCTTCATAATCTGAAATTTTGAACGTGTATTTATATAATTTGAATATTTACAGCTAGTTCCACCACTAAAATAATACAAATTTATAATTAAATGTCAGATGTATGTCTAGAGTTCAAAGTAACAAAATTCAGATTCAAATACTTTAGTCATTGTTCTGGATCCATATGAGAAGATCTTGGGAGTGGAGGATGATTTAAGTTTTTGATTGCTTATTTGTGGTTCTCAATTGGTGGGTTGCAACCCAAAAAGGGGTCCCAGGTCTGTTAACTGATGGGGTCACAGAAAAAAAATGCAAATGCAAATAATAAAATGCAACTTACAGTATAATAGTGTACAGTTAGGATAGAAAAATAAAAAGGCTCTTTATCTCATATATTTTGTTAACGTCAAAGGCTGTGCGTCCAAACTCTACAGTATTTTGGCACAAATCCCACTCACAAATCTATCACTTGATAGAAACTAGACAAATTAGGTTGATGCCAACCTGGACAGGATGGGTTACATGCCATCATCCTTGAAAACCATAACACTACACAATGTAAAAGAAAATATAACCCAGACTACAGGTTCACTTGCAGCAAAAATGGTTTGTGCCAATCCCAGTTAATTTGTTTCCAATGAATTATTGGCTTCTGAGACCATGAAACAATAGAAAAATTCAACAAACATTTAGAAAGAAGAAGAAGAAAAAAAAAATTCAGCCAATGTTATTTTAATAATTTTGCATATAGGCTATCCAGTTCATCATATGAATACATTTAAATGTTTACATCTGAGGATTTGTTTTAATTATTATTATTATTTTGTATAATAAACATTTTTCATAATGTATTGGGTCACCACTTGATGGACAATCTGGGTCCTGAAGCAAAACTAGTTGAGAACCACAGACCAATAGCATCCAGATTTCAATTTTGATCTTGTTATGTAAGGCTATTAATAAATGTGTAGGACTGTGCATTTATATACACCAGCTTATTTATTTACCACATCGTCTCTGCTGCCTGCACTGACACAGTACCTTTCAAGTATGTACTGTTCTCAGTCATGCGGGATTCAATTCTGTAAAGAGTGTCAGAGAGGCACTCTGTTTTTTTAAATAAAAGGACACAGTGAGCTGATCTCATTTAGCCCCCAAAATACTCAAAATCAACCCACAGAAACCCAAGTTTTATGTTCACAGTTTAAAGAGGCTAAAAGCAGTGTTTTCCCCAGGCTGTGGTTCAGCTAATTAGATGTCTCCAACTTTGCAGTAAGTCTTCAAAAGCATTGTTCTTTGGCATTACATTTGATCTGAACTATTCCCCACTTAAAATAGCAGTGAGGGGGTGAGTGGGGAAAATGGATTGGACATGCCTGCATTTATCAAGTGTGGTTAAGTGTATGTGTCTGAATTATGTTGAAAATCCTGGACAAAAATCTGAATGTTTTGATTGATCAGATTCAAGATGTCTTAGTAACTGATGAATGGTGGACAGAGGGATATGTCATGGCTGTCAGTTGTGTCTGACAAGCAGAGGTGGGTAGAGTAGTCAAAAAGTGTACTCAAGTAAAAGTACAATTACTTAAAACAAATTACTCAAGTAGAAGTAAAAGTACTAACATAAATAATTACTTGAGTAAGAGTAAGAAAGTATCCAATTAAAAGAGTACTCAAGTAGTGAGTAACTCGTTACTTTCACAAATGACATAATGGACGTTTACTCCCCTATATTCCATTACATAATACACATTTAACATGTATTACAGAATTATTATTATTATTAATGGAAATTCTGTCATCATTCACCATCATGTTGTTCCAAACCCGTATGACTTTCTTTCTTCCATGCAACACAATAATGAAATATTAGACAGAATGTTTGCCTGAGTCACTATTTACTTTCAGTGAATGTTTTTTTTTTCTCCATATTTTGAAAGTGAATGGTGACTGAGACTGTCAATCCCTAACATTCTGTCTAACATATTTTGTGTTCCACATAATACAAAGCGTCACACTGGTTTGGAACAACATGAGGGTAGAGAAATTATGACAGAATATTAAATTATGGCTGAGCTATCACTTTAAAGAGATAGTTTACCCAAAAATGAAAATTATCTCCTCATTTACTCACCCTCATGCCATTCCAGATGTGTATGACTTCCTTTCTTCTGCAAAACACAAATTAAGATTTTTAGAAGAATATTTTAGCTCTGTAGGCCAAATTTGTATGCTCCAAAAAGCACATAAAGGCAGCATAAAAGTAATCCATAAGACTCCAGTGGTTAAATCCATGTCTTCAGAAGTGATATGATAGCTGTGGGTGAGAAACAGATCAATATTTGTCATTTTTTGCTAGAAAGCAGGGGGCGATAAGCAGAGAAGAATGTGAATCACCAAAAACACAAGAAGAAGAATGTGAAAGTGATCTGTTTCTCTGTTTCTCATCCACACCTATCACATCGCTTCTGAAGATATTGATTTAACCACTGGAGTTTTATGGATTACTTTTATGCTGATTTATGTGATTTTGTTTAGCTTTAAAATGTTGCCACCCATTCACTTGCATTGTATGGACCTACAAAGCTGAGAAATTCTTCTAAAAATCTTAATTTGAGTTCAGCAGATGAAAGAAAGCCATACACATCTGGGGTGGCATGAGGGTGAATAAATAATGAGAATTGTAATTTTTGAGTGAACTATCCCTTTAAGGGCACTTGTCAGATCTGGATGGATTTGTCAATAAGAAGAGAGGTTTGGAAACATTTTTAGTAATTATTACAGTGAAAATGTGAAAATGTCCCACAAGGACATTATATATAATGCTGAAATATAAACCAAAGCAAGATCATGCTTTATTAATGCATTCTTTCACTATTTCATAGCTTTTAAAGTCCTGTGTGGATTCTTATTTCAGTGTAGTTACAGTTTTCATTGTCATAAGTATTTAGATCATTAGTTCTGTACAGCAGTACTGCTGCTCTCTAAATGCAGAGTATGCGGCCTAGTGCATAGTGCACCAACCCCAGTTGTGGAACACTCGCTGTGTCTGAAACTGCCCCCTATCCACTATATAGTGCACTATTTCTGGTGTCTGCCATTTTGTAGGAGTGTCTGAATTCTGAGTGAGCCACTCATTCCCTACTTTTGTTCACTCATTATTACCCACAATGCACTCTAATTTCAAGTGTACATTTGATGTACACTCGACAATGGTTAATTTCCCACAATCCACCACGGGGAAGACGTACGAGCTGGGAGTTTACTGCTTCCTTCACTCCTGCAATGTTTTATTTCATGCTGAATGTAGTAAATTATTTTTTGACAAATCATTACTTGATTAAAATAACATAATAACATATAGAGAGGCAAAACATACAGATACATTTTAAAATGTACAATTTATTTGATAAAATGTGTTTACTCTTTATATTAACACACAGTATACATTAAAAATGACAAACAGAATGAAGATTTATTGTATTAATATATTATTTAATAAGAATAACAAGGCACAAGTATTTAAAAATTTCATGTGACATTATTTCTGCGACAGCCCCAGAGCTCCGACGCTCGGTGTATACGTCAGCGTCCGAATTCACTCAGTTCGTTCACTTGCTGCTGAGATATAGTGCACTAACTGCCATTCACTATATAGGAAATAGTGAATGAGTGAACGATTGTGGACACAGTCACTCTCTTCGCCATAGGATCGCCTCACACCCGCACATCTCACACGCGTGCGCCCCGCGCACCTCGCTGTGCACGTACTGAAATGCTGTCTGTTCACGCTCCAGTTGTCGATCACGCGAATGGCAGTGATTTACACTCAGATTGGATGTTTACATGGATTTATACAGTTAATCCGCCTGAAGTAGCTGCCATAGTTTCCAGTACTCCCGCGAGGGCGTGGGGTAAATGCGTAAATACTGCTCATGACATGGGGACGCGGGACAAAGTGCACTGATATATTGCTGCACTGATTTAAAATTGTACACTTAAAAACGTACATTTGTCATAAGAGCCCAGTTATAGAATCACCCTGAAAATGACCTTCTCATTACACAGAAAAGCATGATGAAACTATTCTTTTTTTCACTGTGAGGAGCAAAGAAAGTGTTTCACTTTGAAGAGTTTGATGCTGCAGCAGTGATTGAGTGACAGTCTCTGTCGGCAGCGTGCGCAGCTGTGTGAACTTCCCCTCTGGTAAAAATCCCATTCAATAATCTCTCAATAAATTACAAATTAACTAAAATTAAACCCAATAATGTAACGACAAGAACGCCACCCATTGTAAAGAAGTAAAAGTAAAAAAAAAAATGTCATTAGAAATGTACTTGAGTGAAAGTAAAAAGTACCCACTTTTAAACCTACTCTAAAAGTTTTTTTTCTCCAAAAGTTACTCATGTAAATGTAACGGAGTAAATGTAACGCATTACTACCCACCTCTGCTGACAAGTCACTCCATAAAAAACAGAATAAATCAGTAACTTACAGACCTCCATAATGACAAAGAACTCATAGATACACATAATAAATGTGTATCAATATTGTGTGTATTGTATACTATACAGTGTATATTATTATTTGTATATTGTGTTGTGTATATTAGATTTTAAATTGTGTTGTGTAAATCTGATGTTTATTGTAATTGGTATATGTCTCATCACTGTCACGATTGCTATGTTGCTCAGAACTGCACCCAAGAATTTCACACACCATTGCACTTGTGTATATGGTTGTGTGACAATAAAAGTGATTTGATTGATTTGATTTTGAACTTGTGTAAATTGGACTGTTGACTGCTGATATGTTATGTTGTATCCTACCATGTGCTCATTGGCCACATAATCAAATAAATACTTTTCAACCGAATATACTGGGGAATGCTTTGTTAAAAGCATTACCCATATTGTTTCAAGTCAAATCCATCAAAAATCAAGTAAATATATAATAATGCTTATGATTCAGGATAAGTCAATGAGCATTGTGATCTAGAATAAAACAAATGCAATGTAGTAATGTACAAGTTATTTCTGAAAGAGTGTTTCTGGTGAGCCACTGTAAGTGAATGGCCCTTGTCAGCAGGGGGTTACTGCTGATTAAGTGTAATAGATTTGCATATCATCACAGGAACATTTAGCCAACTGAACCAATAATTGAAATAGAAAATGAAACCTCTACAGGCAGTTAAGTCTGATCTTTAAACCAAGCAGGCTCACAGAATTAAAAACTAAATAGCATGTAACACGTTAAGGACAAATAGATCCTAAGTAAAGGGGCAGTACAGTATCGCTTACTTTTCCAAGTGTATTCTCCAAATATTTCACAAAAATGCGTAATATATCGTAAATGGGGAAGAAAATAACAACAATAATTTTTTTTTTTTAATTTTTTTTTGCCTATATAGATGAGCGCAATTATGAACAATGAGGCAGAAATTCAAACTAAACTTTATTTTTAAAGTGCACGTTTGTTTGCGCCCCGCGTCTGTTTTGAGTGCACGTGTGTAATCTGAGATGTCCTCTGTAACACATTAGGTATTGTTATGGTTATTACAATTGATTATTACATTCTGTAATCGATGCATCAAAGTTTCAGCATAATATTGATGCATTTTACACACTTACATACATTTAATTAAGCATAAAAGTATTTTTATTTGGGTGTGCAAGCTTTCATTTTGAGTGGCATTTGCACACCCTAGAACACCACGGAGGGGCATCTCAGCAAAAGGGAAGGGGCTCGAGGCCCTAGAGCCACCCCCTCTGCACGTGCCTGTTTAAGAACATATTTTCATGCCAAAAAAGGTCTTAAATTTAAACAAAGTGAAGTAATTTTTTGCTTATTTTGCACTGTTTAATTTGTCAGTTGTCCTGGTTACTGACACCTAGTGGTGTGGATGAAACATATTTTATTTATCTTTAAGTTTAAAACTTGTTTTATGAGGGAAAAAATACTGAGGGCACCTTTAAGCTTTGCAGAGTAAATCTGATATGAAACCGTACGTCAACTTGCTTATATTTTTGTCGTGTCATCTAAGTTAAACTCTGTTTCACTGCTGCCTTTGTATTTGTATTTCTTATTATGTATGTTGTCATACCATCTTGTCTAAGACATTTTCCATAAAATGTAACTAATAATGTTTCTAATTAACAGAGCCACTAAAGGACCAGAGGTTGCTTATGTTGAAAGGCCTCTCTTACATCAAAAATCTTTTAAGAACCGTCTTGCGTGTGCCGACAAATCATTGTGTCGTCTAAATTGTTTCCCATCTGTTCATTCCAAACACAGGTGTGCATATAGCTGTGTTCATCATGAGCAGTTTGAAGTTTTATTGGTGTTGTGTTGTCCTGCAAGCCAAATATATTATTTATGCTGTTGATGAGACTTGTAGATGCTTAGAGGTATTTCCTGGGTTTTCTACTTTCAATATGCAAAATGAAGAGTCAGGGAAGTTCTGCTGTAACCTTTGTCTTTTTTCTCTCTTCCTCTCTGCTTGTTTATGTCTCTTTCCTCAAATGTTCCTCTGCACTCCATTTAACCCTCACTTGCTCTCAATCTCTCTCTCTCTCTCTCTCTCTCTCTCTCTCTCTCTCTCTCTCTCTCTCTATACCGATCAGCAACAACATTAAAAGTACCTGCCTTGGGGGCCTGGGTAGCTCAGTGGTAAAAGACGCTGGCTACCACCCCTGGAGTTCGCTAGTTTGAATCCCAGGGCGTGCTGAGTGACTCCAGCCAGTCTCCTAAGCAACCAAATTGGCCCGGTTGCTAGGGAGGGCAACCAAATTGGCCCGGTTGCTAGGGAGGGTAGAGTCACATGGGGTAACCTCCTCGTGGTCGCTATAATGTGGTTCGTTCTTGGTGGGGAGCGTGGTGAGTTGAGCGTGGATTGTTGGTGCCAGACGGGCTGGTTTGAGTATTTCTGTAACTACTGATCTCCTGGAATTTCTACGCACAACAGTCTCTAGAATTTGCTCAGAATGGTGACAAAAACATTCAGTGAGCGGCAGTTCTGTGGACAGAAATGCCTTGTTGATGAGAGAGGTCAACAGAGAATGGCCAGACTGGTTCGAACTGACATAGTCTACGGTAACTCAGATAACTACTCTGTACAATTGCAGTGAGAAGAATAGCATCTCAGAAGGTTGGCGATGTTTTGGTGGCACGAGAGGGACCTACACAATATTAGGCAGGTGGTTTTAATGTTGTGGCTCATCGGTGTATGTACTGTATATATATATATATATTTAATTAAATAATATCACTGAAATCATTATATATTTAATAAGGCTGACTTTATACAACTAGGGCGATAACATTAAATTGAACCTAAACATTTTAACTAAATATAAGCTAATAAAACTACAAAACAAAAACTATTTTATATAACTGAGTCATAATATAGTGATAAACAGCAGCAATTAACTAAGTATTTGGCTTTAAAGTCCCTTTAAGGCTGTGCAGAGGCTCAAGTGAATTAGTGAAGCATTTATGTGTAGTTCATTTACATGACTGTCCGAATGAGCTGACTCACTAAAATGAACTGTTGCTAGTTGGAAAAAGATCCCAATGCTTAATATGATGGAACTGTTTATTTTAATCAATTCATATACAGTAACTGTCTGAAAGAACTGATTCAATTTACCAAAAGAATGGATTTCCCAGTGCTTCATATAAGAGAGAGAGAGAGAGAGAGGTTTAGGTGACAGTGTTTGATAACTCCCTCGGCTGCATTGCTATGTAAGCAACACTATGTAAAAATTTAGCATTTTGTGACATTACAGTGCTACATGTTGGAAAATGTAGATTGTTACTGGAAAACTTCTACTATTGTGAAAATAGTACTGTTTGAAAAGTACTGAAAAGTAAGTTAGTAGCGTCTCTACTGTAAGGCTTGCACCAGAATGTCTACACCTAAAAGGCTCTGTGAGAACCAATGTCATAAAACTCTCTCACAAAAGCTGAAATCTACACCTGAATATCACCACATGTGATAAATTGCAAATTGCCTTTGCATTGTTTTACAAAGCTGAAATCTTCACCTGAATATCACCACAGTGTGATAAATTGCAAATCACCTTGCTGCCCCCCCCTTCTCTCTCCCTCTTCTCCCCTTCAACAGCTCTGGACCAACACAAAGACACAAGATTTATATGTAAAAATATAACAAATACCATGAAAACAAAGAATGCAACCATATGTGTTTGATATCATTTATCAAACACAGATCTCCCATGCTGTACCGCTGCATGTAGTTTTGTCAGGTATGTTTGTTTGACTTGTCTTTTATTTTTAGTAATGCTTGTTTATTCTGATCATGTGAAATTGGCTTTGATTTGAATTTCTGCAACAATGTTTTATATCCTACCTGACAAATAAATTGCTATTATTTGATTTATTCTGAATTCCTCCGAAATCATTACTGGATCTTTGATATAGGAAGAAGCCATTTAAAGACTCTCAATTTGAATTTAAACCACTCAGGACAACCAGGTAGGAAAACCACCGAGGACAGCCGGGTAGGATTTGAATTTCATTAGACCAGGGTAGACTATACTGGAGCTTTAATATAGGAGAAACCACTCAGGACAACCAGGTAGGATAACCACCTAGGACAACCGTGTAGGAGAAAGCCACTTAAAGACTCTCAGTCATTGCTCACCGCCCGTCTTAGCAAGTTGTATGTACGTGTTCCACTCCGGAATGGATAGAAAATGATCCCTTTTTACACTACTTTCAGTTAGTTAAGCTACCCCCAAAAACTGGAAGATATAGACCTTATTCACAGCAGTGCCATCTCTGACGTGAATGACAATGAGGCTGTGAGGGATAGATGTACATTCTCTTCAGTAGGTTGAACAGTTGTTTAAAGTGTTTTTGGACCGTTACGCTGATTGAAAAACATTGAAAAAACATCTTTCCAAGAAATATCAGTAGACAAAAAACTCCAGACAACATGAGTTGTGGAAAATTAGATGGAATCTAGGAGCTTTTTGACAGTTCATACAGTGCATGTCATTGAAGTGTATCCCTCACAGTCTCATTTTTATTCACCTCAAAAATCAAAGATGGAGCTATTGTGCCATAACTAACTTTAACTAAGATAAATAAATCCTGTAAAAGTACTGTTACTTTTTAGTTAATGTTAACTATTGCATTAACTAATGTTAACGAATACAACCTTATTGTAAAGTGTTCAACCAATCCACTTTTGGGTAGAGAATCCCTGTGTGGTGATGGGGGTGTGGCCGAGTGACATTTGCAGAGAGCGAGGCTGGGAGAGACAGAACAGTAAGGATTGACACCTGTGGGAAATCACCTCTAACAGCTGTTTTGTGTTTGCAGTGAGAGTGGAGAGGGATAAAAAGGGCAACCCAGACCGCCAGAGGGGGAGAGCGACTTGCACGCAGCAGTGTGTTTATGTGTGTTATCAGTTTGTTGCTGAAAAGTAGTATGTGAGTTTTGTGTGAGACACTGAAAAGTGTGAGAAATAAAAGAGACTTACGTTGGAGTGTTCACCTGGCTCCCTCTTCCTCATTCTAAGAGAATTCAACAAAGTCAGAGACCTTATCACACCCTGTTATAGGGTAGAAAACAACAACAACAACAACAACAAAAAAAAAACAGAATCATTCAAAATAAGCAATTGTTTTATACTAGTCATCAGCATTCAAATGATGTGGGACACAGCTGGCACCTACAGGAAATCAAAACAAAATGATTGCCACACTCTCAAAGGCAGGAAGAGAGAGCAAAGCAAATAAGACACACATATACTGTATATATATACTCTCTCTCTCTCTCCGGAGTGGAACACGTACATACAACTTGCTAAGACGGGCGGTGAGCAATGACTGAGAGTCTTTAAGTGGCTTTCTCCTACACGGTTGTCCTAGGTGGTTATCCTACCTGGTTGTCCTGAGTGGTTTCTCCTATATTAAAGCTCCAGTATAGTCTACCCTGGTCTAATGAAATTCAAATCCTACCCGGCTGTCCTCGGTGGTTTTCCTACCTGGTTGTCCTGAGTGGTTTAAATTCAAATTGAGAGTCTTTAAATGGCTTCCTCCTATATCAAAGATCCAGTAATGATTTCGGAGGAATTCAGAATAAATCAAATAATAGCAATTTATTTGTCAGGTAGGATATAAAACATTGTTGCAGAAATTCAAATCAAAGCCAATTTCACATGATCAGAATAAACAAGCATTACTAAAAATAAAAGACAAGTCAAACAAACATACCTGACAAAACTACATGCAGCGGTACAGCATGGGAGATCTGTGTTTGATAAATGATATCAAACACATATGGTTGCATTCTTTGTTTTCATGGTATTTGTTATATTTTTACATATAAATCTTGTGTCTTTGTGTTGGTCCAGAGCTGTTGAAGGGGAGAAGAGGGAGAGAGAAGGGGGGCAGCAAGGTGATTTGCAATTTATCACACTGTGGTGATATTCAGGTGAAGATTTCAGCTTTGTAAAACAATGCAAAGGCAATTTGCAATTTATCACATGTGGTGATATTCAGGTGTAGATTTCAGCTTTTGTGAGAGAGTTTTATGACATTGGTTCTCACAGAGCCTTTTAGGTGTAGACATTCTGGTGCAAGCCTTACAGTAGAGACGCTACTAACTTACTTTTCAGTACTTTTCAAACAGTACTATTTTCACAATAGTAGAAGTTTTCCAGTAACAATCTACATTTTCCAACATGTAGCACTGTAATGTCACAAAATGCTAAATTTTTACATAGTGTTGCTTACATAGCAATGCAGCCGAGGGAGTTATCAAACACTGTCACCTAAACCTCTCTCTCTCTCTCTCTCTTATATGAAGCACTGGGAAATCCATTCTTTTGGTAAATTGAATCAGTTCTTTCAGACAGTTACTGTATATGAATTGATTAAAATAAACAGTTCCATCATATTAAGCATTGGGATCTTTTTCCAACTAGCAACAGTTCATTTTAGTGAGTCAGCTCATTCGGACAGTCATGTAAATGAACTACACATAAATGCTTCACTAATTCACTTGAGCCTCTGCACAGCCTTAAAGGGACTTTAAAGCCAAATACTTAGTTAATTGCTGCTGTTTATCACTATATTATGACTCAGTTATATAAAATAGTTTTTGTTTTGTAGTTTTATTAGCTTATATTTAGTTAAAATGTTTAGGTTCAATTTAATGTTATCGCCCTAGTTGTATAAAGTCAGCCTTATTAAATATATAATGATTTCAGTGATATTATTTAATTAAATGGGCTAATAATAAATGATATCATCTCGTTGTTACATTCTAAAATATTTTCTTAGTTAGCTATTTTTTATTAGGAACTTGTTGTGTAGCTAACAACTTTCTGAAAGGTGTATCTTTAACTAATGTAAGTTATAAGCTTGTGGCTTGGGAGTTTCAAAGTAGCTTTTCCAACACTGATATCTACATGTATGGGTAGATTTTTTACATTAAAATGTTAACATTATTTAAAGCATTATAAACTAACATGAACAAACAATGTACAATAGTATTTTGATAAACTAACATTAATCAAGTTTAACAAATGCTGTAAAAAAATATCATTGTTCATTGTTAGTTCATGAAAACAAATGCATTAACTAATGTTAACAAATAGAACCTTACTGTAAAGTGTTACCGTGAATTGCAGTTCTGTTCTGATAGATTCCTAGACAATTCACAGAAATGCAAATAATAAAATGCAAAAATAAATAAATAATAATAATAAATAAATAAATAGATTTGTAAAATTTTAACAGGATGGAGAAACTGCTTCTCATCAGTCCTGATAGATTCAGAGACAATCCATGGAAATGGAATTAATAAATTGCAAATAACAAAATTAAAAATAGTAAAATAATTCGATTTTTAAATGGGAAGAGAAAATGCTTACTATCTTTTGTTTTTGACATCAAAGGTTGTGCATCCAATTAAACTCTATGGTATTTTGGAGCAAATTCATCTGTCACTTTGTTGCAACTAGCCAAATTAGGCAGAAGACAACATGGACAGGTTGCATGAAATGACCTCATTTTCGAAAAACAAGAACAGAATCATGACAATATGACTCCTTTTAAATACGGGTTTACTTGCAACAAGCATATGTAGGGCTTTACTGGTTGTTTAGATCAGTGTTACTATCAGAAATAATTAATAATTATTTCTTTAGTTATTAATTAATATTTAAATTAATTAATTGAATCTAACTCGTTAAAACCACATATGGGGCTCCAGTAAATGTAGTGTGCTACGTTTAGCAGCGGGTTTGGTTATTAGCAATAATTAATAATTATCAAAGATAATTATTAATTATTAAAATCAATAGAACATTGATTAGAATCAGTGTTAGCTTTTTTAATCCTTTAAATCAACAATTATCAAAGATAATCGTTCATTGTTAACATCGATGAAACATTTCAAATTAACACTAGCTTATTGATCATTCAAATTCAACAATCATCAAAAATAATTATCAATTATCAAAAATCAATAGAATATTAATAAGGATTAATATTGACGGAGCACCACCCTGGAATCAGGGACTAATAACCAGAGAGTATAACAGTCTCAATATTAGATTGTTTTCTTAGGAAAATCGACATCCGAAGAATATCGATTTTCGGGAAAAAAACAATGAATGAAGGTTTGAATCCGAGCATTGACATCCCGTCAGCATGACACAGGCGTATTCAAAACAAACCAAAACACTTCTCTTTGTAATATAACAAAGTTTATTTATGCAGTAATATCAATTAATAATTAATACAATGCAGTCAATAAACTTCTGACTTACAACTACAAACTAAGCAGTGATATGATTAGATATGGAAATCAAAATAATCCTATAACACATGAGAGCGAGTGTGTGTGTGTGTGTAAGGAGGGACGCACACAAAATGGCGGACATGACTCTCGTGGAGAGTATGTCACGCGAGACTTCCGGCCAGAGAATATGGCCGCGAATGTGGGTGGAGAGAAACCAGTCAA
Organism: Myxocyprinus asiaticus; assembly: GCF_019703515.2. Classification (NCBI taxonomy): domain Eukaryota; kingdom Metazoa; phylum Chordata; class Actinopteri; order Cypriniformes; family Catostomidae; genus Myxocyprinus; species Myxocyprinus asiaticus. The sequence continues at coordinate 25,697,184 of NC_059381.1, read as the reverse complement.
TGGCGTCTACCAGTTACCGTGTGTATCCACTTGTACGATAGCTTAGGGACAAAGCTGAGCTTTATCACGAAGCAATATACTAGCCAAAAATGTGCGTGAGAATGTTTGTGAGGGGTCGCGTGTGTGTGTGTGCGTGGTTAGTACGAGAGAGAGAGAGAATTAAGTGACGGCCCCGAAGCCGGTTTCGCGATCGTGGGAGAGAAAGCAGCTGTTAGTTTATCACTCAGAGACGCGGTGGACGGCTCGTAAACCGTCCTGCGGTCTTTGATTCTTTAATGGATAAACTCAGTTTGCCGGTCTAACCCGCGATGGCGGAAATGCACAACTGTCCAGTGTGGTTGGACTACAATACAGCAAATCAAATTCGTGATAATTAATACCCTGAGTATTAGCAATGAGCGGACATGGCGGTCCGTAAACTGTACAAGCAATAACCTTGATACACAAGAATAACACACTATAATATTCTATCTCTGCCCAGACATAAACCTCTTACTTGAATCGTACGAGGACTTAGAATGTGTGTTCATCCATCCTTAAACTCCGATCTGGTTCCTTGAGGCTCGGGTGATGACGGGAGGCCGTTTCCTCGCTCTGTCGGCGGGCGGTAAGGCTGCTGATTCTCGGTGGGCTGGCGGAGAAATCAGTGATGTCCACTTGATTGAAGATGGAAGAGAAATCTTTTATCTCTTCACTTCTGCAGGCAAACGGATGAAGATGCGGATTGCTCGGCGGTCTCCTTCGGATCCGTTAGAGTGTTCGGTGGAACACAGAGTAATCTCAACTCGTCCAGCAAGATGGAGATTGTATGGCCACAGTTTCAAGTCGGACATTACTTCCTTGTGCCACGAGGCTGCACCTGAGAGCAGCGATGAGCTGTGTCTTCACACAGCGAGCAAAGTTGCTGGAAGCAAAGTTGCTGGAAGCAAATCCCGGAAGCATTTCAGAGGTATTACTACTCCTGATGATGTCATGGTTGAGATGCGTTCTGTCGTGTGCCTCATCCAATAGGAGTTGAGAGTTCGATCCTTCAGTGAGCAAGGCTTCATGGGATTTGTAGTCTGTTTTGGACTCCCTTTGTTTGATTTTGGCGCGTTTTTATCAGTAAAATGTATGACTTGGTATGTGGGCCTGAGTTAGGTTTTACGACTGTGTTAGGCCTGCCTTTGTCTTCTATCTGAATACATGAGGCCAAACACATAAACAGTTTCAATGTTTTATTGAAAGGATATTTTTGTTTACTTCTGTACAAGAAACTATATTGTGGTACTCTATTGAGTCACCACTCGATGTCCAATGTAAAATATGGATCCTAAAGCAAACAAACACATTTAAGATGGTGACTGTCAGAAATTTCAGAGCTAATTAATCATTGTGATGAGGAGGAGGGCATGGCCGGGCCGTGACGATGCACGGCCGGCGCTGAATCAGCTGATCATTGGGATAGCGAGATAAATGGGAGCTGGATGCGCCATTTCAGCTGCGTGCTTCTCTCTCTCTCACAACAGCGCATCCCTCCTCCTTACCGGGTTTTGGCACCACTGTAACAGTTAAAGGATGGGCAAGGAGGAGGTGGGAACCGGCTGAATAGTAAACATAAGGTTTTATAAGAACCTCAACATAAAAACAAACATAAACACAGGCACACATGCAAAGCGGCTGCGTGCGTCTCTCTCTCACTCTCTTGAACTGGTGCCTCCCGCTCCCCTTTATCTCGCTCTCCCGCTGATCAGCTGATTCAGCACCAGCCGTGCATCATCACGGCCCGGCCACGCCCTCCTCCTCATCACAATCATCTTTGTCATTTTGATTTGTTGTTTGACTTCTACAAAAAAGCACTCCATGCAGCCCTTTTTACATGTAAAAACCTTAGCTGTCAAGGAAAATTATGATTCATAAACATTATATGTTTGAAGCTGTGTTACAAAGTCAGTCCTTTCCTGTGCCTAACATTACTTAGTCTTGCGTCACTCTGCCATTGCGTTCATTTCTTAGATCTGTTTCTAAGAACTCGAGGATATAAGAGATTTGTAAATCTCCTCTTGAAACATCCTCAGAAACCTTTAAAGGAGAAAGGACAGTGGAATAATTCAAGCTAAAGCATTTGCTGATGACTGATTCTTTTCAAGAATGAAATAAGAAGCCATAGAGAAGAAAATTTCTTTTTTTATATAAAAATAAAAAGGTTTCAGGTCCATCTGTGCATAGGTTAGCTCGCAGCAGATGTTATTTTTTTTACTTAACTCATTCCCTGGTGATGCATCTGAGACTGGGAAGAACTGAGAGACTTTTGAAGCTTTCCCATGCAGCTACTCGAAAGAATATGAAATATAAGCGGATGGAAAATATTTGAAACAGTTGCAGAGACATGTTCTCTGGCATAGCACATTGTGTTTAGTAATTTTATTTTAAAGAGTTATTAGTATTAATAAAAAGTCTCCTAAGAGGTTTGACTTAAATTAAACTGCATCATGACAAAGCTAAAACAAGCTGACAAGTGACAAATGACAACACCGCTGTTATGTCTTCAGGAACTCTCAAAGCTAATCGTGTTAGCCTCTCACTCAAAACACAGCTGACACCCTTGAAAGGCAACCTTGGGGTTTTCGGAATGAGGCAATCATACTCTGAATGAATATGCAAGAGCATAAAGTATGTTTCTTGATTTAGCCCCCTGAAGATACATATTTCAGGAATTAAAACCCATTCACACTGGTGATTCCGCTTTAGAGAAACCTAGGAAAAACTGCCCAATTAGCACTTGTTCAGGTCCTCTCAACATTATGACTCTCATTTTAAATGCATCTGCTACATACTACATTTGTTTAATGGAGTTCTAACAAAGGTTTGAAATCTAATCCTGCTGATCACAGCACAAAAATGTCAGTAGTTTACATGTTCATATAATCCTTGAATAGGGTAAACCTTGCTGTCCATAGTGGACGGCTCTTATGAGCTCAAGTCAAGTCACATGCTCATGCTCATTCAAGTGTTGAACTAGTGAAACATACAAAAAAATTAAAGGCCAGTGTCACTGCTCAAATATCACTAGATTGTATTTGGAATGTCCTTGCTGCTACCTTGCTGCCCAGTCAATGACTTAAGGGAATATTCCTTGTTCAATACATATTAAGCTCAGTTGACAGCAATTTGTGCTTTAATGTTGATTACCACAACAAATATTCTCTTTCCTCCTTAAATTTTTTTTTTTTTTTTTTTAAACCAAGGTTTCAGTGAGGCACTTTCAATGGGAGTAAATGGGGCCCATTTTTGGATAGTTTAAAGGCAGAAATGTGAAGCTTATAATTTTATAAAAGCACTTACATTAAATCTTCTGTTAAAAGTATTATTGTAGCTGTAGAGTTTATTTATTCTTCATTTTTATGTTCATTGGGGTTTATTGCATTATGTCGTCATGGCAACAAAATTGGATACCTTTATGTAAAAAAGGTAAGTTAGCGATTTTATCTCACTAAAATCATGTTAACATGCATATTGTTTATGTCTTGTGTCTATACTTTTGAAACAGTGAGTATTTAAATGTTTATTGATTGGCCCCATTCACTTCCATTGTAAGTGTCTCACTGGAACCCAGATTTTTGCTTTTTTTTTTAAAGAAAAGGACAAGTCAAAATAAATTTTTGTGGTATTCAACATTTTGGCACAAATGCTTTTGACTGAGCTTTACTTGTATTGAACCTGGAATATTCCTTAAATAGACAGTTTTTTTTTTTCTTGTATGAAAGTAGGCCTACCTCCTATATTAGGCTAGCTTCAAAGGCACCATAATGTCACATCTGATGGTCCAGAACATTCAAATGAACTTTAGAGATAACAAAGCAAATATTTATGTTCCTACAAGGTTTATTTATTAGTATAGATGGAATTCTAAGTTGAAAAAAAAAATTATAATAATAAATGTACATTTATGAATGAATTAACATATTTTCTTTCAGACACTCAGATGCCACTTTTTGTTCTTTCCACCAACTACCAAACCACAGACACTTGATTATGGGATATAATAGACAGTGAAGGCTACATCTATGCTCCCTTCAAAAACTGACTACACGAAGCCATCTTAGCAGACAGGATGTTATGCAAATATTGGATTCAGACATTCCTACATTCCTATACAGCATCTTTCAAGTTTTGGACACAGTCCATATAAGTAAGATCTCATGAACTTGCTTATTTTGACACAACAGCAATTATCTTATTGTCCAAAATCAATACACTCTCACAACGCTATGTCATTTTGGCAACTTTTTGCCTGCTCCCCCAAAATGTTGTCCTTTGTCTGTTTCAAAAATGTCTCTGATGCCGTATTCAACTCATTTCGGAGGATTTCAATACTTTACCCAAGGCTTCTTTTAAAATTTAAATGAACTGAAATGTAGTCATCATTTATTCATTGCTTTACCATTTCATTTTTATTTTGTTTAAGGGAGTTCTCTCATAAAATGAGAAAAGCACCATAAAAATGATCATAAAAGTAAACCATGCTATTTGTGCGCTGTATTCCGGATCTTCCGAGGCCATTTGTGAGGAACAGATCCATATTTAAGCCTCTATTCAACAATCATCCTCCCCATCTGCTGTAAAACTCATATCCCGACCTGCACTCATAGCCGCCTCAACAAGCCGATTGTTTTTTAAAGGATGTCTATTTTTTGAATGAGATACTGTATGACTGCCTTCATGGAGAGAAACATTTTCAGCACTGAAATGCAGCATGAGTCATTTTGAATACTTTTATAGTGTTTTTTTGTCATTTTTAAAAATGTAAATTTAAAGTGTGACATTTATCTACTTGTTACATCTTTTATATTGTTGATAATTGTTCAGGTTTAGGGTTAAGGGTGGATGTGGGGTTAATGTAACTAAAATTATTGTGACTAAATTTACGTGTCTGTTAAATGTTTATATTGTTGATAATTGGTTAGGTTTATGAATATGGGTTGTGTTTGGGGATCTGAAATATTGCTAGGCTTAAAATTTAACTAAACTAGTATATTCATAAGTATAAAAAAAATATTATTGTTAAACGCAATAAATATACGAAGATTGACGAGTCTGTGACTCGGAATGAAATGAAAAGGACATTATATTGATGCAGGTACAAAGTTGTGATGGTAACGCCTCTGTCTTGAGACTGCTCTGCCCCAAAATATATATTATGACATAATTTCCTTAAACCAAACAGTTTAACCAAACAAAAATGGCACAGGGCATGATGGCCATGTGATGACGAAGCAAAAATATCTGTCATGACTTATTTTTCATTTGTAACCTAATTGCAACAAGACGAGTTGTTTTGTTCTGAGGTTGCACACATTCCTGTAAGGAATAAACATTTTGTGGAATCACATCGTCTCCCTCTGTGCTGCGGCACACAATACTGGCCCTCCTCAGATTAGTGTGTGCTGGAGCTGCTGCCCGCCCCCGGCCTCTTCCGATCTGACCCTGTTCCAGGGAAATCAAGACTCTCATGTGATTTCTCTCGCTCCTTCTTCTAACAGTCATCAGTGTGCATGAAAAATCGATGCAACCTTGGTTTTAGTAATTTCAGCATGTGTTTTGTTCATTTGTGTGTGTGTTTTGTGGCCTGGACTACAACCGACTGCTATAATGGTCCTCTGAAACATTTATTAAGCTTCCTGCCTGAGTTTTTGATTGAGAGTGCTGCCAAAATGCAATGTCAAAGCATGGAGCTAAAGCAAGCAATTAAGTTTTTTTTTTTTTTTTTTTTTTTAATTTCATATGGGATTTGATGATTGAACACTCCAAAAGTAACATGAGTGTCTTGCATTGCTGTCTTTCCACAAACATAAATGGTCACCCAAAAATGAATATTCTGTCATAATTTACTCACCCTCATGTTGTTCCAAAATTTTTTACCATTTTTCTTTTTTCCAGTGGAACACAAAAGAAGATGTTAGGCACAATGTTAGTCTCAGTAACCGTTCACTTACTTTGCATTTTATTTCCATACAATAAAAGTGGTTGGTGACTGAGACTGTCAGTCTCTAACAATTGTAATTTGGGGTGAACTATTCCATGTAGCATCCAACATGGTGTGTCTATCACAGCATTGTGCTTTTTGTTGTTAAACAGCAGTAGCCTTTGTGTGGGGTAAGTAAAGAGCGGAACACGGTATACATTGTGGGCAAGATTTTACACATTTTACACTGTCCCTGCTTTCTGCTATTCTGTTTCATTTTCATCTTTCATTTGAAGTCTCTCAGGTTTTTTCAATAGCTTTCAAGGAGGAGAGCAAAATTGCCTTTGCTATAACTTTGTGTTTCTAGTTAGGTCACTTGATTCTAGTTGATGCCAGAAAAGAAGGATACAACACCATACTGAGGTTTTTATAATATTTGAGTTAATGACACAAAAATAATATGATTAGGAACAACATGGATATGATTACTCACCAGATAAGGAGAAACAAGCTCAAACTGAGATGTAAATCATTTTGCCTTTGATATTTGCCCCAGGAAATGACAGCATAATAACACTAATCTAATTCTTTCAGGGCAGGAAAACCTGTTCTGTGTGCTTCTTCTAGCATTAAAGGGATAGTTCATCCAAAAAGGAGAATTCTCTCATCATTTACTCACCGTCATAACATCCAAGATGTGTATGACTTTCTTTCTTCTGCAGGACACAAATTAAGATTTTTAGAAGAATATTTCAGCTCTGTTGGTCCTTACAGTGCAAGTGAATGGGTGCCAAAACTTTGACGCTCCAAAAAGCACATAAAGGTAGTATAAAAGTAATCCATATGACTCCAGTGGTTAAATCCATATTTTCAGACATGATGTGATAAGTGTGGGTGAGAAAAAGATCAACATTTAAGTCCATGTTTGCTAGAAAGTCTTCTCCCTGTCCAGTAGGTAGCATATGTATAAACAATGTGAATCACCAAAAACACAAGAAGAAGAATGTGAAGGTGAAAGTTAAAGTGGAGATTGACTGGGCAGGGAGGAGAATTTACAGTATAGTGAAAATTTACTAAAATATTGATCTGTTTCTCAGCCACACCTATCATATTGCTTCAGAAGACATTGATTTAACCACTGGAGTCATGTGGATTATTACATTTATGTGATTTTTGGAGATTCAAAATATTGGCACCCATTCACTTGGATTTTATGGGCCAAAAGATTTGAGAAATTCTTCTAAAAATCTTAATTTTTGTTCTGCTGAAGAAAGAAAGCCATACACATCTGGGATGGCATAAGGTTGAGTAAATGAGATTAAAAAAAATAATTTTTGGGTGGAACTATTCCTTCAACGTGCTACTACACTTTATCCATATCTGGCAATAGAGGCCTGTTTTCAGAGATTTCAGGGTATTACTTATTAGTTGACATTTGACATACAACTGTTCAGTTCAGCTGAGATGTGAATGCTATTCATTGAATTGCTATGGATACATTAACATATAAATTACATGAAAATTAGGATACTCAAATTTATATTTAAAACTTCCAGTTTTTCTTGTCAGTTTATGCAGTCTATGTGTCATTGACAAATAAGGTGATAAAACTTAGAAATCTTTTAAAACAAACACGAAATTCATAGAAATGTAATAATTGTGTCCAGTTTGGTTTTGTAAATGTTTGAAACACTTTTATAGCATTTTCTACAAATATACATATATATATATATATATAATGACTTGTGGTGTAGCCATCAAGTAAAAGCTATTATAATACTTTTCTTGCACCTTGAATGCATGAGTGTACTTAATCATTAATTTAAATAAAGTTTTGAAAGATATTTTGAATGTAACATTATTTTTAAAAAAATATAATTAAGAAGTCAAAAATATAAAAGAGGTTTTTTTTTTTCCCCACACAAAATGTGCCTTTTTATTAAAAAATGAATTTATTTATTTATTTTTACTTCACACAGTCTTAAGGGTTGCTCTGTTTATTTTTTTATTTAAAAGAAAAATAATTAGTCACATGACAACAAAATGGCAACCTACATGTTGGTTGCACCAAATGTCTTTGATGTCTTTGAACAAAAGTTTTTAAATATTAATAATAATTAAAAACAATATAGTTTCAGTGCTTACTTAATAAATAATAATGAAATAGACTACTCATCCTAACTCACTACTCATGCCATCATTTCTTTTCCTTTTTTTTTCTTTCTCCCTTTTTGTCCCCAATTTGGAAGTCCTCGTGGTGGCTAGTGACTCACCTCAATCCAGTGATGGAGGACGAATCTCAGTTGCCTCCGTGTCTGAGACCGTCAATCTGCGCATTTTATCACGTGGCTTGTTGAGCGCTTTACTGCGGAGACATAGTGCATGTGGAGACTTCAGGCTATTCTCTGCAGCATCCACGCACAACTCGCCACGCTCCCCACCTACAGTGAACCACATTATAGCAAACACAAGGAAGTTACCCCATGTGACTCTGTGCTCCCTAGCAACCGGGCCAATTTGGTTGCTTAGGACACCTGGCTGGAATCACTCAGCACGCACTGGATTCGAACTCGCGTGTGTCCAGGTGTCTCAGGGCACCACCTGACATTTTTTTTTTACTTTAAGCCCCAGAAAAAAAGATCAAAATTACATTGAACTCAGTAATTTTTTTTTTTTTTATATATATATATATATATATATATATATATTTAAATGTGTTTTTGGATAACTAAATAGATCCGGACAAAAAATAAATAAAAAAATGAGCGTCACGTCATTGACCCCTATGATGGGAGCAAAAATGGATATGCCATGCATTTTAGGACTTTTTTGCTTTTCGGTGGTTAAATGACACCAATTCACCACCAGGTTTACTTTCAAGGCCTTTGAATCCCATCAGGACCGAGGACAACGGCAAGGATGGCTGCCAGTCCTGATTGTGCAGTGTCACTTCAAGACTGTAAAAAAAATTAGCTTCAAATGTGCAACGGTTGTTCAAACATATTCAGACATTTTAACAGCTAAATATTTATGTCAGCTGTTCTCATGAACAATGGCCCTAAAATGCATTTTCAAAAACTTTATTTTAAAATGCCTCACATTTACGCTCTTATACAATGGATCATGATTAAATCAAAAAGTCTCTGTGTCATATTTTGTGTCATACTCTGTGTCCAGCTTTTCGAGACAGTGTTGTACTAATTCCATTCGAAAATGTGCTGCCATGAATAATACATGTAAAACTGAAGTAGAATGCACTAAACGGGCCAAAAAAAAACAAAAAAAAAACAATGAAAAACTCCAGAGATCAATAAATGTAACGCTATTTACAGAGACACGGACGCGCGCGCACAAGTCTCTCAGTTTTGAGCGCGCGCCCGCACACAAATACACAGGTAAACAAAACGTTAACGTATACAATACACACGCGCCAATACATATACATGTACATTTACGTGCGTACAGGTTTCTGGCACATAATCTTCTTGAATGCTTTCCTAAAGTCTCTGTTGAAGATGGTATATATTATAGGGTTCACTGAGCTGTTGCAGTAGCCAATCCAGAAAAATAGGTTAAATAGAGAATCCGGTATTGTGCAACTTTCACGGCAAATGGCATGAAGACTGTAGGTGAAGAAGAAAGGGAACCAGCAGAGCACGAACACCCCCATGACCACAGCCAACACGAAGGTGAAGCGTTTCTCGCGCATCTGTGCCAGTTTCGACTTGGATAAGGAGAGCTGTCGCGCCTTCGGTTCTAGATCGAGCTCCGATGCGCGGCTACATGCCCACGACAGGCGTCCATTTGGCTTTGGGCACGGATTTGCCCCTTCCACTTTTCTGCTCTTGGTGAAGCGCGAGTTCCTGTGTTTGGTGGAGAAGCTGCTCTCCTCCAGGTCGATGTCGTCTAGCTCGCCTTTGCGCTCGCGACTGCCCGAACTGTGGCTGCTGGGGCTCTCCACCTCAGACTTGCCCGACTTGCGCACGAAGCATGTCTCTGACTGCGACGGCTGTCGCTCCATCCCGTTCTTGGCCACGAACACGGTGGACGCGCGCTGTTTGGCCACCCGGTAAATCTTACAGTAGACCAAAATCATGATGAGACCAGGCGCAAAAAACGACACCACGCAGGATGAGAGGATGTACCAGGTCTCGTTGTTAAGCAAGCACTCCAGCTCATCGTGTTTGGTCATGAGAAGCGGTGGGAAGGAGATCACAGCCGAAATGACCCACACCACCGTGATCATGCTCTTGATTCTCCGTGGGGTCCTCTTGAGGTTATAACTGACCGCTTTGGTCACCGACCAGTATCTGTCCAAACTGATGGCGCAGAGGTGGACGATGGATGACGTGCAGAAGAGCACGTCCAGAGCCAGGTAGAAGGCACACCAGGTGCTCCCGAAGTACCAGTAGCCCATCACTTCATTGGCAAGGGAGAACGGGATGACCAAAGTGGCCACCAAAATATCAGCAGACGCCAAAGATACCAGAAAGAGGTTCTGTGGCGCACGCAGCGCGCGGCTGGTGAAAACGGCAACCACGACTAACACGTTCCCCACGATGGTCACCAAGATGATCACGGTGACCACGAGAATGATCATCAACGCCACGCACTGGGAATGTGGCGGAGGTCTCTGTGCGCTCGTGCCGTTAGTATCCGCGGATGAGTTCACCGAGGAGAAGGTGATGGTAGTTAAATCCATTCTGGATAGGTTTGGAAGCGATTCCCCATTTCCACGCGTATTTTTATCCAAGACGCGCGTCGACTTCGAACTTGTAACCTCCAATGTGAAGCGCTGCGTAATCGGGCAAACATAAGTCCACACCAAACGTATCATGCCAAAAATGATGCTTTAACTTTTAAAACTCTAAGATTATTTACATGTCTTTTGTCTGTTTCTTCAGTTGTCCTCTTGATGGGGCAGTTATGGACCACACAAAGCCAAGACATGCTTTGTTACCGAAAATCGCGCGCAGGAGGCAGAAATAGAGAATGCTTGGTGTTCGGGTTGGTTCTGACGGGGGTTGAATATTTGCGCACTGGGTGCGTTCCAGTGTGTCGCGCTCAACGAACATGTGAGCATTTGTGTGAGTGTTTCTCCCTCTCCCTCTCTCTCTCTTTACGAGACGAGGGTGTGCTGTTTCTTCAGTGTGGTACACATTCTTTCGATATGTGATTTAATAGCAATAAGACATATTTGTAAATATCCAACTTTCATTAATAAGTAATTCAATAAACGTTATATAATGCTTAACATTTTTATATGCATTTTCATACCGGCTACTAGAAAATTAAATCAAAGTTTCATTCCATTTCTGCATTACAAGACATTAGATTGACTAAAGATCTGTGAAGCAGTATATAATGTTATATTGCTATTATAATATTTTATCTAAGTTATAATTCTAAAGTGTTACATCATAATTGGACAGTCCCTGTTGAGTTCAGTTACCCTGTAATGCAATTCCCAGTGAAAGAGCAAATAAGGGTTACATGTATTATGTAGCATACTTGTGCTTTGGAGTAATTTAGAGGCTTAATTTTGCACCAGAGCTTTCGCAAATATCTTCATTTACTTTTAGTGACTTGGTCCTTTTTTTGCCATGCAATTATTAGGCCTGTAATTCTAGTGAATAGTAATCGCCAGTGGTAATTCATTGACTGTTTATCAGTAGATAATTAGCTAGAATTTAAGATGTCATTATCCACCTACACTCACTGAGCACTTTATTAGGAACATTATGGTCCTAAAAAAGTGCCCATCCACCTCAAGGTTCAATGTGTTGTGCATTCTGAGATGCTGCTATTCTGCTCACTACAATTGTACAGAGTGGTTATCTGAGTTACCGTAGCCTTTCTGTCAGCTCAAACCATTCTAGCCATTCTCCGTTGACCTCTCTCATCAACAAGGCGTTTCCGTCTGCAGAACTGCCACGCACTGAATTTTTTCTTCTTTTTGGCACCATTCTGAGTAAATTCTAGAGACTGTTGTGCGTGAAAATCCCAGGAGATCAGCAGTTACAAAAATACTCAAACCAGCCCGACTGGCACCAACAATCACGCCATGGTCGAAATCATTGAGATCACATTTTCCCCCATTCTGATGGTTGATGTGAACATTAACTGAAGCTCCTGACCCATATCTGCATGATTTTATGCATTGCACTGCTGCCACAGGAGTAGCTGATTAGATAATCACATGAAGGTGTACAGGTGTTCCTAATAAAGAGTCCAGTGAATGTAATAATAACATTGGATGTTTGTTCCAATAGTTATCCTAAAAATAAGAAAAACAGTGATAATTATTAAGTATTATTAAGGATTATTTAACAAAAATAAATAAATACAAATTGGGCACCAGCAGGGGTGTAAAAAGTACTCAGAAATTATACTTAAGTGAAAGTATGGATACTGAGTGAAAATTTTACTCAATTAAAAGTCCAAGTATCTAGCCACAAAAATACTTGAGTGAAAGTAAAAAAGTATTCACATTAAATTGTACTTAAGTATTAAAAAAAGTTAAAAGTAACTTTTTCCTAGCTAGAATGAAATCAAGAGAGAGGATGTTGTTAAATTCGATTGGTTTGAAAGTCGCCTTTTTACGGTCTCTGACAACTGTCATATTTCTCCCCCACTGGCATTCGCAGCCTGGACAAAGAATCATGTTACAATAACTATATTTTGCAAAATTATTTTTATGTGGCCTGTTGTACATAACACAGCAATTTCCAGGTGAAATGAACACTAGAGGCGCTAAAACAATGACTTTTATCCCCTTTCAGACAAATCACCAGTAAAACAGAAGATTATCAGTCCATAAACACTTATTTTTTGCCCTGTTCCTCACACAATGCTATCTTATGACATCTAAACACTTTTACTATAGCACATGGCTCATTTTAACACTTGCATTACATAACCAACAACATTTACAAGCTTGTTTAAGTGTGATCTAATTGCGTGGTAGCCCAACTGATAGAGTGTTGCATATGCACAGGGCTGGGGAGTAATGAAATACATATAACGGGATTATGTATTTAAAATACAAAATATAAGTAACTGTATTCCACTACAGTTACAATTTAAATCATTGGTATTTAGAATACAGTTACATTCAAAAAGTATTTTGATTACTGAAGAGATTACTTTGCATTTTATTGTCATTTGTTTCATTTAATATTTAGTCCTTTCAGATGGAAAACATTTATCCATATAAATGATGCGATCCAAAGTGCATTCTTTCTTATGATGTTACATTCATACGAGCAGACAGAGAAGTAAGTTTGAAGTAAGTTTGGAGTAGAAGAAATAGAAATAAACCTTGTGTAAATTGTCAGCTTTACGCTAAGATAAAATGCCATTTCTATTATCAAGAAAATTCATGTTAGATCATAATTTCTTTTCTAGTAAGACCTCTTATATTAGGGCAAAAATCGTATTCTTGATAACAATTTTTGTATTGTTTTCCTGTAAAAATATCTAAAAATCCTTAAAACATGATCAGTTTGATTGATCTTGTTTTGGAAACAACACAGCATAAGATATTTAGGTTTTTCAGAGAATGTATTTTTAACGTGTATTTTGTACTGGCAGAGTTTTTATAGTCAAAACAAGTGAAAAAATCTACAGTGCTGAAGAAGTAATCCAAAGTATTTAGAATACGTTACTGACCTTGAGTAATCTAATGGAATACGTTACAAATAACATTTTACAGCATGTATTCTGTAATCTGTAGTGGAATACATTTCAAAAGTAACCCTCCCAACCTTGCATATGCAATACAAAGGACTGGGGTACGAGTCCTGAAGAGCACGCGGATTGACACGTCAGCCCAAAGTGTTTAGAAGCACCACAAAATGACTTGGTTGCTTCAGAAATTGTGTTTTACATCTCACATTTGCTTTTTATGACACTATCAGTTAGGATTAGGTTTAAGGTTTAGGGTAGGGAGGTCTGTTTTGTTGATTTAAATCTTGATAGAACATTAACCTTAAAGGGGACATATTGTGCAAAATCCACTTTTTCCCATTTTTTTTAACATAATTATGTATCCCCAGTGTGTGTAGACAATCACAAAGTATGGTAAAAGACCATCCTCTCGTTTCTTTCCTTTCCCCATCAATAAAAAACAGTGTCTCCAAACGAGCCAGTCAGGTTTGCAGCCCCTTATGATGTTAAAAGGGGAAAGGTACCGCCCACAGCTGGTGAAGAGATCCGCCCGAGTAGCTTAGATAAGCCCTCATTAAAACCTGAGCAAGCAGCGCACACTCCGCCATATTTATCTCCTTGCTAGAGCCACTTGTGCTAACTTGAGGATGTCCCAGCTATGAGGTAAACATGCCAAATGTTCTGTTGTTGGCTGCAAGAGCGAACACAAGAGTCTTTATGTACTCCTGGCATCAGAGCCACTGAAGACCCAGTGGATTAGTTTTATTTTTGATGGCACTGTGCCCACAACAATAGGAAAATCCCTATATGTTTGTGCAAACTATTTTACGTCGAACTGCTTCATCAGCGAGGGTCAACACAAGGCTGGATTTGCTTCCAACTCTCTGTGACCCAACTTCAGATTTGCAAGTCATAAGTTTCACACTTTATACTTTAGGTTTGCAATTTGGCTTTCTGAATTTGCTTGTTTGCACGTTGCGTGAAAAATGCTTGTTGTGAAAACATTGTGCTTTGTGTAACGAGTTGCTACGTTTCACAGTTTCCACATGAGTACCTGTACCATAATTAAAAAATGAGTGTTACACTAAATGTATCATGCCACTACATTGTGCTTAGCAAACGTCATTACAGTACTTAGTGTGTGTTGCTTATTGAAGAAGTACTGTTCCCTACAATGGAAAGCAGAGAAAGCTAAAGTTGGCGTTAGACACCAAACAACACATCATCCATCGTAGCAAAACAGCTAAAATAACACTACAAAAAAGTAACACAAATCATCAAACATGTACAGCTGAACGCCGGTGTTTTCAGTAGCAGCCATATTGGTTCTCCTGCATTGTTGTCGCCGGGGTATCCATGGCACCAGCAGGACAGGCACAGCCCACTTCCAGAAAGCGGTGTGGGGAGCAGCAGCTCTTTTGCATTTAAAGCTACAGACACTTAAACAGCCCGTTTGGAGCAAGGCTACAAAACAGGAGTATAAAGGCATGGTAGAATAAACGATCTGTGAGAAATTTTGAGCTGAAACTTGACAGACACATTCTGGGGACACCTGAAACTTATATTACATAGTGTAAAAAGGGGCATAATATGTCCCCTTTAAAAACCTTGTCTGTTCGGGAAAAAATTTCACTTGCTTTTAGGGCCACACAGTGGACATTTCAGCTCAGAACTGCCCTGGTGTAATGAACCAGAATTTTTGCAAAATCATGCTAATTTTACGCAATGTTCATTGCATGGGAGAAGGCACTCACAAATTGCGATGTCAGAGCACCCAGCCCCTTGAGACAAAGAAAGATAAAAAATTTAAAAATTAAAAATAAGCTATGGAGAAAGCTAGTAACATTGTTGGTTTTGTGAATGGTTTTCTGAGGCTTGATACCAATCCTTGCTGTTGAGCAGATGGATTTTAATTCATATTAATATTTACTCAGATTCCATTATTTTTATCAATATTATCATCATTATCATTGCTGGTTTTATAGTTATTATAATTAATAGTTGTCTAAAAACAGCAATAATAATTCAGCAAATAGGAACTACAAATTCATAGATATGATTTAAATATGAAGGCAAGTGTAGAAATAAATAATATGTACACATTTAATTACGAAAGCCTTTTGATCAATTTGGTCAATATTTCTCACTTCATGCTCATAGTTTTGAATAAATTAAATCACATTCAGTCGGGTGGTCACATACGGTCTAGTTGCACAAATATTTCAATCCGAAATATTTGCCGAAGCTCAAATCAGATCCGAAATTCCGCCTCTGCAGATTGTCAGAACTGTCATTTGTCGAATGCAGTAAAAGGGCGGCTGCAGTGCAGTAAGACAAAAGAAAATGATCTGCAAAAAAGTAACGAGTACTTTAAGTTTAAATAAAATTGTAAGGAGCAAAAAGTACTATTTTTTCTTTGGAAATGTAATTACGTAAAAGTACAAGTATTCCATTTAAATTACACTCAAGTAAAGTACAAATCCCCCAAAAAAAATAATACTCAATATTATACTTAAGTATTTTTACTCAGTTACTTTAAACCCCTGGGCACCAGGGCTAGTTGTCACATTGGGAAGTGGTCATAATGGTAAAAACAA
Source organism: Myxocyprinus asiaticus (assembly GCF_019703515.2). Lineage (NCBI taxonomy): Eukaryota > Metazoa > Chordata > Actinopteri > Cypriniformes > Catostomidae > Myxocyprinus > Myxocyprinus asiaticus. The sequence goes on along the minus strand of NC_059381.1, from coordinate 25,680,975 downwards.
GAAGTTACAGAGGTTACAGTGAGGCATTTACAATGGGAGCGAATGGAGCCAATAATTGGAGGGTTTCAAGACAGAAATGTGAAGCTTATAATTTTATAAAAGCACTTACATTAATACTTATGTTAAAACTCATGTATCATCTTAGTGGTAAAGTTGTTTAAATCATTGTTTTTATGGTCAGTTTATGGTTTTAGTGTTTACCTGTTACATCGTCATGGCAATGAAGTTGTAAAATTTGCTATAACTTCACACAGAAAAGGTTAGTATGTGATTTTATCACTCTAAAATAATGTTAACATGCATATTGTTTACATTTTGTTGCAATACTTTTAAAACAGTGAGTATTTAAATGTTTACGGATTGGCCCCATTCACTTCAATTGTAAATGCCTCACTGTAACACAATTTTTTATTTTTATTTTTTTAAGAAAAGGAGGAACAAGTCAAGATAAATTTTTGTGGTAATCAACATTATGCCACAAATCCTGTCGATTGAGCTTAACTTGTATTTGAACCCGGAATATTCTTTTAAAATATTATCATATGTTTGTAATAGCAGCATTAAGGCAAGGTTCAACTATATTATGAAGATAGATTTAACAAACCAAGAGCCGGCTCTTGCAGGTGAACGTTGGGAGCCGGCTCGCATATCAGTAGAGCCGAATCTAGAGATAAAAATATCAGAAAAATTAAGATATGAATAATCAAAAGATTTAAATGAATAGAATTAACGAATTCAAAGAACAAAAAAAGAAATAAAATAATATAGGCCTAAATGCTCAAGCGCACACACATTCGTTCTGACTGTCTGCTCAGACTAACAGCCTCACCTGTGGTTCCTGTCATTCAGACACGCAGTGTCAACCAATGAACCAAAGATGCGTGAGGGAGGGCGGAGCCAACTTACTACTGTATGTTGTTCAGATTGTATTTGTTTTGAATTGTAACATTTATATGCACTTTGTTTATATACATTAAAAAAGTTATACTTTAAATGCACATGTGTAATAGCATCCTTCTTTTTTACATTTATTTCAGTCTGTGGGATGCTGCAGTTTTGCAAAATGTTATTTATTTTTCTTTGATATGGTGCAATATTCTGTTATGCTGTTCAGATTGTATTCATTTTGAATGGTTAGATTTATATGCACTTTGTTTATATACATTAAAAAGTTATACTTTAAATGTAAATGCAAACCAATGCATTTTTAAATACATTGTGGTTAAGGTAGAGTATGATTTCATTTAATAATTTAATTAGAATTGTTTTAACACCAATCATAGTCAAACTATCGCAAACTGTTTTACCCCTTAATTCTCATTACCGTAATGCATCTGGGCGTTTTGCTTGTACTATTCCCATTGTTTTTTTCAAACTTGAAAAAATACGAAACATTTTTATTTTTTAAAAAGCCGTTTGGAAGCCAAAAGAGCCGGCTCTTTTTGGTGAGCTGAGCCGAACGAGCCGGCTCACCGAAAAGAGCCGGAATGCCCATCACTAGTTCTCAGAATGGTATTTAAGGGTATAAATGTGGGGGCATGTCACATGTCGCAATTTTATACAGTTCATTAATAACAATGTAATAACAATTATGTTAGCCAAAACAATGCTTAGATATTTTTGTATGATTCCCTTGAGGAATTTTGTCAAAAGATCAATATGATCTGTATCTTTTTTTCTTGGGCAATAATGGTGGAATAGCTTGTTTTGTAGTCAAGACTTCAAGGACTTCATGATGTGTCTATACAGAAATGTACTTTAAAAAATAACTCTGCCAATAGAAGACGTCACTCAAGTGAAAAGTGTGACAACTACCCCTGGTCTTCCCTTATAACCAGTGTTGGGTAAGTTACTTAAAAACAGAAATCCATTACAACTAACTAATTATTTTTCTAAAATTATAATCAGATTACTTTACTAATTACTTCATTGAAAATTAATCACATTACTAATTACTTTTAAGTTACTTTATAAAACACTTTTCCACTCAACAATTTCAAAATAATTCTATATTTTTTTCTTGTTCATTGTTACACACAAGTCATACACTCAGCACCTCACATTTCTCCTTCACAATGATTCATTACAGGGCCATAATTTGTGTATTCTACATAAACGAATATTGGAAATAAGCATAACCCTATAATGTACAGTACTTAAAAGTAATAAATTAATTGAAAGTCAGTAACTGTAATCCGATTACAAGAATTTAAAATGTACTGTATTACACTACTTTTTTATTTTTTTAAAGTAATTAGATTACAGTAACAAATTACTTTGTAATTGGATTATACCCAACACTGCTTATAACATATATGAGTTTACAAGTAGAATTCATAAGTTGGCTGACATGCTGACCTATAAGTCGCCAGCATTCATCAAAGATAATGAGCCTCAAAGCTCAAATCAAGACAAAACTTTTGCCATGTAGTGTCAGAATGACTGAAAGAGTGCTAGCAGAGCATGGTGCTTAATTAACAAACTTCCATAAAGATACATGTTGTTTATAATGAAAATGGGAGGTGCTAAGTAACCATATTTTTCAGGTCAAATGTTTCCAGTGTGAGAGAGAAAATGATATGAAAGTGTTTCATTAAAGAGCTGGCGGCAGTGCTTGCTTCCCTGAAGGAGGCACTCCAAGCGTATACTGTTTATTATACTGTAAATGCAAACTGTACAGACTGATAACTGAAAACTTAACATTCAAAAAAGTCTGAGGATGTTCATTTATGTGCATGTTTGCTATTGAAAACAACACAGAATCCATGCATGTGTGTTTGTTTTTGAAAGACATTGGTATGGTCTGAATCATGCATTACTAAGGGCTGTGTGTGTTAACAGTAGACACTGATTCACTAGGTGTTAGGAAGGTATAATCAGCTGCTCTGTCTCTACAGCCTCTGTAGGGCAAATGTTTTGGCTTCAAAGTGCTGATTGATGCAATTACAAATTCAGCTCAGCCCTCTTAATTGTAATTCATGGAGTAAGTTAATATTATGTAGTAATGTCAGAAGAAGAGAACATTATCCATCAATTATAAATGATAGATAAAGTTAAACCATGTTATATCAGAAAGTGTGTGCTTCTAAGCGCTTATTAGTTTAGTGAATACTGGAAGTTTGCTGTTTAAACAGTGAAATGCACTAGATTCATTTGCTTTCATTTGGTTGCTTTGTTCACAGGAATTAGTGCCAGACCAAATATCTCTGTCTGACAGATGTACCATCACTGCTGTTTGCCTACGCAGAGCTCAGATATGTACACTTTTCTCACACACACATGTATGCAGTCGTCACACACACACACACACACACACACACACACACACACACACACATGTTGGTGCGGCTACCATGATGAGGACTCCCCATAGACATAATGATTTTTATACTGTACGACCTATAGATTCTATCCCCTAACCCTAACCATCACAAAAAACATTCTAAATTTTTACATTTTCAAAAAAAAAAAAAAAAAAAACATTATTTAGTATGTTTTTTTAAACGATTTGAATTATGGGGACACTAGAAATGTCCTCATAAAACACATTTATAGCATAATACCCTTGTAATTACCAGTTTGTAACCTAAAAATGTTTTCCTTGTAAATCACCCAAACCCGCCCACACACTCACACAGACACACACACACACGCACACACTTTTTTTGTGGAATGTCCCCAATGTCAGTGAGTTCCAGTGGTTTGTGAACTCTGTGATACTGAACTCCCTCAGTGCATGTAATGACTCGGTGGGTTTACCGGTGTCACAGCTGTAGTGTTTTATGATGTAATTTCCAGACGTGGCTGGAGAACGAATCCAACATGAGGTTATAAGCTGTTGTAACAAAACACATCCTTGACCTGGTTTCTGCTCCAACCTATTTGGTTTGTTCTCTGTTTGCCTTTCAGCTAATGAGCCTCCCGATTCGAAGCTTCAAAGGAAGAAAAATATCAAATATTTAGAAGTTTTATCGATCCATGATTTAGTCTATCATTTGTGTGTATAATAGTCATCCCTTCATGTGCTAATGGGTTTTTCCATTCTTAAAATCAAAGAGATAATCTGTAATTCATCTCAGATAATGTGTATAAAAAGAGAAAATGGAAAGAAGTTTGAATATGTCTGTGCTTTGTGTGGTTGAAGAAGTTCAGTTTAGAGGTGTTTATATAGAGTTATGTTGATTGTTAATGTTGTTTGTATTTGGGTGATTCTCATGAAACCTGTCAAAAAAAAATGTCCTGGCCCTATTTTACTCCAAAATCAAAAGAAAGAAGTAAAAAATTACATTTTGCATATAGACATTGAAGCCTATTTTAGGGTCATTCAGATTTTTTACATTGTGACATTATTATCACGACAGTTACACACATTTTACAAATACTTTACAATTCAAATTATATATATATATATATATTATTTGAATTGTAAAGTATTTATACATCATAACAGTACTTCCGTGGTACTGTCTCTCATTTTCGCTGATAATATAATTAAAAGTAATAAAAATAATTATACAAAAGCATATTTTTTGTAATGACAGTCATCATTGAAAACAATGGGAATAGTACTAGCAAAATGCCCAGATGCATTACAGTAATGAGAATTAAGGGGTAAAATGTGCTTTTGTGTCCTGAAAATAATGTCACAATGAAAAAAATCTTAGAGGGATAGTTTACCCAAAAATAAAAATTCTTTCATCATTTACTCACCCTCTTGCCATCCCAGATGTTTTTGACTTTCTTCTACAGAACAGAAATGAAGACATTAAGAATATTTCAGCTCTTTAGATCCTTTCGGTGCAAGTGAATGGTGACCAGACATTTCAAGCTCCTAAAAGCACATAAAGGCAGCATAAAAATAATCCATAAGACTCCAGTGGTTTAATCCATGTCTTCTGAAGTGATACGACAGGTGTGTTTGAGAAACAGATCAATATTTAAGCCCTTTTTACTATAAATCTCCACTTTCAATTTCACATTCTTTCACATTCTGAAAGTGAAAGTGGAGATTCATAGTAAAAAGGGACTGAAATATTGCTCTCACCCAAAGTGATTGCACTGCTTAAGAAGACATATAATAAACCACTGGCCGTATGGATTACTTTTATGCTACCTTAATGTGATTTTTAGAGCTTCACAGATCTGACCACCATTCACTTGCATTGAAAGGACCTACAGAGCTGAAATATTCTTCTAAAAATCTTTGTTTGTGCTCAGCAGAAGAAAGAAAGTCATACACGTCTGGGATGGTATGAATGTGAGTAAATGATGAGAGAATTTTCATTTAATGATCCTAAATGTAGGCATCATTTTCTTTATGCAAAATATAATTTAATATTTGTTTGAGTGTGTTGATTTAGGGTAAATATGACCAGGACATTTTCTTGAGAAGCATCCAATTAATCTACTAATAAGGATATAAGTGTTGAATAGAAGCACTACATTGGTGTTTTATAACATACACTGGCCCTAGCTGTCACACTTGTGTAGTAGAGATGAGATGAGAGGCAAGGATCTATTCGCAGGCTTTTAAAGAAGGTAATGATGAAGATATCAAACAACGAGGAGAACACAAAGAACCAAATAAACTCTAGACTACACACTAAAATACAAAATAACTGAGAGACATACAGGAACAGATCGAACATTCAAGACCTGACCAAGCGTGATAGAAACTAAAGGGTATATATACAAACTAGGGTAAAGACAAAACATAGAACACCTGGGAACAAAGATGGGGAACACATGGCTGTGATGAGGGCAAAGAATCATGGGAAACGTAGTTCGGGGAAACTAAAGAGAGGACAAAAATCATTTACAAAATAAGAGTCCTTGAAAACATAACAGAGATTAACTGTGACACTAGCAATTATTCTAACACTTAATCTACACTTAAAATGTATGAATGTCACTGCATTAGATAATGAAATACATTGTGTAAATTAATTTTAATTATAGATAGAACGAGTACACTTTTAACAAAAGATTGTTGTTACATTTTTGTTGTCTGTCAGCAATGGCTAAATATAGTAATAACTTTTATTTATATAGCACCTTTCAGGACCCAAGGATGCTTTACAGAGCAAGAAGGATCAAAAGAAAATTAGGCAGAAAAGCAAAATACAACAATAAACAGAAACAACAGAAAAAACAATACAACAGGGAAAATGTACAGGGCAACAATCTTGGATAACAGATGACGGGGGAGGTAATTAGACACAAAAAAGGAACATAAAATAACTTGTGAATAACAGAGTGCAAATAAATGGGTTTTCAGTTCAATTTTAAACTGTTGGATTGAGGACATTTCACTGAGATATTGGGGGAGGGAGTTACAGAGTTTAGGTGCAGTGACACTGACACTGAATGTTAGTACTGCTTATAAATTAGCATTTGAGGACCTGAGAGAATGCACAGGGGTGTCAGGGTGAATCAGTTCTGATAAATAAAGTGGTGCAAACCGTGGAGAGTTTTGAAAACAATAACAATGATTTAAAAATGTATACAATAGGAAACAGGTTGCTAGTGCAGTTGTTGTAAAATGGGAGCGATATGGGTAGACTTCCTGGAGCCAGTTGCACCAGCTATACGTAAGTTACAACTTAGCCTAGTTGTGGCATAAATGGGCTCTAAGTCACAATTTATGCACTACTAAATATGGGCGCATTGCACCATTAATATTCGGTAGAACATAAACCTATGTATGAACTAAATATTTACAGTAGCCTCCGACCAGGAGGAACGGATGGAATAAAAAAGCAGACTCATTTACTGACATCAATGAGCTCATGTTTTGGTTGACAGGCTTCAGTCCTTTCACCATATATGATGATGTTGGCATTTACACTCGTTTATATTACAGGAGAAAACATTATGTAAAAGAAAAAAAAAAAAACGTACTTCTTCAGCATAAAACCGATCTAATGGTACACTTTCCTGTGTATGCCGCCCGGTGTCAAGTTTCAACATACGAAATAGATATTAAAATGAATAAATGTCTATTTTTCCAGCCTGTTGTATTAGTATTCATTTATTGTCTCTTATTCATTTTAGATACAGTTATTGAATATTGTTATTTACATAGGCTAAATTAAATTTGTTTTATTACGTGTTGTATTTTAATGGGGATATAATTTATTACAGCTGACAGTTACGTGAGCAAACAAGGTTTGAACATCAACCGTAACAAGCCAATTCTTGGCTTTTTAACAGTTCTGTGTACAAATTTGAAGGCTGCTTATTGGATCAATACAGGTAAACGTCATATTATGTGACTACGCATTACTTTACAGAGAGCTTACGACCTACTAGTTAAGTCTTGTCTTAAGAACAGTTGGTGCAGCCATACTAAGCACTGACTTAGTTACAAATTAACTAGTAGTTAATAAGCCCTTAGAGTGAACTTTACATCTCAACTTAAGTGAGAACTTACACACAGCTGGTGCAACACTACCCTGGTGTGTGTTAGGATTCAAGCTGCAGAATTTTGCGCTGGAGTGTTTTAGAGGGAAGACCAGCAAGAAGGGAATTACAGTAGTCTAAGTGGGGGGTAATTAAGGTGTGAATAACGGTTTCAGAATCTTTAAAGCTGAATTAGGGACAAAGTTGGGAATATTGTGGAGATGTAAGAAAGGGACCTTAAGAAGGGTGTTTATATCAGAGACCATTTAGCAGAGAAGGCCCACTTCTAATAAAATTAACGGGAGAAATCGGAACACCCAATGGTCAACGGATGCACTTGTATGCCGCTTGTTTACATAGAAAAATAGCTGCCCTGGATAGTTCCAAAGATGGTGCAGAATGGACTGTTTATAAAGACTGTTTATATGTAAAATATACAGTGCATTCAGAAAGTATTCAGACCACTTACATTTTTCACCTTTTGTTATGTTGCAGCCTTATGCTAAAATGTTTTAAATTATTAAAAAAAAAAATTCACTTCAATCTACACTCCATACCCCATAATGACAAAGCAAAAAACTGATTTTTGATAACTTTGCAAATTTATTCAAAAGAAAAAACTGAAATATCCCAGTGACATAAGTATTCAATGTATCCCATTTCTCTGGATCATCTTTGAGATGTTTCTACACTTTGACTGGAGTCCATCTGTGGCAAATTCAATTGATTGGACATGATCTGGAAAGGCACATACCTGTCTAAATAAGGTATCACAGCTGAAAATCCATATCAGAGCAAAAACCAAGCCATGAGGTCAAAGGAACTGCCTGCAGAACTCAGAGACAGGATTGTGTCGAGGCACAGATCTGGGGAAGGCTACAAAAAATGTTTGGCTGCATTGAAGGTTCCCAAAAGCACAGTGGCCTTCATAATTCTTAAATGGAAAAAGTGTGGAACAACCAGGACTCTTCCTAGAGCTGGCTGCCCGGCCAAACTGAGCAATTCGGGGAGAAGGGCCTTGGTAAGAGAGGTGACCCAAGAACCCGATGGCCATACTGGTTGAGCTCCAGAGATCATATGTGGAGATGGGAGAAACTTGCAGAAGCACAACCATCACTGCAACACTCCATTGATTTGGGCTTTATGGCAGAGGGGCCAGACGGAAGCCTCTCCTCAGTGCAAGACACATAAAAAAGCACCTAAAGGACTCTCAGACTGTGTGAAACAAGATTCTCTGGTCTGATGAAATGAAGATTGAACTGTTTGGCCTCAGTTCCAAGCGTTATGTCTGGAGGAAACCAGGCACCGCTCATCACTTGCGTAACACCATCCCAACAGTGAAGCGTGGTGGTGGTAGCATCATGCTTTTGGGGTGTTTTTCAGCGGTTGGGACTGGGGGACTGGTCAGGGTTGAAGGAAAACTGAACGCAGCAAAAAATACAGAGATATCCTTAATGAAAACCTGGTCCAGAGTGCTGAGGATCTCAGACTGGTCCGAAGGTTCACCTTCCAACAGGACAATGACCCTAAGAACACAGCCAAGACAACACAAGTGTGGCTTAGGGACAACTCTGTGAATGTCCTTGAGTGGCCCAGCCAGAGTCCGGACTTGAACCCAATCGAACATCTCTGGAGAGACCTGAATATGGCTGTCCACCAACTGTCCCCATCCAATCTGACAGCGTTTGAGAGGATCTGCAGAGAACAATGGCAGAAAATCTCCAAATCCAGGTGTGCAAAGCTTGTCACATCATACCCAAAAAGACTTGAGGCTGTAATCGCTGCCAAAGGTGCTTCAACTAAGTACTGAGGTAAGGGTCTGAATACTTCATGTCAATGTGTTATCAAAAATCTGTTTTTTGCTTTGTCATTGTGGGGTATAAATTGTAACTTGATGTGAATTATTATTTTTTTTAAGCATTTTAGCATAAGGCTGCATGATAACAAAATGTGAAAAAAATTAAGGGGTCTGAATACTTTCTGAATGCACTATAAAACAATAGATTGTCTTATTTTTGAATAGTCTAAGTATTTGGACACTTACTGGTTGTCCAACATAGTGGAACATTTTATTCTGCTAGAACACCTGTGTGAACTTCAGGGGAACTGACATCTGTAACGTTGGGGCAGGCAGAGCAGGACAGGCAGACAGGAGTAAGTGAAGATGATGAAACTCAAGTGCAGTTTATTGACTAAGTATATCCAAAAAACGTAAATGAAACAAAATAAAACCTAAACATGAACCGAACAGGAACAGATTATGACTTGACTTGACTGAACTTGACTAATGAAAACAAAGACTATGACACAACATTACATGATAACACAATCACAATACTCGACAAAGGACAAAGGCAAACATGAGGGCTTAAATACATAGACTAGGGTTGACAAGATAACAAAACCACCAATGACAAGACTGATCTAATAACATAGGGACCAATGACAGAACTGAACTGATAAACAAGATAACAAGACTAATAAACATGAACCAATGAAAAGACGAGACTAATAGACCAAGAACCAATAAGAACAAGACACATAAAACATGAGGGAAACAGGAAACCACATGACTAACACACATGACCAGAAACAGGAGGCAAACTAAATAAAAAGACATGGAGTCGCGTGGCGCCATGTGATTGTCGGACGTTTGAACGGTGAGCTCTGCGCACTTTGCTAGTTTTTAATACTTTTTGTGTCATAAACCAGTGAGATTAGATATACCCTGTTCCATAACTGCTCTATGAAGACAATATGTCAAAGAATTCAAAATCCTTGGGCTCTGGAGACATTAAAAGACACTTATGTGCTCAAGCTGATACCCCAGACAGGGCCGCAGACCAGGGACTCATTTTGGACGGTGCAGCGGGAGAGATTCAGCGTCAACTGTCGAGCATGTCGGCAATGCTGGCGAAGGTCATTGCTGATTTGGAGGATCTTGCTGTAATACGTCGATCGATCACAGCCATTGAGACAAAATTCTCTGAGGTGGCTACAAGTGTTGGACGTCGAGAAACGGAACGATTATCTGGAATCATCAGAGAGGGAATTAGCTGCTAACCCGCTAGCGACCAAGACAGACTTATAACACATTTGGGAAAAGTTGGAAGACTTAGAGAATCGTAGCCGGCGAAACAGCGTCCGTATTGTTGGAATTACTGAGAACGAAGAAGGCTGAGATATGGTAAAATTCCTAGACAAGCTCTTTCCGAGTCTGCTCGACATAACATGACGCAAGCTGGAAATCGAGCGAGCTCAAAGAGTTCCAGCTTGGAGATCCACTGAGGGAGACAGGCCCGATCAGTTCTGGCCAAATTTCTGAGATCATCCGATAAAGGTCTCATGTTACGTGAGGCAAGGAGTAAAGGACGTCTTTCTTGGAAGAACCACAGCATTTTCTTGTTCCTATATTTTGTGAATTCGACAAGAGAGGAACGTGATTGATTCAAGGAATGCAAGAAACTCTTACATCAATGGAAGGTCGCTTTTGCACTGATGTTCCCGGCCAAATTGAGAATAGATACTAAGGATGGCCGCAAAATATTTACATGCCCACAGGAAGCCTTCATAAAGTCAATGGAATGAGTAAGTTATTGTGTGACACTGTCTATGCAGCCGAGTGGACCTGACTCACTGAACACTCACTTGACCATCCGAGGAACTGAGCGCCTTTTTTGTTTCTTTTTGTGCTGCTTCTGCCTAGCGGCTGGAGTATGTTTTGTGGAGTAACACTCCTTCGGGACAGTTTGTGGATGAATCTACACGTTTTTTGTGCTTATGCCTCCTATTGGTTGGAGTTTGTTCTGTGGAATATTTCTTGCTAAACATTGGAGTGATTAGGGTTTTTTTTGCACTCATGTAACAGCCGAGTTGACCTGACTCACTGAACATTCACTTGACTGTCCAAGGAAACTGGGCACCTTTTTTGTTTCTTTTTGTGCTGGTTCCACCCAGCGGCTGGAGTTTGTTTTGTAGAAGAACACACCTTCGGAACAGTTATGTGGATGAATCTACACGTCTTTGTGTTTATCCCACCTATTGGCTGGAGTTTGTTTTATAGATTATTTTCTGTTGTGTAATTCTGTCTCACAAATTTTGTACAGAAGCACTAGACTTGAGCAATCCAATGGCAAAGTTGTACATGGACATAGGCGTACATGGACTGTTTGAGTTTAGAGGGATGGACGCTTGTTGGAACTGTCGTGTGTGGGGTTAATGCGCATGTTTTTCTTTTTTCTGTTTGTTTGATTCGAGGGGAAGTTCGGGATTTGATTGTTGCATTAATGTTGGAATGTGGTCTTTATAATTTTATTTTTGACACACAGTCTATTTTTTCTAACATGTCAAAATGTCAAATGTTAATATGAGTGGATTGTTTCTCTCCACGTGGAATGTGAATGGATTGGGGCACCCCATAAAAAGAAGGAAGGTTATTTCTTTTCTTAAACGTAAGAAATATGATATTGTGTTTCTTCAAAAAATGCATCTTTCCCCACAGGAAGCTGAAAAATTTGGGAAGATATGGGGTGGGCATGTTTTTTTTAGTGAAGGCTCAGGTAAGAGCAGAGGAGTCATTGCACTGATTAGTAAACATCTACAATTCAAATGTCTCAAACAGATTAATGATAAATTAGGAAGAGTCATTATTGTTTTAGCAGAAATTCAGGGGCAAAGGTTGATTTTGGCTAATATTTACACATCTCACTTTGATGATCAGGGCTTTTTTAAAGATCTTGAAGGGATGTTGCAAGCCGCTGGCACCCTTCATGATATAATATTGGGAGGAGAATTTAATCTTTTGATGGACTCAATCCTTGATCATAGTGAAGCAAAAGTGTGTAAGCCCCCTAGAGCAACATTGACGCTTCACAGGATGTGTAAATATCTTGGTCTTACAGATATTTGGAGACTATTGAGCCCATCTGGTAGGGACTATAAAAAATTTTCATCAGTCCATAAGATTTATTCTAGAATAGATTTTTTTTTATATCTAAGTCCCTCATTTCATCTGTTGTTGATTGCTCAGCTGGAAACATCTTTGTCTCAGATCACGCCTTGGTGAGTTTAGAGGTGTTGCCACATATGGAGAAAAGAATCATATGGTTGGCACTTTAATGTATCCCTTTTGCAAAATCTTGAATTCCAATAAATGTTAAAGGCTGAAATCAATGTTTATATGGAGACGAACTGGTCCTCAGTATCCTCTGTGGGCATGGCTTGGGAGGCACTTAAGGCGGTTCTTAGGGGTCGGATCATACAGTATGCCTCATTCATCAAAAAATCCAAAGCACAAGAACTTGTGGAGTTGGAAGGGAATATTAAAAATGCTGAGGCAGGGCTGAAGCGCCAAATGTTGTCTGATGGCCTCAGAGAACTGACCTGATTGAAATACAGATATAATACTATTTTGTTGCGGAAGGTGCATTTTTGTCTGTTCAGGGCAAGACAGTCATACTTTGAGTTGGGGGATAAAGCAGGGAAGCTTTTGGCTAGATATATAAAGCAGAGAGAGTCTTTTTCTACCATTCCCTCAGTGAAAACTGCTAGTGGTGAAATATTTACCTTGGCCATTGATATTAATAATGCTTTTAAAGAATTCTATCTTGATCTTTATAGTTCCATGTCTTTGTCTACTGATGAAGATATTAGAAACTTTGTGGAACCATTAGATCTCTCTAAACTGACGACTGAGCAAAAATATTTCTCTTGATTCTGAGATAACCTTGAAGGAGCTTGACGAGGTAATTAAGGCCTTACCTACAGGCAAGGCTCCGGGGCCAGATGGCTTTGCCGCTTAATTTTTAAAATCTTATGCAACAGAACTGGCTTCACTTTTGTTAGAAGCTTATACGGAATCATTAAAGAATGGAAAGCTTCCGCCAACCATGACACAAGCCTGGATCAGTCTGATTCTTAAAAAGGACAAAGATCCAAGCGAGTGTAAGAGTTACCGTCCAATTTCCCTGATCCAGCTAGATGTTAAAATTTTGTCCAAAATTTTTGCTAACCGATTAAGTTATGACATCTCTTATACATATAGATCAGGTGGGGTTTATTCGGGGTCGTAGCTTTTCTGAAAACATTAGGCATTTCATCAATATCATGTGGTCAGTGTCGAATGATCAGACTCCGGTCTCTGCCATCTCACTTGACGCCGAAAAGGAGTTTGATATGGTAGAATGGGATTATCTTTTTAAGGTTTTGGAAATATATGGGTTTGGAAATACTTTTATTCAGTGGATTAAGTTACTTTATAGACACCTGGTAGCGGTGGTACAAACAAATGGATTCATTTCAAATTATTTTTCTCTGGATAAGGGCACCCGGCAGGGTTGCCCTCTTTCCCCATAATTGTTCTGTATTGCCCTGGAACCATTAGCAGCCACAATAAGAAAGGAGGATGATTTTCCAGGGGTGATGGTGGGAGGTGTGGCGCATAAGCTTTTGCTTTACACAGATGATATTTTGTTATTCGTCTCCGACCCCACTGGATGTATGCCTTGCCTCCACAGGATTATTAATTCCTTCTCTAAGTTCTCAGGATACAGAGTCAATTGGTCTAAATCCAAAGCTTTGGCTCTGACAGCATACTGCCCAGTAATGGCTTTTCAACCGGGCGCCTTCCAGTGGCCCAAACAAGGCATTAAGTATTTGGGCATTTTATTCCCAGAAAATTTGTGTTATTTAGTTAGAGTTCATTTTGACCCTTTAATAAAAAGTTTTTCGAGTGATGTGAGTAGGTGGGCTTCATTACATTTATCTATGATTGGGAAAGTTAATGTTATTAAAATGAATTGTATTCCAAAATTCAACTACCTGCTACAGTCTCTCCCTGTAGATGTCCCCATCTCTTATTTCAAGCAATTTGATAGCATAGTGAAGACATTTATTTGGAATGGTAAATGTCCCAGATTACATTTCAACAAGTTACATAGGCCGATTGACAAAGGTGGGCTAGACCTACCCAAGATTTTGTTTTACTATTATGCATTCGGTCTCAGACATTTGGCTCATTGGTCACTTCCACCTGAGAGAGCCCTTCTCTGGTTTTGTATTGAACAGGAAGTGATTGCCCCTATTTTGCCATTGCAAAGCCTTTCTATTAAACTAACCGAGAAGTTAAGTAACACCCCGTTATCTCGCATTTGCATGCGGTTTGGACAAAAGTGTCCAGAGTGTTTAATTCGGACATTTATTTAAATGTTGCCTCAAGCATATGGCTGAACCCTAAATTACGTATTAATAAGTCCCCTTTCTGTTGGTCAGAGTGAATTGTGAGGGGGGTTACTATACTCGGTGAACAATATGAGAGTGGAGTGCTGAGATCTTTTGAAAATGTGGTTCAACATCTTAAGATTCCTAGATCTCAGTTCTTTAGGTATTTACAGCTGCGCCACCTGTTCTGTACTATTTTTGGGAGTAGTCTACACCCCCCTAAAGTGGCAGGGGGTGATTAGTGCTTTTGGAAAAGGTCATGAGCCATCGGTGTATTACTCACTGTTAATTCAGAGTCTGGGGGACGGAGCTTCGTCTTCTCTCAAGAAATTATGGGAGAAAGATTTAAATTTGGTATTGGAGGAGGGAGTGTGGGCTAGGATTCCAAAAAGCATCAAGTTTACATCTAGAGATGCAAACGTCCGTCTGATGCAATTTAAGATTTTGCATTGATTCTGTTGGACCCCCTCTAGATTGTATAGGCTGGAACTTAAAGACACACCCACCTGCTGGAGGTGCCAATCAGAAGATGGGATACAACACGTTTTTTGGGGACGTGTTAAAATCCAAGAATTTTAGTTGAGGGTTCAGAGCTTTATGTGTGAGGTATTGGACACTCAATTTTCATTTTGCCCCAGACTCTGTATCCTGGGTGATGGATGGTTATTAACATTGGGGATAGATTTTTGGGTCCTAGCCGGAGTCATGATTGGCAGAAGAGTCATCCTCAGGGGATGGAAGTCGGCTGGGGCACCCTCATTTAGGGAGTGGTGGGAGGTGTTTAATGTGAATAATTGATTCAGTATTTTATGTTGTGTTTGTATGTTTTATGGTTGGAATCAATAAAAAAATTTTTAGAACAAAATAATAGACATGAAAACAAAACATGAACAAAAACACACTTAAACATTACAACCTCATACATCCACTCAAAAATTACCTTGGGACCAGTTGCTTAAAAGTAATTACAAATATGGCTCAGAAAGTGAAGTTATAAAAAAATATATATATCATAATGTTTTGCAGATACCACTTGGTTTGATTTTTTTTTTTTTTTTTTTTTTTTTTTTTTTTTTGATGCAATGACATTCATAAATTTCTAAGTGTGGCTTAAGTATCCAAATACTCTTTGGGGCTATTGTATTGTTCATGCAGGTTATGTAATGTTGCACTATTTATTAAATGCTGATTGTATTGTATTGTCTGTCTCGTACTGTCTTGATGAGTTTTTCTTAGAAAATGGAGGAAAAGGAGTCAGAGAGGAACTTGCATACCTGACAATCCAAAGTTTTATGACTTCTATATTTAAATTCATGAGGAAAAGTCATTACAAATGGTAAGATCTGAAGTAATGGCTCAGTGATTTGAAGCTAAGCATGACATTTGAGGGCCAATGATTTGAGGCAATGGCCTTGTGAGGGAACAGAATGATGTAAACCCATGGCAGGAGTAAATCATAGAATACTCTAAATGCTTAGCCTGTGTTTAATCAAATATGTGTCCATGTGGCATCCCGTCTGTGTCAGTCCGTCAACCGATTGGCTGACAAGGTCCAGAGGATGAGTAAATAGGGCATGTTGATTGGCTTTTCAAGTTACGGAGTTTTGGGGGAACATATATCATGGGTAGCAGGGCAAAGCTATATGTGTCCTATCTTGATGTGGTAACTGCAGTAAAATGTTAGTGGCATGAAAATGTTGTTTCCATTTGCAAACTGATGTGTTTTACATCAAATGTAATTTCTTTGATTACCTACATTGTTTCTCACTGCCATGGCACTTTTATTCCCAAAATAGCTTGTATACATTCTTGGCCATTCATGTTGTTATGCAAAGAGGTAAATGTAATTATTACATTGCTCTTATTGCTGGAGACGTGCTCACTGAAGGTGACAATGTGGAGGTGTGAGTGTGAGAATTGATCGGGGAGACACAACAAATGAAAGAAAAACCTTGTGTACCCTGCATTATTACACAAGAGGAAGAAAAGAAACATTACAGGCTCTGGGCAGTTAGGATTGTCACAGTTTTGTGTCATAGGTCAAAATGTGGCCTCTTGTTCCCCTGTGACAAATTCCCAGGCCAAGCTGGAGGGAACACCCCAGGGCACTCTGTTCATGATTCATAACCATAAGTAGTGTCTTTGTTTACTTTGGACTAGATTTACAGACCCGGCTCTTTCACAAATGCACGGGAGACACAATGAACTCTTTTGATGCAACAAGCTTGGACAAGGAGAATAGATGAAAACTTATAAAAGAGAGAGAAACAGAGAGGAGGCAGAGAAAGCAAGAGGACAAGAAAATAAACCATCTAATCTCTGCCTGAGCAGAATGTTGTCTGACAACATTCTCAGTTTCATTGCTGTCTGATTGTAGGAAAACTCTTCCCAATACAGTTACAACACAATTTAGGTCTCCTCCACAGTCCAAAAATGTTTCTTCAAACTATATTTGAAGAATAAACGATTCATTGTGTATAAATTATGTTAAATTAGTGGACATTCCTAATAAGGGTAGTACATGACTCAAAATCCTGATAAATAAAAGCATATATGAGCTGATTTTTGTGATTTTTTTAGAAACTGGAATACTGGCTTAACCTAGTTATGGAAATCAGGTTAATGCGGAATCGGATTTTGACCTAATTCTGATTAATAATGTGACCATAAAGTTGCAGGAAAAGTATGTGAATACATGTTTATACTACATTGTGGGGACCAACTGTCCCCACAAGGATAGTAAAACCTGAGATCACTTACCTTGTGGGGCCCAGCCAGCGGTCCCCATGAGGGCAATGGCTTATTAAACATACTAAACGATGTTTTTTGAAAATGTAAAAATGCAAAACGTTTTCCGTGAGGGTTAGGTTTAGGGGTAGGGTTAGGGTTAGGGGATAGGAATTTTCGTTAGTGTTACACCTGCGGTGCCTGCTACCTCTCCTATACTCCGCCAGAGGTCGCCATCCCCTGAGTATTAACATCTCACGAACTACATTTCCCATAATCCTCCGCTCAGATTGATTACTCTCACATCTGGTTCACATTAACTCTGGTTATTTAAGTTCCCTGTTTTCTCACATTCAGTGTGAAGTCTTGCTTGCCTTGTCAACATTTCTGAGCGTTATTTACCTATCCTGTTTTCCCTGTGTTTTGACTCCTGCCTGTTCCTCGTATTCCACAGCCTGCTTGTGAGTTTTGTGGATGTATTGCCTGTTTATTGGATTACCCCTCTGCCTATCGGATTTACTTAGTTTGCCTTTCTGGACTGTCTGCCTGTGTACCGAACCCTTGCCTGCCTTTTTGTTTACTATTGCCTGCCTTTTTGTTTTTCCTTATTTTGCTACTTTGTTTTACTATTTTTTCAGTTATTAAAACTGCACATGGATCTTAACACACCTGCCTCGGCGTCCTCGCTACAGTTAGATCTGTAAAAAAATCCATAAAATGCATGGAAGTCTATGGAGAGTCCCCACAATGATATGAAGTTAGTGTATCCTTGGATTTACCTGCATTTCTGCGTAAATTGAGCACATTTTGTCTTATTGTGTGAACAGCAAACTCAAAACTGTTGAGTGCTTTTTTTAGGGCCACACTATTAATGTTTACACTGTGTGTTCAACAAAGACATGAAAATGTATAAGTGTTTGTATCTTATCTGTGACTGTGCAAACTGTTTGTGTGTGTGTGTGTGTGGGGGGGGGGGGGGGGGTCAGGTTTAAGTGGTTTACGAGGACTTTTTTTTAGGTTATAAACTGGTAATTACAAGGGTGTTATGTTATAAATGTGGTTTATGAGGACATTTCTAGTGTCCCCATAATTTAAATCACTTACAAAACATACTAAACTATGTTTTATTGAAAATGTAACAATGCAGAAAGTGTTTTTGTGAGGGTTAGGTTTAGGGTTAGAGGATAGAATCTATAGTTCGTACAGTATAAAAATTATTATGTCTGTGGGGAGTCCTCATAATGATAGCTGCACCAACATGTGTGTGTGTGTATGTGTGTGTGTGGTTTGTGTGTGTGTGTGTGTGTGTGTGTAAGAGAGAGAGAGAGAGAGCGAGAGAGAGAGAGAGAGAGTTGGTTTTTGTGGTTTACGAGGACATTATTTTAAGTCACACACTAGTAATTACGAGGGTAATATGTAATGAATGTGGTTTTTGAGGACACCCCTAGTTCAAACAACTTAAAAACATACTAAATAATGTTTTTTTGAAAATGTAAAAATGCCAAAAGTTTCCTGTGAGGGTTAGGCTTAGGGGTAGGTGTAGAGTTAGGGGATAGAATATATAGTTTGTACTGTAAAAAAATTATTATGTTTATGGAGATTCCTCGTAAAGATAGGAGTACCAACATCTAACAAACCAACAGCTTTCACATACTTTTTCCTGCAACTGTAAAAGGGTTGTTGACAAATAATAATCCAAGAGGATAAAAAGAAAAATCTTTTAAAATCTAGTTTAAAATGCATGTATCAAGTTCGTTGAAATTAAATATTTGTGTCCATGTTGGTTTTATAGATTTTTGGAAAACATTTATAGCATTTTCTTCATTAAAAATAATAATAATTTTATGTCAAGTGGTGTTACTGTCAAGTTACTTGCTCCTTGAATACATGTGTACACAACTTAGTAACTAATTTCTTTTTTCAAGGTAAATAATATTTTACAGATATCATGAATTTTTAAGTCACGAATATCAAGAAGTTTTCTTAGCGTTACTCCATTGATTATTAATATCTTTTCATTTTCAAATGTCCCTTGTTTTATGGTTTTGTCGCATGGAAACAGAATGTCTGCCTCCACGTTGGGAAAAAAATATAAGCAAAAATTTTATTTATTTTTTTTTTTTTTAAAGAAAAAATAATAAAAGATTATTCCAAAAATACTTAGGCCAGTAATTCTTTTTCAAGAATTTCAGCTTTTAATGAGAAGTTTTTTTTTTTCTGTCTCCTTAGTCCCGACAGTTATGCCACTTAGCCTTTAAGCCACTGAAAAAAATATCAAAATGACTTTGAACTCAGATATTGAGAATATGTTCATCATAGCACACTGTAAACCCTAATGTTGTCATTACTGGAAAAATCAAGTTGTCTTCATTAAACATTACTTGAAATGTCAAGTTTTGGGCTTATAACTCAAATATCTAAGTTCCTTATACTTATTTTTCTTAAAAATCAATAGACTTAAGATTTTATGTGTTAATAACTCAAACTATTGAGTATAAAATTGAGACTATGGGGATTACCCATAATGCCTTGCACATGAATTATTTAATTATGTTTTCTTGGTCAAATGGAAAATATGAGGACATTTAAATAGTTGTTACTAAGAATTTATAGAGGTTTTAGTTCTTTTGTACTATTATTTATGTTGTTTTGTTGCAAATAGTTGTTTTGTGTGATGTCACCATTGGGGTGACCTGTCTCCCCTTTGGTCAATTTGGACCTTGTTGACAATATCTAAGATCTCATTGTTCATGTGCATGAAGTACAGGCATATATGCATTTCTGTGGAGTCCATTCAGTTAAAATTACTTAGTTGAAACAACAACATTTAAATAGCAAATTTGACTTAAGTCTACATGCATCTAGTTACCTTAACTTAAATATTTAAATTCATTCTATATGAACACAAAGTTATTTGAACTTAATTATACAAGTTTTGGAGACGCCATTACTCAGTTCAGTTGAGGGAATGAGTTTACTTAATCAGTTGAGTAAAGTCAACTTATCAGGGTTTTCACTGTAGAGGTGTATTCAAGTAATTTTTTGGTGTGAATTGAATTTTTAGTTTTGAATCACTTAAAATAGCCATACAAAACATGAGCATCATATTATTGAACCAAATATTGTCTCTTGTTCCTGACATTCACGGATAAGATATTGTGATAAGGAGGAGGGTGTGGCCGGGCCGTGAGGACGAATGCCCGGCACTGAATTGTCCTAATTAGCTGGGAAGGGGATAAAGACGAGCCGGAGGTGCCAGTTCGAGAGAGAGACACATGCAGCCGATGTGTCTGTCTGTGTGTTTATGTTTTTTTAAGTTAATTAATGTCATTAAAGTTATGTTGAATATTCTGCCGGTTCCCGCCTCCTCCTTGCCCATCGTGTGAACATTGGTGCCGAAACCTGGAATGGAGGAGGGATGCGCTGTCATGGAGTCCTCGCCGCGGCTGTCCGCCAGGGGATGGAGGAGACGTTGCTGGCCGCCAGGAAGGGGAAGAGCCATTACCGTCCGCCAGGGGTCGGAGGACTCGCTGCCTTCTGCCAGGGGAGGAGGAGCTGTCATCCTCCAGAGGGTGGAGGAGTGGCTGAGGACCAGGCGACGGCGTGTCCGGGGACTGGCGAACGAGTTTTTCTCTCTCTCTCCTCTCTCTCTCTCTCTCTCTGTCTCTCCCCCTCGCTTTTTCCCTATCCCTCCCCTTGTCTCTCCCAGGACTCCAGAGGGGCTGGGAAGACCTGCTGGCAGAAGGACGGCCGGAAGGGCAACACCTCCCCTCCAGGAAGGGAAGGGAGTATGTCACGCCGGAGGTTTCCCCAGCCTGAATCGGGCGGTGGAGGAGTGTGATGAGGAGGAGGGCGTGGCCGGGCCATGAGGACACATGCCCGGAGCAGAATTGTCCTAATCAGCCAGGAGGGGGATAAAGACGATTCGGAGATGCCAGTTCGAGCGAGAGAGAGAGAAACACATGTGGCCGCTGTGTGTGTGTGTCTGTGTGTTTATGTTTCTTTAAGTTAATTTCTGTAATTAAATTTATGCTGACTGTTCTGCCGGTTCCCGCCTCCTTCTTGCCCATCGTGAACCACGTTACATTGGTGCCGAAACCCGGGTAGGAGGAGGGATGTGCTGTCGCGGAGTACACACAGCGTTAAGAAACATAAACACACAGACACACACAGCGGCCACGTGTGTGTCTCTCTCTCTGTCAATCTGGCACCTCCGGTTCATCTTTATCCCCCTCCCAGCTGATTAGGACACTTCAGCGCCGGGCGTGCATCCTCATGGCCTGGCCACACTCTCCTCCTCGTCACAGATATTGAACATAATTTTAAATACACAAGACATCTATTGTCTGTAGCTGTATTTAGCACAAAACTATTTCATCAACACAAGCGCATTATAGAGATTTACACATTAAAGAATCTGTCTTCAGTAAGCCAATTACAAACAAAAGATGCTTAATTATCTCCGATTTGAACCCGGAGGAGTCTCTGTCAACAATAATTAACCTGTTTATTTTATTCATTCTGTTTATTGTAGGCTTTGTTGCTTTACACTGTTTGTTGATCATGGCATTTCAAGTGATTTTGAATACAGACCAATGACAATGAAGAATAACTTACTGGTAACATAAAGTCTACACACAACTTTGTTTGAAAATGAAGTTTCATGTTGTATTTATACAAGTCCTCTCTGTACATATACACTTTATAACTTTTTACACCACACAGCCTTGCATTGCACTACTAATCACATGAATATGAATCAAGAGTGAAATTAGAAATATGCTATGGAAGACTGAGATTTGGTGGGTAAGTGGAGATGGCAGTTATGTGTCAAAACACCTCATTACTCAGTCCATGAGCAGAGCTGCAAGTGCATAATGAAAGATTTCCTTCTTTTCTCTGTTACAACATTTCCTTCACCCTTGACCTTCAATCCCTTTTCATTAGAGAAAGGAAATTATTACATTATCAGACTTCTTCTCTCACTGCATTGAGATAATTATCAAGTGTTTGATTTATATAACCTGAGGTGTTTGATTGCTTGAAAACCTAATAACGCAGACACTCACATGCCATTGAAAGCCATTGAATAGCTTTTGGTAGGGTTGTCACAATCATGGCCATTAAAATGAATCCCTCATTTCAAAGCATGAAGCCATTGCATTGGAGAGCTCTCTGGCATGCATCTGCACAGTCAGTGGAAGTTGGAGCGAGATAATAGAAAAACACAAGATGATGGAAAATTTGACAAGCTCAGGCCGTGCAATGCTCAGATAAGTGAATGCAGCACAAGCATCTGTCAGATTTCAGTGGACGCACTGCTAAGATAAGGATGCTGCTAAAGCTCAAGCTTTGAATTTAAGTACGTTCTAATTGAATGATGTAGATTCAGTTTGGCACATGTGGATGATTAATATTTAGAATTATAGAGATAATTATTAGGACTGGGTAAAAGATATTAAATATATATCTAATATTGTATCAGATCAGTGACGTGCACAGACCTTAGCAGGGACAGGTGTCAGAATGTTGGCTTCTGCCATCAGTGTTTTCTGTCTGTCTGTGTCTCCCCTTTTTTGTCTGTGAGTTGGTCTGTTCCGGTGGCATGGCAGCTCTTCCCACTAATTACTTCTCACCTGCACTTCATCTCATCACCTGTCTGCTCTACTTAAACCCGGAGTTCTCAGCCATTCATCGCCAGATTGTTCAGTCTACTAGAGTGGTACTAACGCTACGGCCGACTAAGATTCTAGTAACTCTGCTAATCTCATTCAGTATTTGTTCTTGTACTCATTTGTGTTTTCCTGTGCTTCAGATCTGCTCTCCATCAAGCCTGCCATGCCAAATCATCCAGCTCACCTCTCTGTCATAGTATAACCATGGTATTTTTTTAAAGCACCTTGGAGTACCATAACAGTATCATGAAATACAAACATGATCAATCATTCAGTACCATGGCATTACCCTGGTAACATGGTGCACAGTGCGAAGGCGCGATGAGAGCGCGAGCCGATTGACTGTGTTCAGCAAATGCTACAGGGTCCTTGAATAATGTATAACATATGAGTAAGGGCAGCCGGTGGAGTTTCTGGTGCCTCCTAGGGTATGATGGTGCCCCCTAGGGAGTTGGTGCCCTACACAGACTGTGTAATATGCATTTAGGGAGCTGCGGTACTGTGGTAGCCTAATGGTATTTTTCTGAAAGTGATTAGTCCAATGGCTTATTAGTTTCAATAAAAATAAACTGACTTTGACTGAACCTGACAGCTCCTTCAGTTTATCTCAATATTCTATAAAAGACTAATTTAATTTATATCACTGAAAGCAATGCGACCGCTCCCATTATAATTAATAAATCTGTCTACACCAGTGGTACGTGATGTTGGAAATGCGGTAGCAATCGAGTATTATTCTTTTGATGAACTTCAACACAATACATGGAGTGGACTTTTTATCTGACCTGTTACTCTTCTGAGGTAATGGCACTTCAATGTTCTGGGGCGAATTCAAAACTGCATTTTTTGCTTCCTTGAAGGGCACTCTTGCGGGAGGGGATGCCACACGAAAGCTCATTCAAAACAAAAGTGAGAAAATGAATCTGTTCTCGGAGGGCCCTTCCACAAGACTGTTAGCGAAAGGTACATTCATACAGTAATGCCATGTTTCCTTCAGAGTACCTACTTCAAGGGCTCTGCACTTCGGAGTGAGTATAGAGCATAGGAAGGATCACTTACATCGATCTGCTGTAGCACGCGCTCTTAAAGGCACCTCCGCTTAACTTTCTTTAATACGCCCGCGATTTACAAAGAAATCTCATTACACATTATTACTGTTATTGCGAGACTATGATGAGATTTTAATTTTGTTTTATTAACTATTTTATTTTAATTATTAAAATTTCTCCCCTTTTTTGGATGATCTTTTTTCTGATTAACACTTTTTATTGGTTCACAAAATTGACAAAGAAAAGCAAAACATATATTCACAGAATCAGCATATAACCCCCACTATTACCCCTCCTCCTCCTAATCCCCAACCCCACCCTGACCCTCAACAAAAATCCCTGTGGTCACTCATGAGTATACATATAAAAAAAAAGAAAATATATATAAAAATAATAATAATAATCGCACACATTTAAAACTATACTTCTCTCTCCACTGCCCCTCCCCGAGAGCCCTCCAAGAAGGCCAAATAGCTGCCCCATTTCCTATCAAATAAATCTAGTTTCCCAGCCTTCTAAATTACATTTCCTCGAATGCTGCCACCCTCCCCATCTCTGTGCACCACTCTTGAAATGAGGGTGCTCCAGCCAACTTCCATCCCCTTAGAACAATCTGTCTGCCGATCATAACACTGGCTAGGACCCAATTTTTTATGTGTTTATCCCCAATATTAATGACCGCCCCATCGCCTAAAATACAGTCTGGGATTAAATTTAATTTGAGTGCCCAAAACGTCACACATAAATCTCTGAACCCTCAATCAAAATTCTTGAATCTTAACACACCACCAAAAAACATGGGTTTTGTCCCCATCTTCTGATCCAAAAGGGCATCTTTAGATTTGTGGAATAAAGGGGCAGGGGCTTGCGACCCTGCTGCCCTTGTTCTGTGCATGTCAGTGGATAAGATAATGTATCAATGACCATGCTTACATGCACATAAGTTTCTGATTAAGGTGCTTAATCTGATATGGAATATATTCTAAGAAAAAAATCATATTCATGAGATAGTTGTGCAATATATATTATTCACTTTATTATGTGGTAAATGTTCACCATGTCAATTTGCTGACCAGTTACAGTATGATGAATGAGTCAGAAAATAGACTTTAGCCTCACAATATAACTTAAGCCATTTGGTTTCCATAAAAGCATTGAGTCAATGATGTGATGATGTATTTTCATTTTACATGTTCCATTTACTTTTCTTTGTTATCCTGAATCTGATTTCAGTAAATAAAAGACATTTAAAACAAAAAGGTATTCTTCCATCTTCCTGTTTTAATGGAAATGAGGCCTCAACTTGGCCGCTAAGCTTTTAAACCTATTGATGTTCTTTCAGTAAAATGTATCATGATGTGGAAGATATGACTATGTTTAGCCCTTAGCAGGTGGGAGTGTGTTTGTGGTATTTTGCAGGATTTTCTCTTGACAGTTTCTGTGCTGTCACTAATTCGTTACATCCCACATTTCAAGCACAGTTTATTGAAAAAGCTGTATTCCTTTTAAATGACAGTGATGAATTCAACTTAGATATGATGTGAACTGATGAGCATATATCACTTGATTTCTGGTACTGTTAGAGGCCTATGTTGTGCAGTCATAAATGCATTGACCTCCTGGCTATAATCTTATGCAGTAGCTCAAAACAATCTGAAACAATCCCCCAAAATGAATATTGCTGAAGCATCTATAATTATTTTTAGAAAAACGCCAACATGTAATTTGTTCAACTGGAGTGTTTTTCTATTGTTATGGTAGTGTAATTATAATATAATTAACACAAAAGTACATAAGCAACATTTAAAGCTAAAGAAACTCTTTTCCCTCAGTATCTGTTATGATTTTGCAAATTGTGCTTTCTGAAATTATGAAAACATAAATATGCATGACTGTTAGAAACACAACATAAACACATAAAATAGGCCTAGTCGTTTTACTGCACTAAACTATTACAATGGACTTTTGTACACCACTATCAACAGTCCAAAAAGGTGTTGGAGAAAACTTTGCTCTTCGTTAGTTTTTCCACCACTACGTTGCTTTGCCCGTAAAAAGGCCTTCTTACAGCTGAAGTATGTAATTTCTGCAACACTAGCGCCACTGAACGGAGTTTACTCAGAATGGTGCCAAAAACAAAAAACATCCAGTGAGCGGCAGTTCTGCAGACGTAAAAAACCTTGTTGATAAGAGAGGTCAATGGAGAATGGCCAGACTGGTTCAAGTTGACAGAAAGGCTACAGTAACTCAGATAACCACACTATACAATTGTAGTAAGCAGAATAGCATTTCAGAATGCACAACATGTCGAACCTTGAGGCGGTTGGGCTACAACATCAGAAGACCACGTCGGGCACTTTATTAGGAAAATAGTGTTCCTAACAAAGTGCTCAGTGATTGTATGTTAAGCTATGTATTTGACAACACAAATGCTGAATTCAATACACATGTTAATATTGAAAACCCCAGCCAATATTTTCTTAGGTAAAATTCAAAGCAAGATTTGCATGTTTTCCAGTTCATTGGTTCTCAACCTTTTTGACCACAAGGCCTTCTATTGTCCAAGACAATATTCGAAGTTCCCCCATATAGGCAAAAGATATTTCCTCTTGTACTTTAGCTGTAATAATAACAGCAAAGCTGATTGTTTTCAAATATTAACAGAAATATGGAATGTCGATAAATTAAAATAACTAACATTAATTGTGTGATTACAGAAGTTTCAAGAATTATATGTTCTTCAATAAAAACAGTTTATGTAAATGTAGCAGTGGGGGGGGGGGGGGGCGTGGTCATGTGTCTGTCTGTGGGAGAGGGAAAGCAAAACGGCTCTAGTGGCCAACTCAAAATAGCTCTCTTTAAAATATAGTCTCTGTTGCCGGTCTTTCCTCCGCCACTGCTCTGGGCCACCCTCTCTCTCTCCTCTGCCGCTCTGGCGAGCCTTATTAGGTCTCCCTCCGCCATCACTATAATGAGAGACAGGTGTTAGAGTAATTACAGCCCAGGTGATGAGCATTACCGCTTTCCCTCTCCCACAGACAGACACATGAGCACAACACCCCCCACAGTAAAGTTGTTGAATTAAAAAAAGAAATATTTTGTCAGTTTGTACATCTTGTTTTGTTTTCTTTTTTTGCATTTTTAGATTTATTATAGCAAGTTATATTATTAAATTATAGCTCATTACCTTATTTTAAATCATTTTAAGTCATCTTGAGGCCTCTTTGAGTTTGCTGAGGCCCTCTAGTGGGCCCCGGCCCCCTGGTTGAGAACCACTGTTCTAGTTGATCTGTGTAAAAGCTCTTTAATGCCATCCAGTGTTCATCAAGTGTACTGCAGCTTATAAACGCATTTTAATTATAAAATGTATCTGTATTTTTGAAGATTATATATACAGGTGCATCTCAATAAATTAGAATGTCATGGAAAAGTTCATTTATTTCAGTAATTCAACTCAAATTGTGAAACTCGTGTATTAAATAAATTCAATGCACACAGACTGAAGTAGTTTAAGTCTTTGGTTCTTTTAATTGTGATGATTTTGGCTCACATTTAACAAAAACCCACCAATTCACTATCTCAAAAAATTATAATACATCATAAGACCAATAAAAAAAACATTTTTAGTGAATTGTTGGCCTTCTGGAAAGTATGTTCATTTACTGTATATGTACTCAATACTTGGTAGGGGCTCCTTTTGCTTTAATTACTGCCTCAATTCGGCGTGGCATGGAGGTGATCAGTTTGTGGCACTGCTGAGGTGGTATGGAAGCCCAGGTTTCTTTGACAATGGCCTTCAGCTCATCTGCATTTTTTGGTCTCTTGTTTCTCATTTTCCTCTTGACAATACCCCATAGATTCTCTATGGGGTTCAGGTCTGGTGAGTTTGCTGGCCAGTCAAGCACACCAACACCATGGTCTTAACCAACTTTTGGTGCTTTTGGCAGTGTGGGCAGGTGCCAAATCCTGCTGGAAAATGAAATCAGCATCTTTAAAAAGCTGGTCAGCAGAAGGAAGCATGAAGTGCTCCAAAATTTCTTGGTAAACAGGTGCAGTGACTTTGGTTTTCAAAAAACACAATGGACCAACACCAGCAGATGACATTGCACCCCAAATCATCACAGACTGTGGAAACTTAACACTGGACTTCAAGCAACTTGGGCTATGAGCTTCTCCACCCTTCCTCCAGACTCTAGGACCTTGGTTTCCAAATGAAATACAAAACTTACTCTCATCTGAAAAGAGGACTCTGGACCACTGGGCAACAGTCCAGTTCTTCTTCTCCTTAGCCCAGGTAAGACACCTCTGATGTTGTCTGTGGTTCAGGAGTGACTTAACAAGAGGAATACGACAACTGTAGCCAAATTCCTTGACACGTCTGTGTGTGGTGGCTCTTGATGCCTTGACCCCAGCCTCAGTCCATTCCTTGTGAAGTTCACCAAATTCTTGAATCGATTTTGCTTGACAATCATAAGGCTGCGGTTCTCTCGGTTGGTTGTGCATCTTTTTCTTCCACACTTTTTCCTTCCACTCAACTTTCTGTTAACATGCTTGGATACAGCACTCTGTGAACAGCCAGCTTCTTTGGCAATGAATGTTTGTGGCTTACCCTCCTTGTGAAGGGTGTCAATGATTGTCTTCTGGACAACTGTCAGATCAGCAGTCTTCCCCATGATTGTGTAGCCTAGTGAACCAAACTGAGAGACCATTTTGAAGGCTCAGGAAACCTTTGCAGGTGTTTTGAGTTGATTAGCTGATTGGCATGTCACCATATTCTAATTTTTTGAGATAGTGAATTGGTGGGTTTTTGTTAAATGTGAGCCAAAATCATCACAATTAAAAGAACCAAAGACTTAAACTACTTCAGTCTGTGTGCATTGAATTTATTTAATACACGAGTTTCACAATTTGAGTTGAATTACTGAAATAAATGAACTTTTCCATGACATTCTAATTTATTGAGATGCACCTGTATATATATATATATATATATATATATATATATATATATATATATATATATTGTGCAAAAGTCTTAGGCACATAAGATGCTTCACCTAAACATTTGTCTTAAGATGGTTATTTATATTTTCAGCTTTAGTGTATCAATAGGAAATATACATTTTAAACTCCCGAACATTACTTTTGCAAATAGAAAAGATTAGAATAGAAGAACAGGGAGCCCTGCAACAGATGACATGGTCCCCACGGAGCCCCCCACTGAACATTGAGTCAGTCTGGGATTACAAGAAGAGACAGAAGCATTTGAGAACAGCCTAAATAGATAGAAGAACTGTGGCGAATTCTCCAAGAAGCTTGGAACATCCTATCTGCCAACAACAAAGAAAAAACTGTGTCCAGTTGTACCTAGGAGAATTGGGGCTGTTTTAAAGGCAAAGGTGGTCACACCGAATATTGATTTAGCTTTTTTTTTTTTTTTTTATGTTTACTGGATTTATATGACGTTTATTGATAAATGAAAACTATTTATACCATTATTTTTGAAGACATCCTCACTATGCAACATTTTTCACAAGTGTCTAACACTTTTGCACAGTACTGATATATATATAATATATATATATATATATATATATATATTATAAATACAGCTTAATGTTAAAAGCATTAATTCTTATAAAAGGCCACACTGACATGACACTTTTATCAGATATCACACTCTGTGGTTGACATCTATACATCTCCATCTCATTGAGAACGAGCGTTCTGAAAATCATTGAGTGCCAATTGTCTGATTGTCAAGTCTACAGACATGCCGATACAATAAAGTCAATGAGGCCTATCTCTTTATTATTATTGTCACCATATAAATTATAACAGGTGTTCATAGAACACGCCCACATTTACTTAATGTACTTCCTAAATCTTTTTGCACGACCCATCTTTAACATAACCATTAACAGATCATAATCAATAGCGTGTTTATAACAAATGGCATCTTTGTTGTATTTTTCTCGTCAACATTCGCAGAATTGACCTATTTTTATGACTCCCATTTCTGGCCTGCCTAGCTGGCGTCAACTGTGTCTCGTTTGGAAGGATGCGTCCTCCGGAGGTCGCGTTTCTCGGCCGCATACGTCATAGAGGCTGTCTCGTTTCAGAAAAGCGAGTAGGACACTTCGAATGCGGCCTTCAAATGCGACCTTCTTTCACGTGAATTCAGAGGATGCATGAGGTATATCCTTCTTGGGCACTCACAACCCACAATTCTTTGCTTCAACGGAAATGTATATATAAAAAAAAAAAAAAAAAATGAAGTCATTTTGCCCGTAAATATGATGTTCAAACGCAAGGAATGTTAATTTCCAAGTTGAAGTACCTCAGTAGATGGGTGCAGAGTATATAACATTAATATATAATTAAAATAAAGTATTAGACTAAAAGTACCCCTGTAAAAATCTATTTTCTTTTCTCTTTACATCTTTATAACTCTCCTAAAATGTACCTCATACATTCCCTTCTAGAGGGACTTTGTTCCCTTCTCACTCAAAGCGCTCACGCTTGTTAAAGCGTGGCATGCTGTCATAGCAACCATGATACATTCCGTTTCCGTTTGTCCTACGAAGGCCGTCTCGTTTAAAGGAGGACGCTCAATATACTGCACCCTTCAAAGGACGCGCCCTACCTAGCACGCAGCCTTCGAAACGAGACGCAGTCAGTGTTGAGGCGTCGAGAGGACATGCGTACCAATCAGAGCGCTCGTTTCACGGCCAGCTAATGAAGAGCGCGCTTCTTATCGCGCCTGCAACTCTCACGGCCGCCATGATGATTGTTTGCCATCAGTAAGAAGAGCAGCGGATTAGAAACAAAGGAAACGCGCACTCGTCTTTGTGAACTGGTATGATCTTACAGGTAAAACGAAAACGTGTTCGGGGCATTTTCCACTCTGTTTGAAGGTATATAAACGAGTGAGTGCGTTTTCCTTACGATTACGTCGTCGGTCTAGTTTTGTAAATGCATAATCGCGTGCTAGCCAGTTAGCTATTTGATCAAAAAATGATTTATAGATTACTGTGTCATAATTGTTTTTATTATCTGTAGTTTTGCGTGCATACGCCGAAAAACTGAAAGATTATGGAAAGCATCAGTCACGCAGTCTCGAATGCTGAGGTCTATTTATTTTGTTATTATGTAAGCAGCCTGCTGTGCCTGTGGGGAAGCTAAATATGCTAATAATAATGTAATAATTATTTTTAAAACCCCATAGCTTGATTTTGGGGGTTCCATGCGATTGGTGTCACTCAAATGAAACCGTAGAGTGAAATGTTCAACATTTAGACTAGCGATTCCCTTCAGTAAACGGTTATCTCACATTTTAGGGAGTATAAGCAAACTAGTTCACTTCAGTAGTTAGACAGCAGATCTGCAAACACATATAACGACCTAAAGCTAAATTATTCCCTAACTACTTGCGCGTAATTTGCTCAGTAAGACTCCGAGGAACCTGGATCACACAGCTAGTAGTCCAAGCGCTGTAACGTGGCTCTGAAATAAACACGAGGTGGTTTTGTTTGGGTTGCATTGCACTGTGATTACGAAAGAGCAGAAATGACCCGCGTCTGGCCTGTTGGTTGATTAGTTGGCGATTAATTGCTTGCATTTGTGTAATGGAAACATAGTGGCACTGTACGTTTTAGCTGATGGCTGCAGGGATTTCAGCTGCACCTTTTGTTTCTTGGAACTGTAATATGAATGCCAGTCGATTTGGCAAGCGCTTTAGGTGATACCAATTTTAAAGAGCCAACTTTTTATTTTACCGTAACAGACTAAATTGTAGTCTTTACAGACATTACATTAAACTTTCAAGTTTGTTTCAGGAGAGTCGCGTGTTTCCTAAATTGTTGCCAGCTGCACGCGCTAGTAAAAAGGCACGTCAAGAGCCACGCCGCTATGTGAAAGATTAGTACTAGTCGCTTTCTCAAACTTAGCTCAACGTTTTCGTCTTATACCGTGCCGTGTTTTCGAGTGCTAACATATTGTAGTTACAGTTTCGAAATCTTACTTGTAGTTCGTCTTTTGTGCGCGGAGTTGTTTTATGCTAATCTGTGAAACGTAGTGCTGTTGAGCAGCTCGCGAGTGTACACTTGTCATGGGCATAATGGAAAAGTTCCCTCAGCTATTGATCCTGGAATTTCACTCTGCACTGATCCCCATTCCTGCTCCCATGCACATGTGTCTGCTTCCATTGGCTTATTATTAGGCCTCGCACCTTGTCTCTCAATTCTGTTTAGCTTATATTTTTACTAATTACTCAGAACTTTGAAGTCCCGTCAAGACCCTAAGCAGTTTTATTTATAGAAAGGGCATATCAAGTGGCATTAATTTACAGTAATAGTGTTTAGTAGTGAAAGTGATCATTGATGTGTTTCAGTATTACAGGGATGCCCAAGGAAAAATATGATCCACCTGACCCGAGGCGGATGTACACTATAATGTCCAGTGAGGAGGCAGCCAATGGAAAGAAGTCCTATTGGGCTGAGCTGGAGATTGTTGGTATGTTGGGGTTCTCAAAGGGTGTTTCTTGTTTTGGTAAAGTCGGCATAAAATCAAAGTTGACCCTCTTTTAAAAAGTCACTTCTGGTCTAATTTTGCATTAATCTTATTCCACAATTAATCCGTGCATGTTATTCCAAAGAAAAATGTTTGTCATCTTTCCTTAAAGGAATTTTCTGTGTTCAATACAAGTTAAGCTCAGTCGACAACATTTCTGATTTAATATTGATTACTACAAAAATGTATTTCGTCGACTCCTTTTAAAAAAAAAAAAAAAAAAAAAAAAAGCAAAAAATCTGGGTTCAAGTGAGGCACTTACAATGGAAGTGAAGGGGGCCAATCCATAAACATAAAAATACTAATAGTTTTAATAATATATATACACAAGATGTAACAATGTGAGTGTTAACATGATTTTAGTGTGATATTCACTTACTAACTAGGGATGTGTGCTACGACTAATTTGACTGTCATTTAAATGGAAGTTTTGTAACCGACTAGTCTAAAGAGAAACCAACCTACAGAAAACAGTAAAAAAAAGTTTTTATGCGACCCATTTAAAATACTTAATCTATTCCAAATCCGATGCTAAATTCCACTGAAAAGGGGCATTTATCTGCGATGAGCTCTCCTTGAATTATGATCATTGTACATTAAATATAGAACGTGACACTCATTCACCTTTAGCGAATACAGGTTTATTTATTGAAAACAATTGAATGAATAGTGCAGGATCAATGGAACAACCATTAAAAGCCTGTTCTAAATGGAAATCACAAAGTA
Source organism: Myxocyprinus asiaticus (assembly GCF_019703515.2). NCBI lineage: Eukaryota > Metazoa > Chordata > Actinopteri > Cypriniformes > Catostomidae > Myxocyprinus > Myxocyprinus asiaticus. The sequence continues at coordinate 25,647,608 of NC_059381.1, read as the reverse complement.
AAAGTTACTTAACATAGTAAAACAGTCAGGACATTGTTGAAAATAATTAACAGGTAGACTAAGCCAAATCTATGAAAGAGAAAAAAAATGCTCTGAAAAATTGCGCGTATTTCAGGACGTGCAGTCATGCATTAACCGTTGATCTAATATGACAGCTGTTCGGTAAAGAACGTCAACCAATAACAGTTACGATGGAAAAATAAAATAAAAATAGCTATAGGATTGAAAAAAATAGGCCTGTGATGTAGCCTACAATAAACCTAATGTATTCTAAACATGACGTGCACACAGAATAAAATATAGTTTAACCCATTCAGCAGTCGGCACCTTGTTGAAAATAGCCTTCTTAATCAGCAGATTAAAAAATGGCATACCTAGCCTAAAACAGTTATTTTCTAGGCTGCTTACTCAAAAGCATAATTTTTTTGATGAGTAAAATTAACCCGTCGACATGGTCTGGTGAAAGACGGGATTTGACTCGCCTGAGGCGTCTGTCCTGCGCTTGAAAAAGCCTGAACAGCGGAAAAATAACATCCAAGCATGCACAGATTTAAAGAAGACTCAAATGTGAAAACATCCTTAGGGACTTTCAAACATTTGAAAAGCCGATTCCTGCGTTGAAGTGATTTCATAACTACTTTGCTGAGTTTGCTTGTCTAGTGAGAGGACATTTTCCTGCTTGTGCCGCGCGAGAGAGGGAAGAAGCATGCACAGCCTGAGGTGAAATTAAACTGTATCTGCTCCAGATATCCTCTTTTTATTTTTATTTTTTTTAATAACATTTGTATTATTAATTCTATTTAAAATATGTAACATTAATATGACAGTAATTTAAGTGCAGCCTCTGTAAAAATATAAAGCCAAATGTAAATGTGTAAAAATTATGATCAGTTTAATGGGGGGAAATATTAACCGACTAGTAATTCCAGTGTAGACTAGCAGCATCCGAACCGTTTAGTCGACTAGTCTCGCACATCCCTATTACTAACCTTTTCTGTGTACAGTTATAGCCAATTTTACAACTTATCGTCATGGCAACAAACACTAAAAACGACTGTAAAAAAAATTGATAAACAACTTCACAGCTCAAATAATACATGAGTTTTAACAGAAGAATTAATGTAAGTGCTTTAATAACATTTTAAGCTTCACATTTCTACCTTTTTAAACCCTCCAAAAATTGGCCCCATTCACTTCCATTGTAAGTGCCTCACTGTAACCTCCATTTTTGCTTTTTTTTTTTTTTAAAGAAAAGGATGGACGAGTCAACTTGTGGTAATCAACATTATGCCACAAGTTATGTCGATTGACCTTGTATTGAACCAGGAGTATTCCTTAAAAATATGTAATAACTTGCTCAGCCTTTGAAACAATCAAGCCTTATTGGCTGCTGTTACCTAGCCTGGAAATGAATGGTAACCAACAGCCAAATGGCTATTTAGGCATTGTTTTAGGCTACTGTTGTAGGTAATGCAGTCTCTCTAAAATCTTACCAATTGTTAACACAAGTTTAATGTGTTAATGTAATGGTTACAGCAATACTAGCAATTTAAAAAACAAAAACAAAGCACTACCACTGTATCCACATGTATCCACATCAAGATGCTCTCAGAGATTAAAATGACCATAAGTCTCCACATCCTAGTCAAAAAACTCCCTCAAATATGGATGCAGTGGTATTTAAGGAAGCGACTAGTCCTCCATAATTTTCAACATTCATGAAATATACAGTTGAAGTCAGAAGTTTACTTACACCTTAGCCAAATACATTTAAACTTAGTTTTTCACAATTCCTGACATTTAATCATAGAAAACATTCCCTATCTTAGGTCAGTTAGGATCACTAAGAATGTGAAATGTCAGAATAATCGTAGAGAGAATTATTTATTTCAGCTTTTATTTCTTTCATCACATTCCCAGTTGGTCAAAAGTTTACATACACTTTGTTAGTATTTGGTAGCATTGCCTTTAAATTGTTTAACTTGGTTCAAGCGTTTCGGGTAGCCTTCCACAAGCTTCTCACAATAAGTTGCTGGAATTGTGGCCCATTCCTTCAGACAGAACTGGTGTAACTGATTCAGGTTTGTAGGCACACACTTTTTCAGTTCTGCCCACTAATTTTCTATCAGATTGAGGTCAGGGCTTTGTGATGGCCACTCCAGTACCTTGACTTTGTTGTCCTTAAGCCATTTTGCCACAACTTTGGAGGTATGCTTGGGGTCATTGTCCATTTGGAAGACCCATTTTCGACCAAGCTTTAACTTCCTGGCTGATGTCTTGAGATGTTGCTTCAATATCCATATAATTTTCCTTCATGATGCCATCTATTTTGTGAAGTGCACCAGTCCCTCCTGCAGCATCATGTTGTGGGGGTGCTTTGCTGCCACACCCATGCTTCATGGTTGGGATGGTGCTCTTCGGTTTGCAAGCCTCACCCTTTTTCCTCCAACATAACGATGGTCATTATGGCCAAACAGTTCAATTTGTTTCATCAGACCAGAGGACATTTCTCCAAAAAGGATGATCTTTTGCCCCATGTGCACTTGCAAACTGTAGTCTGGCTTAATGGCGGTTTTGGAGCAGTGGCTTCTTCCTTGCTGAGCAGCTTTTCAGGTCATGTCGATATAGGACTCATTTTACTGTGGATATAGATACTTGTCTACCTGTTTCTTCCAGCATCTTCACAAGGTCCTTTGCCGTTGTTCTTGGATTGATTTGCACTTTTCACACCAAACTACGTTCATCTCTAGGAGACTGAATGCGTCTCTTTCCTGAGCGGTATGATGGCTGCATGGTCCCATGGTGTTTATTCTTGAGTACTATTGTTTGTGCAGATGAACGTGGTAACTTCAGGTGTTTGGAAATTGTTCCTAAGGATGAACTAGACTTTTGGAGGTCCACAATTTTTTTTTTCTTAGGTCTTGGCTGATTTTGTTTTGATTTTCCCATAATGTCAAGAGGCACTGAGTTTGAAGTTAGGCCTTAAAATACATCTACAGGTACACCTCCAATTGATGCCAATTAGCCTATCAGAAGCTAACTGCCTAAAGGCTTGACATCATTTTCTGGAATTTTATAAGCTGCTTAAAGGCACTGTTAACTTAAGTGTATGTAAACTTCTGACCTACTGGAATTGTGAATTGTCAATTAAAAGTGAAACAATCTGTCTGTAAACAATTGTTGGATAAATTACTCATGTCATGCACAATGTAGAGGTCCTAAACGACTTGCCAAAACTATAGTTTGCTAATATTAAATCTGTGGAGTGGTTAAATGAGTTTGAATGATTTCAGTCTAATTGTATGTTAACTTCTGACTTCAGCTGTACGTAAATATAAAAAGATGACATATGTCATATTTTGGAACTAAAATGGGTTTGTTAATGGCATTTCATGTTGATGTAAATAAAAGACAGATACTAAGTACTAGAAGCACTTAAGGTATATAAATAAGTTTAAATCTATAATTTAGATCTAAATGATAAAACATATAAATAGAACTCCATTATTGTAATTTTATGTCACTTTGCAGGTAAAGTGAGGAGTTTGAGTACAGCATTATGGTCCCTCACCCACCTCACTGCTCTTCATATCAGTGATAACTCTCTCTCACGAATCCCACCCGACATTGCCAAACTACACAACTTGGTGTACCTGGACCTCTCCTCCAATAAGATCAGGAGCCTGCCTGCCGAACTAGGCAACATGGTATCTCTCAGGTGAGCAGCTAATGCACTCTTCATTTGCACAATGTAAATTGCATGACTTAAGACATAAAGATCGTTGTTAGGTAGATGGAAGGCCATTGTGTTAGCTTGCAGAGACTTTTAACCCCTCTGAGCATTGCTAATTAAGATCCACCTTCTTCAGAGGTCTTAAGTTTGTCTCCAGGGGCCGGTTGCATATTTGGGTGACAGTGCTTTACTCTGAATCAATTTAATTTGTCACAGTTTAAATATGTTACCACTTCTGCTAGTGTGATTACTGCTGCTCTGTATGGTTATAAATCATGTTCTGAGTATTAAGCAGCTTTGAAAGTGGTTGGAATTTCATCCAACACTCAATGCACCAGGCTGCATATTAGGTTTTGTGTAGTATGGAGGCTGAACCAAATTGGCTTTGCTGTACCATTTGGCCTTTCATGTAATACTTGTTAAATGTGGAAAACACACTGTTTGCTCTCACCCTTTGTGCTTTTTGCTGTATGATCATCACATTATGGCATGCAAATTTTGTCTATTTCTGTTTCACAGGGAACTGCTTTTAAATAACAACCAGTTACGAGTTCTGCCTTTTGAGCTTGGAAAACTCTTTCAGTTACAAACATTGGGTCTGAAAGGTACTACTTCCTTTTTGAAACCTATACAACTTCAACTTCAGCTCTGTTATGTGCAGGCAGAGATGTAATCAGATGACATTTTCTATGCTAATTTTGGGGGGAATTTTTTCTGGAGTAGATTTAAACATGGTAAAATTTCCTAAACTGAGCTGAGAATAGTGTAGCTGAAAGCAAAATCAAATTAGTAAAAATATTTTATAAATACAATTGCAAGGGCCAGGGAATGTGTAGAAGTTTTTGAACGAGGGGTGTTCGTACCATGACGATCATGCAGTATATTTGTTTAGCTGCTCAAATTCTAAATGCATTTAAAGGTGCACTCAGTAAAATGTGTTCATCTTGCACTGACACCTAGTGAGAACTTCTAAAAACATTCATTGTAAATGTGATTTTACTGATTGCACCTTTAATCTTTTAAGACTAAAATTGCATGCATCATAGTGCATTCTAATTAGATGAAAGGTCTGATTCACAAAAGAGCAATAGTGTTGTCCCCTGCGATATTACACTGTTCTGATGCTTGCTGCCATGACATTTTCAATCCTCATGTTTGGCTCTGTTTTCTAGGAAACCCTCTTGCACAAGAAATCTTAAACCTCTACCAAGAGCCTGATGGGACACGTCGGCTCCTCAACTACCTGCTGGACAATCTCGCAGGCACAAAACGTGGTGAGTCGAGCCTCATACAGCTGCCCTGAATGGCTTCTATTCTCATGCATGCTCTTTAGAACCAGTTCGATTCATGCAATTGGATGAGTCATGACATTGTTTTGTATGATTGAACAATTTTTCTGAATTTCTGTGGGGATAATTGCTTGCTTTCTATTGACACTTGCTCTCTATTGAAAGATTAATTCACTTGAGTGTTTGATTTTTCTTTTTTTTTTGCCTCCCTTTCCATAGTATCTATAGAACAGCCACCACCTCGCTCGTGGATACCACTGCAGGAGCCAGAAAGGACACGGCCAGCAGGTGTGACACTTTAAGATTGTTACACAAACTGAACAAAACACCAGTCACTCTTTCAATGTACTTTTCCTTTGCAGTTGTGATGCACTGTACAGGGCTCAACCATAAGGATTTTGTGATGGCCCCGCCAGAGAAAATATTTTATTTTTAGCAACATTTTCAAATCAAATCACTTTTATTGTCAACCATATACACAAGTGCAATAGTGGGTGAAAGTCTGGGGTGCAGTTCCGAGCAACATAGCAGTGATGACAATAAACAGATTTACACATCACAATTTACATATCTAATATACACATAATTATGTATAAATATTTGTGTAACACAATATACAAATAGTAATATACAATACACACAATATAGAATATTTCAATATTTTGAAATATAAGTAATTAAATGTTGTTTTATTTATAAAAATGACCCAATTTACAATTGTTATTAGGTTTAATCAGTAGTAGCTGGCAATTATATAGCTGTGAATTCGTAAACAGACTTTTGCTGAAAAATGATAGCAAACAGAAATGTCATAATTTTCAATCCATTTAACTGATTTTATTTTCCCCAAGACTATCACACATCATTCTTGAAGTTTGACAACCTCTTCAGTTAAGTGACTTTACATTGGTGATTTAAATCGGCAGACTTCTTGTTAAACAGAAAACCAAATGTTACGTCAAGGCATAACAGTGCATGTTCATGATCAATGAACCAGTCCCTCCAAGATTTTATGCAAATTCAGCTACTTTCCACATATGCAATTTAGTATAATTTTTGCAATTTTTCGGCATTAACCAAGTCTGTAATCCAATCACTTTTTCTCCTTTTTTCTGCCATTGTATCATCTCTAAAGTAACAGATGGTGCATCTCAATCAGCTCCCTGTGTTGTAAATCAGTATATCGTGAACACCAATTCGGGCATTGGCAAGGGTGTTCATCCACTGAACATTGGGACACTTATGACTCAGATCACCTGCGACATGATTGAGCTCGCACATTAAAACACAGCTTGTATTAATCAACAACATCACTGCATCAGTGACACTTGTGCATTTTCTTTGTAGATATTTAAAGTGTTATTATGAAAGATACATTTAAATAAAGAAATAAAAATAAGTATTTTTAACCTTCTAACAACTCTAATATTTAAAAGATTGTTTCCCATTCATGGTAATTATGGATGAAAGACATGACAAACATCTCTTTAAAAGAGAAAATAAGGCTTTGACATCATATAATGTATTTACTCGTGCTCGTCTGAAGTCAGATGACTGCAGTCAGGCAATGTAGTCGTGACATCACTAATATTGAATCCTCATTTGTGTTTTTAGTTTATAGTTTCATTGTTAAAATAGAAAACCTACCTGCCTTACGCCGATCAGCCACAACATTAAAACCACCTGCCTAATAATGTGTAGGTCCCCCTTGTGCCGCCAAAACAGCTCTGACCCGTCGAGACATGGACTACGCAAGACCTATGAAGTTGTCCTGTGGTATCTGGCACCAAGATGTTAGCAGCAGATCCTTTAAGTCCTTTAAGTTGCAAGGTGGGGAATTTGAAGGCCAAGTCAACACCTTGAACTCTGTCATGTTCCTCAAACCATTCCTGATCAATTTTTGCAGTGTGGCAGGGCGTATTATCCTGCTGAAAGAGGCCACTGCCATCAGGGATTATCGTTGCCATGAAGGGGTGTACGTGGTCTGCAACAATCTTTAGATAGGTGGTACGTGTCCAAGTAACATCCACATGAATGCCAGGACCCAAGGTTTCCTGGCAGAACATTGCCCAGAGCATCACACTGCTTCCGCCGGCTTGCCTTCTTCCCATAGTGCATCCTAATGCCGTCTCTTCCCCAGGTGAACGACACACACCCGGCCGTCCACAGTATCATAAAGAAAATGTGATTTCATCAGACCAAACCACCTTCTTCCATTGCTCCATGGTCCAGTTCTGACACTCGCATGCCATTGTAGGCACTTTCGGCAGTGGACAGGGGTCAGTATTGGCACTCTGATCGGTCTGCGGCTATGCAGCCCCATACACAGCAAGCTGCGATGCACTGTGTTTTCTGACACCTTTCTATCATGGCCAGCATTAAGCTTTTCAGCAATTTGTGCTACTGAGCTCTTCTGTGGGATCAGACCAGATGGGCTAACCTTCACTCCCCACATGCATCAATGAGTCTTGGGCGTCCATGACCCTGTTGCCGGGGTACCGGTTGTCCTTCATTGGACCACATTAATAGGTACTAACCACTGCATACCCAGAACACCCCACAATACCTGCTGTTTTGGAGATGTTCTGACCCAGTCGTCTAGCCATCACAATTTGGCCCTTGTCAAAGTCACTCAGATCCATTTTTCCTGCTTCCAACACATGAAATTCAAGAACTGACTGTTCACTTGCTGCCTAATATATCCAACCCCTTGACAGGTGCAATTGTAACGAGATAATAAATGTTATTCACTTCACCTGTCATAATGTTGTAGCTGATCAGTGTAAGTTTACTTGCATTGTCTGAGGCAGAAAGTTGAGCCCTGCTTTAGAAAAATTAATTTTCTTTGAAAGAAATATCCTCCAACCACAGCCTTGAGACAAATATCGAGACCTCCTTTGATATGCCCTTTAGGTTACATCCTGAGTATTTTGGAGAGAGAACCTTACTGAAATCTGTCTACTTTTCTCCCTTCAATCCTTAGCACTGTTCTCTGTAATGTGCTACAACGTGCTGTGTGACAAGTATGCCACACGTCAGCTCTATGGCTACTGTCCCTCTTGGGCCCTCAACTGGGAATACAGGAAGAAGTCCATCATGCAGGAGATCCTCAGCTGCAGTGCAGACATCATCAGCTTACAGGTCTGTCAGCCGCACTTGCAGAAGTATTATATATATCTGTTGTCGTCGGGCAAAGTCATCAGTCTTGGACAGTCTAGTTTGGCATGCTTGCCAACAGCCAATTAATTGCCTTTACAATGGATTTTAGGATCTTAAGGATTTAGAAGAAAAGATGGACAGACAGACAAAACCAATGTCATTTGCAAAGAATGCCAGTACGAATTCAAATACTCTGGAAATACGACAAACTTGTCAGGACACCTGAAAAGGGAGCTGCTATGGGTAATGTGAGAGACCCCCTCGCCTGTTATTTTGTTGTGAATGTCCCAATGTGGAGACTGGATTTGCAATTTTCAGAGAGCTAAATCAAACTGTCAAATTAGATTTGGTTGCATTTGTGAGTTAATAGAAATAAAGCTGTGTAAAATAGGCACATAATATAATTTCATATCGATTGCAGGCCCCTGAATCGAAATCGCATTGAGGCAGACTGAGTTATCGGCAAACATCGGATCGCTGGTTAAAGAATTGATGTAAGATTGTGTTGTGATAACTTGTGATTTTCACCCCTGGTCTGAAAGGACACAAACTGTTGACTCAACACTCAGTCGTGACAAGCTAAAAGCCCCAATATACTTCTCCAGAAGTTCTTCATTTAGGGGTAAGAAGAAGTTTGAAAAAAACAGAGCAACGGTATGCTGTTTGCGAACATTTAGACACCAGCCATACCACTGTGGCAGGTGTTTAGAAGTACATTTAAATATGAGGACACTCCGTAAAACCAGTGAATTTATGCCTCATTCTATGAGTGTAATTCACATGAGGTCATGTGATGATTTAAAGTAATATATATATGCAGTAAAAAAAAAAAAATTGTCTTGTTTACTTTCTAAATTCATGGAGCTATTGAGCTAACAATGTGCTATATGCGGCCATAATATGTGCTTGTTACACTATTGTAAATTATGACACTGATACTATTGCTAAGATGGGTGTATAAAAGTGTTAATACAACGGATACAGACAAAAGAATAAGATAGCTTGCTATGAGCAGATGTGTGATGCCACATAAGTGAATGGGCATTTGAGAGTATTTGAGTAGATTTTATTCCTTTTGTAGACCAATAAAATAAAACAAATTGCATTACATGGTCTTGGAAAATGTCTCTACATGAGCGATCGTACAGATGTAGGTAAATTTGCACCAGCTCACTAATGACTCTTGCTTGCCGGTGTGTTCATGTTGACTGATCTTGACTGACTGCACAATGTGAACAAAGTAGGTGGAGCTCCAGGTCACACCTACAGATGATGTGGACCAATGGCAGTAAGAAGGTGTTTAGCAGCATTTAGAAGTTTTCCTTAAAAGTTAGCCCTGGTGGAGTTTTACGAACCACTGGAACAAACTCAAACAACAACTTTTTGGCCAGATTTTGTTCTAAATTAATTCACACCTATTCGTTCTTCGATTTCGTATGAAGGAAATATCACATTTTTGCACCCGGATTAACTCTACTTAATTCTGCTTTAAAGGCTATTATTTGTCATGTTTTTAACAGGAAGTGGAGACCGAGCAGTACTACAACTACTTCCTGGTGGAGCTGAAGGAACATGGTTACGAAGGATTCTTCAGCCCTAAGTCCCGAGCCAGGACTATGTCTGAGTCTGACCGCAAACATGTGGACGGCTGTGCGGTCTTCTACAAAACAGAGAAGTGAGTACAGTAACTGCCGACATTTACTTGCTATAAGACCCGCAGGAATCCTTTCAGAATGGCAAAAACCACCACAATTGTGCCAGCATGCCGGATTTTCAGGTAGCCTTTCGGACCTCACTGTTTGTGTGTTGAGCAGGTTCAGTCTGGTGCAGAAACACACAGTGGAGTTTAATCAGCTTGCAATGGCAAACTCAGAGGGCTCGGAGGCCATGTTGAACAGGGTGATGACCAAGGACAACATCGGAGTTGCCGTACTACTAGAGCTACGGAAAGAGATGATGGAGCAGTCTGGTCTGTTTCTTTTCTGGCTTTTTTTTTTTCTTTTTTTTTTTTTTCACATTTATATTGGTGACTTAAAACTAATTGCATTTTGTGAAGGATAGTTACCCACATGAAAAGGCACTGCCCACGTAATGACACTTTCAAAATGCTGTTTTGGTGATTAAGATTTAACATGCTTCTGTGATAAAGTACTTTATTTCTGTCACATTCAGGTTTTTGTTCAACAAATAACATTAAAAGGTCCTTTCCCCATCACTTGATCACTTGCACAGAATTGCTGTGTGTGTTTGTGGTATGTGTGTCAGTGTAATGAGCCCAGACACATCGCAAAGATCCTGCCCTACACAAACCAGTGTTAAAACTCTCACAGAGCTAAATAAAATGTCAGAATTTTGTCAAATTGGTAAATGGGTTAATCACATTAAAGAGAAATTTATGCGTTAAACATTTTAAATGAATTGCATGCGTTAACCCGTTCATTTTGACTGCACTAAAATCAATATAAAATGTGCTAAAAGATGTTAGTCTTTCCTTACTGTGATGGGATGGCCAAGACATGGAGGCTATAAGAGTCCAGAGTGCAGTTTACTGTGCAACCATAATCTCAATAACCCAAAACAAATACGATTTGGTGCATAATGCAGGAATTTAATTATAAATGAGGCAAGCCCAAAATACACCAGGGACAATAATTTATAATGTATTATATTATACACACAAAATGAACTTTTTCAAAAAAACAAAAATTAATGAACAGTAGATCATCAGTGTTGGCATGTCATAAATGTCTGGTATAAACTAAGAGAGAAATAACCAAATGACTTCAGAAGGGGACTCACCGACGGTTAATTTACAGTTATGATTTCCTGAGACAGTAACTCCAATTCAAACTGCTAACTCGCTACCGAGTTCAAAAGTGTTTTGTGAATCTTTTTTGGCAGATTCATTAGACCTAGTTCAAAAGAGTTATTTGCCCACGATTGGACATCATGGCTCGCGCTGTTTGTTGTTGCATGCAGCAAGTTCATCTCAACAGAAAGGGTGAAAAGCAGTGGAAAACACACGGGTGCATGCTGTAATATGTGATTTCATAACTCTCAAGATGATATCTTGCGAAACTGCATATGAATGCACAAAGTGTTCCCGATTGACGCCAATGGCGACTAGATTTTAAATTGTCACAGTTGTTTAGTTGCAGTCTGGAGCCCTGTTACAGCAACAAGATAACAAGGAACTAATGTTAGAAAAGAAAAAATTGAATTCCCATGCAGTCAGAAGTTTGCATACACCTTAGCCAAATACATTTAAACTCAGTTTTTCACAATTCCTGACATTTAATCGTAGAAAACATTCCCTGTCTTAGGTCAGTAAGGATCACTACTTAATTTTAAGAATGTGAAATGTCAGAATAATGGCAGAGAGAAAGATTTATTTCAACTTTTATTTCTTTCATCACATTCCCAGTGGGTCAGAAGTTTACATACACTTTGTTAGTATTTGGTAGTGAAAAATATTTTAATATTGTGTTCTGCTGTTTTCCAGGTCACATGGGACTGTTTGGTAAGAAAGCTCTCACTCTGAGAATTACAGACTGTCAAGTCCCACTATCAGATCTCAAACCCGTACTGAATATGTATACAAGTGCATCTCAAAAAATTAGAATATCGTGGAAAAGTTCATTTTTATTTTTTCTTCCATAATTTAATTCAAAAAGTGGAACTTTCATATATTCTACATTCATTACACATAGTGAAATATTGCAAGCCTTTTGTTTTAATGTTGATGATTACGGCTTACAGCTCATGGAAATCAAAAATCCAGTATCTCAAAATATTAGAATAAAGAATTTATAATACAGAAATGTCGACCTTCTGTGCCACCAACATGTGTTTTTTGTCAGACACCACTGTCTATAAAACACATTTTACTGGAATGTCCTTTTAATGCCTCTAGGCAACGTTTCTTTTTTTCTTTTTGTGGATGTTTTCAAAAATGTCTCGCCAGGGAAAATTTTACATTTATCATTTTGAAATGAAAGGTCTTATATAATGTTCATTGTGTATATTACTGTATTATATACTATATTGTGTATATTACCTTTTAAAACTACCTTGATCTTGCCATGAAAATAGCCAGTGATGCTGATATGGCAATAAAAATAAATAAATATTTGGTAGCATTGCCTTTAAATTGTTTAACTTGGGTAAACATTTTGGGTAGCCTTCCACAAGCTTCTCACAAGTTGCTGGAATTTTGGCCCATTCCTCCAGACAGAACTGGTGTAACGGAGTCAGGTTTGTAGGCCTCCTTGCTCGTACACGCTTTCAGTTCTGTGGATTGAGGTCAGGGCTTTGTGATGGCCACTTCAATATCTTGACATTGTTCATAAGCCATTTTGCCACAACATTGGAGGTATGCTTGGGGTCATTGTCCATTTGGAATACCCATTTGCGACCGAGCTTTAAATTCCTGGCTGATGTCTTGAGATGTTTCTTCAATATATCCACATAATTTTCCTTCCTCATGATGCCATCTATTTTGTGAAGTGCACCAGTCCCTCCTTCAGCAAAGCACCCCCATAAAATGATGCTGCCACCCCCATGCGTCATGGTTGGGTTGGTGTTCTTTGGCTTGCAAGCCTGAACCTTTTTCCTCCAAACATAACGATGGTCATTTTGTTTAATCAGAGCTGAGAACATTTCTCCAAAAAGTAAGATCTTTGTCCCCATGTGCACTTGCAAACTGTAGTCTGGCTTTTTTATGGCAGTTTTGGGTCAGTGGCTTCTTCCTTGCTGAGCAGCCTTTCAGGTTATATCGATATAGGACTCGTTTTGCTGTGGATATAGATACTTGTCTACCTGTTTCCTCCATCATCTTCACAAGGTCCTTTGCTGTAGTTCTGGGATTGATTTGCACTTTTCACACCAATGAAGACAGAATGAGTCTCCTTCCTCTGAGGTATGGTGGCTGCGTGGTCCCATGGCATTTATACTTTCGTACTATTGTCCGTTCAGATGAACGCGGAACCTTCAGGCATTTGGAAATTGCTCCCAAGGATGAACCAGACTTGTGGAGGTCCTCAAATTTTTTTTTCCTGAGGTTTTGGCTGATTTCTTTTGTTTTTCCCATGATGTCAAGCAAAGAGGCACTGAGTTTGAAGGTAGGCCTTAAAATAAATCCACAGATACACCTCCAATTTATTCCAATTAGCTTATCAGAAGCTAATTGCCTAAAGGCTTGACATAATTTTCTGGGATTTTCTAAGCTGCTTAAAGGAACAGTTCACTAAGTACATGCAAACTTCTGACCCACTGGAATTGTGATATAGTCAATTAAAAGTGAAACTATCTGTCAGTAAACAATTGTTGGAAAAATTACTCATGTCATGCACAAAGTAGATGTCCTAAACAACTTGCCAAAACTATATTTTGCTAATATGTGGATTGGTTAAAAAATGAGTTTTAATGACTTAAATCTTAAGCATATGTAAACTTCTGACTTCAACTGTGTGTGTAGTTCAGAGTAGTATTGTGATTTCATATAGATTATTTTTTTTAGGCCCACATACTTCATGTTTGGTTTGCCACTAGGAGGAGTCCCTCAAGTCTTTTAGCTGTCCTGTTGTGAGCTATCTTATCTAAGTGATTGTTTTGCTCTTTCTGCTCCACAGCTTGGAAGCCACTGCATGGGATGGAGAAACAGCTCCTCCTGGTGGCCAATGCTCATATGCACTGGGACCCTGAGTACTCAGATGTGAAGCTAGTACAGACCATGATGTTCCTCTCTGAGGTGAAGAACATCGTGGACAAGGCCACTCGCAGTCTCAAGCTGTCCTCTATCTCTGGAGAAACCAATGCCATCCCTCTCGTCCTGTGTGCTGACCTCAACTCTTTACCTGACTCGGGTGTGTATGTGTGTACCAAAAAGTTTAAAGATACCTTGTTTTTACCTTTTTGCTTGATTCCTGATTGGGATTTTCATGCGTGCACAGGTGTGGTGGAGTACCTAAGCACAGGTGGTGTGGACAGCACCCACAAGGACTTCAAAGAACTGCGATATATTGACAGCTTGACCAACTTCAACTGCAACGGCAAGAACGGCACCTCCAGCACCCGGATCACACATGGATTCAAACTGAAGAGTGCTTATGAGAACAGCCTGATGCCTTACACCAACTACACCTTTGAATTTAAGGTTAGATGGTCTCTCATACTATGTATTTTTCAGCCTTCTGTGCATATACTCAGTGACACAACGGGATGTTCCCTACTCGCATTCAGGGGAATACATGATTAAGACCAAACTGCTAATGTTATCAAGTAGTTTCAAAATGTTTTTAATGTAAAAAGTAAATAGATTTTACCTTTTTTAACAAATAGCATAAAATTCCATGCGAGGACTTTAAATGCTGCCTTCACTTACTAACGGAATTATCCAATGAGTTTCCTACTTGGAAGTTGTCCGTGAATGCCCTCTCAATTCATAATTACGGCTGGGATACTCCGATCATTTTGATACCTAAATTTCCAAGTTTGGAGGTGCCATAAAATTACAATATGGTAGAGGAGAATACGGTTTCTTTAGGGAATGATGGGTTTTACTTATTTTTCTAAATGCAGCTACCTTATTGCTTGATGTTTCAGTCATAAACATTTGCGTATATCAGTAACCATTTGATGCAGATCGTAATATTTTATTTTTCTCTGCAAATATTTGACAAAATCCTTTATCGTCAGCAAACTGACTAACTTTTACTATCAATAAGAATTCCCCAAGAACAGCGTTTGGTTTGTCATAATTTTAGTCTTTTGACAAATGTCCGTTTAAAATATATTAGTTTTTCGTCATGTTTTTTTTGGGGGGGGGGGCACATTTTCTGATACATTGCGATCTTCATTTAAATGATTGTGAAATCGATTCTCAAATCCCAAGATCGATCTTGTACTCTATGAGCATCCTTCCACTTCAATGAGAGGAAATCACTCATGTGCAAACAAATTTAGCACTATGCAGCTAAAATGTATTTATTTGGTAACTGGCTGGTAAATGTTTACATTTCTCTCACCAGTAATTGTGTAGTATAGTGGTGGAGAATTCAGCAGCAAGATTTTCACTGCGTGTTGAGGGTAAAAGTTGTTCCATGTAATGTGTGCATGTCCAAAGACAAGATTCACGTGACCCATTTGTCATTGAATAATGTTTCTTTTAATCTGTTCTCTACTGTCAGTTGTTGATCAAACAAATTGTACTGATGGCACAGATGAAAGTGATTTGAGTCCTCTCTCTTTAAAATGCGCTCATCTACAGATGCTCTTTACAAAAATGCTGATGTAAATACTTGTGCATATAGGTTAAATTAAGCAATTAAACAAATGTAACAAAATAATATGAAATAAAATAATATTTATTGATTGAATACATGGATTTGTTCATTTTTAAAAAGTCAAAATGTGACATTAAAAAAAACTTAAAGTATAATTAGTCAAATTAATATATTCTTAATGTACCTAGTTAGAAGGTCCCCTGTATAATTAACAGCATTAGCTGGGAGTGAATTTCATATGTAAGCACAAGGGACATTATAACTGAAATATTCCAGTATGATTTGATATCAAATCAAGAGCTTGTGAAATCGAATCGGGAAATCTGTATCAATACCCAGCCCTATTATTTTTAATTTTATTCAGTTTTACTCTGACAAAAACGGCATGTCATTTTAGTCAACGAAAAAAACATCTATAGTTATTTTATGGCAAAATTACAAATGTGTGTCGAGCTGTAACAGGCCAAACTTTAATAAAATTTGAATTTGTTTTTTTTGAAAAAATGTATAAACATTTTTTTTTTAATGTTTCAAACATGTAAATGATAAGCCACATACAAATAAACACATGCTTTTTGCTATGAAAACCTGAACTTCTGAAATAGTTATGTTATGATTAGTGCATAACTTGTTCACCTGTTCACTTGCTTCATTGTCTGCGCTGATATGTTACAGATATGTTGTGGGTATAGTGATTAATCTCATGTATAAATAGGATGCTTTTTAGTGAGACAATTAACTTGTTTAAAGCGGTTCCTTTTGCCTGTGTTCAATGTGTTCAACTCATGCAGCTGAAGCAGGATAGAAATCCCCAACATTTTGGATTGTTGAATATTAGATGAATCCATATTTTATAAATAGATGTTTCTCTACATGTTTTTTCTGATGTTTCTATCTTGCTCTGCACGTCATATTTTCATCAACCATTTGCTTTAATAAAATATTTTAATTATCATGATGCGTCTTTTTCGTCTCTTCGTTATCAACTAAATCAGAAAGCCCTTCGTCAACTAACGCTTTTGTCAGTGATTTCTTTGACGAGATTACACTGCAGAAAGAAAATTCTGGTGGCACATGAAGGCTGTATAAGTAACGAATCGTTGCTTAATGTTTTAAGGCAGATTCTTGAAAACGGATGGTTTGGAAAGCTGAATTATTTCTGCCACTCAGAATTATAAAAAATGTTGCTGCTAAGGACTGAAACGGAGATGCCATTAAAATCGACATTGCACTCCTACAACTGGCCAGATCAAAAGTGAATAAGATCACTGATACTCGGGATGTTGCGTATTGCCTTATCTTCAGCAAAATCACCACATATTCTAAATATTCCATACATCACCCAGCCCTAGTCAGAATGCCTCCATCTTGAAGTCTTAAACCATTGATGGCACAATTGTAATATTGTTTTTCCTTTTATAGGGCATCATTGACTACATCTTCTACTCTCAACCTTTGCTCAACGTGCTGGGCGTACTGGGTCCACTGGACCACCACTGGCTCCATGAGAACAATATCTCTGGCTGCCCCCATCCCCACATCCCATCTGATCACTTTTCCCTGTTTGCACAAATGGAGCTACTCCTGCCCTACCCACCTGCTGTCAACGGCATCCATCTGCCTGTTCGCAGGTAGTTCTCAGAGCCAGCAGGTGGAGCTCCAGCCCGTGCCTCGTTTTGCTTTGGCATGAGAGAGAACGAGGCAGGAGCTGTTATGTATAAATCTGAATCCATTAAGAGAAGGGGTATGGCAAACTTTTATTCCCATGGATTTTAACCGAAGCAGACATCAATGTCAGTTTTATCTATACTACATCCTAAATTTTGTTTTGTTTCCTTTTGGTTTTCCCCTTCCGTTTTTTGGTTGAAATTGTTCATTTTCAAACTGTATAATGCACCCAAGGGCCCTGAGTGATCATGTGAGTTTTACCTTGAGACAAAGTCAAAGCTTTTTTATAAATATATGGCAATATCTTTGAAATACATGCAGGGAGTCCAGATCAAGCAAGTTATCATGAAATTAATCCTTTGGTTCATGCTATTTATGAGACCAGTTAGGAGTGAGCAGCTGCATTTGGAAAAAAAAAGTATTTCACCAGCTCGGCTCAAGTCCCTTAATATAAGGGCTTTTAATGTATAAAGAGAGCAGGTCAAACTCTCATACTTGCACTCAGTGATGCTGTGGCCTCTCTACAGGCGTTATGCCTCACCCTCTAGCTGAACACACACATTGGACCAGGACTATCTCAACGGATGTCTCCATAGGATGCCAGTCGTACCATGTGCAATTGATAGTTTTATTTGTATTAATTATTTTAAGAAAGCAACATTTCAGTTAGCCAATAAATGGCCCACTTATGAAGTTGTCAAGCTTCATGTACCATAGTGCCCTCACTGAGCTGTGGTGCCCACACATCTGGTGTGTACAGCAGAGAGAAGTAAAGAGAAATAACCTGGAATGGGCAGATGTGTTTGTGGCAGTGACTGTAGCTTTTGTACCTGGAGTGCTGTTCCCAAACCTGTTGAGTTTGCTAGAAGATCATGTTAAGACACAGAAGTAAGGGTGGAATATGCAAGCACAGGCGAAGACAAGCACATCCAACTCATAAATGGATCAATTAACCCCTCAATGTGGCCAGTAGATTTCTCACCCAATGAAGACTAGTTAGATGCTTATTTTGTTTTTGTTCTTTTTTTTTTTTTTTCCTCTCTACATGATTGTATACAAGCAACATAAGTCCTTATCTACTGCATTTGTTTCTTTTTGTAAGTACACAGTTTAGATTTGAATGAAAATGATTGTATTGTAAATGAAAGCAAAATTTTTATCCGTTTTAGATGATCATCCTGATGAACATTCAAAAGACCAGCGTGTTTAAGATCTTTTTTTTTTTTTTCAGGTTTCTGCTGTGTAAAATTGCACTTGTCAAGGTTTTCCCCAATGTACCAGTTTATATTTTTCTTATATCCTTCTTTTTTGTTTTTTTTTATTTCTTTTTTTTTTATATATATTGTTCCACTGAGGCAGATATCTGGTGATGTGGTCCTGTTACTTGCATTGATGTTCAAGAACACGTAACATTGCGCCTCACTGATTCTTTTTTTTTTTTTTTTTTTTTTTTTTTTTTTTTTTTTTAAAAAGCGTACCGCCAGTGCTATCAGTGAACACCTGAAACGCCTCAGTCTCTCTACATGTTCACCGTCCTCCAATATCCTCATTTCCGTTCGTTGGTTTTGTGTGTGTGCTATCAAACATGATAATTTTGGGTCTCAAAAAAATCGAGACGTGAATATCTTTGTCCCTTTTAGTTGCTTTGCTATCTGCTCTTGTTAGGCCTGTTTCTTTAACCTGATTTTTACCATTTTGTGTAATCCATTCATGCCATGGTCAATCCCTCAATCCTCCCGTTTATCTCTCTTTACTGCCACTTCCTCTCGACTCAGGCAATTCACTTTAACTGTATATTTTCCTAACTTCTCTACTTGTTTGGTTCTCACTCTCTTTCACTTTTGCTCGACCACTGTTATCTCATCTTGTGTTGTGCCATCCGTTGCATTCTGCCACAAGGCCAGGTGTAAAGCTTAATTTACTACTGTAAAGCCTGCTCTGACCTAATGAAACAAACATGGTGGCGAGTTCGTCTGTTTGTTCTCTTTGTAAACGCAAGAGGTCTAATTTTTAATTTCATCTACAATAGCAGCTGCTGTCAACATGCGTGCTCGCAAAGCAAATATGTGTTTTCCCCCTCCCTGTTGAATATGTCATGTTTTAAAAATTGAATGGATTGACAAGCACTTCTTGTAGATAACTGGTGCAGCTACTCATTGCTTTTTTTATTTTTTTTATTTTTATGAAAACCTACTTTTGCCTTGAGGCAAAGGTCAATTTTAATTACTTTTATCAAGCAAGAGTAAATGGGTGAACTGGGGAGGACCATCTTAATGTTCTCCTTTTTATTCCTCACATCTAAGTCTATGAATTTTGTTTTGTCTTCTGGTTGTTTTTAATTGAAAGCAACTGGTTATATTGGATTGATGGTGTTGTAGTAAAAAGATTTTGTAAAGTGTGAATAAATAATGTATCATGTTTCCTATCTCTGACATGATTTGTGTTGATGTGTGTTATGATTATCTAATTGTTTTTGGTTTGTTTATTTTTGGTCATTTTTATTTTGTAATACTCAAAACCAAATTTTTTGTAATGATGTTGGCACACTGAATTATAGATTTATATTGTTGCTAACCTTCACTTCAAGATACTTTTAAGAAAAAAAAAAATACATCAAAGAGAAATAAAGAGCTGTCATTTGTCACCAAACAAGATTTTCTTCAACTTTGACCCTAAGCTTTGTGGCATTTCACCTGGTTGGAGAGCCAGTTTAGTTGCTTACAAATGTGTTTGGTTTGTGGGATGCATAGCGGACAATTCCTTATCCTGTTTTTCCTACTTTCTTAGGTGTTTTCTTGTCTCCAGAAGAAAGTAAGGTTTTGGGTTGGAGAGAGTCGTTCATATTAGTGTTCTTGTTTGTGCACTCTCTCTGTCTTTGACTCATTGCTCTCTGAAAGCCAGTCACTTTTAATAAATAAATTGTGCATGTTTATATATTGTTGCCATTGCCATATTGTTTAGGGATCTTTTTAATTTCCTTTGGGTCAAAGACAATGCTGTCAGGTGGTGTCTTGTGCACGACAAGCAAAAATAGCATAATGCTAATCATGTCAATGTACTCAACTTGGCAATAATGACTTTCACTACTGTTGTTTTGTTTTTTCCCCATTTCAAAATGACTGGGCAGATATTTCTGGTGTTTACCATTAGAGAATGTTCTTTCATTTCCTTTTTCTGTTTCATAGGCAACTTTTCTCTGTCAGTAGGGGTAGTAGTTCAATGTTCAGGATTGTGGTTGAATCAGCTGAGAGTCATTAAGTATTTAGGTAATGACACTCACTATATGATGCACTGGACCAAACCTGTTTACCATTTAAGGAATACCAGCATAACACTTGCACAATGTTTTAAAAAGAATGTTGCATATATATATATATATATATATATATATATATATATATATATATATATATTAGAAAAGAATATAGATATAAAAAAAAATCAAATAATGGCAGCTGTTTTTAATTAAATATAAAAGCGTTGGGGGATAAAAGCCTAATGGTAAACAAGGCACTTTGGATTTCACTGTTTCTCCAGTTCTCTGAGTAGTGATGTGTTTATAACAGGGTCTGCTTGTTTCCTTTACACCTATGTATTTTTTCCTACTCATGGTTAAATAAATTCTATATCTGTTTCAGCCTTTGTATTTTGTTTTTATTATGATAATTGTGTTGTCGAGAACGGCCAATAATAAAAAAAAAAAAATTGGTGTGATGCCGCTTTCTAAGTCAGGATTCGCACAACTTCTGACCAATGAATTTCCATAACTTTTCCTGTTGTTTTTGATTACTGGTTGTTTTAGGATGTTTTAAAATGGTTTTATAGTGATGGCACTCCCAAAGAATAATTTCTTGCTGATGGAATATTTTAGAGCTGTGCATAACGAGAACAAATTATATTCACTTGAGAAATTTCCAAGACTTTTAAAGATTTAATTACAAGAGATCACAGTTCAAAAATTCCCTTGTATTGACGTATTTTCCATCAATGTGCATATCAGCAGATAAAATGTTTTAAGAATTAATTTACTGAGCTATAAATTAAGTCATTTCTAGTTTCAAAATGTCCTTTTGTGTAAATAACTTCCCCCCCCCCCCCCCCAACCTATTGCAAGTTTTTTCTTAAGACTAGCTTTGGTTGCCCTGATGTGTTTCACCCAGCAGATGGAGTGCATGTTTCATCTGCTGGGTGAAGCCCCCCCCCACCCCCCTAAAATGGTCTACTTGTCTGTTAAAGCAAAAATGTGACAATACAGAGAAATTTCAAAAATAACCACGTGAGATTCCCACGTGTACAGTTGTAAAAGCTGTAAAAACTTTTCAGACAATTACTGTGCATCTTTACCAGACAGATTAATATGTATTCTATTGTCTTCAAAACCCTCCAATTGTCTATGAATATGTAAACAGACATTTCCTCACAGTTCCATTGTGATTTAATGCAATTACCATAGAGACAAACCCTCCTGCTAAACAATCAACACAGGCATCACAAACAGTCAGTGTAGGGTAGCAATGCGGCAAAAATCTGCAGCATCAGGATGAATAAATCATGTCATTTATAATTTGTTTAACTTTGTCAATAAGACATCCAAGTGCTACAAATTTTGAATCGCTGAGAATCTGAGACACATAATCATGTCCATATGCACACTGTGGAAAATGTCATGCATATCTACTCTCGACCTCAGATTAATGTTCCAGAGCTGTCTCCATACTAGGCAATAAGAAAAAGATAAAGTCCAGATGATGACCTGGGTGAAAACAGATCACATTACACTGTTGAGACTGAGACAAAAAGACACAAACAGATACATAGTACTTAGAACTTGCAATGAGCAATCCAAAAGTAATCCGATTAGATAACCATACAAGTATTATCTAAAAGATTATTCTTTACTTTTGATCGATTTTGTGTAATTTGTAATCAGTATCAGATTACATTTCAGTAGTCTAGCCAACAATGTTGACCACAATAGACTGATAGAACTTCTCTATGTTATTTTGCTGTCTTAAAGTCGTACAGTTGTTTAGAGGCTGGGTTTCACCTTGGATAGATTTCGTTAGTTCTGAAGGTTTGGGCCTCAGGGATTCTTTCCAAATTCTCTCTGTATTTCTCTCTTTGTATGTTGGTTATAATGACCCAAAGTAATGATCCCTGTTGAATCCTTCAGACACAATTGGCTCTAAAAGACAGATGCTTTTAGAGCCATGATCAGTTTAGAAATTGGTTGGACTTATATTCAGGAGGGTCTTAATATAGATTGTACAACCACATTGGAAAATTGTTGGGCCCTCTGCCAGCAGAGTCATTTTAACCAACTTTAGGTCTATGTCTGGGCCTATCTTTCTCCCCAGATGAATCTCAATCAAGTTTTGCACAAATTAGTAACTATCAGTAAAGATGTGATTTGATCGTAGGTACAACAACATCCAAGTTACCAATGTTGGGGAAGCTACTCTGAAATAACTTCCTAAGCCACAAATTACTCATAACTTAGTTAAACTCCAAGCTACTCTTAAAAAAGTAGTAAGCTACACAACAAGTTACTAACAAAAAGTATATGACTACAGTATATTGAAGCAATATAAAGAAAATATTTTTAAATACATAGCAGTTAGATAATATCCAATTTGGTGACAACTTAAAATTAATCATATACATTTATAATAAATATAAACTAATAAAACTTGAAAACACTATTTTATATAACTGCATTTAAATATAGTAATAAACAACAGCAATTAACTAAACATTTTGTTTAAAAAAAAAAGCATTAAATTAGTAAATCATTTTTGTGAACTAGTTCATTTACATGAACCATACGAACAAACTGACTCACTAAAATGAATCGGAGTTACCAACACTAAGTATAAGTAAATTGTTTATTATAGCTGGCTCATATACATGAATTGTCCGATAGAACCGATACACTTAAATTATTAGGATTTTAAATATGAGAGAGAGAGAAGATGGTTTAAGGTTTGATTACTCCCTCTGCTCCATTGCTGCGTGTGCAGTACAATGTGACAAATGTAGTGTTTTGTGATGCTAAGTAGCAATACTTTTGCAACATGATCATTGGAAGTTGGCATGTTGTTTCTGAGAGTTCCTGTACTCTAGGATTGGCCACATTATGCAGACTCACTGACAAACACCATCTCACATCAGATATTATCGTCTTCAGCGTGTTTACCTACCCTTGTGGTGCGACAGAAGTGTGTTGCATCAGCTGTGTGAGACCTGGGTTCGGATACCGCGTTGTGATCAGGAAGTAATCACATTAGCATAGTCAGTGACAAGCATGATTCAGAGGTTGCATTTTTCCCTCTAACATTACACTTTTACTCCACTGATGTTTAGGTTTGGGTTGGGGAGTTAATAATAATAATAAAAAAAAATGCATTCCTCTTCACTGTATTACAGCATGTACACAGTAAAACAACTGCTTCACAATTCGCTTTTAGCGCCCCTCTTTGGACATTTCACCCAAAAAAATGGAGCTCACTTATGACCATACACCCAACAACAATTACCACTTTGGTCACTGGGGGCAGTGTTTCGAATTTTGGTAAGCACAGACATATTTTAGCTTAAGAAAAGTCAACCTACTTTTTCCGATTTCACTGTGAGATCAGTCTGACTTGATGGAAAATGCAGCTTGTTACTGGAAGAGCTACACTACTGTAAAAATGGTAAAACTACTGCCAAGCTACTGAAAAATGTAGATAAGTTTGTCACGTCGCTACTTTTAATTAGTTACTTGGGGAGCTTGGGGGTGCACCATCTGGCCCAATCGTTTATCCCAGTTTGAGCAAATGGGAATTAAGTTTGCAGGCCGCTCTTCCAGGCATGAGCTCGGCCTTAATGCAAGCATGTGGAGCTCCCAAGTTCTGAGTGAAGATGGGAACAGCTCCTTGCAGCAAAAACATTCTCTAATTTGGACTTCTGCCAAATACATTGTTTTATAACACAGGTCTTTGGAATACTCGATTCTGATTGGTTAATGGTGGCATCTAGCGGTCTGATATTTCTGAGTAACAACTACACATCTGGGGAGTAAGACATATCAGACCGGTCAGCCAAGTATTGCAAGTCACCTTTCCTACTTCTCTTATCACTCTGCGATCTCTACAAGTAAGCTGATAAAATGGTTTCAAATCTTATTAATGTTTCATGTCCATTCATATATTTATTTCTCAAGTAGTCTTGTAATAAGCTGGACAATGAGTAGTCAGAGCAGTCATTTTCGCAAAATAAACACCACCAGAACACTGACACAAACCAGAGATGCAAATTAGCTGTTCAGTGATTTCTTTCTTCACATAATAACACAGTTTCAATGCAAATTAATATTCAATGTCCATTTACTTACTTATTTGGCTAGTAGTCTTGTAATAAGCTGGATAATGAGCAGTCAGACAGTCATTTTCGCAAAATAAACACCACCAGAACTCAGTTGCAAACAAGAGGTGCAAATCAGCTGTTCTTTCTTCTCACATAATAACGTAGTTTTAATGCAATTTAATATTTAATATCCATTTACTTTATTATTTGGCAAGTAGTCTTGTAATAAGCTGGATAATGAGCAGTCAGACAGTAATTGTCGCAAAATAAACCATCAGAACCGGAGGTGCAAATCAGCTGTTCAGCGATTTCTTTCTTCTCACATAACACGATTTCAATTCAAATGAATATTTCAGGTCCATTTGTTTATTTATTTGGTTAGTAGCCATGTAATAAGTAGCCGTTTAATAAGCGGCACTTCATGTTAGGTGTCATGATCATGCTGTCGGGGTTTATTTTGTGATAACAACTGGCTGACTGTACAGTACATTATCCATTGCTTATTTAATTAGGACTTTGTCACATCCTTTTACTGGTATTGCTTTTTTATTGATGGTTTGTACTATTTTGTTTTCTTCATATGATGCTCAGGATTGGTTAAGTGATTAAAACAGTTGAAAACAAGTTTATTGCTGAAAGTAGATTGTGTTTCCAAGCAAGATGTCCAGGCTATGTATATTTTGGTCCTTTGCTTTTAGCCCTATGGCTCATTAATAGTTAGTGGGTTTCATAGAATAAATTAAGAATCCTGATGTTCAAAATGAGCTACTGGTAGTACTGTATGCATGGATCTTGGTAATTTGGGATTTCATATTCTGCAAACAGATTTCAGCTCATTTGCTCATTGACTTTCAAAGACATGTTAGTTACCAAATTTACGCAATCTTTGGTAGTATGTCCACAATTTTTTTCAGCAATGCGATACTTAATTTAAAGTAATCCAATGTAGAGGATAACAGCCTAAGTCTTTAACTCAGACAGAGACCAATGTTTTTTAAAAGTTGCTGTCTTGCATCCCAGATGTGGATTACAGAGAAGGAATATTTTCCGTGGCAATGCAAATATCAGTGCTTCAAGAAAAGTGCTGCCACACACAAACACAGACATTCACAGATGGGTCTTGACTGCAGTCACCTCACTTGATGTAAATGTCTGTGGACAGCTCCCAAATGGATCTTCTACACTTACTTGAGTTTTGTGCTCCACTCACTATGTCGCCTGTTTTTTCCCTTTTGCTAAAAGCAAAAAAGTTAATTTCACAGAGAACACCCTACACTCTTTACCCAACAAATCCTATTGATTGCTTGTCACCTTGCAAGTTGCCTTCCTTACTTTTGTCACTTCATATTCTTGCCATCATCCATCTAAGGCTCACAAGGACCTGCACTACAGCAACAAGTTATTTAAGCAAACCCCCTCAAATAGAGTTGTTTATGTAGCCATGCTTTGAAACGAGAGATTTAGAGGACTGAAGCTAGACAGCAGCATCTAGAGCCGGGGAGAGGCGTTTGTCTCTGCCACAGTGTTGGCGGGACGTCAAGGACACTGGTGTTTGTTAGTGGGGGAGCGAGGTTCAGCTGGAGGTGCAGGTAGAATGAGGAGATGAGGGGTGACAGCAGTTCCAGGTAGCTGCCGCTGCTGAATCTGTGGGGAAACGCTGAGCTCAGCAGTCTGATGTGAAGTTAACAGATCAGGCAGCTTGCAAAAGTGCAGGGAGGTGTGTGAGGTGAGAAGGCAGAGCAAATATGACTGAGCAGATGGTAATTTTGTATTGTTTACCAGAATACGCGCATAAGAGAATGTGCTTAGTTTTCGAAAGAGCTCAACATTTTAAATATGCAGAGATCAGTGCATAACCTCAATTTATTACACTAAAATGAAGTTCCCTTGAAAGGAAAAGTTTTCAGGGCAGAACAACTATGTTCGTACCCAAGTTACATGCTGCAACATGTTCGTTATGGTCTGGATTTAGCAAGGTTTTTGGTTTAGAATTTTCTACAAGCTTTGATGTCCGTTGCACAGATCCTTAAGCAGCTTTACTCGTTTTTTGACAATCTGGAGAAAAGAAAGATGGGGAAGTTCATTTTATTGCCCATGTTGGGCTTGTAAAGTTTGGCCTTAGAATATCCACAGCATCAGAATGCAATGAAAAGGGTCACTATTCCACCATTAAAAGTGCTTCTTTGGGTGGTAATAAAGGTGATAAGAAAGAATACATGAGTGGGTGTGTTTTAAATTCAGTGATTACCGTTTACAGGGGAAATGCTGCTGTCAATGGAGGAAACAGATGAGTCATGTTTAAGCAATATCACACGAGCAAGTGTGCTGTGGTCCATAACACTGTAAAGCCAAGCAAATCATATTTGATACATGATTTTCTAAAGAATCCACAACAATTACATTTATTTGGAAAAATCATGTTTAAAGTGTATCAAATACAGTAGGCCTTTAAGGTAAATGTATTTGTACATCTCTTAATCATCATCATATTGCATTCCATTATATATTATGCCCACCACATCCAAAAATATAGAGCTTTGAAAATACTGCAATACAACTTTTAAAATACATATTTATATATTAATAGAGTGGGGACTGATATTTATATGCATTTTTCTATGTGCAAAAAAGTGAACCAAAATCACGCACATCCAATGGCAAACAGATGAGTCAAAAGATGCAATATTTGCCACCTGAAATGGATTTTCAGGCTCATTTTTTATATTTACGAGGGCATATATTTTCTTACATAACACATAGTGTCCTCCATTCATATCAGTATTTGACGTTTTGTTCATTCTGAGATGCTGTTCTGCTCACTATAATTGTACAGAGTGGTTGTCCGAGTTACCATAGCCTTTCTATCAGCTCGAACCAGTTTGGGCTGTATTTCTTAAAAGCATCGCAAGCTTTATCTGATCGTAGAGACCATTGGTGCCAATGGTTTCTATGTTCTACTTAGGCTTCGATGCTTTTGGGAAATGCAGCCCTTGCCATTCTCCGTTGACCTCTCTCATCAACAAGCCGTTTCCGTCTGCAGAACTGCCGCTCACTGAATGTTTTTTGTTTTTGGCACCATTCTGTTCTAGAGACTGTTGTGTGTGAAAATCCCAGGAGATCAGCAGTTACAGAAATACTCAAACCAACAGTCATGCCATGGTCGAAATCACTGAGATCACTTTTATTTCCCATTCTGATGGTTGATGTGAACATTAACTGAACTGTATCTGCGTGATTTTATGCATTGCACTGCTGCCACACGAGTCCCTCCTGCAGCAAAGCACCCCCACAACATGATGCTGCCACCCCCATGCTTCATGGTTGGGATGGTATTCTTTGGCTTGCAAGCTTCACCCTTTTTCCTCTAAACATAACAATGGTCATTATGGCCTGTAACGAACTCAGACTGGAGATCGGGTTAGAATCCATTAGCAGAAGAGTTTAATAAACAAATCCAAATCAGACGTCTCAAACGTCGTCAGTATAACAGGCAGTGCTTGATAACAGGCAAACAATCCAATCAGGCAAACAAGACAGAAAGGGTAATCCAGGAACGTAAATCCAATAAACAGGCAGAAGATCATAACATGAGGCAAAACGAGAATACTCTGTTTAAACCCTCAGTAAGGCGGGTGAACTGGCAATACTTTGCAATGTGCATAAGGAAGCACATGGCTTTTAAACCTACAAACAGGAAGTAACTGTAGAAGGAACAGAGTAG
Organism: Myxocyprinus asiaticus; assembly: GCF_019703515.2. NCBI lineage: Eukaryota > Metazoa > Chordata > Actinopteri > Cypriniformes > Catostomidae > Myxocyprinus > Myxocyprinus asiaticus. The sequence goes on along the minus strand of NC_059381.1, from coordinate 25,619,408 downwards.
AATCAATATTCAGGAGAGGCTCCCTCTGGTGGTGGGATGCATGAGTCTCTGGTTGTGGCCTTACAGAATCCCCCCCCCCCCCTCTACGAACACCTCCCGGTGTTCTTCTCCTAGGGCGTCCCCTTGGTCTAGGTGTTGGGTGATTGGGGTGCGTTAGATGGAACTTGTGGGTCAATGAGGGGTCTAAGACGTCTCTGGCAGCTATCCACGATCTCTCCTCTGGTCCGTATCCCTCCCAGTCCACCAAATATTGCATCTGGCCCCCTCTCCTTCTTGAGTCTAGGATTTCTCTGACCAGGTATGCTGGAGCTCCATCAATCTCCAAAGGTGGTGGAGGATCCATTTCCGTGGTTTCAGGGTCAGAAGCAGGGTGGACCGGTTTTAACAATGATACATGATAGGAAGGAGAGATACGGTAGTTAGCAGGAAGCTCCAGCTTGTAAGTCACAGGATTAATTTGTCTCAGGATACGAAATAGACCTACATACCTGGGGCTGAGCTTCCTGCAGGGTAGCTGCAGTCGAAGATCCCTTGAAGACAACCAGATCCTCTGGCCTGGTTGGTAGTTGGGGAGGGGACGTCTCCTATGGTTGGCTTGAATTCGTTGAGCCCGGATGGCATGTTGGAGCCTGACATGAGTGCTGTCCCATACCCTCTCACTTCTCCTGACCCAATCGTCCACTGCTGGTACCATTGAGGGTTCACCTGACCAAGGGAACATGGGTGGTTGGTAGCCCAGAACACATTGGAAGGGAGTGAGTCCTGTGGAGGAATGGGTGAGTGAATTCTGGGCGAAAATCACTCCATTTTTCCTGTTCACGGCTTCAGTACGAAATGAGATAGCGACCGATCTCCTGATTGAGTCTCTCCACCTGTCCATTAGCCTGTGGGTGGTAGCCTGAGGTGAGACTAACGTTAATGTCTAGCTGTTTGCAGAACGCCTACCATACTCGTTAAGTAAACTGGGGACCCCGGTCCGACACAATGTCTTCTGGTATTCCGTAAACTCTGAAAACATGATGAAACAAGGCTTTAGTAGTTTCCATGGCTGTAGGGAGACCTTTAAGGGGAAAATCTGTCTATAATAGCCAAAACAGTAGTGAAACCGTTAGAACTAGGGAGATCCGTGACAAAATCCACAGATAGATGGGACCAGGGTCTCTGAGGTATGGGGAGTGGTTCAAGTAGTCCAGTGGGGAGTTCTCTGGGTTTTTTTGACTGTGCACAGATGGAGCAAGACTTGAAAAGTTAGTAACATCTTGAGTTAAACTTGGCCACCAGAATGAATTACGTACTAGCAGTATAGTTCATTGGATACCTGGGTGTCTGGTGCAGAGAGACGTATGGACCCACTGGGTGATGTGATGTCTGAGAGTACATGGTGCGTATTGTTTGGTAGGAGGACATGCTGGTGGGGTTGGATCTGTTTGTTGTTCACGCTGAATCTCTTCCATGATGTCCCATCGGATGGGAGCAATAATGACTGATGGTGGTAGAATGGAGTCTTGGTGACTAGGGGCATGTGAAGGGTCATACCTCCTGGAGAGGGTGTCTGCTTTGCTATTTTTGCTGCCGGGTTGATACGTGACTGTGAACTGAAATCTTGTGAAGAATAATGACCATCGTGCTTGTCTTGGGTTCAGACATTTCGCACTCTTAATGTATTCTAAATTCTTGTGGTCTGTTATTACCTGGAATGGGTGAACCACCCCCTCCAACCAGTGTCTCCACTCTTCTAATGCCGCTTTGATGGAGAGAAGCTAATGGTTGCCCACATCATAGTTTCGCTCTGCAGTGGTCAGCTTCCTGGAAAAGAAAGCACATGGATACATTCTGCCAGGTGTGCCGTGTCTTTGTGAGAGAACAGCTCCTATTCCACAGTCAGAAGCATCAACTTCTATAATGAATGGATGGTTAGGGTCAGGGTGTTTGAGAATAGGGGCTGTCGTTAACTTGGTCTTGAGCATTTTGAACGCTGTTTATGCTGAGTCAGTCCATTGCAACTTCTTGGGTTTACCTTTCAGGAGGGAAGTCAGCAGGGCTGCGGTGATACTATAGTTTCTAATGAACCATCTGTTGAAGTTTGCAAAGCCTACGAACCTTTGTAGTTCTTTGATAGTCATGGGACATGGCCATTCTGTTACTGCCTTGATCTTTGACATATCCATCTCCACCCCTTGCTGACTGATATTGTATCCTAAGAAAGTAGTACTGGTGGTATGAAACTTACATTTCTCAGCTTTAACATACAATTGGTTCTCTTGTAGCCAAGTTAGTACTGTCTTGACATGTTGAATGTGCTGTGCTCTGGTTTGTGAGTAAATAAAAATGTCGTCTAAGTAGGCGATGACATACTGGTTTAGGAGGTCACGGAAAATTTTGTTTATGACAGCTGGTGAGTTGCCAAGGCCATATGGCATGACCTGATTTTCATAGTGCCCCCATGTGGTGAGAAAGGCCATTTTCTACTCATCTCCTTCTCTGATTCAGAGAAGGTTGTATGCTCTTCGGAGGTCTAATTTGGTGAAAATTCGAGACTCACGCAGTTGTTCCAGGGCAGAAGGAACTAGTGGCAGTGGATATCTATACTTGACCGTCACTGAATTGAGGCCGTGGTAGTCAATGCAGGGTCTGAGGCCGCCATGCTTTTTCTCAACAAAGAAAAATTCTGCTGCAGCAGGGGACGTGGAAGTGTGTATGGAGCCTTAAGTTAATGCCTCCTCGACATAATTTTCCATAGCCTGAGTCTCAGGAAGTTATAGTGGGTACACCTTGCTTTTAGGAGGAGCTGCATTGGGCAGGAGTTCAATGGCACAATCCCAAGGATGGTGAGGGGGAAGTTGGGTTGCTTTGGTTTTGTTAAAAACCTCAGCAAACTCGGCATATTCCTCTGGAATCTTGATTTGAACTTGAACATTGGGGCTTTCTATGCTGGTGGAGTGACATGGCAGAGTGATTTCAGACTGGAAGCAGTTTTGCTGACAATAACTTGACCACTTGATGAGTTCACCTTGTGCCCAGGATATGTTGGGATTATGTACAGTTAACCATGGGTGGCCCAGGATGATTTGGTTCTTTGGAGAGGATATTACATATAATGAAATCCTTTCAGTGTGGAATAGACCAATTTGTATAGTCAGAGGTATGGTTTGTTGTGTGATGCCTGTTCCTAAGGGTTCACTGTCGACAGCTGTTATGGATGGTGTGCATGGTAAGGTAGGTATATTGAGTTCAGTGAATAGTTCATAATGGATCAGATTTACAGCTGCCCTGGAATCCACTAATGCTGAAACATAGTTAGGACTTCCATTAAAATCAATTGTTAGTTGTAGTTTGAAGCTTTGCCTAAAAGGAAATGGAGAAATCCCCTTACTCACTTCTTTGCTGGAGGGCTTGGTTTTATTGGGGCATGCAGCACATTGGTGACCTGAATATCTACAGTAGAAACACAGCCTTTCGCACTGACATCGGTGGCATTCTTCTGATGACAACCTGGTATATCCTATTTGCATGGATTCTGGTGGTTCTGGAGTTGAATGACTGACTGGTGTGATCGGTGGTGAAGAGGCTTGAGACATTTTCGATCAGGGATTATTTCGAATTAAATTATCCTTCTTGACAATATATGTTGATATAATGAGATAGGGTAGTAGTTTCTTCTCTGCATGTAAGTTCTGCTTGTAAATTGTGATTAAGCCATTCACAGAAGACTGATTTCAAAGCAATATCATTCCATCCGCTTTGAACGGCTAGTGTGCGGAATTGAACAACATATTCAGTAGCTATTGTTGTTCCTGGCGTAAGTGTAACAGTTGTACAGAAACATCCTGTCCCCCCCGCTGGATATTCAAACCCTTCTTTAATCTGTTTCAAGAAATAATCAAATGAGGTCTGTACCTGATTGTCCGTGTCCCAGACAGCCGATGCCCAATCCAGTGCTTTTCCAGTGAGTTGAGTCATCATAAACGAACACTTAGTCTTTTCCAGACGAAAAACCTCAGGCTGATTGGAGAAATATATCTGACATTGGCACAAAAACACCTTGCATTTATCAGCTGAACCATCAAACTTATCTAGTAGGCCAAATCTTACTGGTTCAGTTCTGGTAGGTGGAAGAGGTTGAATGTAATGAGTTAGATGTTTGTTAGCAGCACGCAGACTGTCGAGTTGAGTTTGGAATCCTTGTAAAACTTCAATCTGGTAGTGAAAGGCTGCTTGAATCTGTGACACTTCCACTGGATTCAGATCTGGCGAAGTATTCTGTAATGAACTCAGACTGGAGATCAGGTTAGAATCCATTATGCAGAAGAGTTTAATAAACAAATCCAAATCAGAGGTCTCAAATGTGGTCAGTATAACAGCCAGTGCTTGATAACAGGCAAACAATCCAATCAGGCAAACAAGACAGAAAGGGTAATCCAGGAACGTAAATCCAATAAACAGGCAGAAGATCATAACATGAGGCAAAATGAGAATACACTGGTTAAACGCTCAGTAAGGCAGGTGAACTGGCAATACTTTGTAATGTGCATATGGAAGCACATGGCTTTTAAACCTACAAACAGGAAGTAACTGTAGAAGGAACGGAGTAGAGTCAATATTCGGGAGAGGGCTCCCTCTGGTGGTGGGATGAGTGAGTCTCTGTTTGTGGCCTTACATGGCCAAACAGTTAAAATTTTGTTTCATCAGACTAGAGGACATTCCTCCAAAAAGTAAGATCTTTGTCCCCATGTGCACTTGCAAACTGGAGTCTGACTTTTTATAGCAGTTTTGGAGCAGTGGCTTCTTCCTTGCTGAGCAGCCTTTCAGGTTATGTCGATATAGGACTCGTTTTACTGTGGATATAGATACTTGTCTACCTGTTTCCTCCAGCGTCTTCACAAGTTCATTTGCTGTTGTTCTGGGATTGATTTGCACTTTTCGCACCAAATTACGTTCATCTCTAGGAGACAGAATGCGTTTCCTTCCTGAGCGGTTAGATGGCTGTGTGGTCCCATGGTGTATATACTTGCATACTATTGTTTGTACAGATGAATGTGGCACCTTCAGGCATTTGGAAATTGCTCCCAAGGATGAACCAGACTTGTGGAGGTCCACAGTTTTTTTTTTCTGAGATCTTGGCTGATTTCTTTTGATTTTCCCAGATGTCAAGCAAAGAGGATTGAAGGCAGGCCTTAAAATACATCCACAGGTACACCTCCAATGGACATTGGTATATATATTGCCATTGAAAATGACAAAAATGCCCCAGATATTTAAAATGAACTTATTGATGAATGAACTTATTACTGGGACTTTTATGATTTTTTCCCTGACGCATCCGGCATGTGCATTCTTTTCAAAGAGAAAGCTTTGACGTCAACTGACTGTCGCGATGGGCATTCGATGGGAATTTTAGCCTTGTTTAATTATATGTTGGGGTACAATTTTGTCATATGTTGGGGGTATGATTTTCATTTAATTTGAAATCAGCAACATTTATTCCCAGTGGTTAATGTTTAATCTGTTGTTTATCTGTCTATTTAATCTTTCTGTACACATCCTGCACAGCTGAAGTGACCCGTTTCATTTCGGGTGTATTTCAAGTCTTACAATCATTTTATGTGAAGAATAAACCTAAATGTACATTTTTGGTCACCGATCACGGTCACCTGGCGTCCACCGTAACACATCCTGCACAAGTTTCATTATAACACATTCCAAAATTGGAACTTGTCGAAATAAGACCATAAATAAACCGGTAAACTCCATGATTAAATGTGTTGTGCTTGTCGGGGTCTGGCTTTCTGGGAGAGGAGGATAAGTGGGACTGCTGGAGCAGAGGAGGACGTTTGGAAGAGCAGGTAAGTGAATCCGTATTCTTTGTTGGTCAGTCCTTCTGTAATGTTGGTTCAAGGAGTGGAAGAGGACAAGATGCAGGTGTGGAATCTTTTAATCTTTTAATAATAATCACTGGAGTGGAAACAAATGCTGGAGTGGAAACAAAAAATAAACATTACAAACTAACTACAACAACATAACACTTCAAGGACTGACAAAGGAGTGGGAAAAACTAGAGGATATTTATACAAAAGGAACTAATGAGGGAATGGAATACAGGTGAGGAAAATAAGAAACAGATGGAAGTGATGAGGGCAGTGCACTATGGGAAATAAAGTCCGGGGGAAAACTTCAAAATAAGAGTCCATGAAGAGAATGAGGGAGAACAGACTGTGACACGTATGTTTTGGAATATTGTTAAAGTGCATTTTTAAAAATAAATGATCGTGACTGTACTTTATCAGCTTGTTACATCTTTTCTATTGTTGAGAACTGGTTTTGTTTAGGCATAAATGTGCAGTTGGGTGCTTGAAAATATCTATAAATAGTGTAATATTTATCAAATTCTGTATATCAAAGTGTCTCTTTCATGTTTTATATAGTTGATTATTGATAAGGTTTAGAAATGGGGTTGGGTTAGGGGATCTAAAATATTATATACGATTATATAATGTACCATCACACTAATATATTTGTAAGTATAATAAAACATCGAGGTTTAGCACACAAAATAATATTAAAATATTGATAACTGATAACAAAATGTTCTCGTTGAAACAATGTGGTTTCTCACCACGTCAATGAGAGGATGCCAGGGGGCACCTTTGGCATCATCATGCAGAAGCGGACGAAGGGACTGAGAACGGGTTGGTGAAAGGGCAGTGCAAGCAATAAAAAAAAACTGTTCCACAAACACAGGAAAATTTCAATACTTTAAGCCAAATTTGATTGTGGCATTGGAAGCAGAAGACGTGCTGCGCATTTCAACATAGAGCCAGCAATGGAGGATGCTTCTAGTTAAACAGCAGGATTAAACATTACACTCATGTTTGGTGCACAGCCTGTTTTTCAGTTCATACATTCACATCATGAAAGTGTTACCAAAGAATGGAAAGGCTCTTTATAACACTTTATATAACAGTTCATTTCTGTCCTTTAATCTGATTGGACAAGATTGGGAGGCTTCACTGTTTGTATCACTCCACTTGTTCGAGTTTGTGGAGTTTCAATCTGTGAGTTGTAAGTGACATAAAAAGCTTGATGCTTTAGCTTATTTTGGAACTATTTCCGTTGGAGGAGAATAAAAATGTATCAATTAAAGCTGAAGTATGTAATTTCTGCCACACTGGCGCCACCGAGTGGAATTGCAAATATAAATTTTTTTTCAAAAGAGCTTTCTGAATACACCCTCTGCCTGCCATAAGTTAAACAAAGAGATAGTCCCACCCCAACTCAGGTCACTGGTTGAGTAATGTTGTCGGGGCGGGTCTAAAAGGTTCGCTCAAAACAAAGAGAGGAATTTTTATAGCGACTGTTTACAGTTTTCAAGAAAATTAGCCTATGATGGCTCACTTATAGTTGTATCTGCATATTAAGATGGGATAGGAGGAAAAAAAATTGAACACTAAAAAAGTTACATACAGCTTTAACTGGGCAATTTTTTTTCAGCCATCTTGATTCCGGAAGTATTTTTCTCATACATTTTTTCCATTGGGTTTTCATAAAATTGCTAACAATTCTTAAAGATTTCCAAGCCATGAACCACACCAACCAGCTCTGAGGTAAATCACAACATTACAAACTTTGATTTGAAGCAAAACATTTTTAGAAAATCTGATTAAAAGACAAAGGTACAAGACTGTGTACATAACATCTTTCATAAGGGAAGGAACTACAGTCCCATGAAGCATTGCGAATGACGTAATGGAATTAAAAACAATGTTAAGCATAAAACTACTGATTTAAAGTTGTTGATTATAAGTATAAAAAAAACAATATATTTCAATTTTATTGTAAAATATTCAGACATTTACAAATATATAAGTAGTTTGAGAGTGTAGAGAGAGCAACTTGATTACGTCATTCACAGTGCATCAAGGAAGTGGGCGGTCGCTGCAGAGTTCTTTTGCCACTTTTTTTTTATTATTTTTTGCTGCAATTCTCTGATTGGTAGATCTTTTCTCTTAAGGATCATGGGTAGTGTAGTTCTTCACCAGGAATTCCGCTATTAAACACAATTTTTTAAAATATTATGTAAAAAAATAAATTAAAAAAAACGCAGACTGATGGCTTCAACAGATTGATGGCTAAAACTCCATTCGAATCTTATTTTTACTTCCGGAACCAGACTTTTGCACTCTATTGTTCTGTTGTACTTAAAATTCAGTACAACAACACTATTGCATGTGTGATGTTATTTAAGCCTTGAGCATCAATAAAAAAAGAGCTACTCAGAGGTCCTTAGAGGACAAAAATTTCTGCGTCAAAAAACTGCCATAATAATATTATATATTAATATTATTTTCCACTTTCAATTAGTTAATTAGTCCTGATCATAACTACCAAATATTCATTCATTTTCAGGATTTTAACCCTTAAATGCCAGTTTATTTACAAAATGCCATTGTTGTTTTTTACACACACACACACACAAATTTCTCAATACACACATATAAAACACACTCTGATATCCATACCAACACACCCACACAATTTTAGCTGCATCATTTATTCAATTGGCCTGCAGTGCTCTATAATACAGCTAACAGAAAATAGGAAAAAAAGCATGTATTTGCTCCATAGGCTAAACATGAGAAAAATTGTGCCATCTGGTGGAAAATGTAAAAAAAATAAAATTTTGAAGCCAGGGCTCCGGAATGAAAGCATAATATCATAGAATTCATTATTTTATGTTTTAATGTCACTGGGATCAAATATTGCAGATTTAATGGGTTTCAATGGGGACATTTTTGTCCTTAAGGTCCTGAGTGTAACTATTTTGTGTACACAGTGTATTATAGATATTTTAGGAACTGAGGTTGAAATATCAAAATTCCCCAAAGAATACACACATTTAGCAATATTTATGCCAGCCAAAATAATCGGGGAAAAAAAAACATGAAAAAGACAAAAATGTCCTAAAGGTCACACAAGGGTTAAATAGCTCTCACTAAGTTTCAGAGCTTGTGAAATCCTTTTTTTTTATTTATTTTTTTTTTATATCATCATTGTGTAAAAGCTTATCAAGTATTTGTAATCTTGCAATCCTGTCCCCTCTGTTGTTTCTAATTTGATACCAATTCCTGTGTCTCTCAGCTGTGGTTGCGCATCGAAACGGAGAAGAACAGCTTCAGAGGAGGACACGTTTGCTGTAGGAGACACCTTGTCTAAGAAACACCCTCTAATGAGGAGCGCTGATGACGCTATGTGTATCCACTATGACAGCTTCTCTGGCCCACAGTAGAGACAGATTCCTGTGTTTGCTGTCACAATGTCTCAAACTGCCCACTCAGGTTTTACTTGGAGAACACAGTTCTGTATTGGTGAATTTTCAGTTAATGCAGGAGAAGATCCAGAAGACCCTGTGGTCCTCCTGGACCACAGTGTGCACTGCTGATTGGGCATATGACTGCGCAGTGGATTTATTGTGTGCTACAGCAGGGAGGTGTCCTGATCTTCTTTCATTTTACAGCAGGAAGGGTTAACCTTTACCTGCTAATGCATTAGATGCATTCCTCAAAAATCCCTCGCTAATATTCATAGTCAGCTGAGCACTGATTTATTAACACATCCAGATCTGCTCGTCAAGAATGAGTAAAAGGCAATGCATGTGCCCAAGCACTGTTTATTTGCATGTGCTGTCTGTGTTGTTTTAGCACCCGATTCTCTAAAGGAACTATGCAAATCAGATAACAGCTCAAACGGCTCAAAAATCTGTACTGAATGCAAATTGCACAGTGCAATTCCCCATCTTGCAGCTCAGTTCTGAGTGCTAGGTTGTAGACAGAGTAGAGTAAGTGTCTCAAAAAACGTAGTTGACTACAAATTACTAATTACTTATCTAAAATTGAAATCAGATTACTTCATCGAAAAAGTAACTACATTACAAATTACTTCTAATTTACTTTCTTGAAAAGTTGTAATTTTTCTATAATATTAGTAGTATAATAATATTTAAAAAGATATGTAACTTAAGCAATGTATTTAAAAGTTATTAATGTAACTGAAAGTCAGCAACTGTAATCTAATTACAAGAATTTAAAATGACCAAAAAGTAATTACTTTGTAATCAGATTACCCCAAACACTGGTTGTGGAGGATGCAACACACTACTGTGATCTGGTACACTTTACTGGGACTGTACAGCATTACTCCACCACTGTATTTGATATATTGTCCAGTTATAATACTTTTTTCCATTATTTGCTCATTATTTGATTAATTATTGTTACCCTGATCAATAGAAAAGATTTACAAACATCCTTTTTTATATATACAGGTGGCCAAAAGTTTGGAATAATGTACAGATTTTGCTCTTATGGAAAGAAATTGGTACTTTTATTCACCAAAGTGGCATTCAACTGATCACAATGTATAGTCAGGACATTAATAACGTGAAAAATTACTATTACAATTTGATTTTTTTTCTTCAGAACTTCTTAAACTACTTCAAAGAGTTCTCATCAAAAAAATCCTCCAAGTGCATCAATGACAGCTTTGCAGATCCTTGGCATTCTAGCTGTCAGTTTGTCCAGATACTCAGGTGACATTTCACCCCACACTTCCTGTAGGACTTGCCATAGATGTGGCTGTCTTGTCGGGCACTTCTCACGCACCTTACAGTCTAGCTGATCCCACAAAAGCTCAATGGAGTTAAGATCCATAACACTCTTTTCCAATTATCTGTTGTCCAATGTCTGTGTTTCTTCGCCCACTCTAACCTTTTCTTTTTGTTTTTCTGTTTCATAAGTGGCTTTTTCTTTGCAATTCTTCCCATAAGGCCTGCAGCCCTGAGTCTTCTCTTTACTGTTGTACATGAAACTGGTGTTGTGCAGGTAGAATTCAATGAAGCTGTCAGCTGAGGACATGTGAGGTGTCTATTTCTCAAACTAGAGACTCTGATGTACTTATCCTCTTGTTTAGTTGTACATCTGGCCTTCCACATCTCTTTCTGTCCTCGTTAGAGCCAGTTGTCCTTTGTCTTTGAAGATTGTAGTGTACACTTTTGAATGAAATCTTGAGTTTTTTGGCAATATCAAGCATTGTATAGCCTTCATTCCTCAAAACAATGATTGACTGATGAGTTTCTAGAGAAAGCTGTTTCTTTTTTGCCATTTTTGACCTAATATTGACCTTAAGACATGCCAGTCTATTGCATACTGTGGCAACTCAAAAACAAACACAAAGACAATGTTAAGCTTCATTTAATGAACCAAATAGCTTTCAACTGTGTTTGATATAATGGCAAGTGATTTTCTAGAACCAAATTAGCAATTTAGCAAGATTACTCAAGGATAAGGTGTTGGAGTGATGGCTGCTGGAAATAAGGCCTGTCTAGATTTGATCAAAAATGACTTTTTTCAAGTAGTGATGGTGCTGTTTTTTACATCAGTAATGTCCTGACTATACTTTGTGATCAGTTGAATGCCACTTTGGTGAATTAAAGTACCAATTTCCTTCTGAAACAGCAAAATCTGTACATTATTCCAAACTTTTGGCTGCCAGTCTATATTCAGTCAAATAGCACTAAAGTTTTGTGAATAAGGCACAGTCTATAATAGGTCTAATTAACTCAAAATAATGACATTGACTTAATATAAATATGCATGGTGCAGCAGTATACCTGCACATTTGACACTTGTTTAAGATGGATTGCTGGTGGTTTGTGAATATAATGCAGGTTTTTGTGCTGAAATTCTGGAAATTTTAGAAGGTGTTGCAACTGCACTGTCAAAAATGAATTGTGATGTGCTACATGTGGTAACATCTAAATTAACTGGTTTTATTAAAATTCAAAAATGGTTTTTAATCTGATTAAATTTACCTGAAAAAAATTAGGTTATGTCAACAAAAGTGATTTCTATTGGTAAGATCAGGGTTTCCTTCATCAAGACTCATCAGTGCTCCCTATGTGTGTGAGCGAGAAAAAGAGTGGTTCTTGTGCAACTGACAGTGAGAAAATGGCACTTTTCAATGCAAAAGTAAATTATGCGCTATTATCCATACATTCATGGAACATAATCACTTTCATTACCAAAAACACAATCAGTCATAAACCTGACATTGTTTGCCCTGTTGTCCTGAAAAGCAGTGGATTTGCGCTGCTGTAGATTACCGATAACTGCTTGTGCATTCGTTCAGTTCATTACCGAACCAACCGGAGGCCTCTGCTGGGTCTTAAAGGGATAGTACAGCCAAAAATGAAAATTCTCTCATCATTTACTCACCCACATGCCATCCCAAATGTGCATGCTTTTTTTTCTTCTGCTGAAGACAAACAAAGATTTTAAGAAGAATATTTTAGCTCTGAAGGTCCTCAGAATGCAAGGGAATGGTTACCAAAATTTTAAAACTCAAAAAATCACATAAAGACAGTATAAAAGTAATCCACACGACTCCAGTGGTTTAATCCATGTCTTCATAGGCGATATGATAGGTGTGGGTGAGAAATAGTTCAATATTTAAGTCCTTTTTTACAAGAAATTCTCCTCCCTGCTCAGTAGGTGGCGAAATGCATGAAGAATGTGAATCACCAAAAACAGAAGAAGAAGAATGTGAAATTGAAAGTGAAGATTGATAGTAAAAAAGGACTTAAATATTGACTTGTTTCTCACCCACAACATCATATTGCATTTAAATATAATGGATTTAACCACTGGAGTTTTATAGATAACTTTTATGCTACCTTTATGTCCTTTTGGAGCTTCAAAATGTTGGTACCCATTCACTTGCATTGTATGGACCTACAGAGCTGGAATATTCTTCTAAAAATCTCTGTTTGTGTTCAGCAGAAGAAAGAAAGTCATACACATCTGGGATGAAATGAGGGTGAGTAAATGATGAGTGAATTTATGGGGTGAACTATCCCTTTAAAACTGTCATTTTATGTTTAATTTTCTAAATATATTTCTAAAGGTAATGTCCCAGATTATAATGGCTGCTACAGCCCTGGCTTTGTTATTTCTATGAAAAGTCATTTTTAATTATTGAAAAGGTAAATTTTGGCAATGTTATTTCAAGATATCAAATGTAGCCAACGTACATGACATAAGTTTATAAGATTACAAGGGAAATGAACGAATGACAGATAAAATAGTCCATGATGTAAATTTACAACTTGAAATGCCAGTGGTGAATTAAATCAAATGAAATGTATAATTATTATAAGAAAATAACAATAGGCTGTATGTAGTAAAGGTTCATTAAAATATAACAAGAATTAGAAGTGCAATTCTTAAAATATCAGGGTATACTTCATATTAATAATTTAGGGCAAAGGGGTTCAGCTGACTAAAAGGTTTGGGAATCCTTGGGTTAGATCAAATAGAAAAAGATCCTTGAGGTAACAATTGCAGGTTACCATTTTTTTTTTTTTTTCTTTTTTCACTGTGTGTAGTGAATTCACCCCTAAATCAGATTTCAGAGAGCTGCACAACAGTTTTAATAACATTGCCAGCCTGCTCCCTTTACTAGCCTGCTGTTTTCTTTTTGGTCCTGTAAATGTCATGTGTGAATCAAGCTGCCCAGAAATAAAGCTTTTCTTGACTCCTGAAGGACTCCAAGGAAAACCTTCCAATAAAGTCATTTTTATTGTGGGCTGAACCACTGTATGAAATCATAATTCTTTCATCAAAGTGAGAGCAAAACAGTTTTTGTCATGGAAAATACACTGTTGAGGTAAAAGGCTCTCATGAGAGTTGTTCAAATGAGTAGTGACATGGTATTCTTTGCTCCATATGCAAATCTGTATCCACCAAAACAGTGTGATGTGTGCTTCAACTGAAAGGCATGGCATGATACTTCGCTGGCGTTCAGTTCCACAACATGGTTCTGGGGAAAGCCATAATGCCCTACTATTCAGTGTTTGTGCATTCATTCGTTGGACTCAACAGATTTATAGTTTCCTTAAGTTTCTTGTCAGTACTTGTATTTAGGTGTACTTGTATACCTTTAAAGGGCATGAAAGAAAGTCATATGTGTTTGGAACAACAAGAGGGTGAGTAAATGATGACAAAATGTCCTTTTTGGGAGAACTATCCTTTCAAGTGTCTGTTTGTGTTTATGTAACCTATGCGTCTGTTCAGCAGTGGCAGTTTGTGCAAGAGGAGTTTCAGGAGGAGAGGGGAGAGAGGGAGCGGAGGAACAAATGTGAAACACACGTCCTGGCGGGACACTCTGGCTCAGCCGTGGTCCGTTTGAGGGCCAGCAGTGACAGCAACACAGTTCCAAACTCTCTTTTTCAGTCAAGTCAAGTCATTTTTATTTGTATAGCGTTTTTCACAGCATACATCATTTCAAAGCAGCTTTACAGAAAATTATGCTTCAACAGAAAAAGCTATAATAATAATGTCTTCGAGTCATAACAGTGTGGTATAAAAAAAAGACATGATTGTAAATTGTACCTTAAAATAAATAATAGAAAATAATCATATTTGTATTTAGAACCCCAGTGAACAAGCTTAAGGCAACTGTAGCAAAGAACACAAAACTTCAAAAGATGTTGGTTAAAGGAGAAAAATAACCTTGGGGGAAACCAGGCTCACTGTGGGAGCCAGTTCCCTACTGGCTAAACAGCATGAATATAATGCCTATATTAGTTATTTATGTGTAGAACAAGTCAAGATTTACAATTGTAAACTAAGTAAGTGTTAGGGGCCAATGTTTAAACAAAAAGATATTGTATTAACTGTAAGATTAATGACTACAGTCTTAGAATTTACATTCTTAATTAACTGCGGAAGTGCAAATAGATGCAATGTCTTTTGTTATTTGGCTGATGAAGGCTGCAATTAATTTATTGTCTGTGTATTCCTTTGGCCAAGGTGATGCAGGCAGAGGTCAATAAGGTGCACTGCAGTTTGACTGTAAACCTGTGGCAGATTAATTTCTGGTGGAGTCCATCTTAAGTCCAAGTTTCAGGTGTCCAGTGAAATATCCCATGTCTGATGGTTGGTGCTGGCATCAGTTCATCCTCTTTGAAGTCCATCATAGAAGACTGAAGTGATATCTGGCTTTCACAGACTGCAGTTAGTCATCATCACTCAGCAACACATAGTAGTGGGAGTCGGACATCATGCAGGACCAGAGCTGGATCTGGCAGGCTCTGGCAACCTCAGGATATGCATCTTGAGGTTAAGACAGTGAAATGAATAGAATAATATTAGTGTAGACGCCATTCACTTTAAAACAGGATTATAGAATATGCCGGTTCCAGCAGACCTAACTAATGCAGCATAACTATGAGTTGATAGATACATTTGTTGTATTCCTGGCTGAAAAGATGAGTCTTTAGTGTGTCTGAGTCCCCAACCATCTTCGAAAAACTATTCCATTGTTTAGGAGCCACATAGGAAAAGGATGTACCTCCTTTTGTGGATTTTGATATTCTAGGTATTATTAACAGGCCAGAATTTTGCAATCTTAGTGAACGTGATGGAATATAGCTTGATAGAAGGTCGCATAAGTACTGTGGAGCTAGACCATTCAAGACTTTGTAAGTAGTTAGATGTATTTTAAAATGAATACTAAATTTAACAGGTAGCCAGTGTTCCGACGCTAAGATTGGGCTGATATGATCATATTTCTTGGTTCTAGTTAGCACTCTAGCTTCTGCATTTTGAACCAACTGAAGTTTATTTATGGAACCTGCAGGACATCCTCCCAGTAATGCATTACAATAATCTAGTCTTGAGGTCATGAACGCATGAATTAGTTTTTCGTCATTAGAAACAGAGAGCATGTGTCATAACCTAGCAATATTTCTGAGATAGAAGAATGCTGTTCTACAAACATTAACCAGTAACAAGTTCCTCTAACACTGCTAGACCTGGGCCCTATCCATGCTCTCTCGCAGTAAAACCTGAGGCAAAATAATACAGTAAAGTCATCATATCTATCAGCTCATTAATTTGTCCTCCTCTTCATGCTCTGGTCATCTCAAGACTGGACTACTGTAATGCACTGTTGGCCAGCCTCCCAGCTAGCACGATGTGATGAGGAGGAGGGCGGGGCTGGGCCGTGAGGACACACGGCCGGCCTTGAATAGGGCTAATCAGCCGAGAGGGGGATAAAGACGAGCCGGAAGCGCCAGTTCGGGACGTGTGTGTTTGTCTTATGTTTTATGTTGTTTTAAGTTGGCTTTTACATTAAAAGTTACTTTTACTGTTCAGCCAGTTCCCGCCTCCTCCTTGCCCGACCTTTAACTGTAACAGTGGTGCCGAAACCCAGGAGGGAGGAGAGATGTGCTGTCGCGGAGTCCTCTCTGCTGCCATCCGCCAGGGGAGCAGCCGCAGCCATCTGCCTGGGGCAGAGGGTTAGCTGTTGGACGCCGAGAGCCGGAGGAACTGCTGCCATCCACCGATGAAGAGGAGGTGCGGTTCCATCTGCCAGGGGTCGGACAACTCGCTGCCACCCGCCGAGGGAGGAGGGAGATGTCGTCCACCAGAGGGTGGAGGAACAGTTGAAAACCAGGGTGACAGCATGTCTGGGAACCGGCAAGTAAGTTTTTCTCTCTCTCCTCTCTCTCTGTCACTCCGCCTCACTCTCCCCTAGGGCTCCAGAAAGGCGGGGAAGACCTGCCAGCAGACGCCAGGAAGAGAGGGGAGGGGAGTGCGTCATGCCGGGGGTTTCCCCGTGAGGACACACGGCCGGCTCTGAATCAGGCTAATCAGCCTGGAGGGGGATGAAGATAAGCTGGAAGCGCCAGTTCGAGAGAGAGAGAGAGACGCACACGGCCGCTCAGCATGTGTGTGTTTGTCTTATGTTTTATGTTGTTTTAAGTTGACTTTTACATTAAAAGTTACATTTACTGTTCAGACGGTTCCCACCTCCTCCTTGCCCGACCTTTAACTGTTACACTCGATTAAGCCACTGCACAAGGTCCAGAACACAGCAACCTATCTGGTCTTTAATCAGCCAAAGAGGGCCCATGTCACCCGACTCTTAATTTCACTCCACTGGCTACCAGTAGCTGCCTGCATTAAATTCAAGGCGTTGACTCTGGCCTTCGATGCTGAAGATATTGCTGACTTTTGTATGACAAATATCTTATGTTCCTCATTTGTAAGTCGCTTTGCATAAAAGCACCTGCTAAAGGACTTAATGTAATTGCAAATGTAAATGGATAGTTCACCCTTAAATGAAAATTCTGTAATTATTTACTCACCTTAATGTTGTTCCTAACCTAAATGAAATCTTTTCCATTCTGATCTTGGGCAGAATGTCAGTCTCAGATACCATTCACATTCATTGCATCTTTTTTCTATACAATGAAAGTTAATGGCAACGATTTAGGATTTTGGTCGTGTCTAAGTTCAGTCCAGCTGCAGTATGTATGGTATATCTGTTGGTTTATGTATCTAAAGGTTGTGTTTAGCTGCGGTATGCATCTATTGGTTTTTCCCCTAGGCTCTATTACAGCAAGTTTGCTGACTCATCGTTTTGTCCACAGTGGTCTGTAAATTAGGAATAGCAATAGTCTATTGCTTCCTTGCAATATTGAGTTTGAAATTGCAATTTCCTATTATTTTGTAATTTAGAGTTAATAAACAATATGTATTCTACATTTGCTATTTCTAGGGACTACAGTACATTAATGTGTTTTCTTTGTCATTTTATGTGTGCTAGTTATCCAGTAGCTCAGTGTTATATAATCGATTCAACCTAGTAGAGGTATTGCGATTCTTAAAAATGCTCAGAGAAAATATTAATTTTGCAGATTGCCTCTGAGGGTGTTATTTAGACAAAAATTAATATACATGACCATCTGCTTTCAGACTCTTTTGCTACTTCTCTCAGTTCAGTGAATTAAAACTCAAGTAGCCTTTCCTCATTTGACCCACAATGTAAGCACAAACCACAAAACTCTCAACTCTCCACAGTATATGACCTTCCCCATAAATGCAAATTGCAAAAGCTTGAAATCCATCTTTTGGTGTAATATTCAATTATAAAATGCCGTTATCCCTAAAAAATTTAAACACTTTGCTCCTAGTTTACACTTTGGATGCCAACTACAGGATAGGAAGTAACTCGATCGCTTGCGTAGAGCGTGATAGCATGACCCATCTGGCTGAGCTATGGAGAAGGAATTTAGAGTTTCGATTAAACCACCGTCTGCCTTAACCACAGTGACAACCTCATTTCTTTACCTCATTCAGGGAAGCATGATAAATGGACGGAGTCCCAGCTGTACTAGTGCCACCCCCAACAGAAAGTCTCTCTTCTGCCCTGCACTTAAAAATTCCCACAATCTGAGGTCTCTTTGCAATTATGTCATAAACGTAACCACAGCCGACTTTCGCCAACTGAGTTTAGAGCTTGTTTACTCCACTGACTGTTAGGTTTAGGGTGGGGGTTTTGGTTAGGAGTAGAGCTAAAAAATATATATGCATTCTTGTTTGACTGTATTACATCACTTAACGTAAAATACAACTCTTTTTTGGTGCTATTTTGTGGACATTTAAACTGTAAATTGTTCAACAACACTTTCAGCTTCGGCCACTGGGGGAGCAGTGGTTAAAATTTCGGTAAGCACAGACCAATTTCAGCAGCACAACTTTCAACATCCTGTTGCCAAATTCACAGTGTGATCAGTGTGAACTGGTTGTAGATTAAGATGACTTAGTGTCTGTTGATCACAGTTACAAACTTAGAAGTAGCATTTATTCATCATTTCAAAATTGAAAAATTGAGGCAATTAACACTGCAGTTTATAAGTACGGGTATCTCAATAATCAAAGCAGTCAATTACTGGTACTTAAACCAGATTCAAAAGCCATGTGAGATAGTTAATTAATATTAAAATAAGGTTGTTTGCCCAAAAGCTCTATCCCATAGTAAATTAAAGCTCTTTATCTCATTATAAAAGCACTGTGGTGAAGGATCCTTGCATGTTATTGCTCAGTGCTGGGTAGATTACTTCTGAATTCAAATCAGGTACTGATTAAAAATTACATGATTAAAATTGTTGTCAGTAATTTAATATGTTGGATTACATATTTAAAATAATCCAATCTGATTGCTTTTGGATTTGATGTCACATGCATTTGAGTAGGATAAGCTTGTACCATCTTGACATAATATTGCTTAAATGCATTAAAGAAAACTTGGTTAATGGATCAAAATATGAGAATTGACGTGATTTTTTTTTTTTCACTGTTTGTCTTTTTCTGAGTGTAATTAAAAAAGACACTTAAAATGCTTTTACTCTGGTAATAATTATGAACTGCATCCATGTGTTGTAACAAATCAGGCCAGTTATATTTGAATCAACATAAAAAAATAGTATTTTTTTTTTGTTTTAATAGTTCGCAAAAGGGCGTTTATGTAAGCAATTTGCAAAACTAAAACTAACTTTACTGCACTAATGCATTCGGTTCGGCATTTATGTGTGCATTACTGCTCCATCGTCTGTGTAATTATGGCTGGTGGGTAATATCAGGTCTGTGTGTGCGATTCCATCCCCCCCTCTCTATGAGCTATGAACAATTTTCTGTCTCTGCCTGATTAATATGTAATCATGTAATCCATAATTTTTTTTAATCTGATTACAAGTATTTTGAAATGCAATTTAATATAATAACAAGTACTTAATGTTTGTAATCTGATTTCATAATACAGATTACATATAATCTGTTACTAC
Organism: Myxocyprinus asiaticus; assembly: GCF_019703515.2. Classification (NCBI taxonomy): domain Eukaryota; kingdom Metazoa; phylum Chordata; class Actinopteri; order Cypriniformes; family Catostomidae; genus Myxocyprinus; species Myxocyprinus asiaticus. The sequence goes on along the minus strand of NC_059381.1, from coordinate 25,599,727 downwards.
CCAGCGCCGTCAGTGCACAACATGCACTACAATACTTTGGAGGCCTATCATTGTACTTTTAGAGTACTCGTCTCACAGAGATGGTTGTAGAAGTAAAGGTGTTGACAAAAAGATGGCACATGATCCATTTCCTCTTGTGCCACAGAGATGCATTTGTCATTCTTTTTCTAAGAACCCAGCATTCAATCTCACCAGGTGATTTAGTTCAATAAACCACTAACTTCACAACAGAGCTGTTTCTCTACAGCTTTGTGGTCCTGTAAGAATATAATGTATGATATTAAAAATACTGTACAACGCCGGCTGGACTTATTTTTGGATATAAGACTCGAAAAGGAAGAAATGAGGAATGATTTCTATAACACATCATCAAAAAATTATCCACAGCTTTGAACCTTGTGCTTTCACATAGAAATATTAATGTTACTTTGTCGAATGTCAGTAGATAATACTTACCATCAATCAAATACACAACCATGTGACAGTTTCAGAGAATTCTGAAATTTTTGCATTGGAAATGGACATCTAAATAATCTCTGTGTCCTTATGAAACAACATTCAACAATGAAACATACAGTAATAGCTCTCCATTTGTCTTTCGGGTTTCAAATCAGAAAATCGCCATTATGGTCATAGCCATGAACTTTTAAATCACTGAAAATGATGATTCAGTTCACTATATTGTATATTGGGGTGTCAAGATTTGAATGTTCTTGATTGATTGTTGGTGTATAGCAGTGGCCCATGGGGGTCCACAGCATACTTCCAAGGGGGGCACAAGAGGACTCAAAATGTAATGTAGGACTCAATACTATACTTCTAAACTAAATGTTTTTTGAAAATGTAAAAATGCAGAAAGCTTTTTGTGATGGTTATGTTTAGGGGTAGGGGTAGGTGATAGAATCTATAGTTTGTACAGTATAAAAATAATTATGTCTATGGCGAGTCCTCATAATGATAGCCGCACCAACAAGTGAGTGTGTGTGTGTGTGTGTATACAGTTGAAGTCAGAAGTTTACTTACACCTTAGCCAAATATATTTAAACTCAGTTTTCACAATTCCTGACATTTAATCATAGAAAACATTCCCTGTCTTAGGTCAGTTAGGATCACTAAGAATGTGAAATGTCAGAATAATCGTAGAGAGAATTATTTATTTCAGCTTTTATTTCTTTCATCACATTCCCAGTGGGTCAGAAGTTTACATGCACTTTGTTAGTATTTGGTAGCATTGCCTTTACATTGTTTAACTTGGGTCAAACTTTTTGGGTAGCCTTCCACAAGTTTCTCACAATAAGTTGCTGGAATTATTTTCCCATTCCTCCAGACAGAACTTGTGTAACTGAGTCAGGTTTGTTGGCCTCCTTGCTCGCTCACGCTTTTTCAGTTCTGCCCACAAATGTTCTACCAGACTGAGGGCAGGGCTTTGTGATGGCCACTCCAATACCTTGACTTTGTTATCCTTAAGCCATTTTGCCACAACTTTGGAGGTATCCTTGGGGTCATTGTCCATTTGGAAGACCCATTTGCGACTGAGCTTTAACTTCATGGCTGATGTCTTGAGATGTTGCTTCAATATATCCATTGAGCATTTATACTTGTGTACTATTGTTTGTGCAGATGAACGTGGTATCTTCAGGTGTTTGGAAATTGCTCCCAAGGATGAACCAGAATTGTGGAGGTCCACTATTTTTTTATTTTTTATTTTATTTTTTTTCTGATGTCTTGGCTGAGTTCTTTTGATTTTCCCATGATGTCTAGCAAAGAGGTGCTGAATTTGAAGGTAGGCCTTAAAATACACCCACAGGTACACCTCCAATTGACTCCAATTATCTAGTTAGCCTATCAGAAGCTAATTGCCTAAAGGCTTGACATCATTTTCTGGAATTTTCCAAGCTGCTTAAAGGAACAGTTAACTTAGTGTATGTAAGCTTCAGACCCACTGGAATTGTGATATAGTCAATTAAAAGTGAAACAATCTGTCTGTAAACAATTGTTGGAAAAATTACTCGTGTCATGCACAAAGTAGATGTCCTAAACGACTTGCAAAAACTATAGCTTGCTGATATGAAATCTGTGGAGAGGTTAAAAAATGAGTTTTTATTACTTCAACCTAAGTGTATGTAAACTTATGACTTCAACTATATCTTTACCATTGACAGTGGAGGGGGAGAGGGGGCTGGTCAAGGGAGGGGGAGAATGAGAGCATATCTTCCACAGTGCACTTTGCAGTCAGTCTGGAAGGGGAGGGGGGGAAGGAGGGGGCAGCGCTCGCTGCTGGATCGCTTATCTGAGATTTCAAAGTCCGCCTTTCGCCCGTGTGCTCTCCCCACTCCGCGGACCCGCCATGGATGTTTCTCCTGGATGTGCATTCTTTATTCTTTTCCTTCACTTTCACTATGCGGATACTCTTTACATCGCCGACAGTATAGGTACGTGGAGATGTTTTTATTGTCAATACTGGTCAGGGTTAGGCTACTTTACGCCGGAGATGCCAAACCGTTCAGATATCCACTGTTATAAAGCAGCAACTCAGTTTCTTTCTTTTTCTTCAATGTTTCAGCAACTTATACTTTTATAGAATAGATATGAATGAGTTTTGCGCCCAGAAGAATTTTAGTGTCATTAAAATTTTCCATGACTTTTAAATGTCTGGAACTTTTTTTCACAGCAATTTCTAAATGTAAATATGTCTAACTTTTGTTACAGTAAAAAGAACGCCAGAATACAAAGCCGTTATTTATACATTTATTACAAATGTATTATTCCCATCGTGTGACTGCGAAACTCAAAGTAAGAACAAAAAAAAAAATCCACGCAACCTGTCAATTAATGGAAAACAGCTGACGGATCTTGAGACTCTTGTTTGAAATCATTGGCTTAAAATTTAGACATTACTGTCATCATGTTTCCGAAAGGTATACAGATTGCCAAATAAAACAGAATAACCAAGCTCATTACTTTACTGTCAAATTTGACCTCATAAATAAATCACATTATCCTGGATTACTTTGCTGCAGTCTCTTTTCCTGAATAAAGTGAAGGACACTTTTGCATAGGACGCATAGACATAAAGCAAGCAGAAGTGTTACTGCTTCTCTCATCAGTATAATAGGAATGCATGACATATTATAACCATTTTCATATGTTTTCAAATATTTCCTGTGTTCATTGGCACTGGACTTCTGCTACCTTTATGGAATATGGCTGTACCAGTACTTTTTGAAACAATCTTTACCCCTGTAATCTTTTATGATTTTTATGTATTCTCAATTTTCATTTGTTTGGACAGCTGGACTGCCCGGATAATGTAACCATTGCAGCTAATTTAGAGATTGATTGAGTTTTGACAGTTGGTGCATGGGCTGTGAAACCTATTTACTTTGTGTTTGCCTCTGTGTGTTTGTGTGTGTGTTTGCACTTGCAAATGTGTGCAACTGTGTGCATGCCCTTGGCAGATTCCCTACAGCATGTCTTAAGGGAGTATGGGCTAGTGAGGCCAGTGAGCGTGGATGCAGATGGACACTTCCTCTCCCATGCCGTCTCTGCCAGCCGGCTGAGTGGGCAGTGGTCCCACCGGCGCTGGAGGCGAGAGGCCAACCAGCGTGGAGAGACCAATGAGTCAGAGATGAACTCAGACCAGGACCACCTGAGGCACAAGGAGACACTCTTTTATAACGTAACTATTTTCGGGCAGGAGTTTCACCTTCGCCTCAGGCTTAATTCAAGGCTCGTGGCCCCAGGAGCCAAAGTGGAGTGGCTTGAGGACAATAACCAAACACATTCGGAGCCCTTGCTGCCTAGTGACTGTTTATATGTGGGTTATGTTACCAATGTGCAGGATACATCAGTGGCAATCAGCAACTTCGATGGCCTGGTAAGTCCTTTGCTCTATTACGTAAGGCAGGGGTTCACAAACAACCATTTTAATCAACTGAACTCCATGACCTAAATTATTTTCTAGAAGTACCCCCTGAGATTTTGAGTAGTTTTAAGTAACTAAAAAAAAAAGTGTAATTTATGTTGCAACATTTTTTGCAGATGTGGCGCTGTTGAAGAAAGAAATAAAGAAATAATATATTTTCTTTTTCTTAAACTTGTTTTATGTCTATTATACAAGACAACAGCAGATTTTCATTTGGGAAATTCTTTCATTATTAAAGGGACAGTTCACCCAAAAATGAAAATTCTCTCATCATTTACTCACCCTCATGCCATCCCAGATGTGTATGACTTTCTTTCTTCTAAGATTTTTAGAAGTATATTTTAGCTCTGTAGGTCCATACAATGCAAGTTAATGGTGACAAGAACTTTCAAGCTCCAAAAATCACATAATGGCAGCATAAAAGTAATCCATATGTCTCCAGTGGTTAAATCCTTGTCTTCAGAAGTGATATGATATGTGTGGGTGAAAAACAGATCAATATTTAAGTCCCTTTTTACTTTAAATCTCCACTTACACTTTCATATTCTTTCACAAAAAAAAAAAAAAAAAAAAAAAAGTGGAGTGAAAGTGGAGATTTATATAAAACAAATGACATAAATATTTATCTGTTTCTCATCCAAAGTGATCAGGAGACATATATTAAACCACTGGAGTTGTGGGGATTACTTTTAAGCTGCCTTTATGTGATTTTAGGAAATTCAAAGTTCTGGCCACCATTTACTTGCATTGTGAGAACTTACAGAACTGAGATATTCTTCCAAAAATCTTAATTTGTGTTCAGCAGAAGAAAGGAAGTCACATACACATCTGGGATGGCATGAAAGTGAGTAAATAATGAGAGAATTTTCTTTTTTGGGTGAACTATCCCTTTAAGGTATGTTGCATTAAAGCCATTTAATAATTCTCATTTGCTATGCTTGGGTCTAGCCTGTCATCCTCAGTGTTAATCAAGGGAGATCTGGAGAACGTAATGCGCATGTGCAACAAGCGCTCAATGAAAACTTGAGGGGCACGTTTGAATTTACCCCTTAGCCAATCAAAAGCTTTGATCAGCTAGAGTGCAGACCTGCGTAGTGAACTTAATTAGTCAATTTTAAAAGCAAATTTTAATCTGATGTGTTGCTGGTTGGATTAGTTAAAGAGCATCACTTATCATTTCAGTTAATTGTATGCCATTGCTTTGAGGTGTTGTTGATGTATTGGTTTGTATTAGATTACAATAAGTACAAAATATTCGGTCTTTCTTTTGATTAGTTTTGGTTTGCTGTTCATGTGTGTTAGTGAGAAAATATGCACAGCCTTTGACGATTTGCCTATATCTGGTTTGCTTTCACAGTCACTTGAGCTTTTTGACGTGGATGTGTATGTTTTAATGGTGTTTTGTGCTGAGATTAAATTATTAGGGATGTTTGTGCCTGGCATCATGTTCAGAAGTCACACTAGAAAAAATCTTTATACATCACTCTGACGGACTGAGTTGTACAATTTCCATCATGATCTATTTTTATCTGTCATACTGGTTTTCATTGTAAGTACTAGGGCTACATCCATTATAATGGCATATACATGAAAGTGGATATGATATATGTTTTTGACTCCTCATGCTTGAGCCCGGTGAAACCAAGGAGATCTAGGGTGAAAGTTCTACCTGTCAATCAACCGTTGCGCTACAACAAGTTTTTTTTTTAAACTTGCGCATACATACATGCACAAATTTACTGAACTTTTTCAGTGTACCAGATATCAACATAAAGTGTCACAGATGAGAAGCACACACATCTCTGAAGTTCAGTTAATACATTTACTCCACTTAAATAACTAATCATTTAAAAGAATTCTGCTGTAAACTTAATGTTTGCACTTATATCAAATGCAAATATAATTGACACAAACAATGCACAGCTTTTTCTGTGCCTTCTTTTAGTCATTATACTTTCTTCTGCTTTATTATCATGCATTAACATGCTGACATAATGATTGATGTATGCAGTCATGAAATCAGAGACCCTCTGACACATCTGGTCAAAAGAGACACATTATTACCAGGTTTAAATGGATATGGTTCCTGTTAATATGCATCTTCACCAGGGAATAAATAGGGCGTGCGCACACACACACACAGCGGGAGTGTGTGAGACAGTGTGAAGCAAAAACTGATGCACTAGGTTAAAATGATTTTCTTGTTTCCTTTTTATCTCTCAAAATGACAGACAGCATTCCATTTAAAAAATCTGTAAATGACGTGATGAAATATTTTCAGTTAACTCAACCCCTGACCTGTTGTGTTAAATGATTGTTTGTGCCCACCAGAAAAAATTAGCCTGAGATGCCTCCGTTTATTTATTATTTTTACTATGCAGTTTTCTTTAAAGGTGCACACAATAATTTTGTCCTCATTATAAAAGTGTTACTCCTAAAGAAATTAATAGTACTTTTGAAACATATATATAAAATCATGACCACTCACATGAGATGAATACTGCAGTCATATAAGTAACTTCATAAAATCTGTTTTATTCTTCATGGAGAGGGTCCCCACATGTGGGCTTCCATGTTGGGATCACATTACAAGCCGAATACTACTCTCAGTAATCTCAGTAACCACCCTGTTATTGGACTTTTTCAGTCATGGATCAATAGTGAATTTCAACAATGACATCGGTAAAAAAAAAAAAAAAACTTCAAATATTCAGTTATGCATTGTGTCATGTATACATGGATAGACTGATGGAGACTGTCGCGACTAGGCAAAAACCTGCTGTAGCTCAATTATAATTGCACATGTAAACGTACAGACTGACGTAGGGTATTACTATGTATGATATTCTTCCAATGAAATGTACAAATAGATCAGTGTGTTTTCAATCAAGATTCAGGTCAGTTGTGTGTTGTCATCACCATTGTTGTCTGTGTTGAAGAGGTTATTTAGCAACTACAGAACTGCTCTTTTATTGGATGCCCCCCAGAGGTCCTTCCTGCAGGGCTGTACTATGTGCTTGTCCGTCAACTGGCATGGTTAATGCCATTATTAAAAGGAGGTTGCCAGTCACAACTTATTGACATTGCAAAAATGCTGCAAATGGTTTGCTGTACATTTTGTTTACATGGCAAATAGCACCACTCACATTTTTCTAAGGGATGACGCCAAGGATTTGCTTCCATTCTCTAATGTCAAAGCTCTCCCCACAAATTGCCCTTGAAAAACTATTCAGCTTTGGCAGTTGAACATGAATTCGACATAGATATTAATCATGTGTTTATATCTTGGATGAAATTGATGGAATTCTCGTACCCTTTATTGGTTTGAATGTGGTAGAGAAGGGTTGATTTTTTTATTCCAGCACAGTTCAACTCAGTTCCAGCTAGATGCAGTAGTTCTTAAAGGTGAAGTGTGTAATTTCTGCATCTCTAGTGTAACCAAATGGAATAGTAAAAATAGTAACTGTTTTCAAACAGATTTCCTGAACATTTCATTAGTCAGAAAAAAAAGAGAGCCCGCCCCAAGCTCACGCTATTGGTTAAGACAGTGTTACTATGTCAGGCTGGATGTGATGCTCAAACAAACAGAGCAGTGTTTTGATACTTTTTTGTGGGAATCAATCTACGAATGGCTTACTTATAGTTGTCTCTAAACATTAAGCTGGTATAGGAGAAAGTATTCTAAAATCAAAATAACTAACTAACTGACTAATGTTATTAGCTGCCTCCCTTCTAAAAACACAATATAGTCACACAGCTTTAATTATGACATTAGGGTGTCCCATTTCTCAATTTATGATTTGGAAGCGGGCTCCGAGCACCCCCTTTATAGCGGTGATGTGCCCTCAAGCATTTGTGACAGGGCCATGGACTGGGTTAGCATTAGATTTCCAGTATTTTTACTCTGAAATTAAAGGAAAATTCCAGGTTCAGTAGAAGTAAAGATCAATACACAGCATTTGTGGCAAAATGTCGATTTCCACAAAAATAATTTCATACTTTTTTGCAATAACTTGCAACGTTTCGACCATTTGGTCTTCGTCAGGCCTGATGAAGCCCAAATGGTCGAAACTTTGCAAGTGTAAGCCAATAAAGTATTTTTGGAGCAATAAATCAGTGTGCGGACACTTACATTTTTTTATTTTTGTTGCTTGCGTTGTGTCTTGCACCTGTGCCCAACTTGGGTTGGATGTGCATACCTTTTTTCTTTAAATCAACATTATGACACAAATGCTGTCAATTGAGCTTAACTTTTATTGAACACAGAACATTCTTTTAAAAATAAGTTCCAAACGAAAGCTTGTTCATCTAATCCTGACAAGGATATATAAACTCCACCTTTATTTCTAGCATCTCTATCATTTATTAACTATCTTAAAACTGAATTAACCAATGGTGTGAGTTTGGGGCGGGACTATCTGTTTGTTAAACAAATGAAAAACAACCATTATTTTTGTAAAGCAATACATTTTAATGTTTGCATTACATAACTCACAACATTTACAAGTTTATTTCTACTGTACTCAAGTTCCACAGTAGCTCAACTGCAATTCGAGTGTAGAAGAGCACACATGAGTCAACACTTGATTATAAAGTGTCATAGAAGCACCATAAGCTTCTATGCCAGGGTGTGTAAAGATGATAAAGCTGATGGAGCATTTAAATTTATACGTGTCCCAAAGACATTTAACCTTGGAACTGCTGCGATATGTGTAAGTAGCTACATTTTGAAAAATGTTGCCACAGACATAAATGGAAAAAAGTATATATATATATATATACTGTATATGAACTCAGCAAAAAAAGAAACGTCCCTTTTTCAAGACACTGTATTTTAAAGATAATTTTGTAAAAATCCAAATAACTTCACAGATCTTTATTGTAAAGGGTTTAAACAATGTTTTCCATGCTTGTTCAATGAACCATAACAATTAATGAACATGCACCTGTGGAACGGTCGTTAAGGCACTAACACAGCTTACAGACGGTAGGCAATTAAGATCACAGTTATAAAAACTTAGGACACTAAAGAGACCTTTCTACTGACTCTGAAAAACACCAAAAGAAAGATGCCCAGAGTCCCTGCTCATCCGTGTGAACGTGCCTTAGGCATGCTGCATGGAGTCATGAGGACTGCAGATGTGGCCAGGGCAATAAATTGCAATGTCCGTACTGTGAGACGCCTAAGACAGTGCTACAGTGAGACAGGAAGGACAGCTGATCATCTGTAAAAACACCTGCACAGGATCGGTACATCCGAATATCACACCTGCGGGACAGGTACAGGATGGCAACAACAACTGCCTGAGTTACACCAGGAACGCACAATCCCTCCATCAATGCTTAGACTGTCCGCAATAGGCTGAGAGAGGCTGGACTGAGGGCTTGTATCAGTGTTGTAAGGCAGGTCCTTACCAGACATCACCGGCAACAATGTCGCCTATGGGCACAAACCCACCTTCGCTGGACCAGACAGGGCTGCCAAAAAGTGCTCTTCACTGACGAGTCGTGGTTTTGTCTCACCAGGGGTGATGGTTGGACTTGCGCTTATCGTTGAAGGAATGAGCATTACACTGAAGCCTGTACTCTGGAGCGGGATCGATTTGGAGGTGGAGGGTCCGTCATGGTCTGGGGCAGTGTGTCACAGCATCATCGGACTGAGCTTGTTGACATTGCAGGTAATCACAACGCTGTGCGTTACAGGGAAGACATCCTCCTCCCTCATGTGGTACCCTTCCTGCAGGCTCATCCTGATATGACCCTCCAGCATGACAATGCCACCAGCCATACTGCTCATTCTGTGCATGATTTCCTGCAAGACAGGAATGTCAGTGTTCTGCCATGGCCAGTGAAGAGCCCAGATCTCAATCCCATTGAGCATGTCTGGGACCTGTTGGATCGGAGGGTGAAGGCTAGGGCCATTCCCCCCAGAAATGTCCGGGAAATTGCAAGTGCCTTGGTGGAAGAGTGGGGTAACATCTCACAGCAAGAACTGGCAAATCTGGTGCAGTCCATGAGGAGGAGATGCACTGCAGTACTTAATGCAGCTGGTGGCCACACCAGATACTGACTGTTACTTTTCAGTTTATGTCTTAGTTGTTGAATCTTTTTATGTTCATACAAATATTTATACATGTTAAGTTTGTTGAAAATAAAAGCAGTTGAAAGTGAGAGGACGTTTCTTTTTTTGCTGAGTTTATATACATACATTAAATGTTCAGGTGGGACTGGGGCTTTTAGAATCAAGGGAACGACACATTTTCTTTTCCATTAGAAGTCAGTCTCACAGCGATGGATACAGTAGCCCACCACTGTCTGTACTTGTAACTTTGTGGCATTCCTCACACAGAGGGTGTTATATTTCTGCTCCTGGAGCAGGTGGAGTTCAGAACATGTCTCGGCAGCCTCGGAAAACACTCTGGAGTGATCTCACAAGTACAAGCTCCTGCTCCTCCACTCCAGCTGTCTCCGTCACTGCAGGCTGAGAGGTGGGGTAAGAGTAGCCCCACAGTGAACTTCTTAGACCTATACAGCACCACAGGAGAGCAGGGCCTGGCTTTTAGTGGATTTCTGGATTATTCCATCTGACCCACAGGGATGTCACACCACAGGAGGAATCTGAAAGGAAAACAGTCACCTTTTTAGATTCCTCATAAAAGAGTGAAAAGGATTTAATGTTGCATTTGAGGAGGACTTCCTTGCAGCTCTGAAATGCAGTCTAATGCACTGCTTGTCCTTAGCAGTGCTGGGTAGTAATGGATTACATGTAATCTGTATACCTAATAGGTTACAAAAATGAAGTACTTGTAACTAGAATAAATTACATTTTAAAATGCTGATATGTAAAACCAAGCCTTCTCATGACGAATAATTATGCAAGTTACTAAGCACTGCTGATGTATAGCAGTGAAATACTATGTCTACACCATATCCAGTGACCTTCACTAATTATTGAAATGAAAAAAAAAAAAAAACCTGAAAGACGATAGTAAAAAAAAAATCCTCTTCTTAATAAGAATAATTCACATAGTCTTTTTCTGCTGTTTTTGCCAGAAATATTAAAATCCACAAAATCATTAAATTTCTATTTTTTTGATTAATTAATTGTTCTATAATGCAGTTAAGCAACATTTTGTCAAAATTGTATGGATTGTCCTACTCGAGTTAGGCCGAGGTAATCCAAAAGTAATTAAAAAATAATCAGATTAGATTACGTAAAAAAATATAATCCAAGAGATTACATTACCGATTGCAATTTTAGTCATGTAATTTGTAATCCGTACCAGATTGCAATTCTAAAATAATCTACCCAGCACTGGTCACTAGATAATTGTTTTGTTCTAAAGGCGTGGCAACATTTGCCTTTGCATGGCGAAATTCAGCGGGCGAAGAAGGCGTGGGCAGATGTTGAGCACGATTGAAACCAGCAAAAAAATTATTGCTAAGCAGCCTCTTTTTAATGCTTTATTAAGTTAAAAAGAATCTCGCCACTAAAATTATATCCTTGTTCATTGTGAATTTAAAGCGTAGCTGTGTATGAAGCACCACCCACACAGAGGTCACTGTCAAACCAAGCACTTAAATTCCTACAAGGTCAACATGGCGAATTCGCCTGTCAATATTGAACTCTATGCGAAATCCGCGAGGGGGAAAATCTTCTCCACCAGAAGTCCTTTGTGTGAATTGTGTCACATTTTTTTTTGTGGACATTGCAGCACACACTGTCCTCAGTCATTGCAAAATCACTACACAACTACACTCAATAATATGTTCAAAACATGTAACCTCTCAACCTAACTACTTTTGATGCAGACATGCATATTCAGTTCCATGCATATTTAATGTCTGAACCCATACACGCACACCTAATTCTAATATAATTTTGTTCTTTTACAAACTCCTTTTATGTAATTCCAGGGACTGTGGTAGTGGCTTAGTCACATGCTGGCCTTTATAAACTAATAAATAATAAATGATCTGGATATTCACATTAGGAATGTTCAAATATTAAAGGAGTCATGAAGTGCTATTTTTTGTCATTTTATTATCTTCCCTGAGGTCCACTGATAATGTTATAAAAGTTTTTTTGAACCAAAACAATCATAATTTAGTAATATATGATCATTTTCGACCCTATTTTTGGCCCTCTGTCTGAAACACTTGGTTTTGGCCTAAGCTCCTCCTTAAAACTTCAATGTAAATGCCCACTGTTATGATTGGCTATCATTGTGCAGCCCCTCAAATTCAGCAAACTCAATAAAAGGGAATGAACAAGCCACACAACATTATGAAACAAAATTGCAGGTTTACACATAACGCACATCCAACACATTGCATCTGAATATATTAAACCGGTCATCTCAAGCACAACTGTTAACACAATCAAACAGTCATGACATTTGAAATATTTATGAATGTTTACTTACGTTTTTGATCGGGTCCAAGTGTTTTTAACTGCCCCATTGTTCAATAACAGTTCCTTTGCAAAGCTTGAATGGTATTATGTTCGGTTCACAAGCAATCCACACTGACAGGAGCCAAAAAAACACACACACAGTCCAAAGCACGGTGAAATGATGCACACACATATTGTAGGCGCACTGAAAATGTTATTCTGAATGTTATTGAAAATGTTATTCTCCATTTCATTACCCGTTTAAGACCTCCTCCTTTATTTACTCTACATTCCTGCTGAGTTGAGTTCAAACCTAACTTGAGTGCTCTCACACACTTCCGACCGTAAAGGAAGTTCCATTGCTCATCAACTGGATGATGACGTATAAAGGAACAAATGTGATATTAGAATTTGCTTTGCAGGTGTTTGATTTTCAAAGAAGCCATTAAATGCTATTAAATAATGCTGTACAGTTCTAGTATTTGTTTTGCAAGTGTTTCATTTATCCATCATGATCACACGAGAACTCAATGTTCCAGAATACTCAGTGCCTCATTTTGCCGAGTTACTTACAAGCCCCATCCCCCATCAGAAATATTTTCATCAATTCAACTGTTTATCGTTTCTTGTGGCGCTACTGATAGAGTGTTGTTTGAGCAGCCTCAGTGACACGGGTTCTGGTCCCATATAAACAAGGAAGTAATCTCGTACAGATAATCAATGATAATCTATTCTGAGGTTGCATTTACCTTCTAAAATGACATTTTTAGGTTTAGGGTGTATGGTTAATAAAATATGCATTCCTGTTCACTGTATTAGATCTTTAAAGGTAAAAAGCAAGTACAACTCACATTTGGTGCCACTTTGTAGACATTTCACTCGGAAATTAGAGTTCACATGTGCCCATACTTTAAACAACTCCTCCAGCTTCAACCACTGGGGGCAGTAGTTTGAATTTCTTTAGCACAGTCTGATTTCAGCAGAAGAACTTTCAAACTACCACCACCGAATTCAGAGTGAGATCTGTCTGAATTATCAACAGAAAAGCAAATTTACAGTGTTTTACACAAACATGTCTGCAAGCAGGTTTCATCGTCATGTAACATTGAAATTATTTATGCATTTTATTAGCTTAAAAGTGAATGTGTTTCCAAGTTGGAAGTTGCAAATTCCAACTTTCCGAATTGAATGAAACTCTGCATTAAATCTGCAGGAAAGTAGATTTCAAGGAGTCATAGTTCATGACCGGCTGAGAGCACTTCCTCTGACCATGCCTATTCTACCCCTGAGCAAAACCCTGAAGTTCAGAATTGCAGTCTACCATACTACTCATATGATTCTGTTATGTCATTATACAACAGAAAATAATAAAAGTAGTATGGTAGTAGCCATTCCGAACTCATACATACATGCAATTGACATGATAGAACCTTTAAGTTTCCATAAATCCTTGGCTCATCACATGTATTCAGTGTAAAACTAAACATACTGAACATCTCTCATCCCTTAATATGGCCATTGTATTTTTAATTGCACAATCATTGTACAACCTGTTGCGCAAGTTTTAACAGTCTGTAATGGGTACCAAACATTGGTATTGGCATTGGTATCAGTGACTCATTTCATCCATGCGTTCCTCGTTGTGTTAACCCTATTTTACCCAGACTCAGTCATAACTGCAAAGAACTGCTGCCTCGCTGCCCAGTCAGTCAATGACTTAACAGACAGTGTTTCAGTATGAAGGCACCTTTTAAGGAAACTAGTTTCAGACCATATACAATGTAAGTGAATGGTGACTGAGGTTAAAATTATACCCAACACACACTTTTATGTTCACCAGAGGACAGAAAATCATACAGGTTTGGAAAAACACGAGGGTGATTAAATGATGGCAGAATGTTCATTTTTGGGGTGAACATCTCTCACAAGGAATCATCTTAAAAGAAAGCTATTAACAAAGTTATTGTTTAGGGAAAACATAACCTATGCTATTTCCACATGTGCCATTTGTAGCTAAAATTCGAACAAGGACAACAACCTATAAGCCTTGTTGTTTCCTCACTGTCACGCTTACGTTGTCTCCACAGCAGAGGATCAGGCTCAGAGCTCATTGGTGCAGAGCCTGTCATGGAGCTCAGTAGGGCAGGTGCGCGCTGTGAGGTCTGAACCCCTGCAGAGTGTGAAGTGAGTGGGAGGTGAACCACGAGTGTGTGCCTCAGTTCTCCAGCAGGGGCACAAGCTGTTGCTGGAGCCAAAGCTAGTTTGTAGCAGGAAGCCTGAAATTGGCAGGATACTCCTACGCAATAAAGCTTAGCTCAAAATACAAGGGGATTATTTGGGTTTTTGGGAAAAGTGCAGTGTGGTTGCCTCTGTAAAGAGGTGCGTTTTAGGGAATAGTTCACCTAAAAATGAAAATTCAGTCATAATTTACTCACCCTCATTTTGTTCCACACCTGTATGACTTATTCAGAACAATATTCGGTAATATTGTTTTTTTATCCCCTTTTCTCCCAATTTGGAATGCCCAATTCCCGCTACTTAGTAGGTCCTCGTGGTGGCGTGGTTACTCTTCTCAATCCGGGTGGCGGAGGACAAGTCTCAGTTGCCTCCGCTTCTGAGACCATCAATCCGCGCATCTTATCACATGGCTCGTTGTGCATAACACCGTGGAGACTCCTCATGCTACACTCCGCGATCCATGCACAACTTACACGTGCCCCATTGAGAGCGAGAACCACTAATCGTGACTACGAGGAGGTTACCCCATGTGACTCTACCCTCCCTAGCAACCGGGCCAATTTGGTTGCTTAGGAGACCTGGCTGATTCTGGCTGCCAGGAGTGGTAGTCAGTGTCAGTCCTCGCTGAGCTACCCAGGCCCCCCAAAAGGAAATGTTTTAATATAAATGGCAGTGGATAGTGTCTCACTTTAAAGATTAAAAAAGGAACCAAAAATATAATAAAAGTAGTCCATGTGAGCAAACACAGTAATCGTGAATACTCCTTTCAAAAACGTTGCATCTTTAAATTCATCCCCAATGAAATACCTCCGCAACAGCCATACACGTTCAGATGGATATCTCTGGCCATTGCATAACGTCTCACACTGTTTTTTAAGATGGCTAGTTTAAAATGTTTAGTGTCAAATTAAAAATAGTCCAACTTTTAAAAGCATGTCTTGAGGTCCCGGCATTCTGTTCCATTCAATTGTGGTCAGTTTAGCTGTTTTTGAACGCAAGAATGCATCTTCTGTGAACGTGTCCAATCAGGTTCAGGTAAACCTGAAACAAGCCTATTTGTCAACTTGGTCTCATGAAAATGACATGACTTTAGCAAAATTATATGAAGTAGTTCATTACACATATTGCAGCAGTTCCGAGGTGAAATGTCCACTGTGTGGCACTAAAAGTGAAGAAATTTTCTCCCAAAAATATTAGGTTTTTAAGGTAAATGGTCTATTGAGTTTTAAATCAAAAAACCTAACACCCTACCCTAAAACTTAAAAAAGTAATTCACCCAAAAATGAAGATTCTCTAATCATTATCTCACCCTCATGCCATCCCAGACGTGTATGACTTTCTTTCTTCTGCTGAACACAAACAAAGATTTTCAGAAGTATATTTCAGCTTTGTAGGTCTTCAAAAAGCAAGTGAAAGGGTACCAACATTTTGAAGCTCCAAAAACACATAAAGACAGCATACAAGTAATCCATATGACTCAAGTGGTTAAATCCATATCTTCAGAAGCAATATGATAGGTGTGGGTGAGAAACAGATCAGTATTTAAAGTGTTAGTTCACCCAAAAAGGAAAATTCTCTCATGATTGACTCACCTTTAAGCGATCGCAGATGTGTATGAATTTGCTTCTTCAGTAGAACCGAAATGAAGATTTTTACAAGCACATTTCAGCTCTTTTTGCCCATACAATGCAAGGTAATGGGTGCCATTAGACTGCAGGCTATTTGACGGTCCAAAAGGCATATTTAGGCAGCATAAAAGTAATTCACATTAATCCAGTCAATTAATGTCTTCTGAAGCAAATCGATAGGTTTTTGTAAAAAATAAATAGATAATTAAAACTTTATTAACTTTTTAAAAAATCGCTTCCTACCAGCAGTTGACGCATCAGTGACATAAGCGCAATGTCACGTTCATGCAAGAAGTCGGAAGCGCGCGCATTGTATTCAACAGAGGAACGAATGTCACGCGTGAGTTGGGTCATTTCAAACAGAATTACAGCTCTGGGTGGAAGCAACGATTAAAAGTTAAAAATGTTTTAATTATCTATTTGTTTCTTACACAAACCGATCGGTTTGCTTCAGAAGACATTATTTGATCGACTGGAGTCGTGTGGATTACTTTTATGCTGCCTAAATATGTCTTTTGGTCTGTCAAATAGCCAGCAGTCTAATGGCACCCATTATCTTGCATTGTATGGACATACAGAGCTAAAATGTGCTTATAAAAATCTTCACTTCGGTTCTGCTGAAGAAGGAAAGTCATACACATCTGGGAAGGCTTAAAGGTGAGTCAATCATGAGAGAATTTTCATTTTTGGGTGAACTATCCCTTAAGTCCTTTTTACTATAAATTCTTCTCCCTGCCCAGTAGGTGGTGATATGCACAAAGAATGCAAATAGCCAAAAAAAAAAGTATGTGAAAGTATGTGAAGGACTTAAATATTGATCTGTTTCTCACCCATACCGATTATATCGCTTCAGAAGATATAGATTTAACCACTGGAGTCGTATGGATTACTTTTATCTAACTTTATGTGCTTTTGGAACTTAGAAATTTTGCAACCATTCACTTGCATTTTGAGGACATACAGAGCTGAAATATTCTTCTAAAAATCTTTATTTTACTTAGTTGTTTAGTCTTTCTTATACCTGACTCCAACAGTCGATACAACTCTGTCTCTCCATTCTAACACATTCACCTTTGATGAAACCGAGTGTACATTATCTCTGATTCAGGATCAGACTGATAGCCTTTAATCTTCCAAACACACTCTTTTTGATGCCAGGTTTGTTCATTGTGGGTTTAGGGAGTGCCTTAAGAGTGCTGGTTTTGCGCCTTTTGCACAAGCTTAGCATGCTGAGTGTCTCAAGTGACCTAAGCTGTCTCAAATGAATCAAAAAATGCTTAAATTGGGAGACTAGGCACTGTTTTTTGGAGCCATCTGTCAGACTTAAGCAGCCTTGATGGCACTTTCCAGTGTGTTTGTGTGTGTGTGTGTGTGTGTGTGTGTGTGTGTGTGTGTGTGTGTGTGTGTGTGTGTGTGTCAGCGCACTGCAGCGAGGCATGAAAGGGGAGTACTAGTCAGGTGGGGTTGCTCCAGAAATCTCCTGGCACCTGTCGCCTGGGAATCTTTTGGAGTGCTTTGATAATGTCATTAACATTCCACCAGCAAGGCTCTCCAAAACATAAAGTGTCAGAGAAATAAATAAATAGTTAGAACAAAATGCCAGAGTGCATAGCTCAGTGTGCTGAAGTAATAGAAAAAATGAAAAGTTAAAGAGATAGTTCACCCAAAATTTTTATTTCTTTCACAATTTAGTCACCATTATGTCGTTATAAACCTGTATGACTTTCTTTTTTCCATGGAACACAAAAAGGGATATTATTTAGTTGAATGCTGTCCTCAGTCAACATTCACTTTCATTGTACAGGAAAAAGATTATATGAAACTAATTGGTGACTGAAGCTAACATTCTGCCAAATATCTCCTTTTGTAGCCACTGATAAAAGAAAGTCATATGGGTTTGGAACAACATGAGGGTGAGTAAATTATGACAGAATTCTCATGTTTGGCTGTACTATTCCTATAAGACTCCTGTGATGTGGCAGCTGTGAAAGAAAGAGAGTGGAAGAGTGGTCTGGGCTGCATCAGAGTAGTCTCCTGATACCTTAAACACGCGCCTCTCCTTCCTGAGGAGGGAATAACACAGACTGAACTGACACACACATACATACATGTTCAGGGAGGACTGTGAAGGGACTCAAAAGCTAGATAAGGAGTTCCTCCCTAAGGCTGAACTTGAACACACTTTGAGAAGCTCATACCAGAATTCTTAAAAGTTATTAGATGAATTGAATGGAAATGGTTTGTTGGAGACAAAGAGGTGCTTTCCGTTAAAATGTGAGGGGAATTTAAGAAAAGAAATCTTTGCTTCTCTCTCTGTTTTTTGTTCCGTTTCATGCTCTCTCTCTCTCTCTCTCTCTCTCTCTCTCTCTCTCTCTCTTTCTCTCTCTCTCTCACCTCTGTCTCTCTCTCTGCACTGCAAAAATCTTTTTCTTAAGCAGTATTTTTGTCGTTTCCAATAAAAACATCTAAACATCCTTTTAAAAATACAAATTAACTTACAAGTAGAACCGAATAGGATATTAAGACTTGTTTTCAGAGAATATATCATGAATTGAAGTTGTTTTTTTCTTGTTTAAAGCATAATTCAAACAAAAATCTAGCAAGGTTTATGCTTAAAACAAGAAAGAAACAATAAAACAATACTTTTAAAGGGGCATTCAGTGGTTCTCTAGCTAATGTTAGCCTTGTTCTTCTTTGTGTACTTTAAGTACCAATACGACAGTGGTGTTAGACGCTGTACTGCCATCTATCGACGTGGATCAGCATGATCGTCTCAGCTGCCCCTTCCAGCTCTGTGTAATTTCTAAAGTTATTTATTATTACTATAATATAATTGCTTTGCCTAAAAACAAACATCCGAATTCAAACCGAACAGACTTCCACAGTTAAGGACAGATTATTATTGTCCATCATATCAATAATCTTTAGAAACTGTCTATGTTTTACATCCATATTAAAGACAGTTATTACCTTTATTAGAGAACTGCTTAGTGTAAAATAAACCTCAATTATCTAGTGATACAGAATGTCATGTTAAAAGAAAGATTAGAATTGTTTTTGATGATCAAATTTAGCATGTCCATGAATACTGTATTTGAAGAACTCTTTTTGTTTTCAAGTTTTCAAGCAAACCAACGTCATGGTTTACTCAAAACCCACAACAATCACTGTGCCAAGCTACTAAACGAATTAAGATGTATGCTGTTTCATAGAAGTGGAGGTAGATGGGCCCCCCTTACTGTAGCTGTAATAAAAAAAAAAACGTAAAAAAATTACACGTTGCTTTCAGGTTGCATTTGTAAACTGTCCATTACTAACATACGTTGACCACACGTAATTTTAAAACGTTTGATGTAAACTTGTATGAGTTTTCTGTAAATTCCACTTATACTATTTTAGAGAGTGGTCTAAACAATTAATAATTTCTTACCTGTCCAACAAAACATAAGCAACATCGGCATCACTACTCACTATTTTCTCCGTCATCAAACCTTTCCACCTTGTGTATGCCGTATCGATGTTTACTCTAGTTTTTTGCCATTGCCGGTCTTTCTGTCTTCTTGCTTCTGACCTTTTTTGCATCTTCGGCAGTACAGCTACTGAATCTCCTGTTGTCTCTGCTTCTGATAAGTAATAAGATAATAAGTATGTTCCATTGTGTTCTTTTCGCTCTTCGCATCACCAAACAACACTGCGCTAAGCATAGACAAGTGTATCTACACAGGCGGCAGCCAATTGATGCGAGGATTCTCTTCTTCAACATTTAGTGAAACACAGCTGACCATGTCATTTCAACATGGCGAAACACATTGAAGTTGTGACCTGCACCATGTAGAATAAAGACACTTTTTATGGAAAACTATTATGAGTACAGTCTTCATCTCATGTGAGTGCACACCATTTAGATCACTCTTCTCATAAACACAATTCATTTGTTAATGTGTAAAACTTTTTAAATTAGCCCCAAATTACTGAATGCACCTTTAACTTAAATTAAGATACATTCTCTTACTAACTTACACAATTTTGCTTCTCAAGTGAACTTATCTTGTTTTAAAGATGTTTTGATATTTTAACCATAAAACAAGACAGGTATATATAAAATATCATCTTGGAAAAAAACACCAAGTCCGTTGTGCTGAATGTGTGCTGTATTACTGTTTTACAGTGATATTTTGCAATCTTTCTAATTGAGATTTCTAGTCAAACAAATTGGCTTAGCCCAGTTGATGAGAGTGTTTTTCAAATAAAAATCTACATAAGTCAGTAGACAAGGCCAGCAGGATTTAGATCAAAGGAGTAAACCTACATTTCCTCGTTCCTTGAAATATGACATCAACACAAATGTATTTTTTTTTTTGTGTGGCTTTGATTTAATCTCTTCTTAGAGGATATGTGCAGATTTAACCTTGTTTTAAGTGTGAAAGTGAGGTGTGAGTATCCATTTTCATTGTGTTTAAGAACAAGAGAGGAAAAAGACAATGAATTCCTCTCTGGTGATGATGTAGTGAAGAGCCTGTAAAATGAGATCATAGGTTTCAGTTACCAATAAAGAGCAGAATTCTCCAAAAGCCCATTGAAGTTTACCAGTGAAGGGTAACTTAATGGGAAAAGTTTTGAAAATCACAGTTCTGTTTAAATATATTTAGATTTCCATTTCCAAAGGGATAGTACACCAAAAAAAAAATGAAAATTCTGTCATCCTTTACTCACCCTCATGTCGTTCCAAACCTGTATAACTTTCTTTCTTACGTGGAACACAAAAAGGAGAAATTTTGAATTGTGCTGGTCGCTTTTACATGCAATAAAAATGAACGGGACTTCAAAAAGAATGTAAAAATCACTAAAAAAGTGGTCCATATATACTGTATTCTGAGTCTTTTGAAACAATATAGTAGCATTATGTGAGGAACAGACCAAAATATAAGTCATTATTCACTGTAAATCTTCTTGGCACATTTATGAGAGTTCATGAGAGAAGTACAATGTCTTATTCATGACTGAAACGCTCTTTGGAATCAGATCTGTTTTAATGATTCAGTTGATCCGGTTCATGAACTAGATCTGAATGATTAATTCATGAATCTGATTCGGTTATCACCAACTGAATGATCTGATCGCAGTAGAGGAGCACTTGTTTTTAAATCATCTACACTCACTTGAGATGAAAACTTCAGACATATCAGTGGCCTAATAAAAGCTTGTAAAATACTCCATTGTATTTTACATGGAGTGGGTAGCCTCATGGGGGCTGCCATGTTGAGATTACATGACCAGCTGAATATTACTTTGTTTTATCTCCGTAGCCCACCTATTATCAGACACCTGACTCACATAATAAATCAATCATGACTGACAGTGAATAGCACATTTATACAATGGCATCGTTAACCTAAGGGTGTGTTCCATTCAGAAGTGACCATCCCTATGCCCTATTCCCTTAGAAGACTTTACCATCCACTCTGAGAGCTTTGGACAGTTGAAAGGTGTGGAGCTAAAAAAAAACGTTTATTCTGTATGAAGCAATCGAACAGCATGGGCATCATGATTGTTCTCCATTCTAAGTGACTTTTGGAGGAAGTTTAAGTCTCTGCAGAACAATAATGGGCGTTTTCAAACCAAGATGGGCAGTTTTCAACTATCCAATGAAAGTAGGATATCTCAATGTAGTAATCAGCGGGCATCTCCGAACCAGGATGGTGGTTTCTAAAATATCCAATGAAAGTAGAGAATCTTAATGTATTAGGCAAATCGTGTAAAGTGGTTGAACAATGCTCATCCCGGTTTGAAAATGCCCACTGATTGGGAAATGACCATTTTTGTTCTGCTGAGACACAAGTCTCCCTCGGAGGCTGATCTATCCTGTTTGAACAACAATAGCTTTTACTTGATGCTGCATCCACACCACTAGGTGTCAGTATAAGTCCAAGACAACTGCCAGCTTACATATTAACAGCTTACATAAGTGAAGGATTATCAGTGAAAAATGACTTAAATGTAATTTTATGACCTGGAATAAAGCTCACAAGATGTGTGGACCACTTTTATGGTGATTTTGCATCCTTTTTGAAGCTTGAAAGCCTGAGTTTCCATGTGGACTAATTGTATGGAAAAGTGCAACATGTACCATTTTCCTGTTGTGTTAGACGGAAGAAATAAACTCACGGAATTAGGGTACATAAATAATGACAGAATCTTTATTTTTGAGTTAACTAGTAACTTTAAATAGGTTATAAGTTGTAGCCTAGAATTTGACTGGACTTCCTTATGCTCTTGTTTGCACTTGAGCAAAATGATTCTAAAAGGAATGATTTCCGAGACTCGACCACTGAGATTTGTCCAGACCTCTGACAGAAAACAGTGTGTGTGTGTGTGAGGTCTGACCTGTGATTAAATACAGTGCTTGTGTGCACATGTATATTAAATACTTTCCGGTGTTTAGCACCCGCCATCAATGCTTTATCGCATCAACATTCCCTCTAAAACTCTTTGCCATAATTGAGGATATCTGGCTCTCTTTTCATATTTTTCCTTCATCTGCCATACTTTAATGACATGGTTACCTCCAAAAACCTCAAAAAATCTAAGAAGCAGTCCAGAGCGCTTCCTCCTCTCTAAGAGCTGCCAATATTCCCTGTCAGTTGTTTAGTGAAGAGAATGTCTGTATGAAATACAGGCCAGCCATTGGACAGGCTATGGAAGAGCAGCAGCTTTGGCTCAAAGAATGTGGTTCTCTTTGCCGAGCTCAGGAGATAAATGATCAGATGGAACATGTAAAGCTGTGCCTGTCTCTGAGGGATGGCTCTTCTGGTGGCTGTTCCACTCCACTATGTGTCAGTTCATGCATGCTCATGTTTCTCGGGATCAAGGCCTGTCTTAAATCAGGATTCAGTAATGCTTGTGTAATCTGTCTTGAATCACTGGACCAGCACAATCTGCCACATTGGTAACACAAACTGGCATGGCTCAAACTGACATTCAAAATGAGAACCTTGCATTGTGAATATTAGCAAATGTGTATATAGCACATTAAAGTCTTGTTTCAAAAGAGAAAGGAAAATGTTGTTTATAATGATATGGTGCCTTTAATATATTTAAAAAGTATATGAGCTCAGTAAATGCAATTTTAGGATGTAATGTTATGAAAATATTGCACAAAGCACTGTGTGTCTGTCATTTATTTGGCTTAGTTTATTTGTATTTTATTTTATTTATTTTTTACAGTAGATTGCAATATTTGATATAGATGATAGAGTAAACAGATTTAAGGTAGATCACAGGGAAGAACAATCGGCACTGATGTCCCAACAAACACACACCTGAGAAAGCTCAGTACTTCATAAGTCTGATCTTAAATCTTCAGTAAATGAAGTCATGGATCAATACACTCAAATCCTCAGGCTTGGCGTTGCTTGAAACAAATATTATGAAAACACTGCAAATGATCTGTATGAATGAAAACATGAGTCACTGCTTTAGAAAAGCAGATCCTCTTGCAGTGAAGCAAAGCTTGTTTAAAAACAAGGTTATAATGCTGTTTTCCTGAACCAGGTCTCGTTTGGAGAGCATCCAGATCTGAGCTTGAATGAAACCTTAGCTACCCCTCTTCCTTCCCTAGGCTATTACTGAATAACAGACCATCAGGAACTGTGGAAAAATGGCTCTCATCTGGAAGCCAGAGGGCCAAGAATCATATGCAGCTGGTCTTCTGTACAATATTCAAGGGCATTGGAACAATCTGAAAAGTGTGTGGGGGGGCAGGCATTCTAAACTTTATCAGCTTGGCTCATAACTATTAATTAGGTGATGTAACATTCACTCAGAAGTAGTCATTCTAACTGATTTGATGAAAGACAGATGGGAGCTAGCCATAGTAGGATTACCTCTTACCACTTGTGGGTTCGTTCAGTCCGCTGTGGACACAACCAGTTGGCAGAGATGCTGCTGTTTGGTCTTTAAATCATGGTTTTGTGGGGCCAGATCAATTTTTTCTTTCGCACTATGGCCAAGCAAAATGAAACTCTTAAAGGAATAGTTCATCCAAATATTGAAATTTGACTTTCTTTATTCTGCAGAACACAAAGATTTTTAGAAGAATATTTGAGCTCTGTGGTCCCATGCAAGTAAATGGTGGCCAGAACTTGAAGGTCCAAAAATCAGATAAAGGCAGCGGAAAAGTAATCCATATGACTCCAGTGATTAAATCCATAGAAGAGATGTGATAGATTTGGGGTGAGCAACAGTAGTCCTTTTTTACTATATGTCTCCACTTTCACTTTCACATTATTCTTCTTTAGTTTTTTTGCGATTCACATTATTTGTGCATATCGCCACCTACTGGGTAGGCAGGAGAATTTATAGTAAAAAAGGGTCTTAAATGTTGATCTGTTTCCCACCCACACCTATCATATCAGTTCTGAAGACATGGATTTAACCTCTGGAGTCATGTGGATTACTTTTATGCTGCCTTTATGTGCTTTTTGGACTTGCAAAGTCCTAGCCACCATTCACTTGCATTGTATGGACCTACAGAGTTCAAGTATTCTCCTAAAAACCTTCTTTTGTGTTCAGCAGAAGAGAAAAAGTCATACACATCTGGAATGGCATGAGGATGAGTAAATTATGAGAGAATTTTAATTTTTGGGTGAACTATTCCTTTAATAACCTTTCTGTTCTTTACAGTCAGTTGTTGATAAAAAAAATAAAAAAAAGTAAAATAAACATTGAATTATAATAAAGAATCCATGCAACTTCACTCACGTTAATAGGCACTCAACCAAAACAAAACACTGAACTGCCAGTTTTCTTAAAGAGACAGTACCAGTTTAACACTTGCTCTACATACAGTATCAATGTAAATACTTGTTAACAGTACAAATATATAGTACAATATATATAATACTGAATACAAAAATAACCATAACCAAATTATTTTTTTAATTAATATTTCAGAATGTACCAAGTTAGAAGGTACCCTCTATAATTAATAGTCTGTTGTAATTGTGAATTTCACAGCTCATTTGGTCCTGTTTTGTATTTGTAGATGAATAAACATCATACTGGCAGCTTCATCTTTTCATTTTGTACATCAGGGATATAATAATGTTAATGATAACGTTAAAAAATATTTAGCCTTTGGCACACATCTTTGGTTTTGTTTTGATGAAGGGGTACTTAAGCCTAACTAATGGTGCTGTAGGGGTACTTACAGCAAAAAGGTTGTGAAACACTGGTCTAATCAATGCTTTACTCATCTGCCACAATAAAATAAAGTCTTTGAATAATGTGAATTATACTTATAAGTATTTAGATTTTTATATATTGAATTATCTATATTTTTGGGCATTTCTCAGTAGATTTGATACAGTTTATGTAATTAATTGCAATTATTTTGTTGAATTAATCATCCATTGTGCCTTATGTAATTAATTAAATTAAAAAAGTATTGTTCTAAAGTGACATTAAAGTGCCATGAGTCCACTTACAATATTAGTAAACGTTTCTTGCACCAAAAAGAGTCGGCATTTAGTTTTAAACTATCACATTGGACTTGACCCTTTGCTACTGTGCCTTTTATATTGTCTCTGTAAATTATCTCTGTTATGATAAGCTAATCTCTTTCCATGTAAAATGAGTATCAACGATTTTGTTGTTTTTGGGTTTCAGAGGAGCATTTTAATATCTTCTTTCACATTTGTCATGGTTCACACTCAGGAAATATCCTAGTGTCTTATGGGGCAAGTTGGTATGATAAGTGTAATCTGTATGTCATCACTAGTGTTTAAATAAAATTACACACACACTTTTCTTTTATCAGCTGTTAGGCACTTCTCTTTTTTACACTTTATAAACAGTGCCCCAGTGCTGGAGAAGGGCCGCACTGCACTTCCTCTCAGTATCAAGGGCTGAGCTCAGACTAATCCTTCATCTTTCTCTCTCTCTGTTTGTCTTTCCCTCTGTGTGTGTCTCTGTCTTACACACAAGCACTTTGTCTTGGCTCCATCTCTGTTCTAACTTGAATTGAATCAGCCAGCTAATAGGCAAGAGACTTTGTCTTATGTCTTGATGGTGCAGGTTTTTGTGTTCCAGTGTGAAACATAAATTCAAAGAGAAGCTTTGAAATTGATACTGATTGTATTTTCTCCCTGGTGTAGATTGGGTGTAAATTAAAAATATCTGTTTTTCCTCTTTGAAGTGGTAATTTCTAGGAGGCGAAACATTGAAAACTTCCTTTCTAAAGCATTTAGGTTCTCCTTTAAAATGTGAAAATAAGAGAAGTTATGTTGGAGCTGAATGTCCACATGGAGCCATGAAAACTTGAGCCAGTATGTAGTGGTCACAAGAAATCAGAAATTGTGAAATAAATACCAGCATTGTGAAGAGCCACAGACGTAAGCTGTTCACACAGCATCAGAGTACAGTTGTCAGTCCATCCCAGGCTCATGCAAGTTGTAATAATAGTAAGAGATGGCAAAATCATAAGAAATCGTACAAGTTGGCTCATACAAAGATGGTGCAGCTGGCCTGGCTTGTTCTATTGGAGGTGTTGTTCTGTGTTTCTGTCCAAAATGTCTCATTTTTATTTTTTCTTGTGGATAGACTGCAACAAACCAGAAAATGTAACTATAGATTGTTCCAGAGTTTCCGCTAAGAAATTTTGGTGCTGGCCAACGTGTCCGGGAATTATAACATTTACCAGACAAATTGGAAAAAATCTGGTCAACTCGTTTCAGTGTTAATTTTGCACTGTAACGCAATGAACTATGCATAATATGCTATATAATAATGGCACAATCAAGTCAAATGAACAATAAACGTTTTTTCATTATAGCTGCTTTTTCATTTAAAGGCATGATATGAAGAATCAAATTTTCCTTGATCTTTTGAAATATGAGGTCATTGTACTATAAAAACTTACTGTAAGTTTCAGAACTCAAAACTTCCTCCTCTCTGAAAAAAAAAGCATTTGTTTAAACCAAGTTGCCAAAACGACTCGTTCTCTGCTTCCTCCACATTGTGATTTCACTCTGTGGTAGACATTTGCATCTGACCGCCTCCACAACAACACATCAATGGCTAATTTACCTTATCACTTCCATAACCCCCCCAGTAGCGGTGAGCAGTGAGATGGCAAGGAGAGAGTAGGTCAGTCAAGAGTAGAGAGCCAATCATAACAGTGGGCGTTTACTGTCAAGTCTTAAAGGAGAAGCAGCACAAAATAACTGAGCATTTTGGACAGAGGGTCTGAATGAGGGTTGAAAATTCTCAAATATATGACTGCTTGTTAGGCAAAAACCTTTACTGATATTAAAAGTGAACCTCAAGGAACATGTTAAAATAAAAAAGGCATGTCATGAAAAAACAGCATACATAGAATTAGCTTCTAATTAAAAAAAACATTCAAAGCAAAAACACAGGGCAAAGAAAAAAGCTAAACTTCAATTTGCTGCATATCTTTTCGTTCACAAGAAATATATATAAATAACAAAAATCATTAGGTTATATCATATAATTTCTCACCTTGGCTAATTTCTTTCTCTTTATTTTTATGACAGTTTTCCTCCGATTTTACAGTACATAGCACAGAAGTGTTTTGCTGCCGAAGTGAAGTCAAATGTGTGCAGCGTTTCTCTACAGCTTCTGATGTGCATAAGCCTGGAGTAGTGGTGTGCTATTATCATTGGGTTGGCGGTCGCCCTGTATACTGTACTTGTGGCATCAACTAAAGTGTTACTGATGCTTCGTGTTAATATTTTCACCGAACACATTGTGCCCAAAAAATGTTTTATTTATCAAACATTGGGACATTTTAACGGTCAAAAACCTGTATTTATCGGCTAACGGAAACCCTGGATTGTTCATTCATGACCATTAGAGCCTAAAAATGTTAATGCTCTGCTTGAGAGGGCCAAAAGATAGGCATTAGCCATGGTTTTTCCATGAGGAAAGATTGGCTCTGATTTTAATGATAGGTTCCAATTCAGATTACTGGATCTGGAGATGTATCAAAGGACTCCAAATGGAAAAAATTTGTCAGTTGAAACAGACTTGTTCGATTATCCAGTAAAGCCTGTGTTGACTGGTTTATCCAAGTAGCTAGTGACACAGGCATAATTAATTTTCTGTTTTACATTAACATTCCATTGGAAACAATGTTTTGTGTATTGGCTCAGGACAGGAATCAGAGTTATACTATTGTTTCAAAAGTGCAGAAGTTGAATGTTCTTGTAACATGAACACATTTGAAGTCTGCTCAGATTTATTTATCAATTTAAATTAAAATCTGCGCTGAAATGTATATCTTGCTCAACATAAAGAGCAGACTACAATAATTGTTACTAATTTAAAAAGGAAACTTTAAAAATGATGTTTTATGCTCTCAGAGGGCAGTCTGGGAAATGAATTAAAGAGAAACAGAAATTGCTGTGGCCGAATAAAAAAAATCAAATATCACACCATAATGTTTATATGTAAAATAGTGTCATACCACATGACATGAAAAATTGACCATGAACTTGCGAAACGGTTAAAAGAAAAAACTCAACTTAGTCCAACAAGCCAGACTTTTTGAGTATCAGCATAAAGTCTAGCGCACATTTTATAGTATTCTGGCCAAGAACTGGTGCCAAAGTGCCAATGAATTATGTCAAGAGCTTTATTCCATATCTTTCTAGTAGCCTATCTATTTTTATTTTTAGTTACTACTAAGTATTCAAATAGGGATAAGTATCTTTTTAAATGTTACTAGTATTTATTCTTTGCGACAAATCATTATTCCATTAATGACCAATAACTATTCCATTGTTACTGGTAGCAAATTGCTGAATTGTTTTCATTGAATTCTATGGGAATCTGTGGTTCAGATATCAACTATTCACTTCTGACTAGTATGTATTCCAGTAGTGACTAGTATCTATTCCAGTGTCACAAGTACTAATTTATTAGAGACTAGTGTCTATTCCAATTGTTACTAGTAAGAAATTTTTAACTTAAAGGTGCAGTATGTAAAAAAATTTTTTTTTGCCAATGTGTGAACGGCTTGTAACGCAACTTAAAAAATGAGCCCTTCCCGGACTTTCTAGGTAGCCTATTAAAGCCTGTAGACTGATTTTCATGCGAAGGGAGCGGGTCGCTTTTGCCGGGAAAATCCAAAGGATGTGACGTTTATGCGCGCTCCCGTGAGCCTTGCCTCAGTGCTTCTCTTTCGCTATTCAACAGCGACAACAAACTGCAACACTAGGTAACGTTATCTTAGAGATGAAATCCAGCAAACGTCTGGCTCCCAGCACAACACCGACTCCTACACATCTCCGAGTAAGCCAAAAAAAAAAAATAAATAAATAAATAAATAATAAATTTACTGAATCCCGTCTGGCTAAGCGGGAACGTGAAAACTAGAGTGAACACTTCACTCTACATTTGACATTTGATTCCTGGAGGGATATTCGTTTGGTTTTGGGGTCAAAACCGACCCTGAATTGGCATTCTTCTTATTGGACAGGTAAGCTTACATAATTGCAAAGCATGTGAAATATAGTGCCATAAGGATTGATCTGTGTAATTTCACACTTGCTAACGCTGACAAATTGCAAGCTACCTTGCTTCGTAACTTTCAAATAATTTCAATGATCTTCTCTTTATACTAAAATTCAGGTATGCTGATTCACAGTAACTGACATAATGTTCATTTGTAATTATTCAGCAAGGTAAACTACAGTAACACATGAAATGAATGCTAGACAATGTTCAAGATAATGCAAAAAGACACATTTATTAGTGTAACGTAACTTGGTTATACAGAAAATATATACATTCTATTATTATAAAACAATAGCGCATCGATATATCAAAATGACAGTTGTGATGGAATCACATCAATACTGAATTGTGTCAACATATTTGTAATGTACAGTCTATTTTATAAACAGCAACTGTCATCATCCACCAAATTTAGCTAACAGCTATTGATAAAGCTGGCTAGCTAGCTAACGCCGACATAGGCTATCTTATAAATGCAGTCAATGTATCATGCAAAGAAAAGTGATTACTTCAAACTACAGTCTCGCATAACCAGACCTATATCCACACTTTGTTTTAGCCCTGTTCCAGCACTGGAGAGTCAAATATAATATACAGTCTCAAAGTGTCTAGTAAAACAATCATAACTGTGTAATTTTAATTATGCTACCTCATCTGTGATCATGATGCCGGTGAATCACGTTCAGTCTCACTTCCCTATGGAGTCATGCTCGCTCGCGTCCCTATACATTGTGTGTGTGCGATCACGAGCAACAGGCTGCAGTTCACTTAACGGCCACAGGTGTCATTAATAACAAGGGTTTCCGAATCTTACATACTGCACCTTTAAGGGATAGTTCACCCAAAAGTGAAAATTCAGTTATTGTTTACTTACCACTGTGTTGTTATAACCCCATATGACTTTCTATTTCTTAACACAAAGTGAGAAATTATGAAACAATGTTATGTTCAGTGATGTCATACAATACAAGTTTATGAGGTGACCACCTCTTCGAGCTTCAAAAGGACACAAAAGTATAATTCAGAAGTCTAGTTAATCAATGTATGCGACTCATGTCTTGTTCTGAAGGCATGCGAGAAGTTTTGGTGAGAAACAAACCGAAATTGAACTTATTATTTAGTGAAACTCTTGACCGACCATTAATCTCCTGCGCACATTCATGAGAGTGCACGAGAGCAACAGAATACAAAGCCCCGCTCGCAAGATGGGGCATTCAAGCAAAAACTCTAAAAACAGGTCTGCCTCAGTGATAGAAACAACTGAAAAGTTGAAGAATAGATGCTTCAGCCGTGACTATATTCACAATATAGTATGGCCTCTCATGCCTTTTTGCTTACATAAAGTTGCCATTCTGACTAAAAAACAAACAAACATAAAAACAGTTGGAATTGAGGTGAGAAATGGTCTGTCAGTCCCTAGCATTCTGCATCTCCTCTAATATGTCCTTTTGTGTTCCACTGAAGAAAGTCATATGTGTTGGGATAAAATGTGAGTAAATGATGTCAGAATTTACATTTTTAGGGTGAACTATCCCTTAATCTTTCTCATCGCTCACTTTTTCCCAGTTGTCGGATGTCTGGTAGACCTATTCAGGTCATTAAGAAAGAAACATTCTTTAAGCTATCTGGTGACAATGATGTTTCAGGCTGCTTCAGAGACAACACAGACCTGTTTTGAATGGATTTTGAGGAGAACTAAAGTATGTGGCTCTGCTTTGCTTTCAATCCGGGTAGCCGTGACTACGTGCAATGGCAGCCCTTTATGCAGTGGTGTCGATTTGTGCAGCGCGCAGACATTTCCTCTGTAATGAACTCTCAGGGGACACACGAGGGAGTGAAGGAGGTGGACATGACGGCTCTCTGTGTAATATTTCCTGGGAGACCGATCTAAATGACTAGGTCAGCGTCCTGGCCCGGCCTCTGCGGTCTGCTGGGCTTACATTTTGTGATGACTGAGGGAGCTCCGACGTTACTTTAACGGCCGCACTTGAAGTTCACATTTGACATTCCAGCACATCAGAGAAGGGGTCTAACCTTGCCATC
The DNA here is from genome assembly GCF_019703515.2 of Myxocyprinus asiaticus. NCBI lineage: Eukaryota > Metazoa > Chordata > Actinopteri > Cypriniformes > Catostomidae > Myxocyprinus > Myxocyprinus asiaticus. The sequence goes on along the minus strand of NC_059381.1, from coordinate 25,567,959 downwards.
AATTTGCACTCTTGTTGGGGCTGTCTAATTTGCTATGGAAGCAAAGGGAAAAGACCCCTCTTTCTTGCAGGGAAAAGCCATTAAGTCATAGGGACTGCTATGTGTCCCGTCCTTGCTCTTAAATCGATTAGCCCTGTGTGTCTAAAGCCCTGTAGAATCTCTCTCTCTTTCTTTCTCTCTCTCTCTCTCTTTCTCCCTCTCTCTCTCTCTCTGTCTTGTTATGTGCACAATGCCCCTGGCAGTGGATGCAACCTGTCACTCAAACAGAACGAATCTCAACTAGACACAGCACGAACTGAACATGAGCTGTCAAGTATATCTGTCAGTGAGTTTGTTCACTCTGGCAGAGAGATTCGTATTGATTTTGGCTCACGGTTTGAATTTCCCACTTTCCCCTCACGGACTATTCTAATTGTCAACTTTAAGTAGCCTAAACAAGTTTGGTCCATAAGAAACTGGTAGATTGTTCGGAAATACAAGAATGAGTTTGTTTTTGATTGTGACAGGCAATGCCACTCAGTTTTAGGGATGGCTGTGGCCTGAACACATGAATTAGAGACAGAAAGAGGATGGATCGATTCGGAGATCAGGTTGCCTGAGGGTTTTTTCCAAAGCTGATGAAAACATGATATAGCAGGCTTACAGAAATAGCCCTTATAGCTGATTCACTTAATGGACTTGATGTGCAAGCTTTGTGCTGTACCTGTCTTTAAAATACAGTGGTGTTCCAGAGTCCACATTGAAAATCTGTGAATAAAAATCTAATTTAGACCTGGAAATAAATAGATCCCTATCTGTCACTCACTCGATGTTGTGTCGATGTAGTGACACTAGGGGTCACTCTTGGGAGCCCGAAACACCTCTGATCTTTTGAAAAAAGGCCAATGAGAATTGGAGAGTGGAATTTGCATGCCACTCCCCCGGACATACGGGTATAAAAGGAGCTGGTATGCATCCACTCATTCAGATTTTCTCTTCGGAGCCGAGTGGTTGCATTCAGTGCACCGAATACAATTCCTCTAGAAGAAAAAAAAACTCACCTCGCTAAAGACTGCTGGATTTGTTGGCGCATTTCAGCAGCTTCTCCCCCTCTGTGCCTGTGCAGTGCAGAGAACACCCATGGGCACTTCGGCAGAGCAAAAAAAAAAGAGTATATTCTGAAAAGAGTATATTTTCTATTCATAAAAGAGCGACACACACAGAACGTCTTTTTAAAGATGACTTTCTGTTTGTGTGTTATTCCTGGTTGCGGTCGCTATCTCTCCGCTTCCGATGGCCACGATCGCTGTCTTACGTGTCTGGGCGCTGCCCACACGGAGACATCGTTCGTGGATGGATCATGTCCTCATTGCAAGAACATGACCATGGCAATGTTGCTGTCGTGGCTTGCATTCGTAAGAAAGCAAGCCACCCCAGCGGCTCCCCGCCTCAGTCCTTCTGCCTACGGGTATGAGGCCGTGCTGGTTAGCACTGGGGGCGATTTGGGGACCTCAATGGGACCACCTCCGCCGGGTATCCCCCTACGGACCTCCCATTCCCCAGCACTCTCGCTTGGCCCGATCGCGTGCTCAGATGAGATCGCCGGCTCGTCTCAGGGCAGGTTCGACATCTCGTCTGGCACCCCAGAAGATGATGAGTTATTGAGCGCAGCATCGGAGAGCGGGCTCGTCCGGTCTGACGCTGAGGCTTCGGCTGGGCTTCCTCCTTCGGGAACGGTCGCCCAGTCTCAGGCCAACGCGGAAATGACGGACATGCTTTCCCGGGCAGCCGCGAGCGTTGGGCTAGAGTGGAACCTTCCACTCTCCCCTGAACCCTCATGGCTCGACGATTGGTTCCTGGGCTCAGGGCGCCGCTCACAGCCGCGCCCCACCCCCGTTCCTTTCTTCCCTGAAGTGCATGAGGAGCTGACAAGGTCGTGGGAGGCACCTTTTACTGCCAGGTCCCGATCTTTCAGCTCCCCCGCTCTCGCTACCCTCAATGGTGGAGCGGCCAGGGGGTATTCGGTGATCCCCCAGGTGGAAAAAGCGCTCACAGAGCATTTGTGTCCGCAGAGCGCTGCCACCTGGCGTGGGTGCCCAAAGCTCCCGTCCAAGGCCTGTAGGTTTACGTCGTCTCTGACGGCTAAGGCCTACGGTAACCACCCCCCCACCCCCCCCCGGCGAATTCCCCTGAGGAAGGACCTTCTTTCTCAGGGACGGGGCACCATCTGGCACCCGCGACTAGACCTCTGGAATCTCCACGTCTGGCCCTTGGACGGGATGCGGAGGACTTAAGTGGCCTACCACCCGCGGTGGTAGACATGATCTCTCAGGCTAGGGCTCCCTCTACGAGGCGCCTGTATGCCTTGAAGTGGCGTCTGTTCGCTAAGTGGTGTTCTTCCCGACGCGAAGACCCCCAGAGATGTGCAGTCAGATCGGTGCTTTCCTTCCTGCAGGAGAGGTTGGAGGGGTGGCTGTCCCCCTCCACCTTGAAGGTGTATGTAGCCGCTATTTCGGCTCATCACGATGCAGTAGATGGCAAGTACTTGGGGAAGCACGACTTGATCATCAGGTTCCTGAGAGGCGCTAGGCAGTTGAACCCCTCTAGACCGTGCCTCGTTACCCCGTGGGACCTCTCTGTAGTCCTTCAGGGTCTACAGGGAGCTCCCTTTGAGCCCTTGGAGTCAGCTGAGCTTAAGGCACTCTCTTTCAAGACTACCTTCCTGACTGCGCTCACTTCCATCAAAAGGGTAGGGGAACTGCAAACGTTCTCTGTCAGCGAATCGTGCCTGGAGTTCGGTCCGGGTTACTCTTACGTGATCCTGAGAACCCGAACGGGCTATGTGCCCAAGATTCCCACGACCCCTTTTAGGGATCAGGTGGTGAACCTGCAAGCGCTGCCCCAGGAGGAGGCAGACCCAGCCTTGGCATTGCTGTGTCCGGTGTGAGCTTTACGCATCTATTTGGATCACAAGCAGAGCTTTAGAAGCTCCGAGCAGCTCTTTGTCTGCTTTGGTGGACAGTGGAAAGAAGCGCTGTCTCCAAACAGAGGATCGCCCACTGGGTCATTGACGCCATCACGATGGCATATCAGGCTCAAATCTTCAAAGGTGTTTTGCAGAAGAAAGAAAGTCATACACATCTCAGATGGCATGAGGGTGAGTAAATTATCAGACAATTTTCATTTTTGGGTGAACTATCCCTTTAATATCCTATTATGATTCTGATTCAACAATAAACTTTCCTTTTTGTATGTTTATTTTTAAAGGTGGATTCAGTAAGTTTTTGTTCTTATCATCTTGGGCTTACACTGACATCTAGAGGCCTGGATGCAGCATCATTCAAATGCAATATTTTTCAGTTAAAGGGATAGTTCACTTAAAAATATATTTTTTTAATCATTTACTCACTTTCATGCCATCCCAAATGTGTATAACTTTCTTCTGCTGAACACAAACAAGATTTTTCAAAGAATATTCCAGCTCTGTAGGCCAATACAGTGCAAAAATCACATAAAGGCAGCATTAAATTAATCCATACGACTCAAGTGTTATAATATACACTACCGGTCAAAAGTTTTGAGACACTTGACTGAAATGTTCCTCGTGATCTTAAAAATCTTTTGATCTGAAGGCGTATGCTTAAATGTTTGAAATTAGTTTTGTAGTCAAAAATATAATTGTGCCACCATATTAATTTATTTCATTATAAAACTAAAATTTAATAAAAAATAAAACAAAAGTTTTTGAAATTGATGATTTGGACCAAATAATAAAGAAAAGCAGCCAGTAAGTGCCCAACATAGATAGGAACTCCTTCAATACTGTTTAAAAAGCATCCCAGGGTGATACCTCAAGAAGTTGGTTGAGAAAATGTCAAGAGTACATGTCTGCAAATTCTAGGCAAAGGGTGACTACTTTGAAGATGCTAAAATATAACACAGTTTTGATTTATTTTGGATTTTGTTTAGTTACAACATAATTCCCATAGTTCCATTTATGTTATTCCATAGTTTTGATGACTTTACTATTATTCTAAAATGTGAAAAAAGAATGGGTAAGTGTTTCAAAACTTTTTACCGGTAGTGTATGTCCAAAGCAATTCAAGCACTTTGGGTGAGAAACAGATAAACATTTAAGTCCTTTTTACTATAAATATCCACTTTCACTTTCAGAATGTGAAAGAATGTAAAAGTGAAAGTGAAGATTGATATTATAAAAGGACTTAAATATTGATCTGTTTTTCACGCACACCTGTCACATTGCTTCAGAAGAAATGGATTTAACCACTGGAGTGATATGGATAACTTGCTGCCTTTGTAGAAATTCACTATTTACACTCAGTCTGATTCATTTAATCCACTAGTGAAAGTGTCCAATAACAAGGCGAGTTGTATACGGCTGGTCGTGTGATCTAACATGGCAGCACCCATGAAGGGACTCTCTCCATGTAGAATAAAAAAAGCTTTTATAAGGTTGCTGATATGACTGGAGTTTTCATCTCATGTGAGATTTCATGATTATATACATATGTTTATTATATGTATATACAATTAATTTCTTTAGGAGTAAAAATTTTTAATGGGGAAAAAAATTACTGAGTGCACCTTTAAGGCCTATATGGTTAACTCCCAGAGATATGGGTCTTTCAGTATGGTTCAATGCTTAAAATGTTAAATTTTGACAATTTTCAATGATCGAAAAACACGTGTTCATGTGGTATTAATCTAGTTTTTCCTGTCCAACAAAAAGTAAAAATTCTGTTGAAACTACAAGTTTACATTTATTTATTTACATTAAAACAATAATCAGAAATTTTACTTTTCACTCAAATTGTTATGCTGCAAATTTTTTTAATGAAATAAACTGTATTAAATTAGAAAAATGTAAAATAGGAGCATCTTCACCAGTGGAACCTACTGTACTGTAAATGTACATATTCTCTCCCATTACTGGCTATCTTTGCTAATCTCTATCTCCCTCTCTTTCTCTCTATTATTCCCTCTACCTGCCCTGCATTCTGTCAGGCGGGGATGATCCGTGCAGGTCAAGAGGAGTTTTTTATCGAACCACTGGAGAGAGGAGGCGATATGACAGGAGAGGAGGAAGGAGGGCCTGGGCGACATCACATTGTCTACCGCTCCTCAGACATCAAGAGGCCACCCGTCAATCAGCCTGCTGACTTTCAGCCAAGAGGTCAGATCCGTTCACCCTGCCTCTTTATAACACAACACTGGTCATGGAGCTCTGCAGTGAGTCCTGCACATGCATGCTGATGAACAGCGAGTGATGCTGAGGAAACGGATTGGTTAAGTTTCCTGCTGTTGAGTCTCATCTACTTTCTTGACAGTTATTAGCTGAAAATATAGTGGAACATCCAACAGTCTTGAGACCACTAGTGAAAATGCTTCTATTTTGCATTTTTCTAATTAAATACAAACATTTCCACTACAGATTGGTATAACGATTTGAGTGAAATGTTAAAACATTCACATGAATTTTAGATTTTTTTTAGTATTTAATATGTCCCCCTTTTGTTGATGACAACACTTGAGCTGGCATGGACTCCACAAGTTTGTGCAAAACCTGGTGATCCATGTTATCCCTGCGTGCTTTGAGAACGTTCCAAAGGGCTTCATTTCAGCGGAAGCAAAGAAATGTAACCTTTTGTTCAAAGTACTTAACATGGTCAGTGTCACAAATTTGATCAATTAAATACAGGTGCATCTCAATAAATTAGAATGTCGTGGAAAGTTCATTTATTTCAGTAATTCAACTCAAATTGTGAAACTCGTGTATTAAATAAATTCAATGAACACAGACTGAAGTAGTTTAAGTCTTTGGTTCTTTTAATTGTGATGATTTTGGCTCACATTTAACAAAAACCCACCAATTCACTATCTCAAAAAATTAGAATATGGTGACATGCCAATCAGCTAATCAACTCAAAACACCTGCAAAGGTTTCCTGAGCCTTCAAAATGGTCTCTCAGTTTGGTTCACTAGGCTACACAATCATGGGGAAGACTGCTGATCTGACAGTTGTCCAGAAGACAATCATTGACACCCTTCACAAGGAGGGTAAGCCACAAACATTCATTGCCAAAGAAGCTGGCTGTTCACAGAGTGCTGTATCCAAGCATGTTAACAGAAAGTTGAGTGGAAGGAAAAAGTGTGGAAGGAAAAAGATGCACAACCAACCGAGAGAACCGCAGCCTTATGATTGTCAAGCAAAATCAATTCAAGAATTTGGGTGAACTTCACAAGGAATGGACTGAGGCTGGGGTCAAGGCATCAAGAGCCACCACACACAGACGTGTCAAGGAATTTGGCTACAGTTGTCGTATTCCTCTTGTTAAGCCGCTCCTGAACCACAGACAACGTCAGAGGCGTCTTACCTGGGCTAAGGAGAAGAACTGGACTGTTGCCCAGTGTTCCAAATTCCTCTTTTCAGATGAGAGCAAGTTTTGTATTTCATTTGGAAACCAAGGTCCTAGAGTCTGGAGGAAGGGTGGAGAAGCTCATAGCCCAAGTTGCTTGAAGTCCAGTGTTAAGTTTCCACAGTCTGTGATGATTTGGGGTGCAATGTCATCTGCTGGTGTTGGTCCATTGTGTTTTTTGAAAACCAAAGTCACTGCACCCATTTACCAAGAAATTGTGGAGCACTTCATGCTTCCTTCTGCTGACCAGCTTTTTAAATATGCCGATTTCATTTTCCAGCAGGATTTGGCACCTGCCCACACTGCCAAAAGCACCAAAAGTTGGTTAAATGACCATGGTGTTGGTGTGCTTGACTGGCCAGCAAACTCACCAGACCTGAACCCCATAGAGAATCTATGGGGTATTGTCAAGAGGAAAATGAGAAACAAGAGACCAAAAAATGCAGATGAGCTGAAGGCCACTGTCAAAGAAACCTGGGCTTCCATACCACCTCAGCAGTGCCACAAACTGATCACCTCCATGCCACGCTGAATTGAGGCAGTAATTAAAGCAAAAGGAGCCCCTACCAAGTATTGAGTACATATACAGTAAATGAACATACTTTCCAGAAGGCCAACAATTCACTTAAAAATGTTTTTTTTATTGGTCTTATGATGTATTCTAATTTTTTGAGATAGTGAATTGGTGGGTTTTCAGCAGTCTTCCCCATGATTGTGTAGCCTAGTGAACCAAACTGAGAGACCATTTTGAAGGCTCAGGAAACCTTTGCAGGTGTTTTGAGTTGATTAGCTGATTGGCATGTCACCATATTCTAATTTTTTGAGATAGTGAATTGGTGGGTTTTTGTTAAATGTGAGCCAAAATCATCACAATTAAAAGAACCAAAGACTTAAACTACTTCAGTCTGTGTGCATTGAATTTATTTAATACACGAGTTTCACAATTTGAGTTGAATTACTGAAATAAATGAACTTTTCCATGACATTCTAATTTATTGAGATGCACCTGTAGTTCAGATTCTTAAATGCTTCTTGTTAATTTTACATATTGTCTTTTCTTTGTTTTACTTGTTTCAAAATCCTAAAACTTTGTTTTAAGTATTCTATGAATCCCAGATTTCAGTGTGGTCTCAGACTTTTGGTGCCCACTGTAGGTTTACTGAGTGAGCTGCTATATTGAGTTGCTCTCTGTGAGATAAATTGTTTTGCGAGGGTGTAAAAAATGATGTGTGAAGCACATTACATTTTAAAGAATGTTAAATGTACCCTCTTAGCCAAAGTGTGCAGTCTTTGCAAATACTGCTTAGTCTGTATCTGGTCCATTTTCAACTAGTTTAAAACCATACAATAGCTTCAATGTCTTCTGAAGCCAATAGCTATCCATGGCCTGCCTTATAGTTTGAAGGGTTATGATGAGTAAGAGCAGAGACATTTGACATTCTTGATTGAAATAATGTCGGAGCATATGACCATGAGCTTGGGGCAAAGTACGCTTTCAGTTTTGTTTTAGTTCAATTATTCATAAATAGTTTTTATTTCATTTCTATCTTTGGAAATGTATCATTTTAGTTTGGTTTTTATTTTAATTTCAATATTAGCGTATTCAGTACTTTTATCCCTTATAACACAGCAGCAAAAAAAAATTCCATCTGCCCCTGGACTACACATGCGTACTGTGTTTGGTTGTTTTACATGTCAATCAGACCGGCTGCTTCTTCTCTAATTGAGTGGTTCTTTTTTACAAAATAAACCAAGACTGCATCACGATTCGCCTACGTATACTGCACGTTAAAAGTATGTACTCTTGTTGTGATGGAAAAGTGTGTTCTTTTTAATGTATACCAAAAGAGTATGCAAATATTGAGACATTGCCTACTATCTTGTCATAAACATTTGTCTTGAAACCACAGACCCCTTGGTCCCATAGTTACGCTCATGAAATAGGTTCATTTATAATATTAGTAAAGTTGTTTTTTTTTTTACACAAAAAAACAGTAATATCATGAGTTCACCTCCTTGCCTGATCCTAGGAAGAGGTAAATATTATGATAATGGTAGACGTGTTTGGCTTGCTGTCCAAGGAGACGGAGGGCTTGAACGAGAGAGCAGGCCCGATCTTAGATCCCTAATGGATGATGAGAGTAGGGGGAGTTGGGGAGTTGGAGGGTTGCCGGAAGCGATGCGCGCTGGGAGAGAGGTGAGCTCTGCTTATATATGTTTTTGCATAATTGATTTATAGATTCAGATTAGTAGGCTCCTCCCCAACCTTTGTTTACAACTCCATATATTTGTAGAACATGATCATTTTCCACCCTCATTCTGACCCTCTCCCAGAAATGCTCAGTTTTGGTGCTGTTTCTCCTTTAAGACTGAACAGTACACGCCCACTGTTCTGACTTTTGACTGACCTGCTCTCTCTTCTTGCCATCTCACTGCTGCTACTGGGTGGGCTACAGAAATGATAAGGTAAAGAAGGTGTTGATGTGTTGTTGTGGAGGCGGTCAGATGAAAATGTCTATGACAGTGTGACATCACAATGTGGAGGAAGTAGAGAACAGTTTTGGCAGCTTGGTTTCAACAAATGCATTTTTTTGCAGTGAGAAGTAAGTTTTGAGTTCTGAAACTACAGAAGGGCAAGAAAAAAGTATTTTTTCTTTTAACAGCATTCAACCATTAAACATTTGTGACATTTAAATTGTTTAAACATGTGAGAACTGATGAAGCACCAGCGGTCTCACTGCCATTATTGCGGTTTTTGCACATTCACAAATGTACTTCTGAAGCAAACCTTATGTTGAGCAAGGGGTTGTGGGCAATATTAGCTGAAAAGTAATGCACGGATCCACACTTTGAAAATCGTTCGGAAACAGTAGACCATCTGTGCAATTTTGGCACACTCTTTAACTTTCATTTGAGACACACTAATTTTCATCTCACACACTAATTAGGGCGGATAGTATGACCACTGAGACACATGGCGGTAGAGCCCAGTTGTCCCCGCCCACTTTTTTAACCATCTTGGTTCTGGAAGTATTTTTCCCATTCATATTTTTGTATATGGATTTCATAAATTCCTTCATAAAAGAGTTCTAAGCCATGAACCAAACCAACTAGCTCTGAAGTGAATCACAACATCACAAACTTTGATTTGAAGCAAAAAAATATCTGAAAATTAGACAAAAAGACAAATGTACTAGACTGTATATGTATAAAAATGTAAAAACTATGGAAAAATAGAAAACTATTAATTTAAAGTATATAAACAACATATTTAAATGTATGCAAAATATTGAGATATACACAGATATACAGTATAAGTAATTTAAGACTTTAGGGAGACTCGATTGCTTAATTCACAGTGCGTCATGGAATTGTGCGGCCGCTGCAGAGCTCACTAGCTGTGGTTTTGCTGCGATCCATTCAACTCGAAAGTCAGAATATCCAACTTCCTACTAGTAAAAGTGCAATGGAACGTGGGTATGTGATGTCACGCGAACATGGCAGCACCCAGGGAGATGTACAAAGTTATAATCATTCACTTTTAAGCAAATAAAATGCATTACTGAATCAAAGATTCTTCTCTTCTCGATTCTCTCTCTATGTTTTTGCCTTTTTTTAATATCCCCTTTCTCTATTTCTTTCTCTTTATGTCTCTCTCTAAAACACGTTTATCTGTCTGTTTTCTCTATTCAGTTAAGTTTTTTGTTATGTGTGTGATGATAATAGTAATAAAAAAAAATGAATCAAAGTTCCTACAATACAAGATGTATGTTTCCAAAAACAGGTGTGTAAAATATGATAAATGATACTCTCTTTTGATAATTGTACAGCTGTAGAACAAATGCAATGATTACACAGCATTGTTTTTCCTCTGCAGTTCAGTTGCTAGGGAACTTCTCTGTTGATCTTGAACACCTGGTAAGCTAACTGGAATGTTGCAGTTTTGTTTCCTTATACGTCATCTTTCAAGCATCCGGTCAGAGATCGGAGATATCAAATAGGAATGTCCTACATCCGAATTTGAATGGAACGCAGCATTTGTTTGCCACAATTCTCTGATTGGTGGATCTTTTTTCCTCAGAATCATGGGTTGTGTAGTTCTTTACCAGGAAATCCTCTATTTAAACATGATTAAAATAACACAGAATGACGACTTCAACAGAAGCATATACCATTGATTAGCAACCTCCGAACTAAGTTTTTTTTTTTTTTTTTCTCCCAATTTGGAATGCCCAATTCTCAATGTGCTTTTAAGTCCTCATGGTCGCATAGTGATTTTGCCTCAGTCCAGGTGGCAGAGGATGAATCCCAGTTGCCTCCGTGTCTGAGACCGTCAACCCGCTCATCTTATCATGTGGCTTGTTGAGCGCGTTGCCACGGACAGCTTCACGCCATCCACCGCGGCAACCACGCTCAACTCACCACGCACTCCACTGAGAATGAACCACATTATAGCGACCACGAGGAGGTTACCCCATGTGACTCCACCCTCCCTAGCACCCAGGCCAAATTGGTTGCTTAAGAGACCTGGCTGGAGTCACTCAGCACGCCCTGGGATTCAAGCTAGCGAACTAGCGAACTCCAGTTGTGGTAGCCAGCATCTTTACCACTGAGCTACCCAGGCCCATGTTAGGTCTGTCTTTAAAGGTTTATACTTTATCGGCAAAAATAAATTTCCTTATGAAAAAAATGTATTCTTCTTTGGAAGAAAATAAATTTTTATTTCTAAAACCAGACTGTTGTGCTGTATAGTCTAAGGTCAGACTTGGGATATTGATTGAAAATATAAAAACTGTCATTGTCAGCAGTCAAAGTTATTTTCTCTAATTTTGTTTATCGTGTATATTCGTAATATTTTTGTGCACATTTCAGTTTAGTTTTTGTTCTGTTGCGAACTCCTGTTTTCGGGTTTATTTTAATTAACTGAGTTTTTTTTTCTCTTCTTAATAATTTTCATTAACGATAATAACCTTAACATAGCAGGTAAGTTTGACATTCATTTAACTTTCTGAATGGGTCAGAACCAAGATACGTGGATCAAGTGAGCACATATCTCCAGGGATGAGTCACTTCCCAGGCTGTACTTAGTTCCATACTCCCCTCCCCTACCTCTCTCTGTCTCTCCCTCTCTCTCTTTCTTTGTCTCTCTCAGCATCCGGTGTGTGAGATGTGTGAGGATGTGTGCACCAGAGTGACTGGATGAAGTCATAAACTTCTCTAAAAAGGATTCACATGTCACTTTGAGTTTGAGCGGTTGAGTTCAGCCAGGAGATGTGGGGCGGCTCGACATGTGACACAGTCCCTTTGCGTTTTCATTTTTCTTCTCAGGATGGTTGTTTTGGAGGGCTACATGAATTGCTTAACTGCAGTACCATATGACAGAACCCTCTCTGGTAATTTAATAGATTTTTAGTAATACTTTGGGATCATTACATCCTGTTTCTTTGACAAAATACTTAATACTTTCAAAAGGAATTTAATATAAATTTTAAATGTGAATATAGTCAGTTTAAATATTTAGTTTGAAGACAGCAACCCATGTTCACCCAAAAATGAAAATTAACTGTCAGTTCAAACCCATATGTTGTTTTTTATTATTGTGGGACTTGTGGGACAGTGACATTTTAAGTCATTATTCACTGATAAACTTCCCATCAGCAAAAGCGCTCTGCTTGCTTGCACTAAATTTGATGTCATTGACACCAAATGTCATTTGTTCTAACATGTGTCATATATAAAGCACACCAGTTCGAATATGCAGAATAAAAAATGAGATTTGACAGCTACAGCTGATGGAAAAAAATACAATTTCGGTCTATTCCTCACACAAACCTACTTTTGTGTTACTTTTTACGGTAGATTTATTGTAGCAGATGGTCACTATAAACTGTCATTGCATTAAAAAAGAGCTGCAAGAAGATTCTTGGAAAAAATAGCAGCATATAGGTTTTGAACAACATGAGAGTGAATAAATAGTGACATCATTTCCATTTTTGTGGGAACTATTCCTTTAAAGCTATATTAATCAAATGCCAGACGTGTGTGTCTGGTTAGCAGAAAACAATATGCTTCACAATTCACATTGCACTGTGGTAGAACAGATATGCCCAATACAAAAAAATAACAGGACAACATGCGAGCAGGTCTTTAGTGACATCATTTGGAGTGCGTGTGTGCGTATAAGAATGTTGAGAAGCTGCGGCTCTCAGTGAATTCTAGCAGAGGCATGCTGGACTCATGCAGTCAGTGTCTACGTGGCAAGCCTGATGAGAGTTTAAGCTCTACTTGGCAAACGTGGAACATGCAAACTTCAGAATTACTGTAAAAGTGATGGGAGGAGAGACACAGAAAGAACAGTGAGAAGTTTTTTCCTTAACAAATGGCCTGCAAAATTGAGTTTCATAATCAGACCTGCTGGAAAAAGAAAAAAAAACCCTCCTCTGCTCTGTTTACACAATTTCATCATAGTTTAGATGGTTCAGTTTCATTATAGATCTATTTTTGTGAATTGCCATGTGTAGAGCGAATTTGACCATAACTTACCCTGCTGAAAAGACCAGCCTAGTGTAGCAGGAATTTCCATGCTGACTCAGGCTGGTTAGTGCTGGTTTGGTGCTAGTCTAGTTGGTGGACCAGCATAGTCATGCTGTTCACCAGTAACAAAATGCTGGTCAACCAACTGTTCTAATTTAGGGATGCTCTAATAATTTAATGAAGCTCTCATTGTGAGGACAGTGGTGAACATGTGATTTATCAGATTGATGTCTGATATTTATATGACCTCAAAAGTGCACCTAAGCTATAGCAGCACTCATTCTAAAGACCTCTCATTCACAACTGAAAGATCACTTACAGAATCATAAAAGGACTTCCTGTTACGGTAAGCTGAGAAAAGGGCTATCCTTTACAACCCTGAATTTTCAGTCGTTTCTGCTTTGTCTTCTAACATGGCTTCTTGCATTTTTTTTCCACTAACCTAAGAGGATAATACACATAAAGCTAGAGGTTTCCTCTTCTGTGGACCGTTTGTCATTTGAAATCAGTTATTATTAAATGCTAATGATTAAAGTTCACCCAAAAAGGAAAGCTGAATGAAATGTTGCTTACTTCCTTACGTGGAACACAAAAGATGTTAGACACAATGTTAGCATCTGTCACCATTCACTTTCATTGCATCTTTTCACAATGCAATGAAAGTGCTGTTTGTGCTGTTTTTCAATTGTTTTTCTAAATAAACAAGCACCAGACGGACATTATTGACTGTTGCGCAAAGTTCCACTGTTTTTTCAGCATCTCATGCAAGAAGAACTTGAAATTTGAAAAACACGTCTCGAGACCTCCAAGTTCTGTTCCATTAGTTGTAATGCATCAAGCTTTTTTAGCGCCAGAACGCGTTTGGTCTGAACTAGGGCTGACAATCGATTACATTTTTTAATCAAATTAATTACATGACATGCCGATTAATTAGAGAACCTTATTGAGAACCTTTAAACTTTTATTGCAATGCACTCTAGTGTAGGTATCCATTGACTAATGAGAATCTCAGAGAGGCGGGACTAGCTGCGCTGTGAAATTGAAAAACTTGGCAGACAAGCTCAAACATGCGGTGTATTCATTCCTTTTCATCTATTATCTTTCTCTGTCAGGCTAAAAAGATAGTAATTGTGGAGAGAGAGCCTTGAGAAGAGATTCAATGTTTACTGGTACAAAAAGATATATTTTAAATAGCCATCCGTGACCACCTCTGTTGAGCATGCCTTCCAAACAGACCTTTCACAGTCCCATGCGTCCAACGCTCCGGCTGAGCTTTCCCTAGTGTGTAAGCACACTTAATTGTCGCTTATGTACATGCTCAGATGGACGCGTTTGGAGCATCTCACTGGTATTCAGCATCATAAACGCTTCATTTTTAGGATGCTGTGTCAAGTTAAAAGTAGTGGAAACTTTAAAAATCTCAAGATTCCTGTATTCTGTTGTGTTTCGCCCACCTGTTGTGCTTCCTCAGTGAGAAGTTCTCATTCTGTGGCTGCGCTGCATGAAAATTCATACATAATTTACGAGTTGGCTATTTCGTATGGTCTCGCACAATGTTGTTCACACAAACTCGTACGACTTCATCAAGTGCAAATTCCCGGATGTGTAATGCGGAAGCGTGAGTTCCGTGCATGAGGCGTTAAGGACATACTTATTAATATTATGCCCTTACCCAAACCCCTTATTAAAAACTTAACCAGTCAGTAGAGTGTGTAAACATGATAGGAAGCTGTTGTGTGTGACAGAAGCAAGTAACTGTCGCGTAGTAGATGGAAATGATGTCCAGCGACGTCATTGGCTGTAGTGAAAGTCGTAGGAATTCAAACGAGTGCAGTTGCACGATATCATACGAATTAGCCATATTTAGAAAAGTCATGATTTCGCCATGTGAGTGTGTTGCAACAGATGTACTTCAAGCTTGAAAAGGTCCAACATCGCCTCTACAACCGTCTCACATGTATTGAACATTGGAAGGTCTCTCCACCTACTTGTAGCTCGTATTGTAGGAAAATCTGTTATTTATTACTGAATTTACGTTCGCGTCAGGAGACATGATTAACTGCATACATTTTTGTTAATGCAATATTTTTATATAAAAAATCCCACAAAATTGACATATTAAATCGACCGCCCTTGTCTGAACGACCCCTAACATTCTTTTCCAGGGAAGATGGTAATTTGGAACAAGATGAGAGTGAGTAAATTATGACAGAATTTGTGATTGTAGATGAGATGGCTGGTGGAGTTCAGGGCACCCACTTGTCTGTGCTGCCCTAGGCAACTGCCCTTGTCTAAATCCGCCACTGGCGGCCACTATGAGGCAGCCCAGATACTGAAATAATAAAATAGCTTTTATTAGGCTACTGACTGGAGTCTTCATCTCATGTGAGTGGGCATAATTTTAAACATATTTTTCAAAGGTATTTTTCTTCTTGTTAGTTGTAAAACTTTTTGAAATAGGAAAAAATTACTGTGCACCTTTCAACATAACTGAAAGTGAAATGTCTCGTAATCCTTAATACAATTGGAGATGACCTTCCATTCTCTATACCTTCCTCACCCTTACATTACAGCCCACACATCACACCGCAGCATCCCAAATGTGCCATAATGCCTCCGGCTAGCTATCAGAGATCATATAAGTTTATGCATGTGGCTATGTGTGTGTGTGTGTATGGTTGTAGAATATGTGTGGACTGCATATGTTTTTCATTTAACGTTTTTCCCATCCCTGAAACAACAACATTCCGGTTATTCCACTGACTAATAGCTGTTGGCTTGTCCTTGCGTTGAGAAGGAGTGTTCAGCTTCCTCCGGCGCTGCAAATATCTCCATTTGTGCTGGGCCGCCTTTACAGCAGAGCTACTTTTAAATTAGCAGCAGAATACATTTGTCAGTTTTGTTTTAGAATGAAATACGGATCTGTGCACACTCAGTTCATTTATTAATCAGAGTTACAACTGCCTTCTTGATCCTTTGATTTTCATGTCATTTCACTCTGTAAGCCGACCCTGTAAACTGTTGTGTGAACAAGATAATTCAAGAGTCACACCTGTTAGTTAATACAGTTGTCGATCCCGATCCCAAACACTGACTGTGTAAACATTAGACAAGTAAGTAGGAGACTACTGCCTTTCATCTGGAGTGGTAATGAAGACTGATCTTTCCATGCCTTGGAGCAAGTGCTCAAATTCCGGCCTGTAAGACGAGCTAACAGAACAATGCTGGAATAACTCATGGTGCTTAGGTGAATAAGACAGTAACTGAGAGATTACAGGGTTTTCCTGACTCTTTGTTTTAAGATTGATGGGCAAAGTGACTGTGTGTGGTGTGGCGGTGCTGTTAAGATGGTGGTTAAGAGATGTGAAAATGAGGTCAAGAGGATTGCGGGCTGACATCTTCAATGGAGAGGCCTCAGATTCACGGTTTCGTCCTCCCCTGTGACCAGAGGAATGTGTGTATGTCTACATTTGATTGTGTGCTAGGGGTTGTAAGATAAATGCTGTGGTCCTGTAGGTAGCTCAACTGGTGGAGGATGGCGCAAGCAACACCATGGTCACGGGTTCAGTTATCAGGGAATGTAAGGAGTGATAAATGTATTTGAATGTACTGCAAGGGGCGATTCAGACCGAACATGTTCTTGCATTTAAAAAAGCTAGATGCAGTGCAAGAAATAGCATTTGTATTAAAGGGATAGATAACCCAAAAATGAAAATCTCTCATAATTTACTCACCCTCATTCCATCCCAGATGTGTATGACTTTCTTTCTTCTGCTAAACATAAATGAAGATATTTAGAAGAATATTTCAGCTCTGTAGGTCCATACAATGCAAGTGAATGGTGGCCAGAACTTTAAAGGTCCAAAATGCATATAAAAGAATCATAAAAGTAATCCATATGATTCCAGTGGTTAAATCCATATATTCAGAAGTGAAATGAGGTGTGGTTGATCAATATTTATGTCTTCTTTACTTTAAGTTCTCCTCCCTGCCCAGTAGGTGGAAATATGCACAAAGAATGTAAATCGCCAAAAACAAAGAAGAAGAATGTGGAAGTGAAAGTGGAGATTTATAGTAAACAAGGACATACAGTAAACTGATCTTTTTCTCACCCACAACTATCATATCACTTCTGAAGATATTGATTTAACCACTGGAGTCCTTGGGTTACTTTTATGCTGACTTGATATGCTTTTTTGACCTTCAAAAGTCACTTTTTGGGGCCTGGGTAGCTCAGCGAGTATTGACACTGACTACCACCCCTGGTCGAATCCAGGGCGTGCTGAGTGACTCCAGCCAGGTCTCCTAAGCAACCATATTGGCCCGGTTGCTAGGGAGGGTAGAGCAAATGGGGTAATCTCCTCGTGGTCGTGATTAGGGGTTCTCGCTCTCAATGGGGCACGTGGTAAGTTGTGCGTGGTTCGCGGAGGGTAGCATGAGCCTCCCATGCTGTGAGTCTCTGCGATGTCATGCACAATGAGCCATGTGATAAGATACGCAGATTGACTGTCTCAGAAGTGGAGGCAACTGAGACTTGTCCTCCGCCACCCGGATTGAGGTGAGTAACCGTGTCCTCTTGAGGACCTACTAAGTAGTGGGAATTGGGCATTCCAAATTGGGAGAAAAAGGGGATAAAATAAAAATAAAAGCCACTTTCCACCATAGGGCCGAACGGTTCTGAGCACGGTACGAAACGGTTACAGGAGCATTTCCACTTGAGCATGGTTTGGCAAGGAACAATTATAAACCATTCTTGGCCCGGAATTCTCGGCACGGTAAGCTACCACTCTCAACCATGCTGGTGGAATTGCTTTAGTACGTGGGACTCGTTTAGTGTATCGTCATGGTTTTATTATGATGGTTTTTAAGGAATAGTTCACCCAAAAACTAAAATTCTCTCATTATTCACTTACCCTGATGCCATCCCAGACAAATTAAGATTTTTAGAAGAAGATAGAGCTCTGTCAGGTCCATATAATGAAAGTTTATAATGAAAGTGCCAGCACTTTGATAGTCCAAAAGTCATATTTAGGCAGCATAACAGTAATCCATGCTACTCCAGTCAATCAATGAATGTCTTCTGAAGCGAATCGATAGGTTTATGTAAGAAACAAGTAGATAATTAAAATGTTTTTAACTTTAAATCGGCGCTTCCTTCCAGGGCTCTGATTTGGTTTGAAATAGCTGAACTCTCGCATGACGTTCGTTCTTCTGTTGTAAATAAGCGCCGCTTCCGAATTCTTGCGTGAATTCGCCGAAGCGCTTTCATCACGCTTGGAGTCAGCTGCTGGCAGAAAGCGCTTTTTAAAAGTCAACAACATTTTAATTATCTATTTTTTACACAAACGTATCGATTTGCTTCAGAAGACATTCATTGACCGACTGGAGTCATGTGGATTACGCTGCCTAAATATGACTTTTGGACCATCAAAGTGCTGGCACCCGTGTACTTCTAAAAATCTTCATTTGTGTTCTGCTGAAGAAAGACAGTCATACACAAATGGGATGGCATCAGGGTAAGTGAATAATGAGAGAATTTTCCTTTTTGGGTGAACTATTCCTTTAACTGGTATTGTAGCCTACATTTATTTTTCTAAAAGCCTTTTCCATCAGGGAAGTAGATTACTAGCTCTTTAAACTCAAAATACATCAATATATTCTCATATACTATTTTCATATAATACTTATATAATATTTTGTCAATAAATATCCTTTATAGCTTGTCTGAAACCTTTTACCTTTCTGCATGTTCGTGTCCGGTGGGCAAACCCTCAGCAAATGATGGTAAACCTCTCGCCTTTTTCTCTTTACTTTCTTTTTTGTGACATGGTCCGTGTCTTTGCTGTTTGTTAGCAGAGTAAAACTAGAGAAAAAAGCATTCCTAAAAAATGGGATATGCGATCATCCTCCATAGCGCACTCGCTCCAGTGTTTACATCTCACACCATCACCAACAGATGGATCTGTTGCATACATTCTTCTGATTTCACCGCACCACAGTGGAAAAAGTAACTGTAACCGTGCCAGCTGGCCCAGATCGGGAGGGAACTGTATGGTTTCAGACCGATGGTGGAAAAGCGGCTAAAGTTTTGGCCACCATTCACTTTCATTGTATAGACCTACAGAGCTGAGATGTTTTGAGTTCAGCAGAAGAAAGAAGGTCATACACATCTGGGATGACATGAGGGTGAGTAAATGATGATAGAATTTTCATTTTTTAATGAACTATCCCTTTAAAATGAATAGGAGAAATTGGAACAACCAATATCGGGGGTGTAGAAAAGGAAGTCCCGTCTCACAGGTAAAAGAGCCAATCACCTTTCAGATATAGACATTGCCTGTCAGTTAACTTGAGAACTAGCATGCGCATTTGCTGGACCAGCCTAAAAAAAAAGAGCGTGTTTATTGTAATCTGAGATAAAGAAGCACAATTTATGATACCACTGTTTTCAGATTTTACTGCTGATTTGAATTATTTTATTTGATTGTAATCTTGACCAATTGCTTTGGAGAATTCAGTCTTTCCACATTCAAGTAGATAGGAGCTGTACTTTTATGCCACTTGTATCCATAGAAAATAGCTGCCTGGAAGCGTTCCCAAGATGGCTGCCGAGTGGAATGACTTACCTAGAAAGGGGCTTTCGTTGAAGTTACACGGCATTTTAACAACGCTGCGCTCCTGCACGAGTTGCTGAAAAAACAGTGCAGCACTGCACATTGGTCAGAGACTTTCGTCTACCGCCTATTTACATAAAGAATTATGCAAAAGCACGTTTGATCTGAATGGCCTATAAGTTGCTTTAGATGAAATCGTTTGCAAAATGTTTTATATGTGCTCATATTTACTAGTTGTCCAGAAAAGTAGCCGCTGTTTACCTAATATACTGATTCAGCTTTCTATGCTGTATGTGAGATTTATGCCACCTGACACAGTCATGTCCACCTGCTTATCATTTCTGTCAACCTTTAGGTGACAACTAGCCCCCCATACTGTGTCACACATTCATCACTCTCAGTATCATGTAGTCAGACATGGAGAATACTTTTGCTTGTCTAACCAGGTGAACCCTCTTATGAAAGAAACAAGATATAACATTCATAAACAACCCAAAATTCATGCAACATTCATAATCATGGGTTTATTTATCCACGTATAACAAGACTGAGGTACAATAGTTGCATTAATGTGACATTGTGCCCAACTTTGTAGAAGTAAGTGCAGTTTGGAGTGTAAGGAACTTTCCTTACAGCTTCTGTTTGTTTTGCACGTCAAGTCCTGTAACTCACAGTGGTTTCATTTACTTTAGATTTCCATTGTTTTTCCACACTTATCACATCTTTATTTTTAAGACTTTCCAGTGCATATTTTTCCAGGGGTTGCCATAAAGTTAAATCTAAGCTAAAAAAAAGATTTCCACATGGAAATGTGTTTTGCCTCGCAGTGTGTTTTGCAATAATCATTTAGAATTTTGTTCAAGATTAACTTTACGATCAAGAATTTGAAAAGGGAAAACAGAGTTTCTGTGGTATATTTATACGAAAAACAAGTCGAAAGACTCTTCTAAAGTGTATCCAAATTTCCACTGCCATATTCAAAGAGGATTTCTCCAGTTGTTAGCAGATCTGAATGACTTTGATTTCATTTTCAAAGCAAAGATTCTACTTCAAAGATTTATTTTTCATTTTATACTTGCAGTTATTTGTGATGCGCCCATTTCCTGAAAAGGAATAACCCTTTCGAGCCTCAAATGTCAGAACTGACAACCCCAGCGCTCATTGATTCGAGGAATTATGATAATTGGCAACAGTTACTGACTGCCCAGCCTACAATTTAAGCAGCAGTGACATAGGTCAGGGCATAACTAGAAGCAGGCTTGATCTCTCTGCTTGGCAACCAAAAACACAGGATCTGCTTATTTGTAGCTTTCTATTTTTAGTCAATAGCAAAAAAAAAACTCAGTAGCACACTGAATGCTGTTACCCTTGAAATATGATGACTGTGGTATACAAATGGGAGTGAGCTGACATTGTAATACTCACTTGACTGTGGCAATGAGAGTATAGTGAAGTGATGCTGACTGACTGTTTTTTTTTTATTGTTACTTCATAGGTATACCTTAATACCAAACTTGACTCATCTTAGTTCTCAATGTGTATACCACTGTATTGCCACGAACACTTACTAAAAGTCATTACCCTTACTTAATTGAATTTAAGAAAGTTTTTACAAGCAATTACATTTCTTAGTTTTATTCAGCCAACATGATTTAGTTGAATTAGGTCAACTAAATTACCCTTATAGTAATTTTAACTCAACTTTATTAGGTTCATCAAATTAAAAATATTAATGTTTAATTTAATTCATTTTCTTATGTTGGTCCAACTTAATTTGATTTATTAATCATTAGTATATGCCATGTGAGCATGTGTAAGGACAATGAAACTGTTGCACTGTCAATTTAATAGCAACTGCTTATAGAGATGAGCAGCACTCAAATTAAGTATCACTTGAACGTGAAAGTCCATCCTCAACCTGAGCACAAATGCCAATCTTCACCACAATGGTAACCCCCAAAACTCCAGCATAACAGACACTCTTTTTAAATACCCAATATAACATTAAACATGAACAAATCTCCTCCTATTCTCATCTTGCTCAAAAATGCATAAAATAATACTTAATTTCAACATTTGTTCACCCCATCCAGTCCCGAGCAAAGTATGCTGGAAATGAAAATCCCCTGACCAGTTTCTTCAGTGCTATTAAAAGTTTGAATGTAGTTCCAACTCAAATGGAATGAAATCAAGTTGTGTAAAAATGTTCTAGAATTGTGTTGCTTTAGTTCATATAGGTAAAATCCCAACATCTGAAAATACAGTATGTACTTTCCCAATATATAGTACTGGTATGTATAAAGCAGTATATCAAATGTATAAGATTTACAAACCTGCATACGTGCATTTAGACTAGGGTCTACATCTTTGCTCATTGGTCTCACTAGCTGCTTCTTCGAATGACACCTAACCCTGGAATGAATTGCATGGTCAATTCTAATACTACTTAGACAATCATTTTTATTCAAAGCCAATGTTTAACCTTTTGCCATGACCTTTTGTCTTGATGTCCTGGTAATTGGCTTTTGTCCTTATCACTACAAAACTAAAGTCACCCTAACATGCTACAGTAGCTCTTGGTGTCTATTATATAATTTCACTTTATATAGAAAACTCTACAGTTTCAGAAACAGGGAATATCTTTGGTTTTGCTGTTCAGTTTAATCCAACTGTACTGTTCTATTAAACACACAATATGATGATTCAAAATAATGAAAAGCAGATTGCACAAGCAAAACCTGCTCATTTTAATTTTAATTTGTCATGTTAAACAAGCTAATACACATTGTCAATTTGTACCAAAATTTTGAAAGGTCCAAAAAGTATATAAAGGCAGTATAAAAGTAATCTATGAGTCTCCAGGGGTTAAATCCATATATTCAGAAGCAATATGATAGGTGTGGGTGGGAAACAGATCAATATTTAAGTCTTTTTTTACTATAAATTCTCCTCCCTACCCAGTAGGTGGTGATATGCACAAAGAATGTGAATTGCCAAAACAAAAGAAGAAAGTGAAAGAGAAAGTGGGGATTGATCGTCAAAAGGACTATTGATCTGTTTCTCACCCACACTTATCATATTGCTTCTGAAGACATGGATATAACCACTGGAGTCTAATGCTGCCTTTACATGTTTTTTGGACCGTCAAAATTTTGGTACCCATTCACTTGCATTGTATGGACCTACAGAGCTGAAATATTCTTCTAAAAATCTTCGTTTGTGTTCAGCAGAAGAAAGAAAGTCATACACATCTGTGATGGCATGAGGGTGATTAAATAATGATGATGGTGATGATGATGATGATGATGATGATGATGATGATGATGAGAATTAAAATTTTTGGGTGAACTATCCTTTTAAGGCGAAGGTCAGCTGTATAATGAAGGTATATTTTTATTGAAAATAAAATTTGTTCTCAGGACAAGGATATTTTTCACAAATGGAAAATCAGGGAAAAAATTTCACATTTTTATTGAGGCAATTTGTCACATGAATTAATTATTATATTTAAAACATGTATACAGTTTATTAATTCCAATATGTGTTTGCCAAAAATATGGTTTGATACATTTGTACATTAATTTTTAAATTGATGTAGCTGCTTCATAAATCGTTTTATGTTTTTTAATAATTGTTTTAATGTTTACATTTAGCTGAAAAGCCTATAATAGGCCTTTAATGGCAGGTTCCATTGTGACAACTTACCCCATATAGTCTGGCAACATGTCCTGGCATTGGAGTGTGTTGTCACAAACTGTCAGCCTGTGTTCTATGTACGTACTTCTTTCATTTAATAATCTTTGTTCCTATGTAATAATGGGAATGTTCAAGACCCTTTTTTGTGGCCAAAACTTTAAGGCGTGTGTCTATACAGACCCTGAGAAATATTCATACCCTGAGAAGTATAAAAAAGGTGACAACTAACCCTGGTCTCCCCTACATATAATTTGTAGTCAACTCTGTAAATGCAAGACTTTCATTACAAGTTCACCTGATTTAAACTAGATTGCTTAAACACAAGCCAGCTATAGTAGAAAAAGATTTGCTAAGAACTTATGAAAGCTCTAGGGGCCTCTCTTTATCATAATCAGAGAATGTACACTGCTTTTCCTCTCCCTAAACTAGAAACATTAGCCAAGATCCCTCAATTCTGAACCATAATAGACTATATTTACATAAATTACTCTAAAAGTGCTATACTAGGGGACTCCACTCTTAAACAAAGGAACTGAACATTTGTTTGAATTAGGCTCTACACAGAGAGAGAGTCTATTATTTGTGTTCACCAGGTACCAAGTGTACAGTGTCTAATTGGTGTGTATTGATCTGAAAATCCCAATTGCTGATCCCCAGAAAGAATGTCAGTATGAGTTTCTATTTAATTCATGTTTTCCCCGAAAAAGGTTGGTCCAGCTAGGTCCTACAGAGTACATGCATACAGTACATATATATTCATAATGTGTGTATATCTTATATATACACACATTATGAATATATATGTACTGTATGCATGTACTCTGTAGTATATATATATATATATATATATATATATATATATATATATATATATATATACTACAGAGTACATGCATACAGTACATATATATTCATAATGTGTGTATATCTTATATATACACACATTACAAATATATACAGTATGTACTGTATGCATGTACTCTGTAGTATGTATATATATATATATATATATATATATATATATATATATATATATATACACACCTTGGAGTATAAATACCATACTATATGAAAATGGTAATCATTCTGTACCATAGTGCATATCAAAGTGCCATGGTCATCGACATACCAGGCTGCCACCACAGTACTTTTTTTACTTATAAGGGGAGTCAAAGGCAAAGTCATGTTTCATCCGTTTTAGTTCACTCTCATCTCACTCTGTCCCTCACTCAAGCTGTTTTGGTCTGAGAGACATACCTCAGTGGTACCGCATCTGAACATGAAAGCTTTTTGAGTGGAGAGAGCGTTTGTGCTGTGTATAAGGTGACAAGAAGGAGAGCAAGGAAGAGGAAAGTGAGAAAGAAAGAAATATAGAAACAGAGAGAGGAGACTGCACATTTTTAAGAGATCACAAGGACATGTACTTTTTTCACCATTTTGTTTGTTTATTATTGCACATTTCCATATTCATTAATGGGCTGAATAAGGATCTTAAAGAGATAGTTTACCCAAAAATGAAAAATAGTTTACCCCTGTGTTGTTATAACCATATATGACTTTCTTTATTTTTCTTAACACAAAGGGAGAAAGTGTGAAAAAACTTTGTGCTCAGTGATGTCATACAATGGCAGTTTATGGTGACCACCTCTTCAAGCTTCAAAAGGACACAAAAGTATCATTCAGAAGTCTAATAAATTATTCCATGAGACTCATGATTGTTATGAAAGTATACGATACGGTTTGGTGAGAAACAAACTGAAATCTAATGTATTATTTAGTGAATAGGGCACGAGAGCTACAGTTCACATGGCCTCCTCATGACATTGGGGCATTCAAGCGAACATTCGTTTGTTTATCTAAATGCAGGTCCTCCACAGCGATAACACAGCAGAACACAACACAGCTGAACACAAAACAGATGACTTACTAAACATATCTGAAGACTTTATAGTAAAAGAATTGATGCATTTCTATGCCCAGCCTTATTTTTTTATGTTTTTGGACCTGTGTCAGTTCACATTGGACAGAGTTACCCATGCGATGCCGAAAATAGAAAACAAACGATTGATAGAATGTACCATCACTCGTCAAGGGTGGTTAGGACAAAAACTTTAATTAACATAGGAAAGATACCTTTTATCGTGTGTCGTTTTCTGTCAGGTTAGGACATGATGTAACTGTGGCTGCCTTTAGCCTCCTCTATGTTTCTGTTTGATTTCTGAGTACTCCATTCAAAAAAATAAGGCTGGGCATACAAATGCATCAAGTCTTCGACTACAAACTATTAAGACATGTTAAGTAAGTTCTGTTCTGTTTTTTGTGCAGCTGTGTTGTGTTCTGTTGTCATTATTGTTGTGGAGGACCTGTTTTTAGATAAACAAAAAGAGTTACAATAGCTCTCCGTGGCACATTCATGAGAGTTCTTGAGAGAAGTAGCAATGTCTGATTCATGAATCAACAGTGATTTTGAGTCAGATCTTATCAATGAATTGGTTGATGCAGTTCACAAAACTGGACTTTGATTAATTCATGAATTGGACTGATCTGGCTCTCGAGTTCAACTCTCTTACTCAATTATCCAGTCACAGCAGTTATTAGCTGACAAAGAGAGGAGAAGATTATGAGTGAAAAATGGCTTAAATTTGGTGTGTTCCTCCCACGAAGCTTTAGTATAACTTCAGAAGATTTGGAATATAGTGCATGAGGGTAAGACTTTACAATAAGGTTTCATTCGTTAACATAAATGCATTAGGTATTATGTACTAACAATCAACAATATTTTTTACAGCATTTATTAAGCTTTGTTGATGCTAGTTAGTGTTACTGTGCATGAGTCATATGGACCACTTATATAGTACTTTTATTGTGCTTTTTTGTGTGGTAATTTTGGGTTTTGACAGCCCTAGTCCTCTTCCACTTTTTATTATATAGTAAAGAATTTTCATTTTTGGGTGAACTATCCCTTTAATCTACATTCAAAGGCCTTTTGGCAGCAGTCATGATGTCACATTTGAATGATACTCTTTGATTGTAAGGATCTGTGTGTGTTCTGCTTTAAGGTTCTCCTCTGGGTGGTCTGAATGGAATGGAGTTCTTACCTCACAGTTTTAAGAAGAGAGTAAAGAGTAATACACGAGCACGCCGAGAGACTTATGAAGATGACATCTTTAACATCGAGGTTCTGCTGGGGGTGGACTGCTCTGTGGTGATGTTCCATGGCAGAGAACATATCCAGAAGTATCTGCTGACTCTTATGAACATTGTAAGTTTCCCTCAAACTATTATCTATTCACAGTGTTCACTTCTTCACAACTGGTGTTTAGTCATTGCATGACTATGTTCACCCCAATGGGATTTCATAAATATTTTTAGATCTGAAATTTGGGGTGGTAGCCTAATGGTTATTGTTCTAAGATATGAAGGCATTTCCAGGTTTGAATTCAGGTGGGGTAACCCATAACCATTTAACTGAAACAACCCTCCTACCTTATCACTATAGCCCTTTTTACACTTTGTATTACTAGGGTAATCTAATCTGAATACAGGTGTAAACGAGGTGCAAAAATTTTTGTGATCACATCACTCAAACAACATTTGGAAGTATGCTGCACCATGGTAATATCTGACCATGATTATATCAGAAACAAACATTTACATGGATGCCATAATTTGTCACAATTTAATGTTTGGTTAAACCTGGTGTAAGCAAAGTCTTTGGGAATAAAACACTTGGTCCAGGAAAGTAGCATAACTGTACACTTCAGGGTTGGAAACTGAGCAAGCTTAATGCGGAACCTCCATCTGTCTCCTTGACCACTACTCAAGTTAAGAAATTCCACCCACATCCCTGACAAGGTTTTCTACCTTAAAGATTGAAGTAGTTGAGATCTTGGACAAGACCTGACTTGGAAATGAACCTGCACAACCACTAAACTTTCCCTCCATTATTTCCTTGTTTTTCTAAAAACGTTATTTTCCCATTTCATTTCATTTTCCAATTTTAAAATGAATAGCTCACCTCAAACTTAAAATTTTGTCATTATTTACTTGCTCTCTCAGGTCATTCCAAACCCATATGCAGTTATTTTTTCTATGGAACACAAAATGAGAATTTTTGAAAAATCATCTCACAGCTCTTTTCCACACAAGCATAGTTAATTGTGACGACATTTGTCAAGCTTCCAAAAGCAAAAAACAAAAAAACAAAAACCAGAAACATCAAATAATGCTGGACAAAGACAGATTGAACACATGGGGTTTAAACACACAAGTACTAACTAGGCAACAACTGCATCTGGAAACAGTTAAGGGAGACACCAAGAACAAAGACACAACAAGAACTTCAAAGTAAAAGTCATACCTTTAGCGACCCCTACTGTCCACTAGGGGAAAGTCCCATACATTAGAGCTATATTGTGAGCCTTCAGAACCCATAGGATAACTATGTGACAAAAGAACCAAATGTAAGTCATTATTCAGTGATGATGTTTCCCTCCGCCAAAGTTCCGTTTCTTAGTGTGACAAAAACTTCATTGACATCTAAGGCCGCCATATTTGATTTCAAAGCTTTGTTGTATGGAAAACTTTGAAGATTTTATTTTTATTTTTATTTTTTTATTGTGTGCCATGACAAAAATATAAATAAAAATGCATTCAGGTTTGGAATGACATGAGGGTGAGTAAATCATGCCATAATTTGAATTTTTGGGTGAACAATCCCTTTAAACTGGACATGCTACCAAGGTATCAACTAAGAAAGCTCTTTGAATGTCGCTCCATGTTTTATTTATTTTTCAGTTTCTCTCCATCCTCTGTCCAACCGCATAATTCTTTCATACACAGTTTATTCTTGTTTGTGCGGTGGTTCCATTGCTAAGCAGAAGGTAAGCTCAGGTGGAAGACCTTGCTGAATTATTAATTTAGTCCTAATGATTTTCTGCCACTTTGGCCTCATGCATGTCAATTAGCTACCTGCCTGCTACTAGCAGACAACTGGACCAATAAAATACTGACAGGGTCCTGCAGAAGGCCAGAGACAGTGCTAATGAGCTAAGGGTATTAGTACTGTATAAATGTGTGTGTTTGTGTGTGTGTGTGTGTGAGAGAGAGATAGAGAGAGAGAGAGGAGGGCATACAAACAGAATAAAAAAGTCCTAATGAGAGACTTTGTTAAGCATTGCTAATAATAGTCATTTATGTGCTGGGTTAAAGAGCTGTCATTGCCTAGTGGCTGAGAATGTCTTGGGTAGAGACATAGCTTCAGGTGGGTACAGGGTTACCTAGCACTGTTTCATAGATATAGCTACTTACATTTTTTCACCCTTAGCAACAATGGTCATGAACTGTTATATTAACAAGTGGTACAAATGTCATGGGAAATAAGTATATTAATAACAGTGGTTCTCATACTGTGGTTCGTGAACAACTGGTGGTTTGATGAGTCTAACTACTTTCAATGAAATAAGAATAAAACTGGCAAAATTATGGATTGGTAAAAGTGAGGCAATTTCAAGATTTTGGTTGTAAATAAGAATTTATTTTTTGTTGGTAATTTGTTTACCCTTTTTTCCCATCCAGATTTGATGTGTTAGATCAGGGGGTTTCAAACTTTTTGATGCCAAGGACTCCTAAATTCGAAGATCCCCTTGCGAGTGACCCTCTGTGTGAGAAAAATAATAAACATAATATTAAAAAATTAAATAATTGGCTTTTATATTTTTATCCAACTAAAGCCAAAATAAATTAATAAAATATTATCTGGAAAATATTTACTTCCTATTAAGTTGACAGTGTATCTTTCTTAAGATGGAGTTATGTTGTATGTGTAAACATGATGGAATTTTTTTTCAATGCCATTCAATTAAAAAAATTATACAATAAAAATTTTAATATTTTTATATAACTGTTAGTTCCAGTTCTCGATACTGATTGGAAGAGTCACGTTCCATGAGAACTGATGTCTCGCACCATCAGCACTCGGAAGCTTTACTGTTTGTATTACTCCGCTTGTGTTTGTGGCATTCTAAACTAAAGTGTAAGAGCAGCGCAGATATGTAAAAGAGCTCTAGGTGGGTCTCTTTCATTTATCCCTGTGACATTAAAGATTTTAGCCAGCAGTTAGCAACAAAAGACTATTTTTATGTGTTATGAGCCAGTGAAGTTTGACATACATTGAGTCAGCGGCCAGCAAACGGTTACTTTGAAGTCACCTGCATTGTCTCTCACTCAATGATCGCTTGGATTAATACTACAACATTACAGCTGGGCTTATCACAGCTGAAATACAGAGTAATCAAAAACATACTTATGGGGTGGGGCCTGGGTAGCTCAGCGAGTATTGACGCTGACTACCACCCCTGGAATCACGAGTTCGAATCCAGGGAGTGCTGAGTGACTCCAGCCAGGTCTCCTAAGCAACCAAATTGGCCCGGTTGCTAGGGAGTGTAGAGTCACATGGGGTAACCTCCTCGTGGTCGCGATTAGGGGTTCTCGCTCTCAATGGGGTGCGTGGTAAGTTGTGCGTGGATCGCGGAGGGTAGCATGAGCCTCCACATGCTGTGAGTCTACGTGGTGTCATGCACAGCGAGCCATGTGATAAGATGTGTGGATTGACTGTCTCAGAAGTGGAGGCAACTGAGACTTGTCCTCCGCCACCCGGATTGAGGTGAGTAACCACAATCCCACGAGGACCTACTAAGTAGTGGGAATTGGGCATTCCAAATTGGGAGAAAAGGGGATTAAAAACATACTTATGGTGCTTACCTGATACCGGAGCTTCCGTGTTGTGAGGAGATCTAATCAACATGGTGAAGGAAAGAATGGTTTCTGTAGTGAATAACTCTTGCGCACCGGCTACCGTGAAATACTCAGGGGGGACCCCCATTCGGACGGCTATTTTTAACCAGAGAAATTGGATGTATTTGACCAGAATTCCCATTATTTTCAGAAAAAGACTTACACTACACACTGCTTGCCATTTTTGTTTTACTCTTGAAGTTGTCCACCACCTGAAAAGAGAAAACACTGCTATTTAATAATGTATCAGAAGTTATAATGATATAATAATACAATTTACTGAAAGTCTCCCTTGTTAAATTCTCACTGTTAAACAGTGGAGACTAGAGCAAGATTTAAATTCTCCTATTTTTGTCATTTCACCGTCAATTCCTCTCTTTTTCTAAAAAAAATTTATCATTTTACCTTGTTCATACTCTTTTTTTTTTTTTTTTTTTTTTTTTTTTAAATGACTTTTAAACAGATTCTAAAACAGCCCCTAGTCAAGCTGTCATCCATCTGTCAAGGTCTTGTGTGTGTGTGTGTGTGTGTGTGTGTGTGTGTGTGTGTGTGTGTGTGTGTGTGTGTGTAGGGCTTCATTACTTTTCTCTCACTCCCTGGACATCTACCCAGAGCCTCCATGCCTCCTTACAGATGTCTTTCCATGTTGCCCTAAGGCATTGTATAAATGAGTTAGGAGTTGAAGCCAGGTGTGAGCATAATAAAAATTATGTTTCTTTTCTATAGGACCATGTAATAGTGAAATTCAACACTATAGATTCAAAGGAATTGTTTTCATGGGTGATATCAAGTCTATCTTGTAAGAAGGGGGTTACAGATGTGCACACATGTTCAAGCAAAAGAAAATGATGATGAGAGTCCAGACTTCAACACCACATCCTTCTGAAGGTGACAGTGAGGTTAAGTGCTGTGCTTTTTAGCTCACTGGCAGTAAACTGTGTGAGATCTGTGCCTGTTAAACTCTTAAGTGTTCTCAGTTCACCCCTGGCTATGTTTTTCCCACATACTTGATTTTAGTAGCTGTGTTATTGCCCAGATGAATTACACATCCATCCATCACGTCCAGGCACCTAGAAGTAATTTCATGTTTATTTTTTTCTTTTCTCTTTGTTTGTGTTTTTTGTTTTTCTTATGAATTGTTCCACAGGTGAATGAGATTTATCAGGACAGCTCTCTGGGTGCCCATATTAATGTTGTGCTGGTTAGAATCATGATGCTCTGTTCCTCCAAGGTAAGACTGTATTCGATAGCCAGTTTTCTTTTCAAACATTGTTGGAAGACAATGGTTGTATTAACAGAACTTAAAAGTGCAAAAATGTCTCAGATATAAAAGATATGAAAATCCACTAGCTGTCCAGCAGAGATAGTATTGATGTTTCTCACATGTACAGTGGCCCCAAAACGTATTTGGACACTTAAGTGGCGTTGGGCATAATGCTAGTGTGACTGCCTTTTCAACCCAGGTTTGATTCCGTATTTGACGCACTCTTTTTCCCATTCTGTTTCTGTTTCTGTTTGTTGTAACCATGTTTTTTGGCAGAAGCCATAGATTTGATGCAATTTACAATGGTGTTACTATAGTAATATGGTGTTTATATAGTAACCATGTTTATTTTTTTGGTTACTTTGATTTTACTACAAAATACAGTGGTGATACTGGTTACTGTAGTAAAACCATGGTTAATTTGTGTAAGGTAGGGTTAGGTATAGGGGTAGGGGTTGGTGTAGGGTGTCTGTGGGACTCAGCATCTACCATTATTTGCACCTGGGTGCAGATAGCATCTGCCAACAAAATATCATAACAAGTGGCATATATTAAAAGAAAGATAGCACAAGCACACTTTTCAATTGAAATGTTTCAAAAAAAGAAGTTTGTTAGTTTTTAAATGATAAAACAGTAAATATTTATTTCAAAATTAAGACAAAAAGATATAAACTAAGACTCCTGTGTTAACTTGAGGAGGTCTGACTTCATACATCCCCTAAAATGACCTTGGGGCCAGTTGCTTTAATATAATTGCAAATATTAAAGAAAAGAAAAGTGTAGCTAGTACTGAGAAAAGGTCTAGCCTTATTTGTTTGCAGATGCCTCTTGGCTTGATAATGTTAATGTAATGACATTGATAAATTTTTTATTTTGTCTTAAGGGTCCAAATTGTTTTTGAGGCCACTGTATAAGTAAATGGTAGGATTATGGCCCTTTTAACAAACATTTAATTGATAGTTTCCAGGAAGTGGTTTCTGAAAATAAATGTTGTCACTTCACAGTGTTGTATTAACTTGCATTTTGTGTTGTTTTTTTCAGTCCATGGGTTTGATTGAGCTGGGCAACGCCTCTCAGAGTCTAGAGAACGTGTGTCGCTGGGCCTTCCTGCAG
The DNA here is from genome assembly GCF_019703515.2 of Myxocyprinus asiaticus. Taxonomy (NCBI): domain Eukaryota; kingdom Metazoa; phylum Chordata; class Actinopteri; order Cypriniformes; family Catostomidae; genus Myxocyprinus; species Myxocyprinus asiaticus. The sequence goes on along the minus strand of NC_059381.1, from coordinate 25,535,527 downwards.
CAGAAAGAGGACAAGAATGATGCTGAATACCATGATCATGCTATTTTCCTTACCAGACAAGAGTTTGGGCCCACTGGCATGCAGGGTAAAATTAGTCCTTTGACATTCCATAAATTTACATGAAAACACTAACACCAGGATTTTCAACCTGGGACCTTCTGCAGACTCCTTGGGGCCATGAAGTTAATTCAGGGATGCCATGGACAGATGTATAAAACATAATTGATTCTTTTTCGCAATTCCGTTTGTTGACATTAGTGGCACAGAAATTACACACTTCAGCTTTTTTAAAGACTGTTTAAGTGCTTAAGAGAAAATCTAGTTTTGTATATTTGTTTAAGCTCCAGTCTGGCCTCAAAAGTCTAGTCAACATGTAAATACTTTTAGGTTTAATTCAGAATTTATCTTCCAACTGTTTGTAGGTTATGCTCCTGTAACAGGCATGTGTCATCCTGTGAGAAGTTGCACTCTGAATCACGAGGATGGCTTCTCCTCTGCTTTTGTTGTGGCCCATGAGACAGGACACGTGTGAGAAAAACTTGACCAGCACTTCCACCATAACATCTACCAATCCTAACATAACCTTTAATGTTGTATCTCATAACTTCAATTTGAATGGACAATTAGCACACAGTTCACTAACTTAAGTCTTTTAAAAATGTTTCACACTTTCAACACACACTTTGGATATATCAATCTTTAATGTGGATTAAAAGAAGCTATACAGTGGCCCCAAAAAGTATTTTGACATTTAAAGGGATAGTTCACCAAAAATGAAAATTCTCTCACCATTTACTCACCCTCATGCCATCCAAAGTGTGTATGCCTTTCTTTCTTCTGCTGAACACAAACAAAGATTTTTAAAAGAACATTTCAGCTCTGTAGGTCCTTACAATGCAAGTGAATGGTGACCAGAAATTTGAAGCTCTAAAAATCACATTAAGGCAGCATAAAAGTAATTTATTTGACTCCAGTGGTTTAATATATGTCTTCTGAAGCGATGTAATCATTTCTGGTGAGAAAAAGATCAATGTTTAAAAATGTTTGACTGTAAATCTCCACTTTCACTTCCGAATATGAAAGAATGTGAAAGTGGAGATTTATAGTAAAAAAAGGACATAAATATTGATCTGTTTCTCACCCACACCTATTATATCACTTCTGAAGATATATATTGCACCACTGGAGTCGTATGGATTACTTTTACGATGCCTTTATGTGACTTCTGGAGCTTCAAAGTTCTGATCACCATTTACTTGCATTGTATGGACCTTCATAGCTAAAAATATTATTTAAAAAATCTTCGTTTGTATACAGTAGAACAAAGAAAGGCTACCAGAAAGTACCCAAATATATTTAGTCTTAATTTTGAATTATACATCTAGTGTTTTATCAAATTTGAACTTGTGAAATGGTTGGATTGAAAAGTGTGCTTGTGCTATCTTTCTTTATGCTATACTACGTAATGCAATGACATTCATATATTTGAAAGTGCAGCTTAAGTCTCCAAATACTTTTTGGGGCCACTGAACAATACATAAAAGCACATTCTCACACACAATTTCTTTGAGTACAGAAAGTGACTATAGATTGAGTGAGTTATTTGTGTATGTGTTTTGTGTTCAGGCTGGGGATGGAACATGATGGCCAGGCGAATGAGTGTGGAGATGAGGTGCCCATGGGCAGTATAATGGCTCCTCTGGTTCAAGCAGCCTTCCACCGCTTCCACTGGTCCAGATGCAGTCAACAGGAGCTCAGTCGATACCTCAAGTGAGTTATCGGGCCTCCTATCAGCTGTAGATCTCCTATAACTTGTGGATCACAGGTCTGATGCGGTGTGTAAATGAACTTACACTCTTGATGTACAAGTTTTTGAGTGGTTCTTTGCAGCACCTTCTTATCAAGAAGCATTTTTTTTATTTTTTATTTTTGCATATAGTTGTCTATATGGTTCTTTGGAACTTAAAAAAGTTATCCTATGGCATCAGTTTGCAAAGTTTATTTTTGTTGTAAGCTATGGAACATTGTGGAAAATGTATAAGAGGAAAAAATATGCATTAAAATGAGTAATATCTTAAATATCTTTAAAAAAAATTGCTTGAAAACAAACAAGCAAGTTTTTATTATTGTGGTCTTTGTGGTCTGGATCCAGTAATATAAGTCATTTCCAACAGACATTTCCCACGACCTGGTTTATATTTATGTTTTTCTGCAATAGTTTACAGCTAATTACTGTGAGTAATTAATGACTTTTCAGACTTTTTGGCCATTTAGAATAGTATAATAGGAAATAATTCTGATTTCTTTTCACTACTTTGTACTATAAAAACATATTCTTTTGTTCCTTTTAACTGATTACAAACCCAAAAATAGTCATCTTTCTCCTGCAGTACATATGACTGTCTCCGTGATGACCCCTTTGATCACGAGTGGCCAACTCTGCCCCAGCTGCCTGGTCTCCACTATTCTATGAATGAACAGTGCCGCTTTGATTTTGGAATGGGCTACATGATGTGCACTGCGGTGAGTGAAAGAGAGACACCATCCCACTCACAATGTGACATGCCATGATTTCTCCATTTCACTCCACATAACCTTAATTTACTGTTTGTAAATCTGGTAATGCAGTATATGTGTTCAACATCTTCCCAGAAAGCATTAGAACAAAAGAACAGTGTAAATGTTTTAGGTAAGTTTGGGTTTTAGTGTAAAGTTAACTATATATGGTTAAATAGATGCAAGACAGGAAGATCAATCACAATTTAGTATGCAAATAGATGCAAGAATGAAAACCAGTCATAATTCATATGCGAATATTACAATTATATAATCACTGTCAATTAGATTTTGAATGGCGAACATTCTATCAACGTAAACCAATGGGAGATTTTTTTCATTTATGTTTAAAAACTTTCAAAATCTTACATTTCTTAAAAAGAGTAAAAGTTCCCACAAAAATAAATAAATAGATAAAATAAAATAGACAGCACACCTAAGGCTAAAATTATACAGAAAACAAAGTTTGAATGGAGTCAGTTAAGCAGTTACATTGAACAGTTGAGACTTAATTAATTGTATAACTGTAATACTAAATGTTAGAGGTTTATAAAAAAATCCTAACCAGAATGTTTGAGAAATATCAAGCACTGATATAATATTGTAAAAACAGGTGCAAGCAGAGATTTGACAATTAAGCCATCCATTTAATAAAGCAAACCCCCCCCCCCCCCAAAAAAAAATACATATTTATATATATATATATATATATATATATATATATATATATATATATATAAAATCAATAAGAGTGAAAACTTGACATCTGCTACTCTCTAATGTATCATACATCATGTTGTAATCAGTGCTGGTTTACTTTGCTTGGTAAACTTCATCACAGGTTGCATGTATGAATGCGAGCATGACTGTTTCTTTTAGTACAGCACCTACGACCCATGCAAGCAGCTGTGGTGCAGCCACCCAGAGAACCCTTTCTTCTGCAAGACCAAAAAGGGCCCTCCCATCGATGGCACTAAGTGTGCAACAGGGAAGGTTGGAACTGTAGAGTTCTATTCTACTATTTACGTTAAATATATTTGGAGGAACTAAAGCAGGAAAAAACACTTTTTTTATCTCTTACTATGTAATCTCTGTATCTCCAGCACTGTTTTAAGGGTCACTGTATCAAGTTGACACCAGACATTCTCAGGCAGGATGGCCACTGGGGTCAGTGGACCAAGTTTGGTTCCTGTTCTCGCAGCTGTGGCGGTGGAGTACAGTTCCGCACTCGCGAGTGTAACAACCCAATGTGAGTGTCTTCTACAATATACTTGGAAAAAAAAATTTGGAGTGGGGTTTACTAAAAAAACCTAGGAAACATTTTCTATGCAGAAATTGATAGTAAATTTAACAGACCATATTTTCAAGTAAAGGCTACAAATAATTCATGGTGGCTTTAATTAGGACTTACCAAGCAGAATTTACTTTGCAATACTATTTTTCAAGTAAATTTTATGAACTTTCTATTTGTACATTTTAATCAAGCAATCTAGCACTAAATTAAGCCATGCTTTTAAAAGTATACTAGCATTTCAATGCTTTTTTTAACATACTTAATAATGTACCACATGACACAGGAAGCATTTCACAGGGAAGTTTAATGCATGCTTTGTAGTCTATTAGACAACAATACCTTACTTTAATGGCGATAGAAACATGCTTTGCATGGGACTGGATCAGGAGAGTACATTTTTAAATTAAGTGTTATTTTAATGTATTTCTAGGCTAAATTAAATGAGTAGGAGACTTGTTAGTGTTTAAAGTTCTGTTATGTTGGTTTAGAGGAGATTCTGTCATGTTGAATTTGTTTGGAGGTTACCATTGTGGAGAAGAATGGAGCTAATGGTTAGGTCGAGGTTGGGTACATTACTACTGAAAAATCAGTGTGTATTACTTTTCTCATGAAGCAAATACTGGGGGATTGTGAGTATAATGACTGATTAGGGATCTGTAATCTCTCAGTAAAAAATATATATACTGGTATATAATATGCTAATGTGTTTGTTGTTAGCTAGTAACAAGCTGCAATGTTCAGTAGAGTTATTTGAACAGATCAAATATAAGTTAGGTTAACTCAGTTCATACATATTTGCATTAACTATTTGAGTAGAGTCTACATATTAATTTTCATATCAAAGAGACTTATTTTCATTGTAGGGAACCAGTGTACACAACTGAATTAAGTTAAACCAAAAAAAAAAAAACATTTCTGTGTACAAAATGAACTTCAGACTTCACAAAACATGAAGTTACCAAAAGTAACAAGAAAATCAACAATAAAATAGCTGTAAATCAAATTGCAAACTATTATTAGTTATTAAAGCCCGGTGCATGCTGGGAACACCTGCTAACATTTACTTATTTTATTTACCTTTGAAATTTACTCAAGGTAGCTAAAAAATATGACAAGGTTTTCCCCTTTAGGATTCATACATATCAACAATCATAAATAATAAAGATACAGAAACAAATGTACATAATATTTTCAAGTTCACACTTTAATTCAATGTAGAAAGCACTTATCTGCTATATTCACTTCTCCACAAAGTCATTTTTTTCCCCACCGTAAATCAGTGGTTCTCAGCTTGTTTTGCTTCAGAACCCAGATTTTACATTGGACATCAGATGACATTCCAACACAGTACCAAAACTGTTTAGATTACAAGAGTAACAAAAGATATCTGTTAAATTGCATATTAAGCCCAATATAATGCAGAATTCTTTGCACATCATAAGCTGAATTGGAAAATGGATGATTTTGGATTCAAAATGTCTTTAGAATTTTGCTGCTTTCTTGCTCTCGGCAGTAAGTATGTGAAACCACCCTAATTCTGCACAAAATACATTGTAGACTATACTAGATTATACTATTGCAAGTGAACTTCATTTAATGTAGTCTGGGTTGTATTTTTGTTTTTACCTTTTACGGCCTAGTCAGTGATGGCATCTGTTCAATTTGGATACTTTCAACCAAATGGCAGATGAGTTTGATTGGACGCACAGCCTTCAATGTCAACAAAAAAACACATGGAAAATATTTGTCATTTTAAAAGCAGATAGACTTTTTTCACGATTATTTAATTGTGGCAGCTCTAACTGTAATCTTGACAATTTTTTCGATTAATTGTGCAGCCCTACTATCCGTACGATTATATGGTTAGTTACATGTTATTAATTGCAGTTCAGCATTGCTTTTTCCAAGTTGAATATAACCCTATCAGAACAGACCTGCAATCCATATTTGGGTCACGAGCCATCAGTCGAGAGCCACTGTCTTACACCAGCTCTACAAAAACAGTACCATCATTCCTTTGCATTTTGCCTCTGTTGACTTGAGCAAACCCTTTTTATATTGTAGTCCGGCTAATGGGGGGCGCACCTGTTATGGAAACAACTATGAGTTCCAGCTTTGTAACACTGAGGAGTGTGCAAAGGCCCTGGCTGATTTCAGAGAAGAGCAGTGCAAGATGTGGAACCCCCACTTTGAGCACGAGGACACCAAACACAATTGGCTGCCCTACGAACACCCTGAACGTGAGTATTAACCTGGAGAGAAGCCATGGTTTTTTTTGTATTCCAAAAGCTGTGTATTATACTCTTATTATCTTGTAATTACACGGCCCATTAATCAGCAATAGATGTGAGTGGGTTTACTGTTTTATGGTGGTGAAATATATATTTGTCTGTAGCTGGCACACTCACAGCAGAGACAGGGGTAAATACATTTTATTGCCTCCTGATGTCCGCAATATGTCTTGGACCATTTTCATTCTGAAGGAATGTGCTTTTTAAAATATTATCCACAAGCAACTTTTTCAGGCTTTAATTTTTCCATTGCATAAGTAGATTTGCTATAAACTATATATATATATATATATATATATATATATATATATATATATAGTATATATAGTTGAAGTCAGAAGTTTACATACACCTTAGCCAAATACATTTAAACTCAAGTTTACATACATTTTGTTAGTATTTGGTAGCATTGCCTTTAAATTGTTGAACTTGGGTCAGACATTTTGGGTAGCTTTCCACAAGCTTCTCACAATAAGTTTCTGGAATTTTGGCCCATTCCTCCAGACAGAACTTTCAGAGTCAGGTTTGTAGGCCTCCTTGCTCGCACACGCTTTTTCAGTTCTGCCCACTAATTTTCTATTGAACTGAGGTCAGGGCTTTGTGATGGCCACTCCAATACCTTGACTTTGTTGTCCTTAAACCATTTTGCCACAACTTTGGAGGTATGCTTGGGGTCATTGTCAATCTGGAAGACCCATTTGTGACCGAGCTTTAACTTCCTGACTGATGTCTTGAAATGTTGCTTCAATATATCCACATCATTTTCCTTCCTCATGATGCCATCTATTTTAAGAAGTGCACCAGTCCCTCCTGCAGCAAAGCACCCCCACAACATGATGCTGCCACCCCCATGCTTCATGGTTGGGATGGTGTTCTTTGGCTTGCATGCCTCACCCTTTTTCCTCCGAACATAACGATGGTCATTATGGCCAAAAAGTTCCATTTTTGTTCCATCAGACCAGAGGACATTTCTCCAAAAAGTAAGATCTTTGTCCCCATGTGCACTTGCATTTGGCATTTTCATTGTGGTTTTGAAGCAGTGGCTTCTTCCTTGCTGAGCAGCCTTTCAGGTGATGTCGATATAGGACTCGTTTTACTGTGGATATAGATACTTGTCTACCTGTTTCCTCCAACATCTTCACAAGGTCCTTTGCTGTTGTTCTGGGATTGATTTGCACTTTTCGCACCAAACTACATTCATCTCTAGGGGACAGAATGTGTCTCCTTCCTGAGCGATATGATGGCTGTGTGGTCCCATGGTGTTTATACTTGCATACTATTGTTTGTACAGATGAACGTGGTACCTTCCAGCATTTGGAAATTGCTCCCAAGGATGAACTAGACTTGTGGAGGTCCACAATTTTTTTTCTGAGGCCTTGGCTGATTTCTTTTGATTTTCCCATGATGTCAAGCAAAGAGGTACTGAGTTTGAAGGTAGGCCTTAAAATGCATTCACAGGTACACCTCCAATTCAGTACACCTCCAGAAGCTAATTGGCTAATTATCTAAAGGCTTGACATAATTTTCTGGAATTTTCCAAGCTGCTTAAAAGAACAGTTAACTTAGTGTATGTAAAATTCTGACCCACTGGAATTGTGATTTAGTCTGTTAAATCAATAAAACAATCTGTCTGTAAACAATTGTTGGAAAAATGACTTGTGTCATGCACAAAGTAGATGTCCTAAACGACTTGCCAAAACTATAGTTTACTAATATTAAATCTGTGGAGTGGTTAAAAAATTAGTTTTAATGACTTCAAGTGTATGTAAACTTCTGACTTCGACTGTATATATATATATATATATATATATATATATATATATATATATATATATATACTGCTCATATTATGTAGCAAAGAGATTTTGATGTCGTGCTATAATTTAGACAGCAGCATGAAGCAACCAAAAGCCAAAAATACAGGTATATATAAATTACATATCACAATATGTCTTGGACCATTTTTATTCTTTTTAATGTTGAAGGAATGTGCTTTTTCAGGCATTAATTTTGGCTTCTGGTCTCAATTCAGTATTTTGAGATATCTCACGAGATTTATAGCACACTATCAAAATCTATTTGTTACATAATATGATAATTTGCAGCAAGGATGGAAACTACATTCCTGGAGAGAAAGAGAACAAAACAGCTGTCTTGAAAAAAGTTTTTGTATCTCTTAGCCGTGATTTTTGTGTCCTACAGGATAGTGCATTAATTACATATGGCTTTATATGGTGACTTTAGGAAGAGTAATAAGGTTGAAACTCAGTTGGAGAGCTGCTTGGAAACACTTGACTGAGTTGTTCTTAGAAGGGAAACAGGCATTAGCCAAGCATCGGACAGCAGTAGTTGGAAGAAAGACACATGGAAATGTGATTAAGCAGCAATGGCATCTCCAGTTATCCTCTGAGGCCAGATTATTCTTACATTAGAGAGAATGCCGTTAGCCAGTTTATAACTGTTCCAGCCTCACCCTCAACCACTGAGATCTAGACAGCTTAAACAACATTATAATATAGATACTGATCATATATTTAAATATTTGGTAAGACTTGACAATAAGGTTCTGTATGTTAAGATTAGTCAATGTAAAAGGTATCATGAATTAAAAAATGCACTATGGCTCCAAAGCAGGGACACCAAAAACACTAAACCAGAAAATATATAACTGAACTGAAGAGACAAATATTTCCCAATTATATATACTGTAATTATTGTATTGTATATGGTAATTAAAAAAAAACTCAAACAGCAAACAAACAATCTGCAATATTGAGTCAGAATGCCACACAAGGCAGTTTTCCGCTCAAACACTTTGTCTGTGGTCTTTTTTTTTTTTTTTTATTGTTGTTGTTTTGTTTTTTTACAGCTGAGGAGAGATGTCAACTCTACTGCCAGTCAAAGGAGACCGGAGATGTGGTGTCTATGAAGAGAATGGTGCATGACGGCACACGGTGCTCCTACAAAGACCCTTACAGTGTGTGTGTGCGAGGGGAGTGTGAGGTAAAGGTTATTCAAACACGCACACACACACACAATCCATCCATCACTGAAGTCCATCCTCCAAAATGCCATAGAATGAATAATATCAGGCTTAATCAGATAAACCTCAGTCTGCTCTCTGTCTACGTATGTATTATGATGAGCCCTTTCCAATTCTCTTTGCCATGTGTTTATTCGCTTGAATGTGAAGCTATCTTGCATGATTTGTTTATCTTTCTTTACTATTTTTTTGTAGTTATTGGTGGAATAAACAGGAAGAATGTCCTCATGTTAGAAAGGGTAGGGCAGATTGATTATGTGCATTTAGATACCTACGTTTTGCAATTGGGATTATGTGCATTTCAAAATGTCATTCTTTTTAATCTGAGAGGGATATAAAAGTCTAGAAGAGGACAGGTTTTATGTGTATTGGCAGTAAAGGAAAGACAGGATCTGGGATTGTTTCCATGCAGTTATATGCTCAAGAAGATGGTTTCCATGTAAATACGCAGCACCAACTTGGTCTTTTATTATGCCTACCTGATTGTATGCTGCTTTTATTGATTTTATTGGCAGATATGAGACCACATTCTCTCCAGTTTGTCTCTAAGACTTTAAGACAAATAAGCAAAGTTTAGAATTATCAAGGATTACTTGATGAATAGGTGTTACAGTACTTTAATTTGTTGCATTAATTACTTAATAAATCAGTCATTTAAACATGAACCTGTGATTTAAACCTTCATGATGGATGGCCCTAAAAAGGGCAGGAAAAAAAACGTCTATATAAACTAGCTAGATTATTTTGTCTAAATCTATTTTATATATGCTGCATCTTACATATTTTGGAAATGTAAAATCCTCAATTATAAAGTTAACCCATAATTGAACTTTAAATTTGAGTTTAAAGTAATAAGGAAACATGATTAAAGTTATTGTTATAAAGTTATGTTACTGTAAAACTAAGATCAAAAAGTTGGTGCAAAGGTAGGCCTTACTTTAATACAGGTTAATCCTTATTGGTGTTATCCGTCCTATTACAGCTTTATGTCTAATTAAATGAAAAGTCAGAATTTATTTTTGCTTGTAGTGAATAGACTTTCTGTGTCAGGTTAGGCTGATCTAAGATCAGCACCTTAAACATCTTTAAAGGTCCAGCCAGGTCTCCTAAGCAAGCAAATTGGCCCAGTTGCTAGGGAGGGTAGAGTCACATGGGGTAACCTCCTCGTGGTCACTATAATGTGGTTCTCGCTCTCGGTGGGGTGCGTGGTGAGTTGTGCGTGGATGCTGCGGAGAATAGCGTGAAGCCTCCACACATGCTATGTCTCTGTGGTAACGCGCTCAACAAGCCACGTGATAAGATGCGCGGAGATCTTATCTGAGATTCATCCTCTGCCACCCAGATTGAGGCGAGTCACTATGCCACCACAAGGACTTAGAGCGCATTGGGAATAGGGGAGGAAAAGGGGTGGAAATAATAAAAAAATTAAAAAAAACATCTTTAAAGGAATAGTTCACCCCAAAATAAAAATTCTGTCAGTCACCTCATATCGTTCCAAACCTGTATGGAAGTATATTAATGATAAATGTCTTTGAAACAAAAAAGCACACTGAATTGCACTAACTTAAAAATAAATGCATTGTATTAACAGCGCTTGCATTTGTTGGGGATGCAACTTCGTATGGTTGTAAATTTAAGCTGTGAATATTTCAACTGAAAACATTTAGCACAAAATTTAGGTAATAAATACTCCCCTTCCAAAATTCAGTTCCAAAATATTATTATTATTTTTTGTTTATCTGTATTATTTGACAGGTAATGTTCGGTCCATCATATTTTGCTTTACAAATTTGTCTGAATTTTCAGTGGTTCAAATTCGGTTGAAAATTCAACCTTGCTGCTACTAGTCTTCCTCACTAGGTGGTATAATTGGGTGTTGATGAATATCAAGAGCAACAGGGAGAGGTCCTCGCCAAATTGATCTCTCCTTGATCACAATCAAAAAAGTCATCACATTTTGCTCTGAATGTGACGTACTCGTAATTGCCACTTCAGAAGTGGAAAGTAAGATAATTCCAATGGCACATGTAGCATTATATCCTCCCAGGTTGAGTGCAGTGATTGGAAAAGCATTCCCTAGCAACCAAAAGTATATAACAAAATAAATGGCAATCTGAGTTTGAATTTGTTGGTCCTCATCTGATTTTAATGCAATGTAAATAAACACATACAGTATGTAAAAAAAAATTATAAAAAAAATAAATAAAAAAAAAGATGTAAGTCTTGGTATCTAAAACTGCATTATGCTTAAAATACAGAAGGAAGATTAATCTGACATGTAGACACAATGAAAACAATAACATTTAAAATAAAAGTTGATGTAAAACAGACTCTTCGGACTTGAGTTGTGTACATTAACCATTAGCCACCAGGAACACTTTGCCCTGACAATTGCCTCACTTAGATACTTTTATACAGTACATTAAAATGGAAGATGACACACATTATGAAGTGCCGTGTCAAACTAAAGAAACTGTTTAAAATTACTTTATTGTCAAGTTAGTTTAATTGATGTGTCAAAGCTAGCAATGTTCGTAGTGGTGAAGCCCATTAGCAGCAAATGAAGATTGTGTATCGGCACTCTACAGCTTTTTCTGCAATGCCAGGATGTACAAGGCTGAATTTCCCACCAAATTTTAACCACTGAAATTTTAGAAGCGAATTTACAAAATGAAATAATAATGGGCCTAATATTACCTGTGAAAAACTGACGATAAAATAAAAAAGAATATTTTGGAACTGAACTTGGAAGGTGAATGTTAATTATTGATTTTTTTGTGCAAAATGTTTTCAGTTGAAATATTCACAGCCATAAATATACAACCATATGAAAATACATCCTTAAAAAATGCAAGCACTGTTAATGCAATGCGTATTTTTTTTCCAAACAACTTTTGTCATTAATAAACATTCTTTCTTATGTGGAACACAAAAGATCTTTTAATGAATATCGAATTTCGTCTTTTCAATACAATGGCAGTGGATAGAGTCTCACTTAAAAGCTTAGAAAAGGACCCAAAAATTTCATAAAATTAGTACATGCATCATATTCCAAATCTTCTGAAGGCATACAATAGGTTTTGGTGAGAAACAACCTGAAATTGATGTCATTTTTCAGTGAATGTCTTGATGTCATGTTCACGAGCACTATGAGAGAAGCTCTTTTACAACGAGCTTCTCTCATGATGACTAAATTATGAAAGAATTTTCATTTTTGGGTGAGCTGTCCCTTTGAGATGGACCTACATATAAATAGATATTCTTAAGGGCTATTCTTGGTTCTGTTAACTCTGCTCTCTGCACAGAAAGTGGGCTGTGACAATGTGATCGCTTCAGAGCTTGAGGACGATAAGTGTGGGGTGTGTGGAGGAGATAACTCCACCTGTAAGATTGTCAAAGGCAACTTCACCCGCAGCACGAGGAAACCAGGTGAGCTTCTCTCCCTGGATGCACATGATGTATTGAAGTCTCCCTACAGTCTCAAACTCTTTATATTTATAAGCAATTACTATAAATCCATAGTTTTATATTGCATCATCATTTGTGATTCATTTATATGCTTTATTTAATGAATAGGATATCTTAAGAAAAAATATTATCAATGTTTCAGGGGAGTGAGCTAGTTGTGGGAAACCCAGTTTGAATTTGTGAAATTTGGAAGTACCACAATCTTGTTTTCAAAATGTTTTTCACAAAGGTTTTTTTCCCTTGCATTTACTACACTAAAATAAGTGGTAACCTGCAATTGTGACCGCAAGGATCTATTTCTACTTGATCAAACCCATAACAATTACTCTTGTTGGTGTAACCTAGTTTGTTGGGTTTAAATAGTCAGATTAAATAAAAAATTGTACTTGGAAGAAAAAAAAACAAAAAAAAAAACAGTTAATTTAGGCCTATATGTTGCACACATGAAGCACATTTAAGGTTACCTATTTCTACTTGATCTAACCTTTAAAATGAGTTTTAAAGGTTAAGCTTAAGGTAACAATCGCAGGTTGACATTGTGTACAATAGGCATTGGTAATAATAAGTACGATTATTAGACTTGTATGTTGTCCTGTCAGTCATTTTTATTTTGGGGAATTTTCTTGTTAGGTTTTCTGAAGATCCTGGAGATTCCAAGAGGAGCACGGCACATAATGATCCGTGAATTCAAAGGAACCCCACATATTCTTGGTAGGACCTTCTTCCTACCAGATGCCTGTGTGATTAATTACTCAGACACTGGCACTTATAACTCAAGTGTCTGGCTTCCCACTGTTTGTTATTGATGGAGAGTTTTGGACTCTTCCTGGCTTTGAGAACATTAAAAGCTCCAGCTCAGTGGCCGTGAAGCACCTTAGTTAGTTGGAAGTAATGCCTTCCAATATGATTGATATCATATTATTTTTACACTGTGTAACATTTATTTATTTCTTTTTCTGGGTAGTAAGTGTTATTTTCTAATTGCTTATGCCTCAAAAGTATAGAAAATGGCTATTATTCCCCACAAATTTTGTTTTTGTGACCAGGACAGTGATATTTTGAAATTTACCTATTTCCAATGAGAAAACGGGCGAATTTGTCATCACATAAAGTCTGAAAAAAACAACATATGAATCCAAATTAACATGTATTTATACTAAAGTAATATTCAAAGCTGTGCTGGTCCATAATGGTAACAAGTACCCGTCTCTTCCCCTGCCTCACTCGGTGCACCTCAAAGAGGATTACAACAGCATCAAGACCTTGCTGGACGTGTTGAAGTATGATGAGTATTATTATTATAGGAGACTTCAAAATGGTGGCATTCCTTATGGGTCTCCAAGGTGGTTTTACCAAGTTTCCCTGCTATCTTTGCCTTTGGGACAGCAGAGACACCAAGGCGCACTTCAAAAGGTGGGACTGGCCACAGCGGACCGAGATCTCTGTGGGGAGGAACAACGTCAAGTGGGAGCCACTCGTGGATCCCCGGAAGGTGCTGATACCACCACTGCACATCAAATTGGGCCTTATGAAACAATTTGACAGAGCTCTAGATAAGGAGTTGGCAGCCTTCTAGTACCTTCAAGACTTCTTCCCTAAGCTGTATGAGGCAAAGGTCAAAACCGGTGTCTTCGTTGGACCACAGATAAAGAAGGATTTTGGATACATATGCTGACTTTATGTGAACGAAAAGACACAAATTCCCCCTTTTTCTCATTGGAAATAGGTACATTTCAAAATATCACTGTCCTGGTCACAAAAGCAAAGTTTGTGGGGAATAATAGCCATTTTCTATACTTTTGAGGCATAAGTAATTAACACTTACTACCCAGGAACAAAACTTGTGTTACATAGTGTTTTGAGTTACACTGCATGTAGTGAAAGTTAAACTGTCCTCTCATAGCGGTGAAGAACCAAGCAACAGAACATCTCTTTCTGAACGACGAGGGAGATTTTCCAGAGTCACGTACAGTGATCGAAAAAGGTGTGGCATGGGAGTACACCAACAATGATGACATGGAGACGGTCCAGACAACCGGACCACTCAAATATGGAGTTCTTATCATGGTGAGAATGATAATTACATCTGCCCTCATACCTAACATGCACCATCTGGTGAGTATTACAACATTTTGACCAACTGATTGCTGAGTGTCAGTAGCAGGTGCTAACTGATAGATACTTAGTCTATGTTCATAACTGTATCCTACTAGAACTTATCCTCCAGTATGTAATACATAATTTGTTTTAAATAGTAGGCAGTATACAATGTATATGTTGCAGTATGCAATGAGCAATACGCTAGTATTAAATTCTGAACAAAGTCTGGGGGGGAGAAGAACCTCCGAATTAAATTACACTTGACCCAGCCCATTTGCACTTTGCGTGTGCAATTTCGCCATACCAACTTGCATCTTAGCGCATGCTTGCATGAAAACACCAAAACTTCCTTGCCATGCCCATTGACTTTGCATGTATCACTTATGGCATAGCACTGCGCTTAGCACTAGCGCTCTTAAAATAGGGCCCTATGTGTTGTGAAAATTACATAAGCAGACAATTAAGGATACAAATCCAATACTAACGCTTAACCTAAAAGGGATAGTTCCTTGAATTTACTGACCCTCATGTTGTTACAAACCAGTATGATTTTCTTGCATCCATGGAACACAAAAGGAGATGTTAGGTATAGTGTTTGTCTCAGTCACTTTTCAGGGCTTTAAGGGCAGATAAGACCACTAGTACTATTGCAGTTTTTAATACTAGTAGTAAGAAAAGAACCTTAAATGGTGTTAAAAAGGTTTGTCATTTCAAAAAAGTACAAAAAGTTCTACAATGTCAATCATCTTCACTAGGTTCACTCCCAGAGTACTTTTAAAGTCACACTTTCATACAAGTACATACTGGCGGAAGAGCCGCTTTCATCAATGGAGAATACCCTACCTCAGGATGACACGGTCTATTTTGAGTGGGCTCTGAGGAAGTGGTCGCACTGCTCCAAGCCATGTGGCGGAGGTACATTGCAATATGACACATAGATAAGAGCTTTGTGTGAAATCTGGATCGGTGGGACAGCAGCGTGTATTTTGGCATTGTGTCTGTTTGTCTGGCTTGTAGGGAAACAGTACACGCGTTTTGGATGCCGGAGGAAGTTGGATGGCAAAATGGTGCACCGCACGCTCTGCTCCAACATACCCAAACCTCGAGCCATCAGTCGAGCCTGTAACCAGAAGGAGTGCTCAGAACCAATGTAAGCATACAGGGTTTGCCATGTGGTAGTTTTTAAACCAATATCATAAAGTTAACCTCTAAACGTAGATGTCCAGATAAGAGGCAGAGAATGACACGAGGATACAGGTGAAAGATGATTAGTGTATTAGCTGTAATTTAGTCTTGCATAGCCAGACTTTTGAACTGAGGCAAAAAAGTATTTTCTTCAGTCCAGCTTATTCTGGTCATGAACCACCCACTTTGACAGAGTGACTGACAATAAAGCAGCCAACCACCAATTGTTTTGTGTTTTTGTGCCAGTTAGGGGCAGGGTTATCTAAAATACATTATACCACAATAATAGGCTGGTGTGAAAAACTGAATTCAAATATTGGCACGGCAGACTCTGTAAACGTTTATAGATTTGAGATCAGAATTTTTGTTCTTCCGAAAGTAAAAAGTACTCATTATTTAACAACCATAACTCAGAAAACAAAGCAGAATATAGCTGCAAGCAGCAATTATGGAGCGAAGCACAACAATGGCAAACATTTTTATTGAATTTAGAATTCTGGTGATTATTTTAAGCAGAGTGGTGAAAAAAAGACATTAGTTTAATGACTTTTACTGTAATACAAGTGCTTTTGACCAATAGGTGGTGCTGTCACCAAATTGATAAGGTATTGTCAGGGCTTTTCACAATTCCACACATGAAGTTTCATGTCAGTATGCCAAAGTGTTCATGAAATACAGCCTCAGATCCTTATTGGCGTCTTGCCATATAATTAGTTTATATGTTACACGAGAACGGTTTGGTCTATCAAAAAGATTTTCACAACTTTTGTCATGAGAATCCCAAGATGTTACACAGCAA
Organism: Myxocyprinus asiaticus; assembly: GCF_019703515.2. Classification (NCBI taxonomy): domain Eukaryota; kingdom Metazoa; phylum Chordata; class Actinopteri; order Cypriniformes; family Catostomidae; genus Myxocyprinus; species Myxocyprinus asiaticus. The sequence goes on along the minus strand of NC_059381.1, from coordinate 25,518,791 downwards.
TTTGCAAATCAGTGCAAATCAGATGGACGGCCTAGGAGGAGATTGAAAAAGTATTGGGTATTATTTGACTATGTATGCCCCAAGGAATCTAAAGAGACCAATTTCATGATTTAAGGCCAAACTATTCAGAATTTATAAGCAAAAATAGCCATTTTTCATATTTCTTAACCACCAGGTGGTGCTGTGCTGAAACTGTACAGTTACCCTCATGCCATGCTTGTGATGACAAATACCATGTTTCATGTCAATATGCTAAAGCGTTGCGAAGATACAGCCTAACGTCCATTTTGGCGAGCTCACCGTTGAATTTGTTCATGAGCTATGCAAGAACGTTTAGGTCTGTCATTATTAAAATTTTTGGTCACGAGTAGATGATTTTGTTGATGATACATGCACATTTTCTAGTGAATCGGACAAACAGTCTAGGAGGAGTTCGAAAAAGTATGTTTTTCTGGAAATTAAAAATGGCGGGAAATCTAGTGGGCGGAGCTTAAAAACGATGCAGCCTATTGGGCGTGCTGTCTGATGCTAAAACTATCAGTAATTCTTCAAATATTGCCCTTCTGTGTGTGTGTGTGTGTGTGTGTGTGTGTTTGTGTGTGTGTTCTGAATAACAGCTGGGTGACAGGAGAATGGGAGGAGTGCAGTAAATCATGTGGTAAGACTGGTTCTCAGACTCGACCTGTGCGCTGTGTGAGACCTGAGGTGGACGGATCATACAAAGCCGTCAACGCCAAATACTGTAATGATGACCGGCCAGAGGGACGCCGTTCCTGTAATCGCCACCTGTGCCCCGCACAGTGGAGAACTGGACCTTGGTCTCAGGTAAGTGTGTGTGGGTCAGGTTTTGCATACATTGCCTAATCATTTCCCTTCTCTCCCCCCAATAACTCTCTGTATTCTGTCTATAAAGCAAAAAGCCCACCCACTCCATCATAAAATAAAGAACAATAATTGACATTAATATTGAGAATTAATACTACAATAATGAGTTTTTGCATGTGTAATGAGCTTATGTTCTTTATGTGTGTGTAGTGCTCAGTGACCTGTGGCAATGGAACTCAGGAGCAGCAGGTTATGTGCAGCACACCTGACAATGCCATTGGCATTTGCATGGACACCAAACCTGAGAGCATTAGAACATGTCAGCTGGCGCCATGTCCAAGTGAGTGTCCACTGTGGCTTGTAAAGCTCCTCTTAATGCACTTATGACTCTTAAAAAAAAAAAAAACACCTTATTTTCCTTAAAGGAATAATTCCCCCAAAAATAAAAATTCTGTCATTATTTACTCACCCTCATGTCATTCAAAACTTGTATGCTTTTATTGTTTTCATGGTACACAAGTGGAGAAAAATCTTTACGTAGCTCTTCCACACCTGTCAAGCTCCAAAAAGGACCAAAAGACATCATTAATGCACTATAAAAGTAGTTTATACGACTCATGCAGTAGATTCCAAGTCTTCTGAAGCCATACAATAGCTTTGTGTAAGGAACAGACCAAAACTGATTTCATTATGAGGTTTAGGTGTCAATGATATATACATTATAAATATAAACATTAGGGCTGTCAATCGATTAAAAATCTTCATCAAATTTATTACATGGTATGCTGATTAATTAATCAAATATTTGCAAAGAAAGCTCCTCTAATAACAATAATTTAATATATATAATGATTAAATTATTTAAATAATTACAAATTAAATATATATACTATAAAAATAATAATTCCTATAATTAAAATGCATTTCATTATTGTGGCAGATGAGTAAAGCATTGATAAGACAGGACAAAATGGCTTTAGAATCCAATATATTGTTTATTTCCATATTATTGAACATAAGACAATCATTGGCCCACAGTCCACAGCAATCCATTTTGCAACTGAATTTGTCAATCAGTCCGAAATTTATTTTCTAAGCCTGTGTCAATGTACACCTGCGTCAAAAGGATGCTTTTGGAGCGTCTCACTTTGGTTGTGTCACATCATAAACATAAAACGTTTTAGATTACTGTGTCAGGTTAAACAAGTTTTTCTAGAAACTTGAAAAACACATCTTGAGATTCCTGCATTTGGATTTGCGCTCCAACAAGGGTTTGAATGCAAGAACACCTCCTTGGCTGCATTCCACTTCACTTTGAACATCCACTGGCTAACTCCCCTAAGCACTTCCCCTCAGGGGAATCCCTGCCACCATTTTGAAAGTCTGTTCCACTTTGTTAAATGAGCAAGGGAAGTTTCTGTGGACAGACTCTCAACCCCTCGATTTTGACCGAGGGAGCGAGTCTACTCTGATGTACGCTCCATATACCACAATGCAACTCGATTGTGACGTGACAGCATATCGTGCTTCATAAACCCCACTTCATAAACCCCACCCCCACACAACTCTAATGTACAATGTAAGTGAAGTTAGGTCAATTAAGCAGTTTAGAAAAGTTATATTGAGATTTAACAGCATAATACTTGTAGCTACCTTAAACTATCTGTTTGTCACACAGTTATAGCCTATGTGTTCATTATTATGTTACCATTTTCCTTTTTGCACAGCTTGATTGATTCTTTCTAACAATTAATTCTAATAAAAAAAAAATATTTAAAAAAAATTAAACATAAGAGATTTATACAAAAGCCTCTGAAATTCAACTAAACTTTACCGGAATCTTTGGTTGCATCAACCTCCAAAAACGTTGTTTTCTCAGGTGCAAAAATCATTTAATAATACCACAAATTGACAGCCTTCAATATGCTACAAGTAATCAAGGGTTTAGGGTGTTCCAGTTTAACCCAATGCACAGGTTCTGCTAGTAGTGGGCACTCGCACAACGTAAGCAATGACGTATATCCGAGTCCGTGAGACAGAGGGAAGTTCATTGTTATTTTGTGTTAGTTCATAATGCATTAACTAATTAAAACATACTTTTAATGTAAAAAAAAAATATTAGTACTGTACATGTAGAAATTAGCATTAAGCAAGATTGGTAATGCTGTAAAAGTATTGTTTATTGTTGTTAGTTGTAGTTAAAAGGTTAATGAATGTAACCTTTTTTTTAAAGTGTTACTAATATTGCTTATATAACTTTAAATAAGTCATATGGACTACTTTTATGGTGCTTTATGATGTTTTGTTTTTTTTCCTTTTCGGAACTGACAGATTTTGGGGGGGTGGGCAGATGGGTTTGAAACGACATGAGGGTGAGTAAATGATGACAGAATTTTCATTTTTGGAAGAACTGTCCCTTTAATCCAAAAAATGAAGCTGTTCCTAAATCATCTTGCCCTTCTATCTCAACACTCAGATGACAGAGGAAACTTCCTCATCCAGTGGCTCTCCAGAGCGGACCCTGAGTTCCCAGCACCCAAGATCTCCTCAAGTAAACGGCCACTTTCCAATCAGGAGCCTGCTGTTTGCTGCATGTCTGCTCTTTCCTGGACCCTGTCTCTCTTTCTTACGCTATGGCTTTGTTATACTATGCCCTGACCACTTCTCTGTCTCTGAGTCTGCTCCTTCGCCTAACTTCTCCTTCGTCTAAGGGAATTCTGTGGGCTGTTTCTTTTCTCGGCCCTTGTTCGCTCTGTACAGGGCTGAGGGGTCAACATGGCGACTTAAATTGAGTTGATAGAGGGCGATAAATGCCTATGAGGAAAGGGGCCTTGTTTTGAGGAGCCTTGATGGTAATTCTGTGTCAGGTAATATGATATGATATGACTGTTGTGATGACTTCCAGGGAGAATCAATCAACCAATCTATTCACTAAATGAAACAACCCTTCTGTGTCAGGGAGGTGATCTGGGATTGTTGGTGACGGAATTTGATGTACACACAATTATATGCATATACAATATGAGCGTAAAGACTATTTATCACTAAAAAGACATCAAAGGTCATAACTCCAACTTATATTGACTGTTATATGTTATGTATTTTTGTACATATTCTTTCTGGAAAAAGTTGTAAGATCTTGAGTGTTGAGTATACAGGGTAAAATCACTAGAGATGACGCAGCATCTACAGTGATGTTTCATTCTGTTTAAGCTGGTTTTTACCCAAATGATTTTTCTGTATATTTTCTGGAGGACAAAATGTTATGTATGACGGTGCATGCTTTATCACTCTTGCATTTTTTATTTGATAAATTGGTTGTGTGACATTGTATTGAAGAAAAAAATACCTCATGCTTCTATATAATTTGGTTAAAAGAATAACAAACAACAGAGTTTATTTTTTCCACTCACATCAGACATTTTTGCCTTAATTTCGGTTGAAAAGATATGGGTATCATTTTAGGTTTGTATACCCATGAAATCCAAAAAGAGGCAGCTAAAGGATAGAAGGTAAACAACAACAAATACGGATGTTTACAGCAAAGAGAGTCAGTTGCTGCTATATATCTTGCTAATATATTTTGATTATATCATAGTCTTTTTGCTGTATCATGATTGCAAGTCTGTGGAAAGACAAAACTTTAGCGATGCAGACAATGTGTCTGAAGGCCTTTTATTAACTATACAGCTATTATGTATCTATATTAATGATGTTGAATATACTTAGTAACATTAATATATTCAATGACTGTTATCTCTTACACAAGTTACTAAAATGAAATATTGTATTTATCTATGTATTTTGACCTTGCAGGCAGGTTTCCTTACCTGAAAAGTGATGATTTGATTTTACATATATATATATATATAAAGAATGTATTTAAGGTTATTATGATATTTTAAAGGATTATAACGTTTATTCATGTCTGCCTATGTGTGTGTCAGGTAAATGCTATTATATTTTTGTCTTGTCTTTTAAAAATACCTGAACATCCTTAAAACAAGACACATTTACTTTATAAGCAAAATTGCAAAAGATATTAAAGGGTAATCCAAAAATGAAAATTCTCATCATTTACTCACCCTCATGCCATCCCAGATGTGTATGACTTTCTTCTGCTGAACACAAATGTAGATTTTAAGAAGAATATTTCAGCGCTGTAGTTCCATACAATGCAAGAGAATGGTGACCAGACCTTTCAAGCTCCAAAAATCACATAAAGGAAAAATAAAAGTAATCCATTTGACTCCATTGGTTAAATCTATATCTTCAGAAGAAATATAATAGGTATGGGTGAGAAACAGATCAATATTTAAGTTCTTTTTTTACTATGAATCTCCACTTTCACATTCTTTCATATTCTGAAAGTGAAAGTGGAGATTTATAGTAAAAGAGTTTTGAAATATTGATCTTTTTCTCACCCAAAATGATTGCATCGCTTCAGAAGACATATATTATACCACTGGAGTCTTATGGATTAGTTTTATGCTGCCTTTATGTGATTTTTGGAGCTTCAAAGTTCTAGTTACCATTCACTTGCATTGTATGGACCTACAGAGCTGAAATATTCTTCAAAAAATCTTTTTTTGTGTTCTGTAGAAGAATGAAAGTCATACACATCTGAGATGGCATAAAAGTGAGTAAATGATAAAGAGAATTTTCATTTTTGGGTGAACTATCCCTTTAAGAACTATCCCTATATTTCAGAGAATATATTTTGACTTAAGTTTATTTTTCTTACCACATTATCTTACAATTTTTTGTTTTCTTGTTTTAAGCATAAATGTAAAAAAGAAATTGTGTAGATCTTGTTTAAAATAAGGAAAAAATATTCCCCAATACAGTCAGAAAAATAAACTTAATGCAAGATATATTCTCTGAAAACAAGTTTTATTTTCTTACACAGTTTTGCTTCTTAAGTAAATTGATCATGTTTTAAGGATGTTTAGACATTTTACTGCAAAACAAGACAAGAATACTGATTAAGAACATTATGTTTTGTAATAAAGAGTGAAATGAATATAATAGGGTCCAGGCTAAAAAAATCCTCCTTTATCCAAACACACAAGACTTGGAAACAAATGCTGCAATTAAAAAAAATAAAATAAAAAAATGGCAGTAACGGTAGCATTTATTTTAGACTGTTCTTCCAGACCTTTTCTGGAATTACACATTCTACTCACTTCACATCTAATACATTATTAGCAACATTACTAATCAAAAGACTTATAAAGACTGTTTTGGTTTAAACTGGAAGGTTTGGTTTAACCTAGGTTTGAAAGCCCCTCCATGGATTTGAAGGCAGCATTTGGCTCTATAATGTAGTCAGTTCTCAAATCTTTGTCAAATGCTGGCCCCTGTAGGGCTTATTTGTCAAGGCTGTTGCACTCCAGACTGTAGCATCTCATTTTTGGTACCTGCGATTACATAACGTGATTGGTTAAATGTAGTCCAGGATGTGCCATTTCCGTTTGCAATTTTTTCCAATGGATTTGATGGCGTCAAGAGGTTTTTTACCAAAGTGTTTACTAAACTGTGAATGGTGTGACATTTTCAAAGCAGTTTACATTGTACTGAGCAAAGTTATATGTGTTGTCTTGTACATGCTCTGTGTTTGACAGAAAGTCTCTGTGTAACTAATGTGGTTTCTTGTCAGCTGTGTTTTTGGGAATAAAGAGTCAAGTAAAATTAAATATTAATACTCTCTGAACTTGTGCTCCATACTTTTATGCTGATAATAAGATGCTTGTGCTGTTCCTCTCTGGCTGAATAACTGAATAATTTGAATTTTGCTTCTTTCCTCATTTCCTGGTGTTCTCATTTCTTTCATTTTCATATTGGGTGATTCTCACGAAACCTGTCAGAAAATGTCTAGGGGATATCTAAACCAAAAAGACAATGAAACCTGCATTAAGGACTATATATATAGATAGATATATAGATAGATAGATAGATAGATATATTGTGACATTTTCAGGATCTTAAGCACATTTTACACCCCAGTTCTTATTACTGTAATACGTTCAGACATTTTACTTTACTATTCCCATGGTTTTCTATGATAACTCTAATTATCGTAAAAGTAATATATTTACTTAAACACTGTAAAAAAAAATGTAAACACTTTTTTTAAAATTCATATCAGCTAAAATGAAAGGCACAAAGGGAGTACTAATATGATATTTAAATATTTTAGAATTTAAATAAAATATATTTTTTTCGCATTGCAGTAATGAGAATTGAGGGGTAAAATGTGCATAACTGTTGTGTAAATTATGTCACAATGTTTAAAAAAAATCTCAATGGCCCTAAAAAATTTTTTTAAAAAAAGTCTTCATTTTCTTTATACAAAATATTATGTATTATTTATTTATTTTGATTTTGAATTAAAACAGGTGCAAGTTTTGTGAGAATCTCCCTATTCTACTTATAGATTCTTATAATTTCTTAAAAGGATTGTGCATTCAAAAATTATTCTGATGTTGTTCCAAATCCATATGACTTTCTTCTGTGGAGCATAGAATGTCAGCCTCAATCACTATTCACTTTCACTGTATGGAAAAAAATGCAATGGAAGTGAATGGTGACTGAGACTAACATTCTGCCTAACATCTCCTTTTGTATGGCACAGAAGTAATAAAGTCATGAGGTTTTGGTACAACATGAGGGCAAGTAAATGATTATTGCTTTTTTGTTTTTGTTTTTTTTTTGGGGGGGGGGTGAACTATTCCTTTAACTCTGAGTGGATCTGCACTAAGCCTTTGTTGGTTTGTCTTCCAGGGTTTCGCTGTAAAGGAGATAAGTCTGTGTTCTGTCGGATGGAGGTTTTAAGTAAGTACTGCTCCAATCCTGGCTATAGACAGATGTGCTGCAAGTCTTGCAACGAGGGTAACTATACCACAGAATTCAACGTTACTAGACCCTGGACCTATGCTACTGTTGCACCTCCCGTAACCTCCACTGCAACAGCTCCTGTTCAGACCACACAGATGTACAGGACCTCACTGAAGCCCAGCACTCACAGCAGCCGTTTAGCAGGCACACCATCTGTCAGCAGGTGGAGAAGACCCAGTACCACTGCCACACCTTGGGGCTACACAACCACTGCCAACCCATTGACCCTAAGGAGAGAAACGACAATCGCTTGCACCACTAATACTGTCACTATGGAAAACCAGCATACTAGCACACCCACCTACAAGGAGGACACCAGCGCCCCCTTCTACGAGGAGGAAACTTGGAGCGGTGTCTCAGCAGAACACATCTCAGAATCAGAATCATCTGAGTCCGTCTCATTTTCTGCAGAGCCCTGGCCAGTCACTTCGATATTTACCAGTACTGTTGATGATGAAAGACTTGACACATCTATTATGACAACGCCACCGCCTAGAGTTACAGCAACAAGCCCTCCTGCCATAGTTACTCTCCATAGGTCAGAGGATAAAAAGGAAAATAACTCCATTGATGTGTCCTACAGGATTGTCAGTTTAAACGAAGTTGCACTTAACCACTTTGTTCTCAGAAAGCTAATGCCGTTCCGTGAGAAAATACAAAATAAAAGGATTCAAGAGCTCCTCGCAGAGAAAAGGAGGCAAGACTTTCTCCTACAAAGACGGAAAATAAAGCCAAGAGAATGATAAATTGTTTTCTCTCTTTCCAGTTCCGTTATCCCTGGTGATCTTATGGTATTATGTGAGTACATTTAACATGATTTTACAGGAAGTAACATGAGATCACAGTCTTACTTGTGATATCTGTTCAAGGAATCTTAATACATGTGATCTGGGAAAGAAGCATTACCATATTCAATGTTTAACTAAAAATGACAGTATCCCATTGGTTTACAACATTTTGCTATTTAAAAAAAGATTGAATGAACATTTGAATCTGTCTAATGTTTTAAAGTTGAAGTGTCCATGTTAATGTTAAAATACTTTATCCTATCCCAGCTTAATGTGCAAACACAACTAAGTAAGTTTGTAGGTTTATTCCCCTTAAACAATCAATCAATTTTGTAGGTTGATTCCAATTTAAACAACTGTTTGTTTAAACATCCTGACCAATCTAAAACAGCAATACTGGCTCAACCAATAGAGTGAGTTTGGGGGTGGGACTATCTGTGATCAACCAATGGAAGACAGGGTGTTTAGAGAAACCTTTTTGCAATAGAGCTTAAAAGAGCACATGGGTGCACCCCATTTTCAGCCATCTTGGTTCCCATTTTTTCCATTAATTTTTTCTATAGGCTTTTCTTAAAATCCTTCATAAAAAAGTTCTAATCCATGCACCAAACCAACCAGCTCCAAGGTGAATCACAACATGACAAACTTTGATCTAAAGCAAAAGTATTTGAAAATCGGACAAAAAGACAAAGATACAAGACTGTGTACTTCACGTCTTTCATGAGGAAATGAACTACAATCCCATGATGCATTGCAAATGACGTAATTGAATTAAAAACTATGGAGAAATATAAAACTATTGATTTAAAGTTGTTGATTGTAAGTATAGGATCAATATATTTAAATTATATCACAAAATATTGACATTTGACTTGGTTTGTTTGCTGCGATTTTCTCTAATTGGTTGATCTTTCTCTGCAGGAACATGGGAAGTGTAGTTCTTCATCAGGAATTCTGCTATTAAGCGCAATTTTGTAAAAAGTTGAAATAACACAGACTGATGGCTTCAGCAGAATGATTTGTCAGCATCTGGTTCATCTTACATAAAACTGAAATTTTCCAGCATAAAAAGATGTCCCAAATTGCATTTTAGTTGCACCATGACATCGCAATGAAGTTTTTATGGTGCTAACTCCACAACCTAAAGGGTCCTTTGTCCTGTGAAACTCCTGTGAGCCTTATGTTGAAAAACATTGTTTTCATACCACTAATGTTGATTGCTTTGGCATTTTGTTTTCATTATGAAAAATATTGTTATCACAGAGATTCATCTTGCTTACGACTTCTCTGCACAAATCTGAATTATCTTACTATATGTTGTAAATATTAACTAGAATTATATTTGTTGTATTTATTGAAGTGCCTATTACATTAAAGGAGTTTTAATACACAACTCACCTCATGCCATCTCAGATGGGTATGACTTTCTTTCTTCTGCTGAACACAAAGATTTTAGAAGAATGCCTCAAATCTGTAGATCTATACAATGCAAGTGAATGGTAACCAAAACTTTGAAGCTCCAAAAATCACATAAAGTAAATATTGATCTGTTTCTCACCCACACCTATCATATCGATTCAGAAGACATGGATTTAACCACTGGAGTCTTATTGATTAATTTTATGCTGCCTTTATGTTCTTTTTGGACCTTCAATGTTCTGATCACCATTCACTTGCATTGTATGGACATAGAGAGCAGAAATATTCTTCTAAAAATCTTTGTGTTCTGCAGAAGAAAGTCATACACATTGGGTTTGCATGAGGGTGAGTAAGTGATGAGTTTCCTTTTTGGGTGAACTATTACTTTAAGTGAATGCTTTCTTCAAAGGCATTGTGCATATCAGTCCACTTTGTGCTTTTTGTGCATGCGGCATGAGTGACAATTCTACACATATCCTAGAAACACAGGAAGCAATACTGATATCTTCTCCACACTGTCTGAGCACCGTCTTGAAGAGTCAGTGTACGAATATTTGGAAAATGCAGTGGGCGTCTATGTTCTTGATTTATGACTGTCTGCATTCTTGATTTAAGGGGTATGAGTGAACGCCTACATTCTTGATTCATCAAATTCTTGATTTAATAAAGCTGCAAATGAAGTAACAGTGTTGGTCTTATTCCAGCTAATCACACATTTATTTTAGTGTGTAAAAAAGGATGATATAATGTATTGGCAGTGAGATTTTAACATGGCGAACCACCACAGATGGCCACAAGATGGCTGTGCATCTCTTTTTATCGATCTAAAGATGTTCTAAAGAGATCTAAAGAAAATTACCATCAGTTTGTAGACTCTTGTTGTTTTTCCATTTAAGCACACAAGATGCTTTTCAGAAAATTCTCAGGTCATGCTGGGATTACATGGTTCATCTGGTTTTGAACAAACTTGTGGAGTCCATGCCAGCTTGAGTGGGGCAAACCAAATTCTAAGAAGTTATAAAATTCATGTTAATTTTCAGTTCAATTTTCACTCAAACTGTTAATGCAAAAACAAAGAAAAATGCTAAATAGAAGCATTTTCATAAGTGGTCTCAAGCTTGTGAACACCATTGCACTGTATGATATAAACAGCAGATGGCAGTTTTGTGGCAATGTGTTATAAACACACGCCCTCCTGATGTTTTCCTACCATTTGGTAGTCAAGGTCTCAAAGCTGCTGTTTTCACAATTAAAACAACCTTGTGTCATCAGACAGAAATGAAACAAATTAAGGCCTGACAAAATATAGCTCACATATTATGTGATTGTGCTGCATAGTCAAGGTGACGGTTCCATCAGAGTTTAAGTGATGTTATTACAAAATTCCTGAACACTTTTCTAGTGTAATAAGTACAGCAATTTGGCTATAATAGAGGTTGATTATGATAGACCGTTAGAACTGAAGTTATTCATAAACACTGTAAAATAAACTGAGGTCTCTCCAACTGAAAGATGCATCTAAAACTTATATTTAATAAAAGTTCTGTAAATTCATTAATTTAAGTTGTGGTGAAAATAATATAGTGTAAATAGTAGAAATACAGGTAACGCTTTACAGTAAGGTTGTATTTATTAACATTATTATATACAGTACCTTAGGTATCACAAAGTAACAATTAACACATTTTTACAGCATTTTTTAATCTTGGTTAATGTTACTTTATTAAAAAAAAATTTTTTTTCATTGTTCATATTATCTCATAATAATAATTATGATAACACTCATACTAACTAATGTAATACAACCTTATTGTAAAGTGTTACTAAAATACATATTTGTGTTTCTGCATCTTGCATCCCAAAACAGATTTAACAGTGGAAAATCAGTGTAATGTTTACATTTCTGCATTTGGCAAATGCTTTTATACAAAGCAGCTTGGAATGTAACCCATGACCTTGATGTTGTTAATGCCTTCGCAAGTTGAACTAGGATCACGGTAGCACTGTATCATCCCCAAAGTGAGCTTTGCTGATAAGTCTATTACTCACCGTTTATTTAGCTTTGCTAAAGAGTTAGTCTGGGTTTTGCAATGTTCCTTTCGTGCTGAATTTCAGAGGTTGACTCAGTACAGTGATTTTTATGTACTGAATAGAATCATAATACTTAAGTGGTAAAAATACATAATGATAGTAATAAAACCTATGCACAAATTTTGTGATAGCTATTTTATTATAATCTTATATAACATTGCTTTTTGATTTTTCTAAGCATTCATTTTTTGCAATGTAATGTACAATGTAGCATTAAAACCTATATCATACATAATATATATAATGAACTGTGTGTATAAAGTGTACCAAATGAATATTAAAGTAAAAATACAAAGGTTGCACATGGCAGCATATTTAAGTATATCACAGAATATGACTATAATGTAACATAATGTGTACTCTAATATATGTTTAGTGTCCTTGTTATGTGTAGGAAAAACCCAAAAACATATGGGTATCATAAAATGTCCTAAACAAGCCTAAATTGCCCTGTTCATATATCAGTTTTTTTATGGCATTTGTATCAGATTACAGTCTTATCTATCTGGAAAACACCAACCGAGAGGATAAAAATAAACCTTATCTACCTCAGATGGGTAAACTCTGGTCTCGTAGCAACCACTAAATTGAGCCGAAAAGATTGAGATGAATTTTCTTTTGAATGGTGATTGTCTATTTGTGGCTCAGCATATCAAAGTTGTAGAGTTCCTATTAATGTTTGGCCTGACAGTTAATCTTGACCTACATCTCATTATATGGACTAATGAGTAAAATGAAAGTTTATGCTTTATTGCATCTGAGTCACACATTATATTCATGCAGCAATCTCAAAATTGCACATGCATTCAGTTATTTTGTCCTCATTAAAAAGGTTTACAACTAAAGAAGTGAATAGATTAGAATTTATCTGCAGAGATTTTACTCAAACAGACAGTTTTGCTTGTGGACATCTAGTTAACTTGTTATAAAGCACCTCAAACAAAACTCTGAATATCTTTCTAAGATTTGATGCCACTAACCTGGTAAACTCTGACAAATCCAGTGATTATTTACAGTAATTCTTAAAAGCACTAATTGTATAAATCCGATACCTTGTCGTCTGAGCCTGTAATAGATAGATAGACAGACAGACAGAGAGAGAGATGTCTATCTTTGTCGTGTTTGCTGCTACGAGATCCTGCATAGGTTTGGAACATTTACAACAAACAAATCCATTCATGTCCTCTGATCAATATTTCAAGGATGTTTTCCTTACCACAGAGAGCACTACTGAAACTTTAATGGTCACTCCACTGCATGTCTTACTCTGGAAAAGTTGACTTTGCCTTCCAAATTCCTAAATAATTTATAAGAGAAGGATAATGAAAAAAAAAAAAAACATTGACGCCTTATTCTAACTTCCTTAAACCAACACACACATCTGCAGGGTGGAGTTTTATGTAACCATATTGTGTAAGCGTTACTTAAAATGAACCCTGAATACAAACAGCAAACTTATGGTACTGAGCTTTTTAAAGGTGAATTGCTTTCTGTGGTGCATGAAGTAACATGCCGTTGAGTAATAGTATAAATGTCTGTGTATCCCATTAGCTTTGAGATGTTGTGACCAAATCACTTTACCTTCTCTTTTAAGATGTGTTAAAAGCTGTGTGCAATACTATCGAAGAATTTGATTTCTTAATCAACTGTCCCTGCCTTATAATGTCTACAAAATTACTTTTTGTCAATAAAAAGGAGCAAATTGTCACAGTCTGTCGCCCTCATTTTCTTCAAGGACTCTTATTTAGAAGTTTCCCCTGCACTTCATTTCCCAGAATTCACTGCCCTAATCACTTCCATCTGTTCGTTGTCATCCTCACCTGCCTTCCATTCCCTCATTAGTTTTCTGTGTATAAATACCTTCTAGTTTTGTTCAGTCTTCGGTCAGTCCTTGAAGTGTTGCGTTAATGAAGTGTATTGCTAAAGTGTTTCCTTGTTTTGTTATCTTGTGAAGTTAGCTCCATTGTTTGTTCTACTCCAGCATTTATAATTAAAGGATTTAAAGATTCTACTCCTGTGTTTCCTCTTCCACTCCTAGACACCAACGTTACACAAATATATTTTATAGGATCAGGAAGATGGTTAGACTCTGGCATTAAAGAGACCATTGTACTAACAAATTCAGACTAGAAGTCATTTTTATCTTCACCCACACGAGCAGAATTAATGGAAACAATGTCTGCAGCGGAAGAACACTGTTTAAATGTGTGGTGTCCGTGAGAAAGATTTTTGTTTGTGAGAATTCCCCAAAACATGTGTGTGATATTTCTTGATGAAGTCATTTTGTTGGTTGATGCCTAGCCAATGAAATTGGACATTTTTGTACGCGATGACGTCACGCTACAGCGCCAGCCTGCACCTATTTGTTAGGGCAAAGCAGAGCTGGTGTTATGGATCAACTGGGGATCGTGTTAACTGGAGATATGCACGTGCATGTGAATAATTTCACTTGCCTTTTCAGCAGATTCGTTCATTGTGAATTGCCAAGGAGCAAAGAAAAGACGTTTTGCACATTATTAAAAATGTTGGTATGATTATTAACCTGCTTTGTTTTATTGATGTCTGTTCTAATGAATTTGACATGAATTTGGCAGGGCAGTGGTGGCTCAGCAGTTAAGGCTCTGGGTTACTAACCAGAAGGTCAGGGGTTCAAGCCCCAGCACTGCCAAGATGCCACTGTTGGGCCCTTGAGCAAGGCCCTTGACCCTATCTGCTCCAGGGGTGCCATATCATGGCTGACCCTGACCCCAGCTTAGGTGGGATATGTGGAAAAAATGGAATTTCACTGTGTATATGCAAAAAATGTATAATGTGTGACAATAATAAAGGCTATTTTACAGCTTCACAGGGTAACATCTGGTTTCCCATGTTAACGTGGGACATTGGTTTGAATAGGAATTGCCAATTACACTTGTCAGAATAGTAAATTGCAAGTGGAATTACTTTATTCGCAAATTTAAAGCATCATAGAGTGATGTGTCAGTATAATCTATTGAATTTTCTGAGAATGCTTGAATTACTGAGAGAGAAAAAATATGAACTACCTTTTCCATACATAGTTAAGAGGCTTTTTAAAATGGTCAAACCACTTTAAGATTGAAAATCTTAAGATTTTGCCAGACAAACCTAATTATTAAGTTCCTGAAGAAGTTTCTCATGCTTTCCCAGTTTATTATCATTTATTCTCACCCACTGGTCAATTAGGCATTTGTACTTATTCCCCCCCCCCCCACCCCCCAAAAAAAACACATAACCTTTGAAAAGTAAAGGATGCTGTTATAATAATGTAAATAAAAATACAGATGCTCATGGGGGATTTGAACCCAGGTCAATATGCATGATTAGCAGGCATGCTACCACTAAACCAATGAAAAGACATCAATCATTTAATCAAGATATTATTTTCATAAATAAATAAGTGTAATTTAGGTGTATAGGCCAATTATTGAGACATTTCAGCCTATGATGCTTTAATTTTGCAAATAAAATTAATTCACTTGCATTTTACTGCTCTGACAAGTATAATCGCCAGTTCCCATTCAAACCAATTCTGAAGCCGTTAAAATCGCTCTTAAAATGTGTCAAATTCATTAGAACAAACATCAGTGAAACAAAGTGGGTTAATAATGTTACCAAAAATTTTTATAATGTGCAAAATGTATTTTCTTTGCTCCTTGGCAATTCACATTGAATGAATCTGCTGAAAAGGCAAGTGAAATTATTAACATGCACAGGCACATCCCCAGTTAACACGATCCACAATGGTGGCATTCATTGGCTAGGCATCAACCAATAAAACGACTTCATTGACCCCTCCCCTGCCAAACACTGGTCTTGCTCTCTCGCATCAGCATTTTACAAGTGCACAAGTGAGTTTCCTTAGGATTCAGTACACTTGACAGCTGACGCTATGGGAGTATCCTTCTACACAACCTAGTTGAAACCTTTCTACAATAATGCCAGGATTGGCTATGATGTTTAAGCCCTGCCCTTTTAGGTGCGAAGCTGTCCAGTATAAAAGTGGGAACCGCAAACACCATTCCTCAGAATTTTCTTCCTTCAAGACAGCGATTCATCTCTCGTCTAGAAGCCTTCAACTATATCGCCGTCAACATACACGAGTCAGTGGACGGGATCTTCACGGCAATGAGAAGACTCTCTGCTCCCCTGCAGTGTTCCGGCGAACATTTTCTCCGCCTCACCGCTTGAAGCTTCGCTGGTGAACAGGCCGCTTCAGTGTCCTGATTCCCCACAGCGCTTTAGCAGGAGTTTTGTATCCTTATAAGTAGTGCCCGACCAATATATCGGTCGGCCGATATTACCGATATATATCGGAATCTGCGTATATTTTACAGATATGCGCAGATATGAAAGCTTTTTTCAGAACATATAATGCAGAAAACAATGCTTTAGAATTGGTGTCATTACGTAGTTTGACGCGCGCTTGACTCCACTGTTTACAGAGCTGACTCTGAGCTGACGGTGGCTCTGCAGACAGGGCGGAGTAAGGCAGTGCAGAGTTGAGTGGTCTCTTCTCGGTAAATTGCTAACTAGTTTGTGAAATACATACTGGAAAGTTATTAAAAAATGACCCCATCATTTGCCCTTTTCAATATAACAAATATAATGTTAACCCTGTCCCTGACAACCATGTCACTCATGTCTGTTTGCTGTTAGCCAGCTATAGTTTGTCAGTGCAGTCAGTAATATAGCAGATTGAAAGGTAAGCAGAGCATCTTTTTGCAGCTCAGCAGACAACGGTGCGGTGGTGGATTGTGTCTGTTGAGTGTTGATTTCACACTACGTTGTTACCTAGTTGGTGAGACACAATGCTGGCCCATCTTTTACTCTCCGTGGCAACGAGCTTATAGCTAACAAGCTAATCACGTAGCTACTTTCATTGCTTGTCAGCTGAGTGGAAGCTAATGTGTAAACATGTATTCACCAAGCTGTTTTGTTCAGGATTCACAGTCTAGACCCCCTTCAACCGAACAATTCCAGTCCCTGCATTTATATAATTTAATATTTAAAAGTCTGGTTTTCCACTGTTGAAAGTTTCCCCTGAACTTGTACAGCAGAATAAGGTGTAACATCGCTTGACTCGGCAGGTGTAAATGCTTCTTGTTTTACAACCTGCCAATAATTGACTGGAAGTATTAAAATAGTCAGCATTTGACTGATACTAAACAGTACTGATGTTTATTTAGCTATTTATTTTATTTGAAATTATTCTTTATTTTAATGGTCAGCAACTGTCTGATACTGAACATACAGTACTGATGTTTATTTAGCTATTTATTGTATTTGAATTTATTCTTTATTTAAATGGTCAGCAATTGACTGATACTAAACATACAGTACTGATGTTTTTAAGCTATTTAGTGTATTTTGATTTATTCTTTATTTTTTCAGTGTTCATTTCTAGAATTTGTTGACAATGTATAATAATAATGTCAAATATTCTTTGATAAAAATATTTGTTTAAGAAAGCAGCCTTCTGAGTACCTTTTGTTATGGGGTGTTGGGAGCCGCCCCTAGAGGGGGGGATATGTCACGTCTAGATGTGTTTTTGTTCATGTCTTTTATTTTAAAGTTTAGTTCCTGTTCCTGTTCAGGTCATGTGGTTTCATGTCATGTTATTTCCTGTTTCCATGCCATGTTTGTTCCTGTTTCCTTGGTCTTGTGATTTCATGTTTCCCTCCATGTTCATGTGTCTTGTTTTCATCGTTCTGTCTTGTCATTGGTTATCATTGTCATGTTTCTCCCTTGTACATGTATTTAAGCCTCATGTTTGCCATTGTCCATTGTCAGGTATTGTGAATGTAACTTTGTTGGATTGGTCATGTCATGTCATGTCATGTCATGTCAAGTCAAGTCAAGTTCATGTTTTTGTATTTTGTTCACATTGGGAGTTAAGGTTTTTGAATTTCATGATTGATAATAAACTGCACTTGGGTTCATCACACATCATCAGTAGCGGATTTAGGCCCAGTGCAACATCTTGCGGGGGGCGGCACAAGTTTGTTGTCGCAATGAACGAGAAAAATTGACCATGGATCATTCAAAACGGCAAACCTCCGGGGAATCACCGGTTGTAAAAACAAAGAAACCCCAAACAGAACAGAGTCTACAAGCAAAATGGGAAAGTGATAGAGTCCGTAATATAACCTGAATCAACATCGGCTTGGATTTTCAGAGGTAGCGACAACTCCGAGATCTGAAAGGATTTAAAAGCGACCCAGAGATGGCTTTCTTCTTACTCAACAGGTAAGATATTTTATTGATATGGTTTATGTCTGTGTGTGTAGTGAAATACAATAATTATACTGTAATCGGTGCAGAACATTTCACTTGCTAGCACACATGTGTATTTTTCTTTATAACTGCAATAATTTATTTAAATAAATCCTTTAGTCTTGGGCTTGCCAAGGACATGTGAGTGTTGAAATGATGTTGACCACTGGTTGGTAACAACGACAATCTATAAATGAGTTACTACCTTGCTCTATTTGGCCAGAATATCCTACAGTTATAAAAACTTTAAAACGTTTGACCTCATCAGACTAGCAATCATTATGTCTAATGTTAACGTACATTGCCTAACTTTTGTAACATCATTTATTTCAAAACATCAATGTTTCCAATAAGTCAAAACAACAATATAGGATATGGCACTTATCTGCTCAGATTACATGTTTTCAGATATCCGTCTTTTTCTTTCTTTCGCTATTTATTTGTCCATTTGCTCTGATAAGATGCCCTGTATCCTTGTGTACACCGGTGCCTCGAACCACATTCATCCACGCAGAAGAGCAGAGCCGAAGCACAACTTACGTCATTACCAAAACAATTTTCTTCCGCAAGACATATGCAGTTTTATTTTTTAACCGCTAGAAAAAGTTACATAGTGTAGCTTTAATATTTTCAAGTTCATGCTGAAACTAAATTATTCAATGTAGAAAGTACTTAATCTTTTCTGGTATATATACTTCACCACAAAATACTTTTTTTCAGTGAATATCATCATCTTCCAAATACCTTTTTGTAAAATCCTTTGAAAAACACGTTTTCATTTTTGTTCCAACTCAATAATGGTACCATGTCCATATTTGTAATATACCCAGTCCATCCGCATGCTTAATTTTATGTAATTACAGTGCAATTAGGGAGAAGCACTATCTAATCTATGTTTAATTAAACTAATCTAGTAATTATGTACTTTAAGGTGTTGTCAAATGTGAGTTGCATATATCTAAAGTAAATGCAGGCTACTGTATATGAGTTCAGCTGGCAATGCTGCTCACATTCTCACATACATTGTTTTTATGATCTGTAATACTCAGGTGGACATAAGCAGTCCATTATGGGAATATTACATATTCTTTTTTCTTTCTTTTTTTTCCCAAAGAATAATAAGTTGAAGAAGGCAATAAAAGCATGGAGTCACTTTTAATGTCGTCTTAGAGAAAATAATCTTTAATAACCCCGTAATGGAAAAGCAAGTATTTATTTATGTATAATAATTAAAGGTCTTGTGTGTGTAATTTGAGAATGCAGTCAATTTGCTATAAGTAAGGCATGTTGATTAAATTCCCCGGAAAGTGTAAACACGTTGGCTCTGTGGCGTTATCAAAACATTTCCCTGTTTGTTGGAGCATCCTGACCAGCCCAACATTGGCTCAACAATAGTGTTAGTTTGGGGTAGAAATATAGACTATGTTTGTCCAATCAATGGAAGACAGGGGGGTATTCTGTAAATAATTCTGTTTGGTGATGCTAGTGGCACAGAATAACTCACTTCCCCCTCATATGTGATGTTAGCGATCAGGGTGGATGGTAAAAGTCATGTTCTCACACAGGGGGTTGCACTCTAAAGAGGCTGCATGTGATAAACAAAACATGCACAGTTACGGATCAACCAGACCTTCCAGTTTACAGTACACTTAAGCTCCCTGTATATCCTGCAACAATACAGAGCACCTGTGTCACGTTGTTTACGACATTCGGCCTAGAGCTTGTGCATGCCAATGAGGTTGAAAACGACAAAGAATAAGACTGCTTGTAGATGCAAGCTTACTACCTTTGTAAATATTTATCCATAGGATTATTTAGAGATTTTTCATTATATTTGGACAATAATAAGCACTTTCACATCCCTAGATAATCAAAGTTCAAATAATGATATTAACTTTTGTAAGAAACGTATGTTTGTAAGTCTGTAAAATATACACAATTTAATCGCACACTAAGAGTGCCCTTTAAAGCAGTATTGGCAAGCCAAGAATAACATTTTCTCCAATTTAGATTCATTTTAGTCACATATGGAGTCATTGCATATTGATATCAAAACAAAAGATTGTAACTAGCAAAATAAATACAAGTGACTATCTATTCCATAAAGTACCAGAGGCTACGTATGATATCTATGTTATAATGGCAAGCAAGATCAGGGCAAAAGAGATCATAAATCTCATCTGATGACAATTGATTATTAAAACACTTTCTGTTGGGGAAAAACTGTTCACTCATTGAAAATCCTTTCAATGAATGAACAAAGTACAAAGTAACAACATAGCACATAGTTTGTTTTGGAAAACTTCAATAATCTTAATTGATGGAAAAGAATGTAAACCCATGCAGCTTGGCAGAGAGACACGTGTATTTCAAACCAAACATAAATCAGTGCAATATTAAATTTGATCTTCGTGTCTTAAATTGAAGCAGATGGGAGCAATCATCACATGTGATTCAGAGATATGCTCTGTGCTGGAAATGAAAGGAACGTGTGAATCTCTTCAAAGCACAAGATGGATAGATGAGAATATATCAGCCTGGTGTGACTGTAGTTCATTGAGGGCAACACAGTTCAGTTCCTTTCATTTTTTTGCACATGTTGCCATGGTTTTCTGCCTTCAAGCCCTGACTATCTGAGCTATTACAGACTTTTTTATTTTTACAAAGCACGTTATTGCATCTGTATTCTCAGGGTTGCATCTTTACTCATATTTCTATTCTTCTTTCATTTGATTCAGGTCGACCTACTTGGCATAAAATGACTCCCACTCTGTCTTGTTTATTTTCATTCTCTCCTTCTCCCTTTCATTTTCTTTTATGGATTTCTCTTTCCTAACTCTTTTAGGGGCATTGCTAGGTGGTTGGTAGGGCATAACTAAATGGCTGCTTTCTGGCCCAAGTCAACAGACCTTCCCAAGTTTCTATGACATTCTGATCCCTAGATATGTGTGGGGACCTTTTCAATGAAAGTCTATGGGATATTTTCAATTAATTTTGTTGTCTGTCAGGAAGATGTTTATATTCTGAAATAAAAATGATTTTGAATATAAACCATGAATTTATATTTGTTTCAAATAGATACAATTTGTTAGTAATCTAAATAATATCTAATTCGCATATTTTCATATCATAGGCTCAGTTGGTTGCACTGTCGCCTCACAGCAAGGAGGTCACCAGTTCAAGTCCTGACTCAAATTGACCTTTCTGACCTCTCAGTGTTCAAAGACATGTAGGTCAAGTGAAATGGAGACTCAAAAATTGGTCATTGGTGTGAATGTGTTTGTCTGTGTGTGTTAGCCCTGTAATGGACTGGCCATGTTCCCTGAGACAGCTGGGATTGGCTCCAGCAATACCTGTGACCTTATATAGGATGAGCAGCTAAAGAATGGCTGTCTTCTGTAAAAGAATGGTATCACCATTGGTATATAGGTGATGCTCTTTCCAGATTAAATGAGCTTGTGTTTAGTGTGAAAAACAAATCTATGTTCATATTTATAATCAAAAGGGAGATGCTGTATATCTACTGTACTCTACTATGTCTTTTATACCCATTTAGAATGGTTGTTTGGAATTTTCTACAAAACAGAAGGTTTAAAATCATGGAAATTTCTAGAGTATTTTTTATTTTATTTTTTTTATTTTTTTAGTTATGGTAGACTAAAATATTGGCTATATTTATTTGTGTGGGAACAACAGAATTTCAAATAAATACAATGTAGGAAATAATTTTTTAGCTAGCTTGCTATCCAAGACTTTATTTTTTAAAGAGGAAACATTTGCCTGCATCAGTTAACAAATTCGATTTGTTGTCAAATTTGATGGTAGCCTTTCATATTACCTCTGACCAGCAGTGATAAATGGAGTGGGATTATATTGAATTTAGCAGGGCTGGTGTGTCATTGTGTTGATCTTCAATGTGCTCCACCTTCCCTAATTCAAAACAACCTCCTCCCTCTCAACTCGTTCCTCCCTTTGGCTCTCTCTCTTTTTCTCACACCCTTCCTTGTCAGACAGTTTTGAGAGTGAACATTTATGTTTATGGCTTAAAAAGGCAGTCTAACCCATATGAAGTGTATGTTAATGGTATCACCTTTTAGGGGAAAAGTGCGACAGTTCCTCCAAAACTAGTGAACTATTCAGAACTACTAGCTCCAATAACAGGTAAAGGACTTTGCATGTTTACTTGTTGCATTTCTTGTATATTTCACTCATGTATGTTCATGGGCAGGTTAATCTACAATGAAAATTTTTATTTTTACTGTATAGCATAATACTTGCAATGTATTTTTGTTGAGATTTCCACTGTGCACAAATACATTTGGGCTTGTAAACATCTGAGGCAGCATTATCAGGTGGTGGTGTTTGTGTTTTAGGCACTCCCAAGTTTGCTGTCCATTCACAGCAACAAGTGCCTGACGAAGGTCATTTAGGGTTTCATATACCTGCAGACCTCACCGTATAAACACGGCTAAAAATTCTCTTCACTCAAGATAAGAGCACCATTCAGTGCCCCAAGGTTAAAATGGAGTTATATCTCTAAAATGACTCATAAAACAAACATTTGACTCGACAATTCCCTCTTTTTGGAAAAACAACTTTAGGTGAGCAGTGCACTGTATCGAAAAGTTAAAGGGATAGTGTAGAGCTGAGGAGGGCGGGGCCGGGTTGGAATGAGACACATCCGGTCCCCAATCAGCCTGATGGGGCGCGCGAGGGATAAAGGCGGCCGGGGACGACAGTTCGAGAGAGAGAGAATTACAGACAGCTGTGCTGTGTTTTTAGTTGTGTGTTTTTGGTTGGGTTTTTGGTTAATAAATTATTATTTAAGTTGTCTAGCCGGTTCTCGCCTCCTCCTTTCCTCTAAACCCCCTTACACTGGTGCCGAAACCTGGGAAGGAGGAGGGATTCCTGTCGCAGGATCCTCGACACTGCCGTCCACCCAGGGGAGCGCCGCTGCCGTCCGACAGGGGACGGAGTAGCCCGACTACCCGGACGTGGGGAACGGCCGCCGTCTGCGAGGCGATCGGGGACGGGACTCCCCAACCGCCTGGAGCGAGGGAGCCGCTGCCGGGGGCGGAGAAGTGCCCTGCCGTCTCCCGGGAACGCGGAGGGATCGAGAGAAGACCGCCGTCCGCGGGGGGGAGGAGGGAAGCGACTCCCCGACCACCTGGAGTGGTAGGGCCGCTGCCAGGGGCGGAGGAGAGTCCCCACGGGACGCCGGGAACGCGGAGGGGCGTTCTGTCCGCTGGGGGTCGGAGGTCTGACTCCGGTCCGCCCGGGGAGGAGCGGCTGCAGTCCGCCTGAGAGGGTGGAGTAGTGATCGAGGACCACGCGACGGCGCATCAGAGAACCGGTGAGTTTCTCTGATGCGCCGTCGCGTGGTCCTCGATCGAGGTATAATAAATTATATTTAATAAATTATTATAAATTATTATTTAAGTTGTCAAGCCGGTTCTCGCCTCCTCCTTTCCTCTGAACCCCCTTACGCTGGTGCCGAAACCCGGAAAGGAGGAGGGTGGAGTAGTGATCGAGGACCA
Organism: Myxocyprinus asiaticus; assembly: GCF_019703515.2. Classification (NCBI taxonomy): domain Eukaryota; kingdom Metazoa; phylum Chordata; class Actinopteri; order Cypriniformes; family Catostomidae; genus Myxocyprinus; species Myxocyprinus asiaticus. The sequence goes on along the minus strand of NC_059381.1, from coordinate 25,494,940 downwards.
CGCGACGGCGCATCAGAGAACCGGTGAGTTTCTCTGATGCGCCGTCGCGTGGTCCTCGATCACTACTCCACCCTCCTCCTTTCCGGGTTTCGGCACCAGTGTAAGGGGGTTCAGAGGAAAGGAGGAGGCGAGAACCGGCTTGACAACTTAAATAATAATTTATTAACCAAAAACCCAACCAAAAACACACAACTAAAAACACAGCACAGCTGTCTGTAATTCTCTCTCTGTCGCCTCTCCGGGTGGGGGGGATCCTGCGACGGGAATCCCTCCTCCTTTCCGGGTTTCGGCACCAGTGTAAGGGGGTTTAGAGGAAAGGAGGAGGCGAGAACCGGCTTGACAACTTAAATAATAATTTATTAACCAAAAACCCAACCAAAAACACACAACTAAAAACACAGCACAGCTGTCTGTAATTCTCTCTCTCTCGAACTGTTGTCCCCGGCCGCCTTTATCCCTCGCGCGCCCCATCAGGCTGATTGGGGACCGGGTGTGTCTCATTCCAACCCGGCCCCGCCCTCCTCAGCTCTACAGATAGTTCACCCAAAACTGAAAGTTCTGTCGTCATTTACTCGTCCTCATGTTGTTCTAAACCCATATGAATTCCTTTCTTCCGTGGGACACAAAAGGAGATGTTTGGCAGAATATTATCCTCAGTCACCATTTGCTTTCATTTAATCTTTTTCCCATACAATGGGAGAGAATGGATACTGAGGCTAACATTCTGCCTTACATCTCCTTTTGTGTCCCACAGAAGAAAGTCGCTGTGGAACAACGTGAAGGTGAGTAATTGGGTGATTGGATTGGATTTAAATAAGCAGATACTTAAAAGCCTATGATTGGATCGTTATTGCAGTGATTAATATGTTTCAGCTGGCAACAGTTCTTTTAATCTTAACTGATGCAGTGTGTAGCTTCTCATTTCTTAAACAACCATGTTGGAAGACGTATCCCGTGGTCGTGGAAAAGAAGGGGCAAATTGTTGGCCTGCATCAAGCAAAGAAAACAACAAAGGAGATTGCGGAAATCACTGGAGTTGGATTAAAAACTGTCCAACGCATTATTAAAACCTGGAAGGATAGTGGTGAAACTGACGGTTCATGGAAGAAATGTGGTCAGAAAGACAATCTTGAACGATCAGAAAAAATCTACAGTAGAACTCACAGCTATGTTTAATAGTGTAAGAGCATTTCCACACCCACAATTCGATGAGAACTTACAGGATTGGGACTAAACAGCTGTGTGGCCACAAGAAAGCCACTTGTTAGTGAGGGTAATCGGAAAGAAATCGACTTCAATTTGCTAGGGAGCATAAAGATTGGACTATGGAGCAATGGAAAAAGGTCATGTGGTCTGATGAGTCCAGATTTACCCTATTCCAAAGCGATGGGCGCATCAGGGTAAGAAGGGAAGCACATGAAGCGATGCACCCGTCATGCATAGTGCCCACTGTACAAGCTTCTGGAGGCAGTGTTATGATCTGGGGTTGCTTCAATTGGTCAGGTCTAGGCTCAGCAAAGTTATGAGGCATTAAAATGAAGTCAGCTGACTACCTGAATGTACTGAATGACCAGGTAATCCCATCAATGGATTTGTTCTTCCTTGACGGCATGGGCATATTCCAGGACGACAATGCCAAGATTAATCGGGCTAAAATTGTGAAAGAGTGGTTCAGGAAGCATGAGGAATAATTTTCACACATGAATTGGCCACCACAGAGTCCTGACCTTAGCCCCATTGAAAGTCTTTGGAATGTGCTGGAGAAGACTTTAGGGAGTGGTTCGACTCTCCCGTCATCAATACAAGATCTCAGCCAAAAATTGATGCAACTCTGGATGGAAATAAATGTGACGTTGCATAAGGTTGTCGAAACAATGCCAAGACGAATGTGTGCCGTAATCAAAGCTAAAAGTTTTCCAACAAAATATTAGAGTATGCAACTTTTGTCAATATGTGTCAATATGGATTGGCTCCGATTTTGAGCACCAGTAAAAACTGACATGTCAATGTGAGATTAAGCTGTGCTTTAATCCGTATGTCAGTCTGTATGTTTAGCATCTATTATTCACAGGTAGGATTTACTGCCGCTTCCTTCAACCGATCTGGGGAGAGATTTTGTATTTTCTCTCCTTTTCTACCTCCTATTTCTTTTGTCCTTTACTTTCCAGCTGAAAAAAAAAAAAAAAAACAGCTGGTCACCATGTTGTGTTTTTGAATACTAGTCCACAACATGGGATGCTAGTGTGCTGATGTTAAAACAAGGCTATTTGACCATCTTAACCAGCAAAACTTCCTTTGAATAATCAGCATTATTATCGAAACCATACTGGTCGACTAGAATTTTTTCTGCTGAACAACATGGCTATGTGGGTACTCCAGCTGGACCATCACCAAACCAGCACTAACCGGCATAAACCAACCTAGAAATTGTGTGCTGCTCTTCTTTACTTTCACCAAGGTTTACCCTTTTTTCCCCTTCCTGTCATATCTATTCTCTTCTCCCCACCACATCAGTAAAATCCATTTTGCAAATGATTCTATACAGCACCAGGGATGGGAATGAAGGTGCTATTTTTAGCCCTGACCGAAGGAGGGGAGAGAGTGAGTTGCACGAGAGAGGGCAAGCAAGCAAACAGGCAAGCGAGAGAGAGAGAGAGAGAGAGAGAGAGAGAGAGAGAGAGAGAGAGAAGGGTGGAGAAAATCATTATTTGTGCTTTTTTTGTGTGTAGCAGCAGCAGTTAGAGGTTTCGAACGGAGGCAGGGAGTGGAGGCAGCACAGGGAAGAGGAGACGACTGAAGACAGAAGAGACCCATCGGCCATCACTACACCAGGCAACCAGAGACCCTGCACAGGTGGGACCTGACAGACATCAAACTCAAAACCAGGGGGAAGGAGAAATGACCTACACTGTGTTAGGACAGAAAGATATTTGCATAAAACCTGAAGACTTGACGCACACAAATCTGATGTGCTGTTGATGGAAAGTTGAGGTTGTTGATGAATAGTTGGCAGATAATTACATTATTGTTATTTTTAAAATAGATTTTGAATCTATTTTGGGATCAGATTCATTTAAAGCCATAAAGATTAGGGACAGGTCAAGAGATTCTTTGAATTTTATCAACTGTTATAAGAAACTGTGATGTGCCTGATGTCTGTCGTATGGGTCGTGTAAGGCAGATCTACTTTGATCTGGTAGATTTGTATCCTTTTTTTCTGTATGTTGTTTTATTTTTCTGTTTAGAACTGCGTAGGGGCATTTAAGGGCTCTGAAAATGCTAGTAAGGTTTAGGCAACAAAAATTAACTGAATATAGGTGCTGGATTGTTTACACTGGTCCTCCACAATAAAAAGGGATGTTCAAATGATTTGGGCATGGGGTGTGGGGAGGAGCTGGTTGTGTGCGCGCATGTGTGTGCGTGAGTGAGTGTGTGTGCATGCACTCCAATTGCTATGAAATCTGAGCACAGCCTGGGATGTGATGGGAAGAGGCGTTTCCATGGAGACTGGGCTTACACATATTCCTGTAATCAGTCCTTTCCATTATATGCATCGATTTCTGGAATTATAGTACAGAACATAAGAAATGATATGGCCTGTAATACCATGTTGTTCAATTATGAAAAAAAAAAACAATGGCATAGGTCATTAATTTCTTTTGAGCTAAAAACCAGCAAAATATGTGGGAGGAGTGTGTGAGTAAGCATTTGTGTATGCAAAGAAATTGCAATTTCAGAAATAATCTAAATGCAATTAGTGTTTTCATTATGCATGCAAAATCATGAAATGAATCTTAACGTAAAATATTATAAAATGTATGATCTGTCGTAACAATAACAAAATGTAAGGCTGCACTTATGGTGTATTTCATCAGAACCAAAGCAACATCAGAGTCACCCCTGATACTAGAGGCAAAGGTGGATTAGAGTTGGCATATTTTCGTATCGTGTCTTTACGCAGAATTTGGAGCTAGCACAGAGCCATCTCAAAGCAGCCTTAACTCGCCTGTGTAAAGATGAGTATGATCTCATCAAAAAACAAAAAACAAACAAAAAAAACAATGTGACTGGTGACATTTTTGCTAAATTACATTATGTGGTTCCTTAAACGTATAGCAGCAGTTCCGAGGTGAAATGTCCACTGAGTGGTGTTAAAAGTGAGTTTCTCCAAAACAGATAAGGTAAATGCTCTATAGAGTTTTAAATCAACAAAACCTACTTCCCTAACTTGAACCTAACCAATAGTTTCATAAAAAGCAAATCTAAAAGCAACCACACCATTTTGTGGTGGTTCTTTGACACTTTCAGCTTGCAAGTTGACTCATACCCCGGTCCTTTGCATCGCAAGTGCAACACTCTGCACAATTTGATTGCACTCAAACAAGCTTATCGTAAAAGTGTTTTGATGTCAAGGGAGCATTGTGTGAGGAGAATATATAATCTACCGTTTTACTTGTGATTTGTGTGAAAGGAAATAAGTTATTGTTTTAGCGTCTCTAGTGTTCATTTCACCAGGAAACTGCCATGATGCGTAGATCGAGCCACATAAAAATAATTTTCCGTGTTTTCTGAAACCTTGTAGGTGAAGACGCATTATGTGATGACCCACTATTTCCACTTTTACAGACATGCGACCAAGGTCCAGATTACTGGCGAAACGAGGCCTTCCCACCATCAGGGAGGGCTATGAGGAACTGGTGCAGGACCTGAACCAGACTAACAGCCAACACACTACCACACAGGACTACTTCCTTTCCATTTGCCATCTGGCCCGGCCCACCTTCCCTTTGCATGAGCCCGACTGTGACATCCTTTCCATCGGCCCTTTGGACTCCCCAAAACCCTGCTTACGACTGCACAGCTTGTGCCAGCATCTGCAAACTCCACAGCCGCACACCTCCACAAATAGCGTCCACACTGTTCAGCAAGCCCACAAAGAGCAAAACATCGCCAGATCTGCTCCTTCAGAACCACTGCAGGCCCAGGCCCCAAAGGAGGGCAATGGATGCAGAGGTGACGGCCCAGGCCCTGCGGATCCACTAGAGTACCTCTACAGCCACAGAGGCGCACTAGCGCTCTCCACCAGGAGGGGGAGCATTCCTCCCCGCAGGCCACGCAGTGACACCTTTCCAGGCGTCTCGTCTGCACCTGACACCCATCGCAAAGGCAGCTGTCCTGAGCTGTGCTTGGCCGAGACTGTCACTACGGCAACAGTCCTGCAGCGGTCACCGCTCAACAGGAAGAAGCTGGATGACAGTAGCCTTGCTGCTCGCAATGGCGTGCCCAACAATCTCAATTGCACCCCTGCTGGATGGAGGGGAAAGAGCAATTGCTGCATGGACAAACAGACCATTGTGTCCCACTGGATCACAGAGTGCCGCAGTGCGTGGAAGGAGGCCCGCATTCATGCATGCATGCTGCCCACCATTGCTGAGAAGTAATCTATGCATGCAACACTTGTAAAATGAGAAAGTTGAACAGGACAGGCAAACATCACAGACAGTAACGTGGAATATTGTGGAATTATGACTTTGCACTGCAGGTTTATATGCATATACATTTTTTAAACCTATGACCCCATAGATTGTGCCGTGCACCACACCTTAGTGCAGAGTTACAATGAATGTCGGTTATAAGACTGAGACAGTCTAGTAATGTCCAGTCGTGATCAATAAATGCACTGATTGTTGGATGCCTTTAACATTGTTTAGTGATGTTTAAAAGAAAAAAATTAAAGAAACATTTATCATCACAATTTCAGTTCTAATATAGAATATTCAATACAATAGTTTAAAGGAGAACTGCATAATATTCACAGGTAAGCATCTCACTGCGTCTAAAAACATATATAGCTGGTACTACTTTGAAGACCCAGCTTGTGGCAAATTTGTAAATTAGGCAGCTACTGAGATGCAGAATTAATACACCATGCTTCCAAAACTACATCATCATACATTTGATGGAAATCCAAAATTCCAAGATCTGCAAACAATTAAGTGGTCGAAAGGAATAGAGTACTTATGCCTAAATACAAAAATTCTCTGGGCCTGTGTAGCACAGTGGTAAAAGACGCTGGCTACCACCCCTGGAGTTCGCTAGTTCGAAACCCAGGGCGTGCTGAGTGACTCCAGCCAGGTCTCCTAAGCATCCAAATTGGCCCAGCTGCTAAGGAGGGTAGAGTCACATGGGGTAACCACCTTGTGGTCACTATAATGTGGTTTGTTCCTGGTGGGTCACGTGGTGAGTTGAGTGTGGATGCCGCGGTGGATGGCATGAAGCCTCCACACGCGCTATGTCTCCGTGGCAACGTGCTCAACAAGCCACGTGATGAGTGGGTTGACGGTCTCAGACACGGAGGCAGCTGGGATTCGTCCTCCGCCACCCGGATTGAGGCGAATCACTACTCGACCACGAGGACTTAAAAGCGCACTGGGAATTGGGCATGCCAAATTGGGTGAAAAAGGGGGAAATCCCCCCCACCCCAAAAAAATCTCTAAATCTCTCCTCTCCACATACAGAGATGTTCAGATCATAATAAATATTGGAGACATCATATCTAATTATTATTTTGATATTCATTTGATGTCTTAACAGCAAACTCCTCCTGGTTCACCTATATGGAAGTATATTAATGACAAATGTATTTAAAACAAAAAACATGCTTGCATTTTGAGGGGGTTCAATTTTATATGGTTGTATATTAAAGCTGTGAATATTTCAATTGAAAACATTTAGCACAAACTTTCATCATTAAAAATTCAATAATAAATATTCTCCTTCCAAAAAAGTCTGTATCATCAAATTTCATCTTTTATTATTCAACAGGTAATATTCAGTCCACTATATTTAGCTTTGCAAATTTGCCTCCAAAAATTAAGTGGTTACAATTCGGTTGGAAGTTGAACCTTGTACTACCTAGTAGTGAAGCCTAGTAGCAGAGAGTAAAGATTGTGCATCGACACTCAACTGCTTTTCCTGCAATGCCAGGATGTGCAAGGTTGAATTTCCAACTGAATTTTAACCACTGAAATTTTAAAGGTGAATTTGCAAAGTGAAATATAAAAGACTGAATTTTACCTGTTGAATAATAAAGATTAAATCAAATTTAAAATGTATTTATTTATTTATTTATTTATTTTTGGAAGGTGAATATGTATTATTGATTTTTAATTATGAAATTTTGTGCTAAATGTTTTCAATTGAAATATTCACAGCTTAAATATACAACCATATGAAACTTCATCCCCCAAAAAATGCAAGCACTGTTAATACAATGCGTTTATTTTTCAATTAGTACAATTCAGTGTGCCTCTGAAAGACATTGTCATTAAAATTCTTCCATACCACCTAATATATCACTATTTACTGAAACAAAAAGGGTATGATCAAGGACAGGCCCAATGCATGTTAAATGTTTTGGGCTATGATAATTCATCGTCATCTACTGACTGCAAAGGCAACATTGTTTATGCTCGGGCTCTTGTTTCCAAGTTCAACCAATGGAGCATGGTGTTTCCACTTGCAAGCACAAATATCAGCTTTAGAAATGACTGTAGTCCAGTTGGAGGATAAATAAAGGGACATGATAACATTTTCTGGTAAGGAATCACCTTCAGTTCATCAATGGACCATAGAATAAAAAATCCAACCCTAATATATCATTCTGATATTTTGATTTTGACACTAAGCCAATGTGGAACTGCACTGTTATCATGATTGGACTGTTTGTACACATCCAGAAAATCATGTTTCACTGCATTGATTTGATGTTCCAATATTTTGATCATTTTACTGTTAGAAAATAAATAAGTGGTTGCATGTGACTTTGAAAATTATTTTGTATTCATGCATATGAAGTTTCTGTAAATTATGGATGTAATGATTTGAAAAAACTGTATGTTACACTGTATGAGTAAAGAAAATCTGTCGTTTGTAAATTTTCAGCAACCTTGTACTTTCTTTTCCACTTTTTTAAATGAATAAAATGTCTGTGATAAAACAGAAACATAAAAGTTTGGATGTGGTATTTTCTTGTGGATCCGCTCAATGACCAACAAAAATGGACTGACAATTGTTAGCAGTCTATCCCATTAGCTAGCTCTAATATTGCATTATAGTATATAATATTGTATCAACCTGTAAATTATAGAGCTTATTCTTTATATCTAGCATTTGTAGTTATGTAAATCTTGTAGATAAACCAAAAAAAAAAAAAAAAAAAAAAATTATAATAACCTAGGGTGATATCAGACACAATCCACAAAACATGAACTATATTCTAATGTAAATAAATCAATAAATAACATTAATCTGAAAGGAATTAACAAGTACACGAATATCCAAAAAAGGAATGCATGTGGATTAGTAATGAATATATGAGTAGATGTATCAGGTCATATGTAAATTTTTGCTAAATGTCAAACTTTATATGACAAAATAATACCTACGATGCTATTTGAGTGATTTCAGATTGATTATCTTGTATTTTATGCTTACATAGAATGATTTTATAATTTGAGGCACTTGTTTAAAACAAGAGTTGACTGATGGCTGGGGCAGAGTGAAGACGTCTAAAAACCACAGGCCAATTAATTGGTCAGTAAATGAACAGTTTAAGCTACAGAGTCCGTAACCGTTCAAGTCTTACTGTGTCGGATCGTGTGCAAACTGTACTAAACCACCCAATCAACTGAACAGACTTATCAGATGTGTGATTATTTGAAGGTGACACCGTAAATATTCATGTAAATAATTATTTTAAATCCGCTAGTGTAGATCTTTCACTGCCCCGTGTGGCTAGTTCAGTTACTACAACAGCTGTTGTGATTCTCAGATCGGAAGTATCGCGAGATTACACGAGACTTTCGGCCACAGCTGTGTGGCTGCTGCTGGTTCATTGTCAGAGACCCAAGTTAACGGAAGTTATGGCAGACGCACGGACAAACTCTTTCGAAACATCTTCGATGTGTATTTTAACCGTTCGGTTACAGCTGCCTTCAGTAGATCTTCAGGACTGTTAGCTGCTGTAGAGGAGGCGCGTGAACACTTCAGAAGGTAAAATCAAGCGATTTGCGCTCTGTGTGAGTGTGTGTGTGTGTGGAGCTCGCGAGCGCGTCCCTCAAACCGGTTTCAAGTCGCCGAAACTGGATTGAACAGCCAGTGCGTTTATTTACATATCAATCAACGTACAGCGCCGTACTTTACAAACTCGAGGCATGGCATTCGGTCAGTTGGTCATTATTCATCTTCTGTTTACAAACCTGGACGGAATAACGTTTGTTAAAAAACGGCGATATTAAAATCTGTAGTGTGTATGCAGATCATGTAGCGAAGATCAGTGCAAAGCTAGTGAGCAGCATAATAAAACATCATCCGCCCAACGTCTAGTACTCCTCATTGATTCATTAGTCCTCAAATAACAGAATGCAGTCTTATAAAGGACCGCGTTTAGCTGCATTTGTAAACTATGTCGCCTGCAGGTCTGCATGGTATGAAGTTCATTGACCCCTGCAGCAGTAAATCACAAATGTTTCTTCTGTATCTTTGTGTTGTCTTTAGTCAAAACAGCTGCTCTACTGTGTCGAATCATACTGTTTTATAATAATTAATGACAAGTTTCATATTTAGATTTTGCATCTCAGTGTTGGATTATGAAAAGCTCTTATTAGATAGACATGGTCATTGTGGTTTAACTTTTGATGTTTTGTCGTCTTTTGTTTTAATTTGGCTAGTTTATGTTGTCCTCAGTCATAACAGTCCCATGTTTTGGTTCTTCTCCAGCTCTCTGTGTTTCTTACTGGCCGTGTTTTTCCCGGTGTCCTACAATGCTCAGTGAGCAAACTTTAGTTTGCAAGAGTCTGGTAAGTAATGTCAGATTGTTTCACATCATGTTTGAGAAAACTATGGCAATTAAAAGAATAAATGGCACTCGTATACATTCTTACAATTACTCTTAGTTTAGGGGTTTAAACAAACTCTTAAATTTGTACTGCTTTTTGAGATGACATGGGGTAATACTTACAGATAGAGCCCGACCGATATGGGATTTTGAGACCGCTTACCGATATGGTGGCCGATATAGTTAATTTTTGAGCTGGAATGAAAACAGACCTTTTCTATGTGGATTGTGCACCGATTTTGCACCGATATGACTATGCAAAGGTACTCATAAGGCTGCTTTCTTAAATATTTTTATCAAAGAATATTTGACATTATTATTATACATAGTCAACAAATTCTAGAAATGAACACCTGAGAAAATAAAGAATAAATAAATATACAATAAATAGCTTAATAAACATCAGTACTGTTAGTATATGTCAAATGCTGACCATTAAATAAAATAAATAAAAATAAAATAAATAGCTAAATAAATATCAGTACTGTTTAGTATGTCAAATGCTGACCATTAAAATAAAGAATAAATAAAAATAGAATAAATAGCTAAATAAACATCAGTACTGAATGTTTAGTATCATTCAATGGCTGACCATTAAAATAACGAATAAATAAAAATAAAATAAATAGCTAAATAAACATCAGTACTGTTTAGGATCAGTCAAATGCTGACCATTAAAATAAATAAAAAATAAAATAAATAGCTAAATAAACATCAGTACTGTATGTTTAGTATTAGTCAAATGCTGACCATTAAAATAAAAATAAAATAAATAGCTAAATAAACATCAGTACTGTTCAGTATCAGTCAAATGTTGACTATACTGCCGAGTCAAGAGATAACAGCGGCAGCGGTGTTACACCGTATTGTGCTATACAAGTTCAGGGGAAACATTCAACGGTGGAAAACGAGACTTTTAAATATTACATTTTATAAATGCAGCGACTGGAATTGTTCGGTTGAAGGGGGTACCAAACTGTGAATCCTGAACAAAACAGTTCAGTGAATACATGTTTACACATTAGCTTCCACTCAGCTGACAACAATGAAAGTAGCTACGTGATTAGCTAGTTAGCTATAAGCTCAATTCTAAATCATTGTTTTCTGCATTATATGTTCTGAAAAAAGTTTTCATATTGGCGCATACCGTTAAAATATACGCCGATACCGATATATCGGTAGGGCACTACTTACAGACTTCGATTATCGCCTTGTGAAACTGATAAAATGGGTGTAAAAATCTCATAGACTTGGGCTACATTGAAAGAAGGACAAAACTTGGGATGGGAATCGTAAGGAATTTAATGATTCTGCTTCCTTGCAGTTCCATTAATTATTCTTTTTGTAGCCTACTTTTTTAGGAAGAAATATAAGAAAAAGAAAGACAATTTTTATTGGATTTACTGCCTTCAGCAGCCTGTTACCATGTAATAAGATGATTTCATATATTTAAGGGATAACTCACCCAAAAATTTAAATTCTCATTATTTACTCACACATGCCATCCCAGATGCGTGTGTCTTTCTTCAGCAGAACACAAACGAAGATTTTTAGAAGAATATTTCAGCTCTTTAGGTCCATACAATACAAGTGAATGGTGACCAGAACTTTGAAACAGATTGATATTTAAGTCTCTTTACTATAAATTCTCATCCCTGCCCAGTAGATGGCAGTATGCACAAAGAATGTGAATCGCCAAAAACAAAAGAAGAAAGTGAAAGTGGAGATTTATAGTAAAAAAGAACTTAAATATTGATCTGTTTTTTACCACATCTATCATATCACTTCTGAAGACATGGATTTAACCTCTAGAGTTGTATGGATTAATTTTATTCTGCCTTTATGTGCTATTTGAATGTTGGCCACTTATTTTATGGTAATGATATTTTGTGACCAATTGCTGAAACTGACGCTGAGGAGTCGGGTATACGCTATACCAGATGATTACAGAACTGTGTCGCTTTAATTATTAATCAGAGACTGGCAGTTGATTATTTGCCCCTAGCCTGAAATATTGCTTGGTTAATATGTCACTTACTTATTCCTCTTGATTTCCTCTACAGATTTGATCCAGTCTCTCATCTAATTGGGTTAACCAGCCTCTCTTCACATTTTGGTCCAACACAAACACTTCATTCAGTTGCTATGGTGTCCAGACCTGGAGACCTTCCAGGTAAAGAAGAAATGCCTGTTTCTTTGCCACTTGGCAATGCAGAAAATGAACTTCAAATAGACTTTACTTGTAAAGAGTTTATACCAATTGAACATAACGTATTGAATCATTTTAATCATCATTTTTCTGTTTTAATATTCTTAATATTTCTGTTTCTCCTTTTAAACACATCAGTCTGTGTCTGTTTGAACTGAATGTTGTTGACACAGTGCTGTACTCTTTTACCTCAGCCTTGGAAGCAGGTCCTGGCGTCACAGAGGGTCTCCTCGGAGGGATGTCCATCCCCATTGGGATGACCCGCCGAGCTCTCAGCTATGACGATAACCTAGAGAGGCCTATGTCTTCACCTCCAACTGACATTAATATTAACAACCTGTGGAGGAAACCTGTTATCCCTGAGAGGAAGTTTGCACGACTGGCCGAGGTGTGTTTTCATTTGTTTTCCTATGATTCGCCAGCCTCTTTGAAGGCTGCACCAGGCATATTTAGTTATGCAGTGTGTGCTAATGTTCTAATTTTTTACCTGACCTAACATGATTGAGAAACACAGTACAGTCCAATATGAGGTTTTGATTTTGTAGCCTAGTGCTGACATTTTCTCTGGTATCCCCTTTATATGTGTAGGAGGATGAGTCAGATGGAGGGGTGAAACAAAGTGTGAACTTTGAATCCTCTAAAGCTCCGGTCCCTGTAGTCAAAGCCAAAGCCTCGTCTGTCATGAACTCTCTCATCATCAGTAAGAACTACAAACTTTATGAAGACTATATTTGACAGTGTGAAATGTTGTTTAGGGGTGATCATTGTATCATTTGAGGTCATCGTAATTGGAGCTGTTGATTTCTGTTGTAGAGCAGACCCAGGAGAGCATACTTAAGTTTGAGAAGCAGGCTGGACTGACAGATACGGGCTACACTCCACACAAAGGCCTGACTGCTGAAGAGGCCCGTTACCATCGTCTGGCTGAGTCAATGCATGTAAGAAGATTTGCCCTATACATTAGAGTCACATAGCAACAAGTTTAAGTGGTCTTATTTTCAATTTATTTAACAATTTTTATCCACACTTTAATATGAATTATACCAACATAGGGTACTTTACCTTGCATTATCATCTTAGAGGAATAGTTCACACAAATATGAAGATTTTGTCATTTACAAATGTTATTTCAAACCTATACGATTTTCTTTCTTTTGCAGAACATAAAAGAAAATAAGTTAATGGCAGACAGTACAAACTATGTATCAAATTCTGCCAACAGGACATTCATTAAATTATTTCCTTTTGTCATATGGGTTTGGAACAACATGAGGGTGAGCAAGGCCAAGTCTACACCAGGGTCGGAAATTAATGGGGGCTCGGGGCAAAAATGTCACCTAACTTGACAAAAATGCCCCCAAAATTCAAAATTAGGGGGCAAAAAATGTCCCAGCGATGAGTTCCTGTTATGTTATTAAAATCATCTTATATAGTTACAAATAAATACATCGCAATCTTCATTTGAATTTACGTGGAATGTTATTTGCAGTGCGCTGTCCGTCGTGCAGATGTTGCCGAGAGGCAGATCATCGCACCATCGACGCGCACAGACGGGCACTCCGCATCAGTTCAGTGTCGTGCTCCCATGCTAAATTCCCTGGCCATTTACTCCTCTCATTCAAAATAAACTGTTCTTGTGACTAACACTCACTCCCTGTGCTATACTTCCCTGCTCATCAGCCTATCTTACTTATCTCAAAAATCTCCTCACCTGCTAGAGGCAAAAAGTGCTGGAGGGATGGATGTTATTTATTTAGAAAGTTAATCAGGTATGGGGAGTCACACAATATAATGTAACTAAATGCTACAATTTACTTAATAATATTAGTATGTTAATGAATCTGGGTATGTTAAATTACCTGATGTTAAATACAACTTTATTAATTATACAATAATCCTCTGCTGCATTAAATTAGTTTTGTAGGCTGTTTTAAGTTAATAGCCAAAATATTTGGAAATATGTGAATGAGGGACAAAAGTGATCCAGGAATGTGTTTCAGTCACAATACACATTATGCACTGAAGAGATCTAGCAAAATTTAATTATTGAAACATACCTGTTGATATTTTAACTAAAATATTCCCATATCAATTTACATTGAATCAAATCCAAATTAAATCTATAAATCAATGCGAATATTCAGCCCTACAAATATTAGTTAAGGTTGATTTAATTTGTAGGTAACAGCCTACAGTATCTCATTATTCAAATTTGATTAATTGATTAAATTGAAGTACTTGACATAAAAGGATGACACAGAGTAATTTTATAAGGTTAGAAAAAAATGCCCCTAGAAAATCCCAGAGGGCAAATATTGCTCCCTGATGGTCCACGCTAATACGTTTTCATTTGAAAACGCATTAATCTCACTACATTTTGGCCTTCCGTCCACACTGAGATGGCGTTTTTGCCCAGCGAAAACTGAGCTTTTCGAAAATACTCTCCCAAGTAGATACATTTGAAAACACTGTCTTCACATTGTGGAGTGGAGAGGGAAAACGGAGATATTCGAAAAAGACGAACGACATATTTGTTGTCATGTAATCCATTCAACCCAAAACAATCAAGATTGTGCCCTGTGTTGTAGCACCGTTGTTGTGCCTGCTATTCACTTTGATAGCGTTGTTAAAGATAAATGTTACTGCGCACAACCTTCACATTGCTTTGCTTCAAAGGCGACGGGAAGTTTACTCTGTTGTCCAGCGATGAAACAGGAGGACAGTTGCGTTTCAGACTGTACGTAGAAATGACGCAACGCTTAAGGGTTTTTTTTTATTATTATTGTTGTTGTTGCATGCACAGTAAGGGGATTTAAGCAACTTTTGGAAAACTTTTGAAAATGGCAGTGTGGACAGTGAGCATCTTCAAAATGAAAATGTCGCTTTCAAATTTATCCGGATTAATGTGGACATAGTCTAAAAGATGAATGAGTTTTCATGTTTGGGTGAACTATTCCTTTTAAAAAATGTAATTGTTTCCAAAGTGAATTTAGCCTTAGTAACAAGTTTCACCTTGCTATTAACCAGTCATAGTTTTCCTTGTTTTAGATTTGTAAACTGTGTTTGGGATGTTGTAGAAACTTCAAATGCAAAGTGTGGATGCCAAGGAAGAGAAACAGCCCTCCTCTAGTCAGTCAACGCCCTCCGGGACCCCTCAGTCATCACCTAAACAGAAACGCAGGTACTGAACAAGTCATCAGCTTGACAGTGACATTTGCATTGTATCTATCATTGGACTGAAATGAGGTGTGTGTGTGTGTTTATGTGTGTGATAGGGGCTGGTTCAACAGTCAGGGATCCACTGCCTCCCTTACAGGCTCTGAAATGAGCACCAGCTCCAGTGTAGACTCTGCTGCAGGTGATGGAGCTGTAGAGCGCTGGAGTGCTTTTGGACCTCGACCTCAAGTCAATAAGTCCACCACTGATCCAGGTACAGATTAAGCTTTAACAGGGACATCACACTATGCACATTTACATATACGGAATCCACAATGCATATTCTTTAATTGTAAAAAAAAAAAAAAAAATTATGACTCACATAAATAATCAATTTTAACAATCTATGAAGCAAAGAAGCAGTGTGCTTGACTCAGATAATGCCCATGTTACCATTCCTAAAGCACAAGGGACATGATACCAGTAGATTGTGGCTTCAGATGGTTTTATCATAGTAAGTTGCTCTCAATCTTCATGCCACCATGTACCTACAGTTGACTGCTGAATTATTCAGCTGGATAGCATGGTACTAAGAATAAGCGCCAGATGTTAATCACATTACCGTTTCTACTCTCCTCAAAGACAGATTGCAAACAACGAGTGTTTAAATAAAAGATTAAAATGAATGTCAGACATTCTAAACCCTCATTTATACATTTCAACTCTAAAAGATGATTGGATTAGCCACGTTCAAAGCTAATATATGCAAATATCAGTTGAATTCTATTTTAAAGCTGAAGCGTATAGCACCACCAAAAGGAATTGCAGAATTCATTCATTGTTTAGACCCGCCAGCTACTACTCATGTTATTCCAAAGCACTTTATCTGTGTTTACTGACCATAGCGGGAACAAACCTGTTTTAGAACTGTTGACAGACACAAGGTCCAATGCAACAGAAAGGTATAAAGCTCTGCATAGATTTTTACTGTCATGAGTACACTGCTTCGTTGTTAGTTGAATCATCAAATGATGCACTTCACCCTCTATCATGAAACAGTACAGTGCTGACACACCAGGCTGAACTATCACTCCTGTGTGTTCCTCAGGGGGTTTTGCTCTGCAGTCCTATAAGGGAGCTCAGAAACCAACCCCAATGGAAGTGATGAAGGCCCAGGCCACCCGCCTGTCCGAGGACCCCTCCAACTTCAAACCTCCCCCTAAGATGGAGATCCCCACCATGGAGGGGAAGACACAGACGACCCGACCTCACAAACTTAAACGCCGGGACATGAACGTGCTTACGCCCTCAGGATTCTGAGAAGAACTCCTAATCACCACCTCAGCTTGTACACATTGTGAACCTGTAGCTGGTCTACCCTCTGAATCATCTGTGCTATCTTGCTGATGGGTTACTGCAGTATTAAATGCTTTTTCCCCCATCCAAGAGGATACGATGCCCGCATTCTCTATAGTACCATTTTCTTAGTGTCTAATAAGTGTTAGTCCCCAAATGACATATTGTTTGTGTGTGTATGATCGGACACTTTTGTTGTCAGCCACTTCTTTTCCGTTTAATTTATCGTTAAAAGTGTCACTTAAATTTAGGATGTGAGAGAGTGTGTGTGCCTTGATGTTTTTGTGTCTTGTGGTGTGATTATTAGTTTACTTGCACGTTAACGCTGACTATGATCAAATACTGATGCACATCATGAACTTGTTAACAAATACATTTCTGCCATATTCATTAATGATATTGTGGTTTCCTGTGTATCATCAGTACACAATGGGTTCAGTGATAACTTAATTCTTTAAGTCTTAGCTGTTGTGTATTATGAAGTTTAAAGCATTGCTTTGATGCGATCATGTTGAGGATGGTCTAACGAGGGCACTAAATTGACTGAAGGCTGAATTTTTTGGCTAAAAACTTTATTAAAAGTGGCTGCTCTGCACAGAGGATTTGTTACAAGTAAAAAAAAATTGTTTAAATTATTTCGAAAGATTAAATGCATTTACTGTGATCTTGTTGGATCTGCAAAAACATGAATAAATAAATACAAATAATGCCATCTTGCTCTTGATTTTTGTCAATGTCACTACTGCCTAATATTTTTGCTAATAGTTATGCGTTCAGTTCATAATTGCATACTATCATAGTACTCTTTCTATTTCTGCCATAGTATGCGGTTCTAAGTTTAGCCATGGCCTTTTGAATGCTGTCTGTCAGTACTGACCCTTTTTGTAGTACCCTTATGAAAATAAACCATGTTTTAACTACAGTTACCATAGTTTAACCAGAAATGGGAGGGTTACTTTTCAAATGTATTCCACTACAGATTACAGAATACATGCTGTAAAATGTCATTTGTTTTTTTTGTAATTAACATTTGTATTGATTCATGTGCATATGACAATGAAAAAAACTCAACACATATATAATGAATCAACATTTTACATTTAAACCCTACTAATACAATCCCACCCTGACCCCTAACGAACACCCCTGTGGTCCCACATAAAACACACACAATCCAAATAAATATATATATACACATACACTATATTGCCAAAAGTATTCGCTCATCTGCCTATAGACGCATATGAACTTAAGTGACATCCCATTCTTAATCCATAGGGTTTAATATGACGTTGGCCCACCCTTTGCAGCTATAACAGCTTCAACTCTTCTGGGAAGGCTTTCCACAAGGTTTAGGAGTGTGTTTATGGGAATTTTTGACCATTCTTCCAGAAGCGCATTTGTGAGGTCAGACACTGATTTTGGTTGAGAAGGTCTGGCTCACAGTCTTCGCTCTATTTCATCCCAAAGGTGCTCTATCGGGTTGAGGTCAGGACTCTGTGCAGGCCAGTCAAGTTCTTCCACACCAAACTCGCTCATCCATGTCTTTATGGACCTTGCTTTGTGCACTGGTGCACAGTCATGTTGGAACAGGAAGGGGCCATCCCCAAACTGTTCCCACAAAGTTGGGAGCATGGAATTGTCCAAAATCTCTTGGTATGCTGAAGCATTCAGAGTTCCTTTCACTGGAACTAAGGGGCCAAGCCCAGCTCCTGAAAAACAACCCCACACCATAATCCCCCCTCCACCAAACTTCCCAGTTGGCACAATGCAGTCAGACAAGTACCGTTCTCCTGGCAACCGCCAAACTCAGACTCGTCCATCAGATTGCCAGATGGAGAAGCGTGATTCGTCACTCCAGAGAACGCGTCTCCACTGCTCTAGAGTCCAGTGGCGGCGTGCTTTATACCACTGCATCCGACGCTTTGCATTGCACTTGGTGATGTATGGCTTGGATGCAGCTGCTCGGCCATGGAAACCCATTCCATGAAGCTCTCTACGCACTGTTCTTGAGCTAATCTGAAGGCCACATGAACTTTGGAGGTCTGTAGCGATTGACTCTGCAGAAAGTTGGAGACCTCTGCGCACTATGCGCCTCAGCATCCGCTGACCCCGCTCTGTCATTTTACGTGGCCTACCACTTCGTGGCTGAGTTGCTGTCATTCCCAATCGCTTCCACTTTGTTATAATACCACTGACAGTTGACTGTGGAATATTTAGTAGCAAGGAAATTTCACGACTGGACTTGTTGCACAGTGGCATCCTATCACAGTACCACGCTGGAATTCACTGAGCTCCTGAGAGCGGCCCATTCTTTCACAAATGTTTGTAGAAGCAGTCTGCATGCCTAGGTGCTTCATTTTATACACCTGTGGCCATGGAAGTGATTGGAACACCTGAATTCATTTATTTGGATGGGTGAGCGAATACTTTTGGCAATATAGTGTATACATACACACATATACACATATATATACACACACACATACATATACATACATACACAGATACACATACATACACTTACATAAAATAAAATATATTATATATATATATATATATATATATATATATATATATATATATATATATACACACATACATACACAAATAAATAAAATAATAAACATACATGATTAAACTACACTCTCCACATCCCCTCCCCGAGATTCCCCCCAAAAAACTAAATATTTGCCCCATTTTTTAGCAAATAAGTCCCTCAACCCCAGTCTTCTACTTACCGCCTCTTCAAATGCAGCTACCCTCCCCATTTCCATGCACCACTCCGAAAAAAAGGGTGCTCCACTTGACGTCCAGCCCCTTAAAATTACTTGCCTGCCGATCATGAGACTGGTCAGAACCCAATTTTTTATATGATTGTCCCCTAAATGCATGACCGCTCCATCTCCCAAAATACAGAGTCTGGGACAAAGCAAAACCTGAGTGTTCAAAACGTCGCACAAATACCTCTGAACCCTCAACCAAAACTCCTGGATCTTAACACACCCCCAAAAGACATGGGTAGTGTCTCCAACTTCTGACTGGCATCGCCAGCTAGTGGGTGTGTCTTTAAGACCAAGCCTATATAATCTAGAGGGGGGTCCAATAAAATCTGTGTAAAATCTTAAATTGCATAAGGCGAACCCTTGCACCTCTAGATACAGACTTGACATTTTTAAGAATCTTAGTCCACACTCCATCCTCCAATACCAAATTCAAATATTTTTCCCATACTCTCTTGAGAGAAGTCAAGGCTCCATCCCCCAGACTCTGAATTAGTAGGGAGTAATACACTGATGCTTCATGGCCTTTTCCAAAAGCAGCAATCACCTCTCCCAAAGCACCTGCTGCTTTAGGGGGGTGCGTGCCACTCCCAAAAATAGTGCAGAGTAGGTGGCGAAGCTGTAAATACTTATAAAACTGAGATCTGGGAATGCCAAAATGTTGAACCAAATTTTCGAAAGATCTCAATACATAAAATGTCATTTGTAACATATTGTTAGAATACATTAAGGTGAATAATGTAATCTGAATACTTTGCATTACTTAAGCACTGGCAGATTTTTTTTTATTATTTGTTTTGACTATAAACAAGTTAATAACAAGTGAAAGAACATTTGCCAGTACAGTAAGGCAAAATACACTTATATAAATAAAGAAAAAAAATTGTTTTATTTTTTTATATTTTTATTTTTATTTTTTATTTTTCACAGGAAAACAATTAAAACTTTCTTATTAAGAATCTGAAATTTTTTAGTGTATCCTTGCCCTAATATTAAAGATCTTACCAGAGGGGATATACAGCTGAAGTCAGAAGTTTACACACACACTTGGGTTGAAGTAAATAAAACTCATTTTTTTTTAACCACTCCACAGATTTAATATTAGCAAACTATAGTTTTGGCAAGTCGTTTAGGACACCTACTTTGTGCATGACACAAGTAATTTTTCCAACAATTGTTTACAGACGGATTGTTTCACTTTTAATTGACTAAATCACAATTCCAATGGGTCCGAATTTTACATACACTAAGTTAACTGTTCTTTTAAGCAGCTTGGAAAATTCCAGAAAATTACGTCAAGCCTTTAGACAATTAGACAATTAGCTTCTGATAGGAGGTGTACTGAACTGGAGGTGTACCTGTGGATGTATTTTAAGCCTACCTTCAAACTCAGTGCCTCTTTGCTTGACATCATGGGAAAATCAAAAGAAATCAGCCAAGACCTCAGAAAAAGAATTGTGGACCTCCACAAGTCTGGTTCATCCTTGGGAGCAATTTCCAAATGCCTGAAGGTACCACATTCATCTGTACAAACAATAGGACACAAGTATAAACACCATGGGACCACTCAGCCATCATACCGCTCAGGAAGGAGACACATTCTGTCTCCTAGAGATGAACGTAGTTTGGTGCGAAAAGTCCAAATCAATCCCAGAACAACAGCAAAGGACTTTGTGAAGATGTTGGAGGAAACAGGTAGACAAGTATCTATATCCACAGTAAAATGAGTCCTATATCGACATCACTTGAAAGGCTGCTGAGCAAGGAAGAAGCCACTGCTCCAAAACCGCCATAAAAGCCAGTTTGCAAGTGCACATGGGGACAAAGATCTTACTTTTTGGAGAAATGTCCTCTGGTTTGATGAAACAAAAACTGAACTTTTTGGCCATAATGACCATCGTTATGTTTGGAGGAAAAAGGGTGAGGCTTGCAAGCCAAAGAAAACCATCCCAACCGTGAAGCATGGGGGTAGCAGCATCATGTTGTGCGGGTGCTTTGCTGCAGGAGGGACTGGTGCACTTCACAAAATAGATGGCATCATGAGGAAGGAAAATTATGTGGATATATTGAAGCAACATTTCAAGACATCAGCCATGAAGTTAAAGCTCAGTCGCAAATGGGTCTTCCAAATGGACAATGACCCCAAGGATACCTCCAAAGTTGTGGAAAAATGGCTTAAGGATAACAAGGTCAAGGTATTGGAGTGGCCATCACAAAGCCCTGACCTCAATCTGATAGAAAATTAGTGGGCAGAACTAAAAAAGCGTGAGCAAGCAAGGAGGCTTAAAATCCTGACTCTGTTACATCAGTTCTGTCTGGAGGAATGGGCCAAAATTCCAGCAACTTATTGTGAGAAGCTTGTGGAAGACTATCCAAAACATTTGACCCAAGTTCAACAATTTAAAGGCAATGCTACCAAATACTAATAAAGTGCATGTAAACTTCTGACCCACTGGGAATGTGATGAAAGAAATAAAAGCTGAAATAAATAATTCTCTGTACTATTATTCTGACATTTCACATTCATAAAATAAAGTAGTGATCCTAACTGACCTACGATTAAATGTCAGGAATTGTGAAAAACTGAGTTTAAATGTATTTGGCTAAGTTGTATGTAAACTTCTGACTTCAACTGTATATATGTGTGTGTGTGTGTGTGTGTGTGTGTGTGTGTGTGTGTGTGTGTGTGTGTGTGTGTGTGTGTGTGTGATCGAATGTGGATTTTCTTGATAATTTTTTTTATTAAAATTTTGTTTTATTGGCAACTTGTGCATGTATCGTTCGTCCGTAACAAGCGACGAGGACCACGGACTGGTCAGTCCAATCTGTGCTCGGAAAAGTTTGTTGCAGTCAGGGCAAGGATGCCTTTTGGGTGAGGAGGGGGTGCTGGCTCGGGATTTCCTGGCAGCACACTTCTTGATGGCATCATCGGTCCTTTTCCACTCAAAAGAGGCTACGCCAGCGGAGACTTGTCTGCGCCAAGCTGACCAGTCAGTAGCAAGGTTCTCCCCGCTGTGAAGGTTGATAGCGCAGTCTTTCAGAGAGGCTTTGAGGGTGTCCTTGTACCTCTTCTTTTGTCTGCCCTGAGATCTCTCTCCATGTTGCAGCTCGCTGAAGAAAAGTTTCTTGGGCAGGCGTTCGTCTTCCATGCGAATAATGTGGCCAGCCAATCTCAGCACTGACATGCAGAACATTGTGTGGATGCTGGTCATGCTGGCCTGTGTGAGGACCTCGGTGTCTGGCATTTTTTCTTGCCACTTGATCTTTTGAAGCCTTCTTAGGCAGCACAGGTGGAAGTGGTTCAGCTTCCTGGCGTGACGGCTGTACACTGTCCATTTTTCGCTTGCATAGAGCAGGGAGGGGAGGATGACTGCAGAATATACATTCAGCTTGGTTAAAATTTTGATGCCTCTTCCTCGGACTGCATCATTTATATGGATAAATGTTTTCCATCTGAAAGGACTAAATATTAAATGAAACAAATAACAATAAAATGTATAGTAATTTCTTCAGTAATCAAAATACGTTTTGAATGTAACTGTATTCTGTTTAACAATGATTTAAACTGTAACTTTAGTGGAATACAGTTACTTATATTTTGTAATATAAAAATACGTAATCCCGTTACATGTATTCCGTTACTCTCCAACCCTGAGTTTAAGCATGGTATTTGTAGTAAAACCATAGTAACCACAAAATCAACCATGGTTACTACAATATTACTGCAGTAAAACCATTTCATGGATACTACAGAACTACTGTAGTAAAACCATGGTTAATTTTCATAAGGGTAGTCATAAAACGAGAAACTGTGTTACCAAAACAAAGAATGCATAAACACACAAAAGCTATTGTGAATAGACATATTGACAGTGCTGGGTGGTTTACTTGTGAAATGTAATCAGGTACTAATTACAAATTACATTACAAAAATGCAATCAGTAATGTAATTCAGATTACATGTTGGGCAATCTAATCAGATTACTTTGTGATGAATTTTTGGATTACTTTCAGCCTAATTCTATTTATTTTATGTCACATGCATTTGAGCAGGATAATCATTTTAACATTAAAGTACAAGGAGGAAGAAAATGTACTCCATTCTTTATTACTGACAAAATGAGCTTCATAAAAAGAGCTCGTTATGATATTTTTAAAAAAGTGCATTAAACATTACATGAATGAAATCTGACAGCAATGACAGTGCATGGCCAAAGTTTATAATTCAAAACACTGAGACATCAAGTTCATTTTAAGTACATAAAACAAAAGCAGCATTATGAACATTAATGATTAAAACATCAATATAAAATGATCATAAAATGAAAATTAATGACCATAAAATCAAAAGCAACAACGTTGCCTAGTTCAGAGCTTTCATCTAAAAACACTGAAACACTTTTAACCCTTACTGCTTACTGATGCTCCATCACCTATTCCAAAGCTGAAGTGCAAGATATTATCTTTTGAACAAGAATATTCAAAAAGAGCAGAATATTATACAACAGCAGTTACACCGAGTCACACAATGAACAGTTGTGTCAAGTTTTATGTCAAGTTTCATGCAGTGGACTGCACTGCATCATCAGCAACAGTAGAGCGATGGGCTTTGTTCCATATTCCATAGTTGAACTACTGTGTACCTTTGGACAGGACCCTTAGAGATGGCATCCACTAGATCCTTTGAAGCAATTAAGTTCAATGTGTGAGCTGCACACCATTGGTGAGGTAGTAAGATTTTTTATTTTTTTTAAACATGTCTATTTCATTATAAGTGCATAAAACAATAGAAACATTACATGAACAAACAGTAATGAACCTGAAATCAACAGCAGTGACATTGCTAGGTCAAAACTAACAGCTCAAAACACTGACACACTTTTAACCCTTACAACTTAGTAATAGTCCATCACTTATTCCTTAGCTGAGGTGCATATCTTACTGATATAATGTTAAAGGAGCACATGCTCAAAATGTTCATCTGTGAGACTATTGTGCTTTGATTATTAGCAATTTACTGCCATTGCCTTGTTAATATGTAATCATGTAATCTATAAAAAGTATCTGTAGTCCGATTGCGAGTATTTAAAATTTTAATTTAATCCTATTACATGTACAAACTGCCATTGTATGACTGAACATTTTTTCACAATTTCTCCCTTTGTGTGAAGAAAAAGAAAGAAAGGCATATGGTGTTATAACAACACAGTGGTGAGTAAACAATGACTGCATTTTCATTTTGGGGTGAACTATCCCTTTAATGTGCATCTTTTGATGGTAAGCCTGATTGACTTGTGGGGAAAAGGGACTGATAGTAATTTCCATTAAACAGCACTTAGTGTGTTCGGTAAATGAAAATGACTTGCAGTGGATGAGGGAGATGATAATGATATGTATTAATGAGAGGATTTTGTGAATTAAGTTAAAACTCTTGGCATACATTCCAATGTCACATGGCGGAGGCTTTGGGTGTTGCCTTTCAGTTTGATTGGCACTGAACAAGAAACGTTGGACTTGAACACAGTGGTATGCTGTAAATTAACAATCAAAGAGGAATCCATGTATAATTCTATGTACAGAACAAGAAGATTAGGCTAAATATTTTATGAGTGTTTTACAGAGTATCTGAAAGCCAAAACATGAGCAAAATAAACAACAAATACAATAGTTACAAGACCCACCAACCACATTTTTCATGTGTGTGTGTGTGTGTACTGAGTTTAAAAGAATGCATTTGACATCCAAGACACCCTGATGTGTAAAAGGCATTGCCAAAAGCTAAATGTGATGAAAGGTCAATAAAAAGGGCACAGATAGTACAGAAACACTTTTTATTAGTCTCCTGAAGCCTTTCTTTTTTTATCTGCTTATTTATATTTGTTAATAAATTAAACTGATCATCTTAAATAATACATTTTTCTGGGGGCTATACTCAGTGAGTAAAGATGCTGACTACCACCCCTGGAGTCACCAGTTTGAATCCAGAGCATGCTGAGTGACTCCAGCCAGGTCTCCTAAGCAACCAAATTGTCCCGGTTGCTAGGGAGGGTAGAATCACATGGGTTAACCTCCTTCTGGTCGCCATAATGTGGTTCCCGCTCTCGGTGGGGCGCGTGGTGAGTTGTGCGTGGATGCCACAGAGAATAGCATGAAGCCTTCACACCACGGTAACGCGCTCAACAAGCCACGTGATAAAATGCACGGATTGACGGTATCAGACGCTGAGGCAACTGAGATTCTTCCTCCTCCACCCAGATTGAGGTGAGTCACTACGCCACCACGAGGACCTAGAGCGCATTGGGAATTGGGCATTCCAAATTGGGGAGAAAATAAAAAAATAGATTTTTGTAATCTGATAAAGTAATACAGGTTACATGTAATCCGTTACTATCCAGCACTGCATATTGACATAACTGAATGCAGTACATATGAATCTGTTTTTATCTTTTCAAAAAGTCAATTTTTATTACAATGATTTAGTAAATATTTAAAGAAGGTAATGTATTTGCTACCTAATTTCATGGGTATTAATGTATGTGTCTGTCTGTCTGTCCAGAAAAAGCAGTCTATGTCATTATTTTACGTTTTTGAATGAATGGCAGAATAATGTCGCCACATGATACATTCCTGCCCAATTGGTCATGTGACATTTGTCTTGTAATTGTCTTGTAATACATTAATCTGCCACAAGGAGGCGATGGCCTCCCAAAATTGTTGTTTTCCAGTTTAGCAACTCATCTCATAGATATACTGTACATGCTGTCATGGGAATAGGCTCTCAACTGAATACCATATGAAAAAGGCTAGCTTTCTTCTAAAGATGTCATCCTGCAACATAAGAACTGAACAAAACAACACATATTCTTAAATGCCAGTAGATCCTTCTCACAAACATTAGTAACGCAATTAACATCCAACATTTGCTCCGTCACAGTCTTTTCTCACTTTCTGAGGTTTCTCTAGTTCATGTGCTGCTTCCTTGGCAGTCTCCTCACATCTGATGCTGCCATGGTAAACATGCTTTCCTGGAAGTCCAACCCTCTCCTCTCCTCTCCTCTCTCTCTCTCTCTCTCTCTCGCTCTCTCTCTCTCTCTCTCTCTCTCTCTCTCTCTCTACACACACACACACACACACACACACACACACACACACACACATCTACCTTCCAGAGCCCCTTTCCAATCCCTCTGTGACGCTGTACTTTTACATGCTGAGACATCGTAGGTCATTTCCTTCGTTTGGAGGTCCCACTGGGATGTCTGGATTTAATATGTAGCCTGGCGATCCACCCAGCTCTGTGAGTGTGAGGGGCTCTGTTGTATTTGAGTCACTGTGATAAAGCTCTGAGATCACAGTCTGACCACAACATGTGTACGTGGGTTCAGAACTCATAGATTGGGAGGCTCATAATCTGTTGTGTCTTGATTGTATAAAGTTTGACTGTAGGATTGCGTTGCTGACATTACTCATAAAACAGACACAGTCTTCCAGGTTGTGATTCAAGAGCACAAACCATGATCAATCAAGATCATACTTAATGGGTTTGTTCGCCCAAAAATGTAATTTCTGTTGTGATTTATTCACCCCCATGAACTCAAAAGGAGATGTAGGCAGAATGTTAGGGACTGCTAACCTCAGTCACCATCCACTTTCATTGCATCTGTTTTTCTTTCCAATAAAACTGAATGGTGACTGATGCTGTCAGTGCCTAACATTCAGCCTAACATTTCCTTTCATGGAAGGAAAAAAGTCATATAGGTTTAGAACAACATGAGGGTGAGTAAATAATGATACGATTTCATTTTTGGGTGAACTATGCCTTTAAGCAAGATAAAAAAAAAAAATGTAAATATATATTTTTAATATTACCTTTATGGCTTGTTGGTCATTTATACGCAATGCTTATTTCTAAATAATATTTATTTAAATTTTTCTTTTTCTTTTATGAGCTGTTTTTCTACCAAATTATTTTTAATTGAACATACAAGAAAGCAAGGAACGAACGGATTTTATATTTGCATTCAAGGAATGGACTTTATTTAATTAATTTAAGTTTTTTTTCCCACAGTTTGATTTTCCTCTTTTTGTCATGCCAATTATGACTTGATAATTATCTTTCAGAATGTTGTTTACTCACCCCTGTGTTGTTATAACCCCATATGATTTTCTTTCTTTTTCTTCACACAAAGGGAGAAATTGTGAAAAACATTTCAGTGATGTCATACAATGGCAGTGTATGTTGAATACCTCTTCAAGCTTCAAAAGAATGCAAAAGTATAAATCAGAAGTCTTATAAGCATGCGACTCGTGTCTTGTTCTGAAGGAATACGAGAAGGTTTGATGTGAAACAAATACCGAAATTGAATGTATTATTAAATGAATCTCTTGCCCGACCGTTGATCTCCTGTGCACGTTCATGAGAGTGCACGAGAGCAACAGTAGTTAAGCTGCAGCCACTCATGAGGTGGGGTGTTCAAGCGAAAACTCGTTTTGTTTCTCTTCAACAGGACCACCAGCGATATTAACAACAGAAAACACAACACAGCTGCACACAAACCAGAGAAAAAAACTTCTTGATTTTGGAAGAGAAAGTTAAACCTACCAACGGTTTTCACTCGCCGGTTTTTCCAGATCACATTCCGAAAGCGAAACCTGCAAAACACTGCAGTCTCCTTTTCTCTCTGTCTGACTGTAGCATCTGGGTATGTATGTGTAGCTGTCTTCAGCCTTCTCTATCACACTGTTTGACTGAGGACTCAAACAAACAAGGCTGTGTTTTAGAATTTTTTGTTAATATCTCTTGTGGTCCTGCTGAAGCAAAACAAAATGAGTTTTTGTATGAACACGCCACCACTCGAGCAGCTGCAGTGTAACTACTGCTCTCATGCACTCATAAATCTGCACAGGAGATCAAAAGTCAGTCAAGAGTTTCACATAATCATACATTAGATTTCGGTTTGTTTCTCACCAAATCTTATCCTATTCCTTCAGAACAAGACATGAGTCACATATAATAATTTATTAGACTTCTGAATTATACTTTTGCATTCTTTTGAAGCTTGAAGAGGTATTCACCATAAACTGCCATTGTATGACATCACTGAAATTTGTTTCACCATTTCTCCCTTTGTGTGAAGAAAAAGAAAGAAAGGCATATGGGGTTATAACAACACAGGGGTGATGTGCATCTTTTGATGGTAAGCCTGATTGACTTGTGGGGAAAAGGGACTGATAGTAATTTCCATTAAACAGCACTTAGTGTGTTCGGTAAATGAAAATGACTTGCAGTGGATGAGGGAGATGATAATGATATGTATTAATGAGAGGATTTTGTGAATTAAGTTAAAACTCTTGGCATACATTCCAATGTCACATGGCGGAGGCTTTGGGTGTTGCCTTTCAGTTTGATTGGCACTGAACAAGAAACGTTGGACTTGAACACAGTGGTATGCTGTAAATTAACAATCAAAGAGGAATCCATGTATAATTTTATGTACAGAACAAGAAGATTAGGCTAAATATTTTATGAGTGTTTTGCAGAGTATCTGAAAGCCAAAACTTGAGCAAAATAAACAACAAATACAATAGTTACAAGACCCACCAACCACATTTTTCATGTGTGTGTGTGTGTGTACTGAGTTTAAAAGAATGCATTTGACATCCAAGACACCCTGATGTGTAAAAGGCATTGCCAAAAGCTAAATGTGATGAAAGGTCAATAAAAAGGGCACAGATAGTACAGAAACACTTTTTATTAGTCTCCTGAAGCCTTTCTTTTTCTATCTGCTTATTTATATTTGTTAATAAATTAAACTGATCATCTTATTTAAATAATAAATTTTTCTGGGGGCTATACTCAGTGAATAAAGATGCTGACTACCACTCCTGGAGTCACGAGTTTGAATCCAGAGCGTGCTGAGTGACTCCAGCCAGGTCTCCTAAGCAACCAAATTGTCCCAGTTGCTAGGGAGGGTAGAGTCACATGGGGTAACCTCCTCGTGGTCCCCATAATGTGGTTCTCGCTCTCGGTGGGGCACGTGGTGAGTTGTGCGTGGATGCTGCAGAGAATAGCGTGAAGCCTCCACACGCGCTACGTCTCCGCAGTAACGTGCTCAACAAGCCACATGATAAGATGCGTGGATTGACGGTCTCAGATGCAGAGACAAACTGAGATTCGTTCTCCACCACCCGGAATGAGGCAAGTCACTACGCCACCACAAGGACACCTGCATTGGGAATTGTGCATTCCAAATTGGGGAGAAAATAAAGAAATAAAAAATAAATAAATGTTTTCTGTTTGTTGAAATTAGACACTGATGTTTTTAATATTACTGAGGAGGGCCTGAAGTCAGTCATTCAATTAATCAGTTTGTCCTTCTGTTTGTTTGATTGTTTAACTTTTTGTTAATGAGTACATGTTAATTAACCAAATGATTTCCCTGTATTGTTATGAAATTGTTCTCAACACTACTCAAAGTAGACATAGAAATCTAGCAATTAAAATCTGTATTAGAGAGAGCATAGAATCAGTGTCTGTTTGGCTGGACTGGGTTTAAATGACTTCAGCTGCTGTGCACGACATCATTTACCTCAAAGGTTATGGAAAAAATAAAGTCACACAGGGAGGGTTTGAACTGAGCTATAGTATATTACTGTCATTTTTCTAGAATTCCTTTTTTAGAAGATTTTTAGGACTTTTCATTTACTCAATAGTAACAATACATAATGACTTTGATAACATTTTTTAATAAGTCATTAACAAACATTAGGCTCTATAAAGTTTGACAAATAATTTAATGTACTTTTAATGATCACATGAATTTTGTATGTTAACAATAGTTTGTGTCCGATTTTAAAGGAAAAAATTATAGTTATAAAGGATAGATTGTAATAGATTATAAAAAATATATTGTGTACCTTTAATCACTTTCTCATAATTTTGTGGTATTTTCAGCATTTCCCCTTGCCAAATGTTTTAATTCCATCTCTATAATAAATATATATATGGTGTTGAATCAGGAAAATTCTACTTTGCATTTTTTTTCCTAAAACTTAAAAAAAAACATATCTTAAATTAATTTGGTATATATTTGTCCAATATGATTTTTAAAAACAAACTATCACAATACTGTTGTTATTACCGTCATCTATTTATTTTTATTTTTTATAAGTTTATATTTATTTAACCACAACTTTAAATCAGAAAAGTGAGAAATGTTATAACCATCACACTTCGTTACCATCACACAAAATACCAAATATCCACACCATCACATTTGACGGTTGATCAAGGCCATTTTTTTATTCCAGTGCATGCACACAAAAAAAAATATTTTAGCATGTTTTTAAAATGTATGCATTTCAATTTCATAGCAAAATTCTATCAGATTGAATTATTATTATTATTATTATTATTATTATTTTTACAAAATAAAAATAATGAAACTTATTATTTCGTGTATTAATATATGAAACATATTATTTCGTGAGTGTATATTATGTAGATAAAATGTATGTAGTTATCACATAAACTGCTACCTAATTTATTTATTATTTCGTATCTTACTGAATTGTTGCCAGTATACTAAACAGTAAAATTTAAGATAGCGAGATTAGGAAACAAACTGATATCAGTGAGCTGGGTACAAAAATGGACAAGAAGTTGCAACACAGTCACTACAGCTGCACTTTGGCTCCGTTAAAGAATTATTTTCGGGTGTGACTCTTCGTTTTCCGTACCACCCTTTTAGTGGTCCTTGACTACCCACTCACGACACTGGAAAGTCCTGACAGCAGACACACAGTTACAGTATTTACTGTAACTCCCACCACATGGGACACAATCATCTCTTTAAACGGAGAACAAAATTTTATTTTATTATTCTGAAGCTGTATAGAGTATTAGTAATTCATTTTGGGTTTCATTTAATAGGCTATGTTGCGGTTATAGTGTATTGTGAGAGAGAATTATTCTATTGTTATTTTGCATACATCTGTTTTTCATTTACAATTCAGCAAGCTGGGTATTTCAAAACATTTCTCCCCTTTTTCAGTTTATGAATCACTTTGCAATGGACATTGTTGAAGCATTTTGGAAGATCTTGGGGTTTGTCACCATTTGACAGTTTGTTAAAAATATAAAACCATTTCTAGCCCTGAATCATCTGGGGCCAGAAATTAAAAGATTCAAATGCACATTGAAAGACTTCTTTCTTGTTTTCTATGTTAGCACTGTAGCAAAAAGGGGGATTCAGACAAACAAATAGCTATTTGTTGCAGTCAGTGGAGAATCATCTAAAACTAACATGATTTGTAAATTTTAGGCCTCAAGAGTTCACGACTACATACTCTAATCCTCAATGCTCAAAAATGTCTAAATAGCCATGACTTCCTTCATTGGTCCTCAGTGCATAATTTCACCTGAATTCTGTTCACCTGGTATGGCTTGAGAAAAATGAGTGTCAGGTCCCTTGGCAGTCACTGTGTGAAACATTTTAGTTCCACAAATCCACACAATAGCGCCCTACAACAAGGGGACCACACAGGGCCCACATAAGGGCCTCACATGGTCCGTCTCTTGCTTAGCTATAACGTGCAGACCAGAGATAGTTCCTAGTAGTATACTTGCAACAGGAGTTTTAAAACATTAACACAAAAGTAGAGGTTGTTTTCTGGAATCTAAATAGACAACAATAGGACCCTAAATGTCTTTAATACAATAAGGGCGTAGCAGTCATTTTAAAAGTGGGGGGGACACAGCTGTCAGTAGGTGGCTCGCACAGACCCAACACTTACAGTGCAGTATTTATGTATTACAGTATATTAATATACAAGTATTGTAACGATTGGCTACTGGCAATGACGATGACAAAGATGATAAGAACCCAAGTGCAATTTTTTTACAAAAGTGAAATCCAATAAACCCTAACTATAAACTAAACAAAATATAAACATTAGCAACTTGACTTGACTATACATGGAACCAATATTACCAAACACATACACATAATACTTGACAAAGGACAATGGAAAACATGAGGGCTTAAATACATGGACATGGGAGAGCATAACCAATGAACAAACAGAACTCTAAACAAGATAATTAAACAATAAACCAATGAAAACAAGACACATGAACATGGAGGGAAAACAGGAATCACATGATTAGGGAACCACATGACATGA
The DNA here is from genome assembly GCF_019703515.2 of Myxocyprinus asiaticus. Classification (NCBI taxonomy): domain Eukaryota; kingdom Metazoa; phylum Chordata; class Actinopteri; order Cypriniformes; family Catostomidae; genus Myxocyprinus; species Myxocyprinus asiaticus. Next base: position 25,462,353 of record NC_059381.1, on the reverse strand, counting down.
ACCAGGAACTAGAATTTTCAAAATAAGACATGAAATACAAGAATCAACAAAATACACATGACATATCCTCCCCACTAAGGGGCGGCTCCCGACGCCCCAACACATGAACAAAACACATAAAACATGACATAAATTTCAAAGTTCAGTAGGGAGCTGGGGGGTGGTCTTGAGGCATGGCTTGGCAGGGCGTGGAGCATGGGATCAGGGCGGAGCCTGTGGGGGGTGAAGCCATGAGAGGCTCGAGGTGCGAAGCCATGGGGAACTGGATAGTAGCCGAAGAGTCGAAGGGCCAGGATGGAGCCGGAGGCAGGGAGGAGCAAGGCGGAGCTGGGGGATTGGAAGACTGAGGCGGAGCCAGTGGGACTGAGGACCAAGGTGGAGCCGTAGGGAAGGAGGTCCCCGGTAGAGCTGACGGATCGGAGGGACGAGGCGTAGCCAGAGGATCGGAGAGCCAAGGCGAAGCCAGGTGACCGACAGACCAAGGAGGAGCCAGAGGGACGAGGGACCCCGGCAAAGCCTACAGGCTGAAGGACCGCAGTGGAGCCAAGGGAACGTCAAGGGACTGACAGGCCAAGGCGGAGTCCAGGGCTCGGAGGGTCCAGGCGGGGTTGGAGGGTTGAAAGTTCCCCTTGCCTGCTCAGGAGAACTAAGGGTGGGTACATGTGCGGGAACCATCTCCAGGTCCAACTGCTCAGATGTGGCCATGACATGGCGTGGAACAGACTCAGGCGTGGCTGTGACGTGGCATGGAGCAGGCTCAGGCGTGGCTGTGACGTGGCATGGAGCAGGCTCGGGCGTGGCTGTGACGTGGCATGGAGCAGGCTCGGGCGTGGTTGTGACGTGGCATGGAGCAGGCTCGGGCGTGGTTGTGACGTGGCATGGAGCAGGCTCAGGCGTGGCTGTGACGTGGCATGGAGCAGGCTCGGGCGTGGTTGTGACGTGGCATGGAGCAGGCTCGGGCGTGGCTGTGACGTGGCATGGAGCAGGCTCGGGCATGGCTGTGACGTGGCATGGAGCAGGCTCGGGTGTGGCTGTGACGTGGCATGGAGCAGGCTCGGGCGTGGCTGTGACGTGGCATGGAGCAGGCTCGGGCGTGGCTGTGACGTGGCATGGAGCAGGCTCGGGCGTGGTTGTGACGTGGCATGGAGCAGGCTCGGGCGTGGCTGTGACGTGGCATGGAGCAGGCTCGGGCGTGGCTGTGACGTGGCATGGAGCAGGCTCGGGCGTGGTTGTGACGTGGCATGGAGCAGGCTCGGGCGTGGCTGTGAGGTGGCATGGAGCAGGCTCGGGCGTGGCTGTGAGGTGGCATGGAGCAGGCTCAGGCATGGCTGTGATGTGGCATGGAGCAGGCTGAGGCGTTGCTGTGACGTGGCATGGAGCAAGCTGAGGTGGTGCTGTGACGTGGCATGGAGAAGGCTGAGGCGTTACTGAATCAAAAGATGGCGCTAGCTCAGCGACCATGACGTGAAACTCTGGCTCGGCGGCCATGACGTGGAGCGCTGGCTCGGCGGCCATGTCGTGGAACGCTGGCTCGGTGGCCATGTCGTGGAACGCTGGCTCGGTGGCCATGTCGTGGAACGCTGGCTCTGCATCCGCCTCCCCCACAGTGAACATAGAACCAGTGATCTGCAGGGCAAGGTCGATATACTGAGCGAGGCTGAGGGAACTGCGACCGCCAGGCATCAAAGTGGAGATAGGCTCATTTAGTCCAAATCGGAAACAGTCTTTGAGGGCCACCTCATTGAAGTCCACCCGACAGGCCAGAGCGCATTAGTCCTCCACATAGTCCTCCAGGGGACGATTCCAGGAGCTGGATTGCTGGGTTTATTGTTTGGTCAAGTATTTCTGTAACGATTGGCTGCTGGCAATGACGATGACGATGATGATGATAAGAACCCAAGTGCAATTTATTTACAAAAGTGAAATCCAATAAACCCTGACTATAAACTAAACAAAACATAAACATGAACAACTTGACTAGACATGACTAGACATGACTAGACATGATTAGACATGACTAGACATGACTAGACATGGAACCAACATTACCAAACACATACACATAATACTTGACAAAGGGCAATGGAAAAAATGAGGGCTTAAATACATGGACATGGGAGAGCATAACCAATGAACAAACAGAAATCTAAACAAGATAATTAAACAATAAACCAATGAAAACAAGACACATGAACATGGAGGGAAAACAGGAATCACATGACTAGGGAACCACTTGACATGAACCAGGAACTAGAATTTTCAAAATAGAAGACATGAAATACAAGAATCAACAAAATACACATGACAAGTATGATATAAGTATTATATTCATATATAAGTATTATATACTTGTAGTATTTGTAGTATTTTAAAGATTCAAGTATTGCAAATTAAATGCAAAATTTAGCAAAATGAGCTGCAAAAATAAAGGGCATCTTTTGGAGCACTTTTGCTTCTGTTTCACACATGACAATAAAAGACTGAGTACAAGCTGGTCCTGAATAAATTATTTAATCAATGACAATAATGCCAATTGTGCATAATTAAATTTTTTACTCTGTGCTTGTGCATTGTGGGATTTAAATCCAAGTGACTCGAGTGTTTTGACTACGTTCACCATAATTCGTTCAGATCCATTTAATGATTCGTTCAGTGACCATTTCTGGTGATGCCACCTGGTGATGTCTTGTGAAATGAGTTAGTCACTGAATCATTGATCAAAAAAATTTGTAATCCTTTAAAATTTGAATGTCTAAAGACCTACAAAGAGACTTTAGTAGAGGTTTTATGCATTACAACAAGGGTCGGCAACCTATGGCATGCGTGCCAGCATTGGCACGTGGAAGCATAATCACTGGCACACCTGCAACAGCAAGAGAGGAGTAGAATATTTTATTTATGTATATTCTGCACCTGCATTCCAGTCTACATCTTGATGTAATCCTTCTTCGTGATCACGCAGCATGTTTTTATGAGCTGAATGGGAGGCTAAACAATGTTAAAATGTGACGAGACTGCAGTATACCCAACAGACTCGTGCAGCGCGTGCAAGCCATTCGCACAACACCAGCCGGCAGCGCTTCAGTTTCGGAATATCGCACGAGTAAACAGACCCGCTTTGCTTCGGTCAGGCTGCGCGGATGACAGCCTACATTCCTTGTTTCGTTTGTTTCTTTTTGCTTTTAGAACAACACGTAATGCAGTAAGAAAAACACCACTATTAATCCTTGAGATTTCCAACCCAGCAAACAGGTACACCCTCAAAATTACATGGTCACACTCAAAATTACTTTAAGAAAATCTGAGTCTGTTCAAAATATAAATTAAACTTGGAAATAAATTTTAGGATTTTGGTGGTGCGATTCACCAAAAAAGGCTAAATAGTTGATCGGCATAGCTGTGATGCGCGAATGGCTTGCAAACGCAACACGAGTCTCATCACACTTTAATAGTGTTTATCCTCCTATTCAGCTGATGAAAACACGCTGCGTGAACATGAGGAAAGATTACATCAAGATGTAGATTGGAATGCAGGTGCGAAAAACTTCATATAAATAAAATAGACTGCTCGTCTCTCGCTGTTGCTTGCATGCTGGTGATAACCCCTCTGCGTGATTTTGAAAAATGTATGATATAGTATAAGAAATATTTAAGATTCCACACAATTTCGAGATCAGTAATCAAATAAGCAAATTTGTGACAAACTGTGTTAACACGTTTTGTACAAAAGGACAGGTTTCCTTTCATTAAAGCATTTTCACAAGATGCTCTGTGAAAATTCACATGAAGGATCATGATTAAAAATAAACGATTAAATTAGAAAAATGCAAAATGGGGGGGGGGGAGGGGGAGGGAGGGGCTCAGCAGCCATTGACCAGGAAAATTTAAAATGGCACTCCATGTCAAAAAGTTTGTCGACCCCTGCATTAAAAGAACAAAGCAAATCTATCATTTCCCTACAGTTTGTGAGCTACTGAGCATGACTTTTATCAAAAGACAACAGTACTAGCCTTATATTATCATGAGTTTCATTAATGTCCATACGTTTGCATGTATAAAAAAGCGTGTCTACAAATCTATTCACTTCAGTAAAGTGCCGAAGTGTTCTAAGAATACAGCAGATCTATCTTTTTTCTTACAGTTTGTTGACTGCACACCAACATCTAGTTAAAAAACAGGAGCTGATATTAAAAATAGCTTTACATATTTAACACAGATCTAGTAATCTGCTTAAATTGGCAAAAAGAACTGATCAAACTTTTACCTCACAAACATAATGTAAAAAGCATAACTTAATGAAGACTCAGGCACTAACATTAACTCCACTTACAATGTGTGCTTAAAAGAAGGATTGTCCTTTGTTTTTGTTTTTGTTTCTGCAGTGCATTTCACGTAATGCTGCCAATCAAGAACGATATGCCGATAAATAACTCTCGTTTGCGTGTTCCTCATCTCTAGATTATTAATTTAGATCAACATCAATGCTGATAAAAACATGGATAAATGAGCATTGTTGAAAGCAGCTTTGTAGAAATGAATGGAGCCGTGTTGATTAGACTCTCTGACTGATGGCCTGTTACGTAAGGGTTGTTTCAGCTCATGAAACTCACCTGTGATTGGCTTAATGGTTGGTCAAACAACCCAAAGTAACAAAACACAAAGAAAACTGTATTCAAATCCTCCATTTGGACTTGGAAAAGTGTGGGGGACCGTATCACATTTTTTAAAGAGTGTGGGGGATGTGTCCCTCACGTCCCCTCTGGCTGCTACGCCCTTGCTTTACAGTAAGGTTCTGTTTGTAACATTAGTTAACTACATTTGGTTAACATGAACTAACAATGAACAATACTTTAACAGCATTTATTAATCTTGGTTAATGTTAATTTCAAGATGTACTAATACATTTTTTAAATTAAATGTTGTCTACATTAACTAATGTATTATAAACATATTGCAAAGTGTTACTAATTAGCCTTATAAATATCTGTAATATATACTATATGCAGTATATTAGGCATAATAGCTTTATTCAGAAACAACTGACATATGTGGTTTGTCCCACTGATCAGTAGTTTGTCCTCATTTTCATAGGTGTGTGTGATGAGTGTATGCAGCTCCTGGGTCTTGTGTGTTGCGAGAGGGAGGAAGAAGACAAACTGGACCGGAACATGCATGATATATACAAAAAGTGTTTAAACATAAGTACTATTAACTTACTATACTAGAACTATTTCTATAACAAACATGTCTTTCATCACCTCCTTTCCAAATACATGCATTATGTAAACAAACTATGTATGTGTGTGACAGTTCACAGCCTATATTGAGCGTATTTACATTGTCATATTTTTTTAATCACATAAGTTGAAAAACCGGCTTCGGTTTAATATAAAAAAAGGATCATTTGCACTTAACCGGGATGAGACTCACACTCCTGTCAGTCAGCCAGCAGTGGGCGGGGCTCCCGTTGTCAGAGGTGGAGCAGGTTCGATATTATAAGTAAAGCGGCTGTTTGTAATTTCTTCTGGAAGTCTTTGGATCATCTAGTGACTCGCACTCCTCCGCTTCACCACCAGACCCTCCATACTACCTTCAGTTTGAGAGAAGATACTTGAACGATGTGCGGTAAGTTCAGCTTTTATATTATTATGTCACATAATGGATAGGAATACTGTATATTAATCGCGTTGATAAGTGACTACGCTTGCCGTTTGTTCTCTCGCGATTTAGTATTGTTATTGCCGACATTGAAATTATTTGTCACTATATGTGGATGTAATTATAGTACAGTCTGATGGCTGCGTCATTATTTAAATATAAAGTTTGGCTTGTCTGATTATCAATAGTAGTAGTGACAGTTCAGGTGACAGATCCGGTTTGCAGTGACACGGATGTGTCTCAGAACCTGATAAACTGCTTCGACAGCATTTTTTTTGGACATTATTAGTTTCCTTTAACGATTAAAGATATTGTCTAAATAGGTAGCGCACTAGTATTTGAGACAGTCAGCATACAGTCTGGCTCCACCATGCGACGTGGCCGATGTGTCAAATGTGACTTTCTTATCTGCTCCTTCACTTTAACCAGAATATGTCTATAAAATACTGATACTTATCTCTGCCTGTACTGGACATGTAGTGCAATATGTGTCTCTGTATATGTATATTGTATATATATATATATATATATATATATATATATATATATATATATATATAAACAATTATATATTGAATGTTGTATCTGTATTAAGCTTAATTATTGTATATTTACAGTATACAAAGTACTGTATGTATTGTGTGCTGTGTAGATTGTGTCTGGCAGCAATTCCCCTTATGAGATTTATAAAGTATCTATCTGTCTGTCTGTCTGTCTGTCTGTCTGTCTGTCTGTCTGTCTGTCTGTCTGTCTGCCTGCATGTTGTTGTTAATTAGTTCAAATCGTAATATGTTTCTTTACTGTGTAAATATGAATCTACTTAAAAGGATAGTTCACCCAAAAATGAAAATTCCCTCATCATTTACTCACCGTCATTCCATCCAAGATGAGTATGACTTTCTTCCTTCTGCTGAACACAAACAAATCTTTTTAGAAGAATATTTCAGCTCTGTAGGTCCATACAATACAAGTGAATGGTGACCAGAACTTTGAAGCTGCAAAAAGCACATAAAGGCAGCATAAAAGTAAGCCATGCGACTCCAGTGGTTAAATCCACGTCTTCAGAAGCGAAATGATAGGTGTGGGTGAGAAACAGATCAATATTTAAATCACTGTTTACTATAAATCTCCACTTTCACTTTCACATTCTTCATTCGTTTTTGGCAATTCACATGCTTCATGCATATCATCACCTATTGGACAGAGAGAAGAGTTTATAGTAAAAAAAAAAGAAAAGGACTGAAATATTGATGTTTCTCACCCATGCCTATCATATCGTTTCAGAAGACATCTGAGACGGCATGAGATTGAGTAAATGATGAGAGAATTTTCATTTTTGGGTCAACTATACCTTTAAGGTCATATGTTAATCAGATAGATAGATAGATAGATAGATAGATAGATTTTGGCACACATTTACAGAATAAAACTTCTTTTGGGCTCATTGGTTCACTATATTGTCAGAACATTTGTCTTCATCCACCACTAGTATCTTCAAGCATTCTGTGTGACCTTGTATCTGGCAGGAATTTTCGCCTACCTGAATTACAGAGTGCCACGGACGAGGAAGGATATCTTTCAGACCCTCGTGAAGGGGCTTCAGAGGCTGGAGTACAGGGGTTATGACTCTGCAGGTAAGACCGCCACTCCCACTCCTTTGTGAGGGTAACGTTAATGTTCTCCACAGGTAAGAGATACTGCTCAAGATGTGAACACTGGCCTCGTTTCTTGCATTTTGGCAGCACAGTAGGCCAGAGTGTCAATTATTCCATTGCTCTTGCCGAAGCAGTCAGGCGATACTTGTGTGAAGGGGATTATGAAAAGGTTTGGCTATTCTAGTAATTCCAGTGAAGACAAATCTTAATGCTACAGTATAAAGTGACATTCTAGAGAATTGTGTGATTCCAAATTTTCAGCACCAGTTTGGTGAGGACCCTTATTTTCAATGCCCCTGTGCAGAAAGCGAGGATCTATAAAGAATTGGTTTACTGAGTCCTGCTTGCACAATGCCCAGACCTGAGCCCCATTGAACACTGCGAGCCAGACCCCATCGCCCAACATCAGTGCCTGACCTCACAGATGCTCATGCCATGGCTTTGCAGTGTATTTATATGTGTGTGTATGTGAGAAGGTTCCTGTGAGTTGAATACCTTGATGACCTTGTCTTTTAATGGATGCTGTGTATTTTTGGGCAGGTATTGCAGTAGATGGTCCAGGGAAGGATCAAAAAGCTGACATCAAACTCTTCAAGAAGAAGGGGAAGGTGAAAGCTCTTGATGAAGAAATCTACAGTATGTTAACTTTCTTTATCGAAAATCATCTTCTAAATATCTTCTCTTTCTTCTCATCTTTTCTTTTCATCTATTCATGTCTCTTCTCTTTTCGCATATTCAAATCTTTTTTCGTCTCTTCTTGTTTCATCTTGTCTCATCTCATCTTGTCTATTCTCTTTTTGTTTCTTCTCGTCTCTTCTCGTCTATACTCATCTCTTCTCGTCTTGTGTCATCTCTTTTCTTTTCGTCTGGTCACATTTCTTCTTTACTCGTTTTGTAACTTTACTCTTCTATTTTCACCTCTTCTTACATCTTCTCTTTTCATCTATTCAAATCTCTTCTCTTTTCTTCTTGTTGTTCTTCTCGCCTCATCTGGTCTCTTCTCGTCTCTTCTCTTCTCGTCTTGTCGTCTCTTCTCTTTTCTTTTAGTCTATTCACATTTCCTCTCTTCTCGTTTTGTCTATTCTCGTCTTCTCGTTATTCTTCGCATCTTGTCTCGCCTCTTCTTGTATCTTCTGTTCTCTTTTCGTCTCTTCTTTTCTCTTTTCACTTATTCATGTCTCTTTTCTCGTTATTCATCTCGACTCCTTTTCTTTCCTCTTCTTTTTTCTTTTCTTCTCTTTTCGTCTATTCTGATCAATTCTTGTTTTGTCTCTTCTCTTTTCAGTCAATTTTCTCTTTAATGTGTTTTGTATGTTTCTAATGATTAATTTTCTCTGCTTTTTCCCTGTTTGTTTCATTAGAGAGTGACTCCATCGATCTCGATGCAGAACTGGACACACACTTTGGCATTGCACACACTCGCTGGGCCACGCACGGAGAGCCAAGTGCTGTCAACAGCCACCCTCACCGTTCAGATAAGAACAATGGTAAAACATTAAGAGAGATGTGAGACAGCACAATTCAAGTGACTGACTTCAGTCGGAACCTAAATACAGTGCTATGGTGGTCATCCGGTTTATATCCAGTCATTCAGCTGCTGTTGCCATAAATTCACGAGCTCTTAAACTCCAAGAAAAGACGGGATTGGGCAGCCAACAGAGGCTTTAAAGCCATTAAGTTTTGATTGATAACAAAAAGCTTGCAAAGGCTTCAGTGCTGTGAATAACAGTGCAGATGTGAAAGTTCACCTCTGAAAATAAACACCTTAGTATGGGTTAGAAACAGACAGCAGGAAGTTCCTTTCGCCCCAGAGCAGCAGTAAGCAGAGGCTGTTTGGTGTGCCACTGTTCCCAGATTAGGTTTCTCTAGTCCATATAGACATTGAATATAATCTATAATATCGACATGTACAGTGCGGTCCAAAACTCTGAGACCACTAGAGAAAATTATCTTCTAATTTATTGTAACATTTTTTTTTACTAATTATATTATCATTAATTTGAACAATAAGTTTAATTGAAAAATGCACATTTAGCACTGGGTTAGCCCCTTTTGCTTTTTAATGACAGTGTGCACTCAAACTGACATGGACTCCACAAGCACACTGTGCATACTCTCTGAAGGCGTTCCATTGTATGCTGGACACTTGTTGTCTGCTTTTCCTTCACTCCCTGGTCCAATTTATTCATTAACAAATTGAATTAAATTACACAAGGGCACAATTTATATTTGTCTACAAAACAAACTTTAAGCATTCAAGTATAAGCCTTTAGATCAAAGGGTCTTTAAGATCATTAGAAATACAGGTGTCTAATATCGACTGGTACTATAGTTGTTTCAATGAGTAGAAATGGTTACAAACAGTAGTACATATATATAATTACTACACTAAACAAATATTGCATAGATCATATTGTCAAACTGCTATGCTTTACAGAATGCATGACATTCCTTGAGTGGCTTGTGAAAGTGTCAGCCATTTTTGTCTAAGTATTCACTTCTATGTGAACTTCTGCAGTTAATCCAGGATGGACTTCAAAGACAGTGGTCATTAATCTTACAGTTCATAAAAAACTGGACCTTAACGCTTACATAGTTTACAAATCTTAAACCATGACCTGCACTGCACATAAATAACTAATACTGGCAGTAAATTCATGCTGGTTGGCCAGAGGGGAACTGACCCCCACAGTGAGCCTGGTTTCTCCCAAGGTTATTTTTCTCCATTAACCAACATCTTATGGAGTTTTGTGTTCCTTGCCATAGTTGCCTTCAGTTTGCTCACTGGGGTTCTAAATACAATTATTATTAAATTGTTTAATTTTATACACAATTTACAATCATATTTAATCAAACTACACAATGATCACTCTAAGACTTTATACATATTACAGTAAAAAATTTGTTAATTCATGATTTTCTGTAAAGCTGCTTTGAAAGGATGTGTGTTGTGAAAAGCGCTATACAGATAAAAATGACGACTTGATGACTGTTATTTATGTTGGATTTGACAGACTGTTTTACAAGTATGTTGTAAAGAGAAATGTGGCTAATTTTAGCATTTGTATAAGTGTAACAAAAAATGAGAGTATAAATTTGAGGTTAAGTCAGTGAACTTGTATCTTGAATAATTAGACATTATAAACCAATGACTCATTAATTGATTCTCTTTACTTTTTTTCTCTAGAGTTTGTTGTCATCCACAATGGCATCATCACAAATTACAAGGAGCTGAAAAAGTACCTGGTGAGCAGTATTTTTAAACACTCCTTGCTGTCGCTGAAGTGTGATTACAGTTTTTCTGAATTGCTAAAACACTAAACCCCATTCTTGGAACCAAATGCTCAGTGGCCTAAACCCATTTGTCGAATCAATCACTCTTTTCGCAAAAATCTAAACACATTCTCACTCACTAAATCACATTTAGCACTGTGATGCACTTGTGTGCACAACTACAACACAGTTGTCATCATTTACACACAAGGACTCAAAATTGTTTCTAATGATGTGAAAATGTGATGCTGAGGCAGAATTAATCTCTCATTGACTTTGATTTTGCAGTTGCACAACATATTTGAGGGAGTGCACTGCAATGTGTTTTTCATTTATAGTGTTCTTTGGGGTTTTGCACTTGGACTACTGTATTTTTACAGTATGCAAGTGCTGAATTTACGGACATTCAATACTGTATTACTTGCAGTACTTACAGTATATGATATATTCACTGTACTACTGTAAGTTGTGATTACTATACTTTTTTGACAGTAATTGCAAAATGTGCTTACTATATACAATAATATATTTTTTTTAAATCTGTAACTACATGCCCTGGATGCTGTGTTCTCCATTTTCTGATGTAGTGTCTAATGAATGCTCTGTGGTGTTATATATGTTGACTTGCTGTTTTTATGATCTCAAAGCATTGTTTGATTTTGAGCACAGATGAAATGGTTTTGAGGCGATTGTTTGGTTTTGCCGGAAGAGTCAGGGGTTTTGTGAATGTAGTTTGAAGATTTGGTTTTGTGTTTAAAGTTGTGAGAAAATGGGGGAAGGTTTCAAGAAATGTGTTTTAGCAATTCAGAAAAACTTTAATATGTGCAGGGCTTTCCTGTTCATTATTCACATAAAGAGCAAATGTCGCAAGCCAGTCTTCTGATGTCATAACTTTTGTGATAAATTTTATTTTAGGGTGTGGACTCCAAGACAAGAGTCATGTTAGGACAAAGTGTAGAATATAGTATTAGCACTAATTCGGTTAAACGTAGATATGAATGAAAAATGTTTGCTGTAAAAAAAAAAAAAAAGTAAAATAAATAAATAAAAATAAATAAATATATATATATATATATATATATACATACACAGTTGTGCTCAAAAGTTTGCATACGCTTGGAGAATTGGTAATATATGAACCATTTTTAAAGAAAACATGAGTGAGCAGGCAAAACACATTTCTTTTATTTCTTATGGGATTCATATTCAACTATAGGTTATAACAGAATGGCACAATCATAAAACAAAATATGGCAACTATGATAAAAATGAGATGATCCCTGTTCAAAAGTCTGCATACCCTTAGTTCTTAATATTGTGTATTGCCCCCTTTAGCATCAATGACAGCGTGCAGTCTTTTGTAATAGTTGTCTATGAGGCCCCAAATTCTTGCAGGTGGTATAGCTGCCCATTCGTCTTGGCAAAATGCCTCCAGGTCATGCAAAGTCTTTGGTCGTCTTATATGAACCGCATGTTTGAGATCTTCCCAGAGTGGCTCGATGATATTAAGGTCAGGAGACTGTGATGGCCACTCCAGAACCTTCACCTTTTTCTGCTGTAACCACTGGAGGGTCAACTTGGCCTTGTGCTTATGGTCATTGTCATGCTGGAAAGTCCAAGAGCGTCCCATGAGCAGCTTTCGTGCAGAAGAATGCAAATTGTCTGCCAGTATTTTCTGATAACATGCTGCATTCATCTTGCCATCAATTTTCACAAGATTCCCCGTGCCTTTAGAGCTCACACACCCCCAAAACATCAGTGAGCCACCACCATGCTTCACAGTGGGGATGGTATTCTTTTCACTATAGGCCTTGTTGATCCCTCTCCAAACATAGCGCTTATGGTTGTGACCATAAAGCTCTATTTTGGTCTCATCACTCCAAATTACAGTGTGCCATAAGCTGTGAGGCGTGTCAAGGTGTTGTCGGGCATATTGTAACCGGGCTTTTTTGTGGCATTGGCGCAGTAAAGGTTTCTTTCTGGCAACTTGACCATGCAGCTTATTTTTGTTGAAGTATTGTCATATTGTTCTCCTTGAAACAATCACACCATCTTTTTCCAGAGCAGCCTGTATTTCTCCTGAGGTTACCTGTGGGTTTTTCTTTGTATCCCGAACAATTCTTCTGGCAGTTGTGGCTGAAATCTTGCTTGGTCTACCTGACCTTGGCTTGGTATCAAGAGATCCCCGAAATTTTCACGTCTTAATAAGTGATTGAACAGTACTGACTTGCATTTTCAAGGCTTTGGATATCTTTTTATATCCTTTTCCATCTTTATAAATTTCCATTACCTTGTTACGCAGGTCTTTTGACAGTTCTTTTCTGCTCCCCATGGCTCAGTATCTAGCCTGCTCAGTGCATCCATGTGAGAGCTAACAAACTCATTGACTATTTATACACTGACACTAATTGCAATTTAAAAAGCCACAGGTGTGGGAAATTAACCTTTAATTGCCATTTAAACCTGTGTGTGTCACCTTGTGTGTCTGTAACAAGGCCAAACATTCAAGGGTATGTAAACTTTTCAAAATTTCACAATTTCTGCCAGGGTATACAAACTTCATATATATATATATATATATATATATATATATATATATATATATATATATATATATATATATATATATATACACTACCGGTCAAAAGTTTTGAAACACTTACTCATTCTTTATTATAATTTGTTTTTCTTCACATTTTAGAATAATAGTAAAGTCATCAAAACTGGAATAACATAAATGGAACTATGGGAATTATGTTGTGACTAAACAAAATCCAAAATAAATCAAAACTGTGTTATATTTTAGCATCTTCAAAGTAGTCACCCTTTGCCTAGATGGGCACTTATTGGCTGCTTTTCTTTATTATTTGGTCCAAGTCATCAATTTCAAAAACTTTTTTTTTTTTTATTATTATTACATTTTAGTTTTATAATGAAATAAATTAATATGGTGGCACAATTATATTTTTGTCTACAAAACTAATTTAAACATTTAAGCATATGCCTTCAGATCAAAAGATTTTTAAGATCATGAGAAACATTTCAGTCAAGGGTTTAAAAACTTTTGACCGGTAGTGTATATATATATATATATATATATATATATATATATATATATATATATATATATATATATATGTATATATATAGCACATTAATTTCTGTGATTAGCAGTGGACTGTTTTGTGCATAAAAAATTAACGCAATTAATGCAGTTTCTGTTTCTTGCACTTCCTGAAACTTCTAACTTCTACTAACCCACCAACTTCACTAACCACATTTTAGTTCTTTGAGACAAAGTATAAAGTAAATTTATGATTATATTTTCATGTTTGTTTTAATGTACCATGATTAATCACAGAAAATTGTGTGATTAATCATGATTGAAACATTTACGATACACAGCCCTAAAATATCCTCCTGAGACCCCCACTTGACTGCTGGTTGCATTTTTCATATCCCTTTTTGATTTGTAACTAGTAGAACCTAATAAACAAGCATAACATTGTATATTATGTTTCAAGTAGTGTTAGTTATTCATGTTTTTGAGACATTAAGCTGATTTTCTGTAAAGCTGAATAAATAATTCTAATTATAAGTATCATCCTATCATTGCAAACCATATTAAAATAAAATGTTGCATTATAAAATTCTGAATCTATGTATTGATTACTATTGTCCCATGTCAAACATGTTGAGTGGTCCAAACATCATCTGCAGCCTGAAACTGAACTTTTGGTTGAATTTTTGGATTGAATGCACTAAACTGCATAGAAAGCTATAGGATGCTTCCTAACTTCCAGTGTGCTGTCTTTCTACACTGGTCTCAGAACAGTTTGAAATGCACCTTATTTTCAATTTTTCAGCTTTTGGATGAACTCACTTATTCTCAATGTGAAAATGCACAGTAAATACTGTATATAGGATTGCATTAATTAATGTTAATGAATATAATCGTATTGGACAGTGATAACAAAATTAAACATAACAAAATGTATATTAAAATGAAGCGAAATGACCCACAGATGTGTTAAAGTTGGAAGTTATTCAAAATAACTAACATGTTTTTTCTTCTTATGAGGAAATGCAGTGGCAGTTTCCTCATATGTGGACATCATGTTTATCAGGGTGCTGACGTGCAACAGATTTTTAAAAAGCGGCATATCAAATGAAACTAGAGACTTTCCTCTTTACAACCAAACAGGTTTCAATTAAAAAACTTAGAGATTTATTACCAGAGGCACTTTTGTTGGCACTGCATCCATAGGAGCGCTTCAAGGAAATCAACGGCATACTTTTGTGTCATGTGACTCGGTGTGGCAGAAGTTAACCTTTTAAATGACAGTCTAGTGTCTTGTGAACAGTATTCAGTCACTTTTTATTCAATTAAATTATGCATTGTGTATAGTGAAGCCAAAATACAATGTCCACGTATGTAGACACGGGGTCGCACTAGGATATATGTAATTTTTTCTTTTTCATTTTTCATTTATTTTTCAACAATAATTTAGTTTTTCATGACCAATATTTCATGAAATAATCTCACCATCAGTACCTATAATCCCCACAGCCATGTTCCAACATCTAGTGGAAAGTCTTCCTAGAAGAGTGGAAGCTGTTAGAGAGGACTAATTCTCTATTAATCCCAGTTAACAAGCACATATGAGTGTGGTTTTTGGGTGTCCACATACTTTAAGCCTTATAGTGTAACTTGTTAAAAATTTACTTCAGACACTGGTTTCTAACATTAGGATCCTTCAGAATGATACAGAGTTGCAGCCAGAAACAACACAATATGTGGCCGATTTGAAAACATTTTCTCATTGTTAGTTTGTCTGTTTAAGAAAAGTATTATCTATTCTACTTTGTCCTTATTACCTCACCTTGTCTTGGTCGAGCCATGTTTCTGATCACCAAAGAAGCATTGACATGTAAATGCAGGCGGTCACGTTTTAGGTTTCTGATGTCAGAAATCCCAGGATATTATAAAGAGCGGTTTCAATAAATGAACTGGGAAGAAAGTTTTGATAGTATGTTTTCATAGTACAATCACCTCTTTAATTGCAAAAGATCAGTGAATTTTTTTATTTCTAATCATATGACCCCTTTACAGTAAGAGTAGTTTGTGTAGAAACTGTTTTGTAGTAGTTTGAGTTTGCCCAAGGAAGGACATGAATCAATTTTCCAGTAATTGTTTATGATGTAATTGTAATATAATTGTTTATATATGAACAGTTTAAGACCACAGATAGTTTAATGACTCTGTTTGAGATAATAGTGTGACTATCTTGTTTCTGTGGCGCATGTCACATTTTTATGTAAGCAGCATCATAGTAGACATCTACAAGGTTATTGCAGAATGTCTCATAATACTCATTATATAAGTATTGAGGAATTTCAATTTTCTCTGCCACTTTCCACTAAGAAAAAAAGTGTGTTTTGACAATGCTTGCATCTGTAACCATGGCTTTCTCATCCCAACCCATTAATAGGTTTCCAAAGGCTATGAGTTTGAGTCGGATACAGACACAGAGGTCATCCCTAAGTTGACCAAATATCTCTATGACAACCGCGAGAGCGATTATGTGTCCTTCTCCACCCTTGTGGAGCGCGTCATCCAGCAGCTGGTAAGCATCATTAGTGTGTGTGTGTGTGTGTGTTTTTGTGTGTGGTTAGAGGGTGGTCTTTCTCTCATGCCTCTGGGAACCCTCGTATTGTGAAAGTTAAAGACCAGTTGTTGCTCAATTACAGCACTCTGAACGACTCATAGAGAAAGTTCAGAAGCAGCGCTTTGTTTGAATGTTAGTTACATGTTGCTTCATCCCCATGATATATATTTTTTGTTTATTTCTTATGCTGCCAAACAAAGGCAAAACACAGTAACTACAGCAACACTGAAAGAGAAAAGTTTGGTGTGGATTTTCTTGTTTTCTCTGAATCTGAGCATACTTGAACAAACCCATCTGTTACAGCACAGATTATAGTCAAAGAGATCCGATTTTGTTTATAATTCAAAACATTTAAAAAAAAGTGTAGTTACTGCATTTTGCCTTTGCACAACAGCATAGTTCTCGCTTATCATTTAAGTCAGGATAATGTACAATCAGGCGGTCTTTATCGCAAAACAAACCCACACAGGGTGATCAGGACCTTGCTGGAAGCAGATAAATAAAAAAATGGACATAAAATATTAATTTGAGTTAAAATGATTTAATTATGTAATTAGAAAAGAACTGTAGAGTGATACAAGAGACATTAAACTAGCACAGCTGTGTTGGAAATTGGTTGCCTGGGACAACAGTCAATTTTACAGTTTAGCAGTCATTATACGAACATATTTTTGTATAATTGCCATAGAATACTGTGATTGACCAATCAGAATCAGGTATTCCAGAGAGCTGTATAATAATAGAGTTTAGTTTGCTAAAAACGGGGGTCAGATTCACAAAACGTTCTTAAGAAGAAAATTCTTCTTTACATGGTGTTTTATTAACAAAGTTCGGGAGGAGCAAGTTCATTTAATCCAACCAATCACACAGCCAGAATAAGAGTATATAAACAGCTGCTTACCTCTACGTAGCATTGCGAGTTTCCGACATCCCACCACCTCCCCATCTCCTCTTATTTATTCCATCAATACTAATCCAGCCCGGGGGTTCGCCAGGGACAGCAAACCACATGTTTTTCACTGCAGGATTACATTAACTTGCGAACTACTGAATACCATTTTCTTCTTAATTTCTCTCTTAAGAAAAAGTTACGAATATTTCTTATTCCTGAAAAAAAAACTTCTTAATAAAGTTCGTTCTTTTTTTTTTTCTAAAGATAAAAAGAATTCAGTTTCTTAAAAATCATCGAAAAATAACATCTTAAAGTTAAGATAACCTCCGAGTTGTCTTAAACCCCAAATGGTACGATATTTACTGAATTTACGGGGTCATTTCAAATGTTACACGCTCAGTCATGTTGGGTAGGAAGTCGCAATGGACTGTTTATGTAGAAATGTGATTTTAGACCAAAACAAGTTTTTCTATCTTTTGCAATCTTTAGAGTCCATAGAAACATAATAATTATATCATCCACCACACTTTCCTACGCCTGGTGCTGAATTATCCTAATCAGCTGGGAGGGGGATAAAGATGAGCTGGAGGCACCAGTTAGAGAGAGAGAGAGACACACGCGGCCGCTGTGTGTGTGTGTTTGTGTGTTTTATGTTATGTTTCTTTATACCATTAATGTTTACGTTGACTGCTCAGCTGGTTCCTGCCTCCTCCTTGCCCATCCTTATCCGTTACACTGTCCTTTTCTTCTTTTTTTCTTCTTTTTTTTTTCTTCCCAATTTGGAATGCCAATTGTGCTCTAAGTCCTCGTGGTGGCGTAGTGACTCGCCTCAATCCAGGTGGCGGAGGACGAATCTCAGTTGCCTCTGTGTGAGAAAGTCAATCCACGCATCTTATCACGTGGCTTGTTGAGCGCGTTACCGCGGAGACCTAGCACGTGTGGAGGCTCACGCTATTCTCCGCAGCATCCACGCACAACTCACCACGCGCCCCACCGAGAACGAGAACCACATTATAGTGACCACGAGGAGGTTAACCCAATGTGACTCTACTCACCCTAGCAACCGGGCCAATTGGTTGCTTAGGAAGCCTGACTGGAGTCACAGCACGCCCTGATTCGAACTTGCGACTCCAGGTGTGGTAGTCAGTGTCTTTACTTGCTGAGCTACCCAGGCCACTGTCCTTTTATTCTTAAGAAAAAAAGTAAGATGTTCTTAAGAAAATATTTGGGAACTTCTTAAGAATTTTTCAAGAAATACACTTAGGAAAATTCTTACTGATTTCTTATAATTAATTCTATGAACTTATTTTTTCTTAAGAACATTTTCTTGAATCTGGCCCCTGATTTTAAGTTTTGAGAACTTTATACAGTCAGCATCTTATCTGCAAGGCCTTCAATATGTCAATCACACAGTTAAAGTTTGGTCTTCTTCACTATCAGTTATACAACAAATAACATTTATTAGCACAGGAAGGCAGAATAGCTCTCCCTCATCTCCAGGTAATTAATATTAGCTAGATTTTCAAATGAGGACAGTTGAACCTTGTTTTATGAGTCATTGTCAGAACCTTTGAACAACTCCCATGGCAATAACATTCTCTGCTGGGAGCCAAAAGTTCAGCTCTATCCAAAAATTGTTCATCAACGACGCTGTATGATCAAGGGCCATACCCTTTACAATACCCTTGACAGAACTCCAGTCCTTATCATAAGTTTATAAAAGACCAGGCCATCCTATCAGGACAATAACTTTGTGACTTTCTCCCTCTTTTCAGCATGAGACTCTGTTTTATGGCACCTTTGGTAAATTGATTACACTATCTAAACTGCAATGTTAGCCCCCACCATCTTAGTGACGGAAGGCTGGGAGATAAATGGGTAATAAATTTTAAGGCGTACATTTGGATTTTACGGGATCACCACAAGCGTCTAAGCCTGTTGCAATCTGCGCAGCTAAAGGAGGAGGGTGGAAACGTTAACTGGCCATCCTACTTTTAAAGGAACAAAAGAAGAGAGTTAGAGAGAAAGGAAAAAGTCTTACCCTGAGGCTAACTGAAAACAGGCTGAGGCTGTTTGAAGGAATAGCTCACCCAAAAGAAAAAAATTCTGTAATCATTTACTCACCCTCATGTAGTTTCAAACCAATATGACTTGTTCTCTGTTAGGGCTAAGCGCTTAATCGAAATAAAATCGAAATTGCGATATGACTTTTTTTTTGTGATTATCAAACGCATAGTAACTAAAAGTTACTATCCAAATCTAAAGTAAGAGAAAACGGTTTAGCACACATAGGTTTCTGCCAGTGGACCCGTCAACAACTATCTGGAAATAAAACGAAGCAATGGAGAACAAAAAAATTGCGACGTCTTTCTCAGATGCAATGTTCGTTATTTACACCAATGTCACAGGGAAATTGTGTCACTGTGGAGAGAGCTGCTTACTGACCGAGCCGTATGTATACAGAGGTAAAGCAGTCTGATCTCATATTGAAATCGGAAACAGTAGGTTGACTTTTTTTTTTAGTTAAAATCGGTTTGTGCTTTCCAAAATTCGGAAGTGTTGTTGCGCATTTGGGCAAGTGTGAGCTCCATTTTCCGTGTGTAATGTCCACGGAGGGGCGCCAAAAGCAAGTTGTTTTCAGCTGCACAGGCTGTAATACAGTGAAGAGGAATGCATATTTTCTAAACTGTACCCCTCAACCCAAACCCCAAACCTAAACGTAACCATCAGTGGAGTAAAAATGTAATGTTATAGTGAAAAATGCAACGTCCGAATTGCACTCATCACTGATTATGCAAACGCGATTGCTTTCTGGTTTCAATGTGGGATCTGAATTTTGGCCTCCCACTCCACTGATGATACACACTTCTGGTCGTGGCACAAGGGAAGGTAAGCATATTTTAGCCAATGCAAAAATGTTTGATAGGAGATGGCTCTTGTCGGTGAGTTGGCATAATGTGACCGATCGTAGGGTATTGGAACTCTCGGAAACAGCACGCCAAAAATAGTCTGTATTGTCAAAGGGTCCTTTGCTGAACTTAACGGGTTCTTTAAGCTGCTGTAAAGAACCATTGAGGAACACTTATTTTTATCTGTGTGTGTGTGCTGTGGGCAGCGAGTCAGGAGACGCTGAAGGAGGAGGCAGGGGCAAATATTAGTTCCCGCAGCACACAGAGAGGGCCCCTATTCCTCTCAGTTCATTCCTCACTGTGGGGCTCTGTTCCTCTCAGCTCCCCTGCGCCCCCTCCACCTCTCTAGGCCTCCCCTTCAGGCCTGATCCTGAGCTGCACTGGGAACTAGAGAGGGGAGCTGACGAAGAAATGCGAGACTCTTAACTCTGCCCGTTGAACAGAATGATGATGTTTCCATTTAGATCTGTATCATAGCTCTTTTGTTGTCACACTCGCTCTGTTTCAAAACCTTGTTAGCTTCTTCCTAAGGAACCATTTTAAGGCACTATAGGCTCACACCTGATGCAGAAGCTGTTCCAAAAGGTTTTCAGTTTAAAACTTAATTATGCTGCCTCTTAAGATACATTGTTTTGTTCTAAATTATAGCTGAGACACAGTCTTCATCTGTCTGTCCAAGTTGCATGATGAAATTGTGGTCTGATTAAGTTGTATACATGCTGGATGATGCTGAGCTACAATCATATTATCTAGGTCTGTTTGTCTGACTTTGAACAGGCCTTGATAATGGGATTGTAGCCCGGTTCGTCCACAATTGGACTTGGGGTTATGCACATATTCCAAAAGACAGAGGCGGCACGCAAGGTTTATTTAACACTTAAGCATTTACACAACATTTTAGAAAGACAAATTATTGTTTTAGTCCGACTGAAATCAAACTTTTAAAGTGTATGTAAAAATGTACTGGCTGAAAAAATGCATCTAAGATTATAAATATAATTAATACGATACTAAAAAGTATAGATACAAATAATTTAAAACAAGTAAAACCAAATTTAATAAAAATGGGTGAGCTATGTATTTTTATGTTTATTAGAGTATATCTTCTGTGCGCTATTTCTATAATGCACAGATTTGCTTTCTATGTAGAACGTTCCAAATTAGTCACTTATGAGGTTCCATTTCAGGAAGGATGCTGCCTTAGAAGGCAGCAGCCTATGTAGTCAGTAGGCAGATATTCAGCTTACTAGGTTTTGGAACAGAGCGCCTGAATAATCTATACAAATGTTATCTTATTCACTGTTCTTTCTTGATTTTTTCTCAGGAAGGGGCATTTGCTCTGGTTTTCAAAAGCGTCCATTTCCCAGGAGAGGCCGTTGCCACAAGGTCAGCAAGAGCCACGTTTTTTACAAACTGTAAAAACTCAAGTTTCCTTATTTCTTACTACTACTTTCATTTTCTGACTTGTTCTCTCTGTCTTCTGAGAACTATGTCACCTATCCATGATCTGTTGCCAGAATAGATTTTGGACTTTTAGTCACGCTTTACACCTATTAAGACAAAGATCCTGTGCTTGACCAAGAATAAAACTAAAATAACAAAGGTGTTTATTCAGCCATGCATGGTTGGATGGTACTCTGACCCTGTATATATAATTTTGAGTCAACTGTGGCCAAGACTGAAGTTAATTATTCCCATCTGCCCGTCTTTGATTGTAAACTAATGTGTTGTTGGCTTTTGTCAATTCTGTCCTGCTTTGAAGATCTTAAGTCAGAGCTTGTTGCAAGACCCTTTAGTGTGGGTTACTGCACACACACACTAAAAAAATACTTTGTTTTTTTGAGCCATCAAAGAGACTTTTTGATAGGCTATTCATGGAACTGTTTGTTGCTAAAAATGAAATTTGGAATAATTGTTTGTGGTGTTTGCTAAGGCAAACATCACTATTTCAATTGCTCATACTTATTATTAAATCTTGCCCTGCCCCCACACTGCTTGTGCCATGGTTGCCAGAACACCCCAGCAACCGTCTACTAACGCCCTACCAACCACCTACTAACACCCTAGAAACCACCCAACACACTGTAGAATCCACCTACCAAAGTCTTAAAGGGATAGTTCACCCAAAAATGAAAATTCAGTCATTGTTTACTCACCCCTGTGATGTTATAACCCTATATGACTTCATTTCTTTTTCTTAACACAAAGAGAGAAATTGTGAAAGAATGTTGTGCTCAGTGATGTCATACAATGGCAGTTTATGGTGAATACTTCTTCAAGCTTCAAAAGAATGAGACTCGTGATTGTTATGAAAGCATACGATAAGGTTTGGTAAGAAACAAACCGAAATCTAATGTATTATTTAGTGAAAATGTTCACTGACTGTTGACCTCTTGTGTGCATGTTCATGATAGAGCACGAGAGCAACAGTTCACGCAGCGCCCTAGTGACATTGGTACTACATAGTAGTACTAGGAAATCAAACAGAAACATAGAGGAGGCTACAGGCAGCCACAGTCACATCATGTTCTAAACTGAAGGCAAACGATACACGATAAAAGGTATATTTTCTATGGTAATCAGTAGGGATGTGCCCGAAGCCGAATACCTTATTCGGAAAGGCATGAATAATGACTTCAAATCAAATAACAGATTAATCCAAATAATATAAAAAATATTCATATAATTGATTATCCAAGAGGCACAAGGATAAAGCGACATTTTAAATAAACATATACAAAATTACAAAGAATTTATGAATCTGTGCAGCCAATATTTCTAAAGTGTAAACCTTATGAATGAAAATGCCTACGTTTTGCGGTTTGCGGTCTGTGTTAATTGTGCGCATCTGGAGCTTATCAAGTGTAACATTAAGATACGACATCATATACACTTTCCACTTCTTGAAATGTCTATGTTAATTTGTCACACGATTCACATGTGATTTCCATGTATTCGTTTATAGCCTAAACCTGAGAGTGATGTTAACTTCCTGGCCTGAAGTGATGATTTCATGTCGGAGCCCGTCTATCTGTCTTTTAAAGTTGAGCACATTTATATCCACACATCAGCGATTAAGGAAATTATCTGGTTTAAAAAAAAGTTAAAACGCTTCATAAAGGTTTAAATGCTCCATAGAGTATTCATCTATTAGGAATATTCCTCCTTATGTAAATGAAGAAACTGAAACATGCTCCGTCTTTTTGTTCTTCTTCTTTAAACTGTGCTTCATCTGGTAAGAAAAAAAAAGTTGGATAATAATAATAATTATTATTATCATTATTATTAGGCTATTATTATGAAAAGCATATACAAGGCATATTTTATTAATAGAAGCTATAAATGTAAGAGTAACATTTAAAAATGGGCATTTCATTCAGTTTTGACGCACTTACGGTTTAAGCCCCGTCCACACCCGGTTCTATCCGAATATAGAGGCAGATAGAGATAATTTTGTCATATGAACAGATACAGATACAAATACAGATAATGGCATCGCTGCGCACCCCTCGTAATCAGAGTTTTTGTCCCAACCAGCAGTGACGAGCGACGGTACATTCTAACGATTGCTTGTTTTCTATTTTCTGCATCGCGCGGGTAACTCCGTCTGCTGTGAACTGGCATCGGTCCAAAAAAAATAAAAAATAAGACTGGTGCATAGAAATGTATCAATTCCCCAGCAACCACCCAAAACATCCTAGCAACCAGCTACCAATGCCCTAGCAACCACATAATTGGCAAGCATCTTTTTCTTAATTAGTATTTTTGTCTTTTTTTTTTCTATTAGATAATTTTTGATAATATATCTTGAAATAAGTTTATTATTCTTACCCCATTGGAAAATAGTTTTTTTCTTGTTTTAAGCATACATTTCACTTAATTTTGTTAGATTAATACTTTAAACAAGAATAAACAATTTGCCAATGGGGTAAGAAAAATAAACTTAATTCAAAATACATTTTTGAGTCATATAATCAATTCTTATTTTCCTACACAATAATTTATCGTGTTTAGATATTTCTACTGGAAATTGTCTACTGGATATTTCTAAACACTGTAGCATTGTGGCTGCAGCTGGACATCAAGCAAGCACCTCTCAGATTTCTTCAGAAAATGTACAAAATCTAGTTTGTCATTTAGCAAATCGCTTTTTTTGGCCATTCCTAAATTCCAAGAGTTTTCCTTTCATGTGCCCTTTAAAGAATTCATCCCAAAGGGATCTGTCAATGGTATTAACAACAGATTAGCTCAAAACTTTGGCACATCACTTCCATATTCTCATACTCCCTGTCTATCTTCACACTCACCTTCATTTGCTTATCATTTGACTGCACGTGACACTAAAGCTTAATCATTTGTATTGAATGAAATCTGTAGAATCTGTTCAGACTTTGAATACAAAATATACTTTACGGGGTGGTGCACATTTAGTTTGCTTTGCACACTGAAAGGCTACTTGCCAAAGCAGTTTGAACAAAGCAAACACTGAGAAGCTGCTCCAATGTACCTATTTGGCACGTCAGCATAAGGGATTGTGGGTTGTGCCAAGCAAGATAGATGGTGCATGCAAAGGATAGGTCTGAAATATTTCCTCAACCAGAGGGGAGGAGGACGGATCTGAACAAGGTTATGAAAGTGAAAGGGAGAGAGAGAGGTGTGAGCAGCCCCATGTGGATTAAACTGTAATGTGAAAGTCCTGCAGGTGTACTGTTGTTCTGTAGAAACAATTATGGTTCATATTTTTAAGGTGTCGTGTCTGTTTCGTCTGAATTGAAAGAATAGGTGATTAAGACTGCTAGCCTTTATTTATTTCCACTCTTCATACCTTTGCACATACTCAAATCAAGCTTTGAATACCAAGTCAAAAGCAAATCTATTCTTCTATCTCTTCCTCTTTCAAACAGGCGGGGTAGTCCGCTGCTAATCGGTGTACGCTGTCAGTATGAGCTTTCCACAGAACAAATCCCTGTCCAGTACAACCGTGGTAAGTCCGCCTTAATAGTTTCTATCCATTTTTTGCCCATTGTACAACTCCTCAAACCAGTTCCACTAAATGAAAGTGAGTATGTTACCTTTGTGTCTTCTTTTCTTTTGCCCCAAACAAAGAATGTGATCTGGGCACTGTTTTTGAATAAAAGCTTAGAAAAATGACAAAAGGCAGCATTGCCTACTAATGTAATCCTGCTGACATCTGGCAGGTTTTGGGCTGAAGTAATGGAAAGATGTGAAAATAAACAAACTGAAGAATGGAACAAATTTGAAGGTGTGGTGCAGTTGTGGCGAATGTGGCATCTAGACCAAGCCTTACTCTGGAATGTGGTCCTTTGAGATGAAGACCCAGTTTAGCTATTGCCACAGTCATCATCATGGCTGATTTCTGACATCATATTCCTCTGATACTGTCTTTTATATCAATGGAGCAACATATTATAAAAGAATGATTTATATAGTGGGGGTTTAAAATACACTATTTTATACTTTGTTTAAACTTTTATTCAAAGACAATGTTTATCAGGCAAAGACAGCTAATTTTCCATTTCAGTTTAATTTGATTTTATTGTTTTTATTCAATTACTTTGGTAGTATTATAACAATTAAGTGGTACATTTTTTAAACTCGTAGAAACACTTATTTGGTGTGGTTACTTTGTAATTTTGTGTATTGTACTTCATATTTTTAAGTAAAAATATGCCAAGATTTGTCATTATCAGTTTAAACATTTACCACTTAATTAACAGACAAGGTCAGTTAATTGTAATATTACGATTGGATTAGCAATCATTCTCTACTGTTAATATTTCACTGAATGGATATTTAGATGATGAGTTAATGACAGTGATTTTATGTTATTTTCTTTTTCCGGTAGGTGACTCCAGGAAAGATGATCTCCAGGAGAAAAACTTCCGTAACCGAGTGGGCAGCACCAATGCCCTGCACTCAGTCCACGACAGAATGGCAGTGGAGTTCTACTTTGCCTCTGATGCGAGGTAAGACACACAAACACACATATTGTAGCGTTGGGTTCTTGGAGTGGAAATGCAGGAGTAGAATCGTTCAATCTTTTAATTATAATCACTGGAGTGGAACAAACAATAAAGCTTAACATCACAAATTAACAACACAACGTAACACTTCAAGGACAGACAAAGGAATGGGCAAAACTAAAGGGTATTTATACACAAAGAACTATATGAGGGAATGGAATACAGGTGAGGATGATGATGAGCAGGTGGGAATGACGAGGGCTGTGAATTCTGGGAAATGTAGTGCAGGAGAAAACTTCAAAATAAGAGTTCTTGAAGAATATGGAGACAGACTGTGACATATAAACAGTATAAAACACTATTTGATATAATTCACTTGACATAATTGTTTCACACAGCCTGAGTATTTGTTGATAGATATGCAGTGATGCAGCAGAAGTGCAGGTTAGACCAGTCATACCAGTAACAGATCTTGTGATGAAATAATGCAAAAATGTTGTCAGCTTAGCAGTGCACCCTGATAGCCACAAAACCTCATTACACACAGGACTTTGATAGTAAAGGCATCAAGATTGTTTTTGTTCTGTTTGAACAAGCCTTAATGCATGTCATATTTTTGCTGCTTTATCTTGCTTGTATTGTGATTACTGTATTTTCTCTTTCTCAGTGCTATAATTGAGCACACCAACAAGGTGATCTACCTGGAGGACGATGACGTAGCTGTGGTAATGGATGGGAAGTTGTATGTGCATCGTATTAAGCCTACAGCAGGAGAGGACCCCGTCCGTGCTATTCAAACCCTACAGATTGAGCTCCAGCAGATCATGAAAGGTCCCTTATCACACAAAATTTATCTTAATAGACAAATCATATCAAATATCAGGAATGCAACTGTACAGTTTATTTTGTTGCATAATACAACAGTTCAAAAGATTGAAGTGAAATATGATTTCTGTAAGACATCAAATAGGAGGATCTCAGCTTTCTAATGACACCTAGATTGAGCTTCTAATCCACTCAGAGGCCAAGATTTTCATTGAAACAATGGGGCTGGTACATGAACTGAAAATTACACCGATCAGCCACAACATTAAAACCACCTGCCTAATATCGTGTTGATCCCCCTCGTGCCACCAAAACAGCTCTGACCCATCAAGGCATGGACTCCACAAGACCTCTGAAGGTTTCCTGTGGTATCTGGCACCAAGACGTTAGCAGCAGATCCTTTAAGTTGTGAGGTGGGGCCTCCATGGATCAGACTTGTTGGTCCAGCACATCCCATAGATGCTCAATCGGATTGAGATCTGGGGAATTTGGAGGCCAAGTCAACACCTTGAATTCTTTGTCATGTTCCTCAAACCATTCCTGAACAATTTTTGCAGTGTGGCAGGGCGCATTATCCTGCTGAAAGAGGCCACTGCCATCAGGGAATACCGTTTCCATGAAGGGGTGTACGTGGTCTGCAACAATCTTTAGGTAGGTGGTACGTGTCCAAGTAACATCCTCATGAATGCCAGGACCCAAGGTTTCACAGCAGAACATTACCCAGAACATCACACTGCCTCTGCCGGCCTGCCTTCTTCCCATGGTGCATCCTGCTGCCAACTCTTCCCCATGTAAATGATGCACAAGCACCCGGCCATTAGCATGATGTAAAAGAAAACGTGATTCATCTGACCAGGCCAACTTCTTCCATTGCTCCATAGTTCTGACGCTCACATGCCCATTGCTTTCGGCGGGGGACAGGGGTCAGCAAGGGCACTCTGACTGGTCTGCAGCTACACAGCCACATACGCAGCAAGCTGCGATGCACTGTGTTTTCTGACACCTTTCTATCATGGCCAGCATTAAGTTTTTCAGCAATTTGTGCTGCAGTAGCTCTTCTGTGGGATCGGACCAGACGGGCTAGCCTTCGCTGCCCACACAAATCAATGAGCCTTGGGCACCCTTGACCCTGTCGCTGGTTCACCGGTTGTCCTTCCTTGGACCACTTTTGGTAGATACTAACCACTGCATACCAGGAACACTCCACAAGACCTGCTATTTTGGAGATGCTCTGACCCAGTCGTCTAGCCATCACAATTTGGCCCTTGTCAAAGTCGCTCGGATTCTTACGCTTGCCCATTTTTCCTGCTTCCAACACATGAAATTTAAGAACTGACTGTTCACTTGCTGCCTAATATATCCCACCCCTTGACAGGTGCCATTGTAATGAGATAATAAATGACATTCACTTCACCTGTCAGTGGTTTTAATGTTGTGGCTGATCAGTGTAGACTGAATGTCTATGGACAAGCACATCTGTGAGGGCTAAAATGCGTTAGAGTGCCACCTACATTTCAGATGGCATTTTGTGATGGAAGGTGAGAGAGGAAAAATAAAAACATTTTTAGTACTTACTGCCATCTAGTGGAATAAAATAAGACTTTTTTTGGACAGAGATAGAGTAAACAGAACCAAAGTTAGCACAAAAAAATAAAGATTTTCTGTTTCACGAATGATGCAAAATACTGAAATGCAACAAAATATTTGATATATAAAATATGTGGAGTGGAAATTTGATCCAGTGAGATTTCACAACCCAATGCAACAACAAAAATAAAAACCAAGCGACCATGAAAATATCTTGATTAGCAATGTTGTAGATTAATATGGAAAAGAGATGTTTGGCACTTTATTGCATGACAGCTAGTTAGGAACCGGTGTAAGAACACTCCCAAAACTAAGAAACCAATTATTGCTTTTGGCTTCAGAAATGGGCATCACAATGTCCATGTCAGATCTACCAATGTGTTGCATAAATTCCTTGGTTAATGTTGCAGGCTTAACATAGAAGATCTTTATGTACCTTTATGTGTCAAGGTCTTTCATTTGAATTCAGTTGCATGGCACACAACTGTACCTCCGCTTGACTTTCTTAGCACAGCAGATTGTGGTTTTGTGCTAATACTGTTTATCATCTTCAGGTAACTTCAAGGCTTTCATGCAGAAGGAGATCTTTGAGCAGCCTGAATCTGTCTTCAACACCATGAGAGGCAGAATATGTTTTGAAAGCAACAAAGGTAGAGAATGACCTTCTACATTATCAGAACATTACACAGAGAGTCTCCTTTAGTGTCTGCACAGTTAAAATATGCTTCTGTAATTTAGAGTTCTGCTGACTCCTTAAATTGGCAGATGGGAAGAGTGTTTGTAAACCTGTTTGAAAACAAGAATTATTTTTGCAATTTCATTTAGTGATGCTAATGCATAGAAATTACACACTTCAGCTTAACAATGTGGCAAACATGTTTGAGTCTAATAATCTAAAGGTTTAATTTGTGGTTTGTATCGATCAGCATGTTTTTGACCTTGTGTATTTTCTGCATAGTTCTTCTTGGTGGCCTGTCCGACCATCTAAAGGAGATAAAGAGATGCAGACGTTTGATCATGATTGGCTGTGGAACCAGTTACCACGCAGGAGTGGCAGTGAGTTTTTGTGCTTTTTTTTTACTCAACATGATTGGAAATGTATTCCTTTAATCAATGACAATGAGTTATTTTTTTATTGAACACATGAGCTCTGGTTTTTCTCTGCAGACACGTCAGATCCTTGAGGAGTTGACCGAGCTTCCGGTTATGGTCGAGTTGGCCAGTGACTTCCTGGACCGCATCACGCCCGTCTTCAGAGACGATGTCTGTTTCTTCATCAGCCAGTCAGGTAAAGTACAGCTCGTTTCATATTTTGGAAAATTTTGATAATAACGACCTTTGTGCTTGATATGACACTAAATTACGCAAGTATATGGTGTGATATAATCTCCAGATACATGTGGCACAGAAACTTATTGCTTATATTGAGTACAGTAAAATACTGTTAATAGCCAGTGATGCTACAGGTTATCATGTTGATAACACTAACACTTGCATGATTAAAGTATCTGTTTATGATAAGTGATACTGATAGTGTGGGTTTGATCAGGTGAGACAGCGGACACTCTGATGGCATTACGCTACTGTAAGCAGCGCGGAGCACTGACTGTTGGCATCACCAATACTGTGGGCAGCTCCATCTGCAGGGAGACAGACTGTGGAGTCCACATTAATGCTGGGCCTGAGGTTGGAGTGGCCAGCACTAAGGTACTATACATAGCCAAATGAAACTAATCATGTTGGCCACTCTTTGTTCTCCATAAATACAAAGGAGTGATGTATTTTAATTGCAACTGTCTCAAAACCAGGGTTCCCACATTCCCACTGTTTTAGAGACCTGAAAAAGTTAATAAATAGAATCTTAACCTCCTGAGACCCGAGCGTGACTGCTGTGTGCATTTTTCATTTCCCTTTTTGATTTGTAACTAGTAGCACCTAATAAACCTAATAAATTCTAGAGCAAATATTTTAACGTTCCTAAAAAATTATGTCCACATATGTGGACAGCGGTACTAAGTTGAGAAATGTTAAATAATACCATGCTAAAGAAAGTCCGATTTTTTTTAACAAAATTGTTTATTATGTTTCCAGGAATGTTGGTTATTCATGTTTTTGAGATGTTACAGACATTACATCAGAAATTAGCTAAATTAATTCTGATTCAAAGTAATGGCCAGCATCATCCAGTCACTGTCCACCGTGTTAAAATAAAATTATACATTATAAATTCTGAATCTTTGTACTGAACAGTTCTAAGTGCACCTTATTTTCATCCAAACTTCATATAAAACCTCTGAAAGCAAATTTTCTCAGCTTTTGGATGAACTCATTGATTCTCACTTTGAAAATGCTCAGTAAATATAGGATTTCTATTGAAAAAAATGCGCTAAAGTACACTTTAGTGTACATTGTATTTAGCAGTGTGCCGTTTTGCGATAAATCGCTAAAATGTAAAAAATGGTATATCGGATGAAACTAGAGACTCTAATCTTTTGACTCAAACAGGTTTCAATGTAAAAATTTAATTAGGTTTCTTACCAGATGTAGTTTTGTTGGTGTTTCTCCCAAAGACAAACTCCGCTGTGATCGGCACCATGTTGTTTTGTCACATGACTACAATGCAAAAAAGTATTTTCAAGACAAGCATTTTTGTTTTGTTTTCCTGTAAAACTATCTAAACATTCTTAAAACGTCATTTATTCACTTGTCAAGCAAATGGGTTAAGATGTCTTGTTTAAGATAAATCTGACTAAATTTAGTGAACTTTAGACTTAAAACAAAAAATAAATCTGCTAATGGGGTAAGCAGAATACACTTTTTTTCCATTTAAATTAAGTTTATTTTTCTTATCCCATTGGCAAACAGTTTTTTCTTGTTTTAAGCATAAATCTCAATACATTTGCTTGATTTCTCTCAAAACAAGACTTAAAATCTGAAGCCAGTTTGCTTGTCAAGTAAATTAATCACGTTTTAAGAATGTTAAGAGATTTTTACAAGACAAAAATACTTGTCTTGAAAATCATTTTTTGCAGTGTAAGTTTAACCCGTTACTGTCACGATCCTGTCACTCTGTCATTCTGGCTTTTTGTGTGACAGGGTCGTTCTTTGTCTGTCTTGTGTTTTCTGTTCTGTCTTTGTGTGAGTGCACAGCTTCGGTTGTGGTTTCCCTGCCGTGCGCTCTTCGGTCGGTCTCGTGTCTCATTTCTGGGGCATGGTGTCCAGATCCTGACTTCCCTGTCTGGTTTGGTTTCAGTTGGTGTCAGGATCCGGACACTCATGCTCTATGTTCTGTCTTTTATTGGCGTGAGTGCATTGCGCTTATGTCATCTTGGTGGCATGCATTCATGTCAGTCGTTTATGTCTGTCTCTCGTGACCACAAACTCTTTGCGCACTTTGCGCTGCGCGCCCGGTTTGTAATCTGTCTTCACGTTGTGCTGAGGTTCGGTCACTTTGGTCTGAGGTGTCGGGTTTGTTTGTGACCGAATTCTCGCGTGGTTTTCACCTCGCGATGTACGCTCAGGCTTTGTCTAGTCAGTGTCTTCTCTCGACTTACCTGTCGGTTGGCATGAGCACATATTGCCTCATTGTCTTGGCAATGTGCGCTCATGCCATTCGGTTGTTTGTGTCTGTGAGAGCACATGGTTTTGTTTTTTTCTGTTCTGCCATATGTCTCTCAGTCATATGTCTCTGTCATACCATGCTTGTTTGCTTATGATTAGTTCATTAGTCACACCTACCCTGCTTGTTAACCTGTTTGATTTCTCTGCCTATTTTAGTCTTCTCATGTGTGCTTTCCAGTGCCAGTTCGTTTTGTTTCGTGTGTATGTCAGTCTGGTTTTTCCTAGTTCCAGTTTGGTTCCGGTTGGTCCTGGTTTTAGTGCCTCTGCTCCAGCCCAGCTTCAGAGGGTGCCTGCCTGGATTGTTTTTTTCCCCTACGGGGTTGTTTGTGTTTGGTTCTGTTTTTGGTTAAATAAATTAGCTTTTTCTCTCTGCGTATGGGTCCTGCCTCTGCTGATTCCTGACATTTACTGACAGCCCAGAGTCTTCTGAACTGAGACCAGTCCGTTTAAATTAATTTAAATTATGCGTTGCGTACAGCGAAGCCAAAATACAATGTCCACGCATGTGTACACAGGGTCACACAAGGAACAAATTCTTGTAAATTTCTATTGTGAACAGACATTTTTTGTAGTAGTTCTGCTCAAAAATAAGTCATCAGGTAGATGTCGTCGGCTTGTGTAGAGTAAAACTTGCTTGCAAATCTTAGTGATGTCCAATTTGGGAGTGAATCATTCTTTTGAGCTGATTGTTGGAATTAATGGTGATGGAAATGACATTTCAACATTATTGAAATAAAATGACACCATTTTTTTGTCTTGCTACAGGTAATTTCAAAACTAACATTTTCTGTATACTTAATAAACAATTAAATAATATTTTCACACTTTTAGCTTAATTTTGCAAAATTACAGCTTGATTGGAAATAACGGCCAATAAAAATACTCTGCTCACAAGTGATATTTACCTTGAATTTTTTTTTTTAATCACTTGTCTCATATTTTATTTCAAGCATACTCTTCACTGACACTTTTGTTGACTTGGTTTATAAGTACACTAAATAAAAATAAATAATAATAAAAAAAAGCTTTATTAGGGGCAACATTGTTTGGTGTGGTGGAAATGACACCACAACTGTTGAAAAAGTCATGATTTATTAAAAATAAGTAGAAATAATTCTCACACAATAAATATATAAATAGTGTATGTATATTTCACACATAGTTCTAAACAAAATAATTTGTATTTTGGAAATTTTGAAGTATTTTGCATTTTGGATCTTCAAAGTTTCATATTACAAGTCTGGCTCTTGGACAAGGTTAAAACAGTCAAATCTATAAACATAATACATTTGAAAAGGAACAAAAATAAATGATTGCCATTTTAGTTTTACTAACCTTCACATAACAAAAAGTAGCAAGTTCATTTTGATGAAAATCAACCCCTCGGATATGAAATTGCCTGACGTTAAGGAAATACCCCTAAATGATTCATTTGCAAATGCAATTAAAATTTGAATCCATTTAGCACAAATGACTTGGAAGGTCATGGAATAGTCGTGGAAATTCATTGGTCAATAAGTGTGGGAACCCTGCAAAATGCTCTATGAATTAGAGTAGTTGTAACAGTTGTAACTGACTATGTACACTTGTTTAATTACATTTCATGTCTCTTTCTTCCTCCCTCTGTCTCTTTGGCATAATGTATTGCATGTTCTGTATATTAACTGTGTGTTCTGATCAACTGCAGGCCTACACCAGTCAGTTTGTGTCTCTGATCATGTTTGGTCTGATAATGAGTGAAGATAGGCTTTCACTGCAGAGCAGGCGACTGGAGATCATCAATGGCCTCAAAAAACTGCCAGGTGAGTGTGTATAATCACATGTATGCCGTAATGAGCCATGTTCATTTTGCAGCAATTGGCTTTTTGCAGCGAGAGGCTTGAGGTAATATTAACTTTGACACTGTCTGCCATTCAGAGTTGATCAAGGAGGTTCTGGCTCTTGATGACAAGATCAAGAGCATAACTGATGAGCTCCACCATCAGAGGTCACTATTGGTCATGGGTCGAGGCTACAACTATGCCACATGCCTAGAGGGGGCACTGGTGAGTAGAATGGAATACTGTGTATATTGTTGCGAGTACTGTCACCTAACTGAATTGCAAAAATTATGTTTGCCCCAATTGTTGTCTTTGCAAGGTGGGATAGGAGAATATATTTTTAACATTGAAAAAATGACACTTCTCATCTTTTTTAAGTTTTTGAGCGTTTGCAGAATGAAATTAGTAAATTGCAATGTGTTAATTTTTTTGTCCTGTATAAAATACAACTATTTGATGTGTGTGTTCCCTATAGAAAATTAAAGAGATAACATACATGCACTCTGAGGGTATTCTGGCAGGAGAGTTGAAGCACGGCCCCCTGGCGTTGATCGACAAGCATATGCCAGTCATCATGATCATAATGAGAGATGCCTGCTACAAAAAGTGCCACAATGCCCTGCAACAGGTCACGGCCAGACAGGTAATCATCATCAGAAACGTACATAACGACAAAAGCAGATCCCCAATAATGTTATCAGCAGGAGTCCAAACATTCATCATTTTGTGATGGCTAATATCTTGTGTACGTTTCTTAGGGCCGGCCCATCATCCTATGTTGCCAGGACGACCCAGAGATCAGTACGATGGCGTATAAGACCATTGAACTGCCTCAGACGGTGGACTGTCTGCAGGGAATCCTCAGTGTCATCCCACTGCAGCTCATGTCTTTCCATCTGGCTGTGCTCAGAGGATATGATGTACGTTTATCTCTCCAGAGTTATCTATTTATTAAGTTGTTATCCAGAGATATCCTTTTATGAAGTGTTATTGAAACTACTTAGATACAGTTAAGTAATATTCAAGCAAAACATTGTATTTATTACGTTTTTATTTTTTATTTTAGTTAACGAAAATTATATGTTTGAGTTTTTGTTAATGATGATAACCTTTTTTTTTTTTTTCAGGTGGACTGTCCAAGGAACCTGGCCAAATCTGTGACAGTGGAGTAGCTCCTCATAGAAACGTGAAATAATCAGCATAGAAGAGGAAAAGACTTATCACAAAAGTGCAATTACAAGTGTGTGTGTTTACATGTATTTGCATCTGTGTGAATGTGAGAGTGTGGGTATTTATGAATTATGACCAAAACCCTAAAAGCCAAAAGACCTAAATGGAACTAGTGGGGAACTAATGCATTTTGATCCATATGTGCCTAATAACTCAGTATCCAAATGCAAATGTGCCTTACACCCTCCTATCTCGGTTCTTAACTGTGTCTGAAGGAACACAGTTAAGTCAGATGTTTACTTCTTATAAACCAAAGTGCAGTACTTTAATCTGCACAACTGATCTGTGTCCAAGAAATGTGCCTGAAATTATGGGAACTAAACTCCTTTTTTATTTAGAGTATGTAAGGGAGTGATTGACAGTGAATGTTTTACGTATAGTTAACACTGACAAAACTAAGCATGAATTTTTTTAAACCTACATTATATTGAAGGGCCAAATTCTTTATCAGTTGCAACATTAGGATACAGTTTAAAACCATATCGCACTTTTTGCCATATTTTCTTTATCATTAGTATGTCAAATTTTCAGCTGGAACAAACAAGTGTTAATCACATTAACTAACATAAAGCATTCAATCACTTTAAAGAAAAAATTAATATAAATACTGGAAGATTTACTGTACTGTTTCAGTTTACTGTGAAGAGCTCATCTTGGGAACAATCATTGTATTAATAGACATGCATTCAATTTTGTTTTTGTTTTTTATGAATGATTTCAGTGATTTTTCTTAATCTATATATTTTGTGCTGAAATAAGAATTCAAACCCTAACCATAATTAT
This sequence comes from Myxocyprinus asiaticus, assembly GCF_019703515.2. Taxonomy (NCBI): domain Eukaryota; kingdom Metazoa; phylum Chordata; class Actinopteri; order Cypriniformes; family Catostomidae; genus Myxocyprinus; species Myxocyprinus asiaticus. The sequence continues at coordinate 25,426,447 of NC_059381.1, read as the reverse complement.
TTTATTTTTTTTTTTTTTTTTTTTTCAGTCTCACTGGGATAAAACTCTTGTTCTTGCTTGGTTGTAAATCATAATTTTCCTGGTATAGGTACTTGTCATATATATCCGTTTTAAGTCAGTTTTATATTTAAAAAAGTTATGGGTTGAGGGTTGTAGCATGAATATGAAGAGAAAAAGTGCCTTTTATTGCTTTAACATGATCACTTGTAAATAAAGTAATTAAATAAATAAATCAAATGAAGTACGATCAGCAACAGTGTCAGTGTCTTGAATCACTCCATTTGATCGTTTGTTCTGATGTTTAACTATTTATCCATTAACCATTAATTATTATGGTACAGATGTAGCTCAATTTGATAACTGCTGTTTAAGTTCTAAGGGTTTCGGAAAACTGTAAAGCACACGATTAAATATTAACGAAAAACTGGTTTTTGTGTCAAAACTGTGGATAATGGGGGAAAAGTGACATTGCATTGGCTCTCACAAACAATTTGAACATCTTTCTTTGTTTTTTGAGCATTTTTGTTTTAAGTCATTTATAGATCTAATAGTAAACTGGGTGTATGAATAAACCAAATGTACAATGATTTTGTCTTTGGCTGACTAAAGGTGAGTTAAAGTAGCTTTAGTGCACATCACTGGCACACAGCTGTACTGTCAGCCCAAATAACAGATACAAACTTTATTGGCTGGCTGTCCTTTTAGCAGCCTTATTTTTTCCACTTCAGTGCATTTTTTATATAACAATGGGCCAATCATTTCCATGATTATTTCTCTGATGATTCAGCTTGTAAGCTTGTCTCAAAAATGAAGTGCAAATGAGCTTATCTACCTAGTGCAACAGCTCAACATCATACTGCCTGTTGTTTCTTTTTGGAGTTTAAATCTGGAAGGAGAGACTGCCTGATCTGCCGAAATGAATCAACCAATCATCAATAAATTAACATCTCAGAAAGTATACATTTGAATTATTTACTCCTTTATTTATTCATTTTGTATTAATTTTTAAATTAAAAAATGTTTTTATTCCTACTAATTATGTATTTATTACTGTATTTATTTCTGTATTTTATTCTTTCATTTATAAATTAAATTCAGTGTTGTGTAATCTAATTATGAAATAATTACTTAATGTAATTAAATTACTTTTTAAATACAAAAAGTAGTGTAGTGCATTACATTTTAAAAAAATACTGTAATCAGATTACAGTTATTGACTTTTAATTAAAGGGATAGATCACCCAAAAATGAAAATTATCTCATCATTTACTCACCCTCATGCATTCCCAGATGTGTATGAATTTCTTTATTCTGCTGAACACAGTCAAAGATTTTTAGAAGAATATCTCTGTAGGTCAATACAATGCAAGTGAATGGTGATCAGGCCTTTGAAGCTCCAAAAAGGAGATAAAGTCAGCATAAAAGTAATTGACTCCTGTGGTTTAATCCATGTCATCCGAATTTATCCGGTTTTGGGAGAGAACAGACCAAAATATAACTCCTTTTAAACTGTACATCTTGCCATTGCAGTCTCTAGGCACGATCATGATTTCAAGATTGATTACACTTCCTAATGCTTGACACATAGAGCACTAGATGCTGCTGTAGAAAGTGTAATCGAGCTTGAAAACATGATCGCCAAGGAGACTGCTGTCAAGATGTAAAGTGAAAAAGGAGTTACATTTTGGTCTGTTCTCACCCAAAACCAACTGGATCACATCAAATGACAATTATTAAACCACTGGAGTCTTATGGATTATGTTTATGCTGACTTTTACTCCTTTTTGGAGCTTCAAAGGCCTTATCACCATTCACTTGCATTGTATTGACCTGCAGAGCTGAGATATTCTTTTTAAAATCTTTGAAAAAAAAATCTAATCTCTTCAAAAGAAAAAAATCATAAACATCTTAGATGTCATGAGGGTGAGTAAATGATGAGAATTTTCATTTTTAGGTGAACTATCCCTTTAAGTTAATTACTTGGGTTGAACATTTTTTAAATTATATTTTGTAGAATAGATTTAAAACATGAATTACATTAATTTGTACATCTGTTTGCAGATGTACAAATGAACAAGGATGAAATATAGATATTATTTGTAATTCGTTGAGCAGAAAAACAAGTTTTTCAGTGAAAAGTGTTTTAGAAAGTAACTTAAAAGTATTTAGTAATATGATTATTTTTCCGATGAAGTAATCATTAAAGTCAGTAATCTGAGTAGTAATTAGTCATTTCTAGTGAATTACTTTTTTTAGTAACTTTCCAACACTGATTTCATTTTATATTCTTTAGATTTCCATTCTCTGAATATTTTATTGAATATTTTCTTACATTTAGTTATTTCCAGTTTCTTCTTATTACCATATTTCTTTGTCTTTTATTTCTGTATTTTTTCACTTGTATGATAATAAGGGGGTGTGGTTTCAAATTCCACACTTTGCAGTATGGACAGGACTCCGGAGTCTTAGGTCCTGTCCCAATACCCACACTTGCGGTCTTGGCCACTTGAGTGCGCGTGCACGCAACAGGAAGTAAGTGTTCAAGACTGTCCCATGTCTAAAACATGCCAAAGCTCAGTGCACTTAACCCATACTAAATCCACACTTGTGCGAATACCACTTCGGAGCGGTCTTTCAGGCTAAGTGTATCCCATATTTCATCACGTTCAGGAGCCACACCCCGCTTACCCGAGCAATCTGTGTATTTTTGCTTTTCAACATAAGTTATTTATTATAATCAGATAGTGAAACGTAAGTGAAGCATATATTTATTTTAGTATAAATGAATATATTCAGCATTATATAAAGTGTTTTGGATAACTTAATAGCAGCATCATAATTACAAAATATTATTTATATGTATATTTATATACCTCTTTGATATCCTTCTCACCCAATAATCACATTATTTTGTTTGTTCTTGCCTAATACTGCTGGTGATTTTGGTCATTTATCAGACAGTGTGGCATACAATATACAGTGTAGTAAATGTTGTTTTAAAATTTAAAAATTATTAACTACTACCAGGGTTTCTTTTTCATCTTTATGTATTTAAAATATACGTTGTAATGCTTTTTATTTGTTTATGAAACCACATACTGATAAGTTGTGTAAAGCAGTCTTTGGTTGTCTTATTTAAAGGTGCTATATGTCATATTTTGACTGTACTAAATCATAAAATGACCATAATATGTCATAAGAGAATTAGGAAACATGCTAAGTTGAAATACTGGCTTCTCCGATAACAATGCTACAGCCAGTATGTTCTACTTTGAAGTGTCCATTCTGGCCGAATTTCTGTTTATGTTTTGACCTGTGTGATCCCGCCCACTCACCAATAGTATTTCGACACCTGTGGGTTGCCAGATTTGAACAAATTTGCAGGCAAACAACACTGTGTGCTGCAGCCATGGAAGCCACCTGACCTAAAAAGCCTCGCCATCCGTCTAAAAACCACCATGACCAGAGGCATAGTAAAACAAAGATAAATATTGGAGATGCTTTGGAGGATGGAGACAGCTTAAAGGAATAGTTTGCTGATAATTTACTCACCCTCAGGCCATCCAAGATGTATCTGAGTTTCTTTCTTACTTACTTGGACATTCACTGGCATTGTTTAAAGGAGGAGGCATGAAATGAAATCCTAAAAATCTTAAATTCTGTTTTGATGAAGAAAGAAACTCAGATACATCTTGGATGGACTGAGGGTGAGTAAATTATCAGCAAATTTTCATTTTTGGGTGAACTATTCCTTTAAAGTCCATAAATCCTTTTAAACATTCTGGCAACCCCCATGAGCTTCCAGTCTGGGGCGGGGCAGACAACTCTCCAATATTTAGAATTTGTACTTCAGTACCCATTTCAAACGCTTGTTGTCAATCTTACATGTAGCACCTTTAAATGACAAGCCAAAGCATATAATTTAAATGGTTTGTTTTAGTAGCTATTAATGGATCAAACAGGTTTATAGAATTATTTTATTTTATTTTTAATCATGTTTTATGCAGTGTATTGTGAAACAAAGTAGAACGAAATTGCTTATATTTCATATTTTACAGCAGTTATGGATGACACAATTTTACAGTTAAACTTTTTTTAATGTGCAAAATATTGAAAATCAAAATGAGTAAAAAAGAATTAACTTTTACAATTATTTTCACACAATAAAACCATTATAAAAATGTACTTACATATTTTCTACAGCACAATACAGTAGTGTGTTAATAAATGAAAAGATGGGTACAATTTATAGTTATTTATTATTTTAACTAGGCTATAACAGTCACCACTACCAAAAATAATCAGTCTTCAGCTGGGTGAAAATACAAAACCAGCTGTTGCAACCAGCACCAACATCGTTACGTCTAGGAGTGTCCCAACATCCAATCAAAAGTCATACACACACTCACATATACTTGCACACTAGCGGTCAAACACCGGAAATATGTAAGACAAGTGGGTAAGTAGGCAAGACCAAAACCGCAAGTGGGGGTATTGGGACAGGGCCTTAAAGTTGCAATACACTACTGTGTAGGCTAATTATAGCACAACAAAGAGTCTCTGAGATTTTGCTGGAGGTGGCAGACAGACTAGAACAATTTGAGTGTTGTAAATATGATAAATAGTTACCTCCAAATAAACACAACAGTTACTGAAGCAATGCTACGTCAACTAGCATAGCAGTAGCACCAGTCTTCTTTGTAAATAATTGCCCTTTAAAAAAGTTTAGTCTTACCTAAGTGAAATCAGTATTTTGTAATAATGACCCTAATAATAAAGAAACTGTATTTAGGTGGTGAGAGATAAAATAGCTGTATTAGTTGCTCATGCAAATATCCAACTATAAAATTAAATTCATTTCACACTCTAGAAAATTTCACAGTGCAGCTAATACAATTTTAAACATTGATGAATTACTTATCAAACAATCTCACTCATCCCAGACTAAATTATATTTCTTTCCCAATGTGTAAACAAACAGTCAGCTTCCATGTCTTACAGTCTCACAGCTGTTGGAGTGGTTTCAGGACAACATCTTCTTGAGCAAGTCCTTACAAAGAGAAGGTTCAAAACTAGAACTAGGACATATTGTTCATTAAACAATATGACTCATGTGTATGCATATTTTAAATGTAAACTTGTTTAGTTCATGATTTTAGAGATGAAACACCCCAGTCTATATAAAAGGATTTTACCCAAGAGAGGAAAACCACATCACATTATTTCTATACAGAGTTGTTTTCGAATGAAATTCAACATTGTTTTAATTATCATAACTCAAAAGGCTATTTGACAGTCTGAAAATGTCACGAATGCAGAGACAGGACCCAGGCGCAGAGTTGAAGAAATAAAAGGGAATTTATTTGATACAAAAGGGGCAAAAACACAAACCGAAACTCCCACAAGGGGGAAAAACAAACATAAGCTACCCAAAGGGGGAAAAGGGTAATCCAGGCTTGTGTACATCACACAATACACAAGACAGACAAAATGACACTAACATAAAACATAAAACACAGCAGAAATGGAGGGAAGTGTCACATATTCCCTGTTGTTTGTTTGGACTTTTAGGTTGAAATTCTGGTTTAGTTCCCTGTTCCTGTTTCCTGTTAGTTTTGTAGTCCTTTGTAGTTTCATTTCATGACTGGTTTTCCCCTGATTGTTTCCCCAGGTGTTCCTCATTCCCTTGTTTTCCCTTCTGTATTTAAGCCCTTGTTTTCCCCTGGTTTTTTCTTCATCTGTATTATGCTGTGCTTTGTTCCCTGTGTTTTGTTTCATTATGTTCTGAGTTATCTGGTTTATTTTTTGTTTTATTAAAAAAGGCTGCATTTAGATCCTCATTCCTCTCCTGTCTCGTCACAGAAAGACTGACCAAGAAATGGATCTAGCGGCTGTCAGGATTCTACTCCTTCAGGAAGTGGACCGTCCAGTTGAGGATCACGCCCTTGAGTTTTTAGAGCTGGCAAATATAGTGCACTATCCAGACCGCTCTCTGGTGGTTTTCTTCCGGGCCGGTCTGAATAGTGCACTGAGGGAACTCATGCCTCCTGCTGATATTCACTGGACGCTCGGCGATTATGTGGAGAAGGCTCTGGAACTTAGCAGTTCCCCTTAAACAGTGGATTATGGCAGGAACCCCAGGCCAAAACCTGCGTCCATGGCCCCTGTCTCCAAGTTGTATGATCTGCAACTGATGTTGGTGTGTAGGTCCATGAAGACCCTACCTCAAAAATTGTCTGTGCCCACGCCTGCCACGGTCAACGAGCCAACGCCCACGCCTGCCACGTCCAACGAGTTGCCAGCCTCGTCCATCCCAGAGCCAGCGTTGCCAGCCTCGTCCGTCCCAGAGCTAGCATTGCCAGCCTTGCCTGTCCCAGAGCCAGCGTTGCCAACTTCGGCCATCCAGAGGAGGAGGAAGAGAAGAAAATTTCCATTCCCAAGTCTCTTCCCATGTACACGACCACGGAGGTTGTTTCCGAGTCTCCTCCCATGCCCACGACCACAGAGGTCATTCCCAAGTCTCATCCCATGTACACGACTACAGAGGTTGTTCCCGAGTCTCTGCCCCTTACCCACGACTACAAAGGTCGTTCCCAAGTCTCTTCCCATGTTCACAACCACGGAGGTCATTCCCGAGTCTCTGCCCATGTTCACAACCACGGAGGTCATTCCCGAGTCTCTGCCCATGTTCACGACCACGGAGATCGTTCCCGAGTCTCTGCCAATGTCTACGACCACGGAGGTCGTTCCTGAGTCTCTGCCCATGTTCACGACCACAGAGGTCATTCCCGAGTCTCTGTCCATGTTCTGGGGAACGGCCTCTGTGGCCAGGAGCGCTGGCAGCGACTGAGGAACAGGAGCCCTTCTCCTCCTCTTCTGGGCTGCCGGGAGCACTGCTGTGGGAGCGGCCATCATGACCGAGGACGCCGGCTCTGGGACGGACGAGGCTGCGGACGCCGGCTCTGGGACGGCCGAGGCTTCAGGAACTGGCTCGTTGGCCGTGGCAGGCGTGGGTGCTGGCTCGTTGGCCGTGGCAGGCGTGGGCGCTGGCAGCGGCAGGGGAACGGCCTCTGTGGCCGTGGATGCTGGCAGCGATTGAGGAGTGGGTGCCCTCCTCTTCCAGGCGGAGAGGGGCACTGCTGCTGTAGCAGCTTCCACCTACTTATGGTCAGCAGCAGTGTGCTCGGCCGAAGCATCCACTTCCATGTGGGGGGTGCCCTCGTCCTCGGGTTTGGATGAGGAATGGAAGTCCTTTGAGGCACAGGCTGGAACAAACTTGTCCCATTTCATAGCCTGCCTGGCTGCCTCGAGAAAACCTCCATCCTCATCCTGATCTGGGACCCAAGATTTAAAAAGTTTATTCAGACCTGCCCAAAAGAGATCGATTATGCAGATCTGAACGAACCTTTTAAATTATGGCACAAATTATGACTTTTTTGAATTATGGTTTCAAACACTTCCCCCATCTAATGTTAAGACATAGAGATAATATTGGTTGAGCCAATGTTGCTATGTTGGGCCACTTAAACAAATCTTATTGTTTATCTTATTTGCCTGTTGTCTCTGCTTGTTAGACAGGGAAAAGAGTAAGTTTTTTTTCATAAACTTTAAATCATTTGAGGTAAATCCATGCTTTTTAGTTAAGGTCCTTACTTGTTGAGGTCAAAATTTGCATCACAAACTGTGATGTTTCAGATCCAGAGGAGCCAGACCTAAACCCAAATGACAATTATGACCTGTGAGTGAATGCCCTGCAGTGTGGAGAATGTATTAGGGAACACTTGGCTACAGCGGTCTCCACCTCCTGCACTCAACAAATACATAACATGTATTTGTTTCAGCTGAATGTAATGTTTACAAAACCAAAGTTGTAACATATTATTACTTAAAGGTATAGTTCACCCCAAACCTCATCGTTCCAAACCTGTGTGACTTGATTTTTCTTACATGTAATAGATGTTCTATAGAATGTTGACGCTGCTCTTTTCCATCCAGTGAAAGCGAATGGGGACGGACACTGTCAACCTTCAGAAACGGCAAAAAAATTATCATAAAAGTAGACCAAACGACTTGTATGCTATAATCTATGTCATCTGAAGCCATGTGTTCTTCTAAATTTCTGCTTTTGTGTTCCACAGAAGAAAGACAACATGGTTGAAAAGACATGAGGGTGATTAAATAATGACAGATTTTTCAAGTTTGGACAAACTATTCTTTTATGTCTAATGCTTAACATACATGGTTCAAAATAGGAGTTTTAGTTAGAAGAATGCTTGTTTGTTAAGACATTAGATGCAAGAAATTAATGTTACTATGTGTTATCTTAAACCAATCTGTAAATTCTAATACATATTGCATTTTTAAACTTTTTACTGCAATCTTTTCTCTCATCACACTCCCTCCTATCCTGCTGAGTCTTCATTGGGACTGAACCGGAGGAACTCAGTGTTTCTCTAATGAGGCAATTAGGGTGGGGTGCTGGATGGATTGCCTTCCACCTATTGCCTCATCCATGAAGTTGTATCAATTCCATGATTAAATATCATAATCAGTGTACTCACCCAACTAAATCTCAAGTTGTCCACAGTGGGTGTCCTCCTTGTCTCAACAATGATTTTTATCTATATAATGAATGTCAGCTTAACACACCTACACAAATAACATAGGACGTGGGGTTGCACAATCAATGCCTATTATTATGTAAGTATAAACATGTATACTAAATCGGCGTAAGTGTAGCAAATAGTAATTGATAAATCTACTCTGGATGACAGTAACGATATCTGATAGATGCAAACAAATGTTGAATGTATATTGGCTAAACACTTAGCAGTGATTTTAAGTGCATTAACCCCTCCTTGGTCTTAACGATCAAGTCCCTACTTTGTCATTAAGGGTCAATTTCTGTTGTTTTCAATTTCAATTTTTATGTTCAGATTCAAAAGATTGTAATAAATGCTCTGTTTGCTCTATCTCTCTACTTTTCGTCTAGGTGCCAGCTAACACTAGAAAAAATATTTTTCTCTCTCTATCACAACATGCAGATCTTTAAAACTCTTTTGATGATTATTTGACCAAATAATCCAATAAATAATAATTTTTCTGGACATTTAAGACATAACAATGGATTATTTAGCCAGAGAAGCTAAGAGACAAGTAATATATATATATATATATATATATATATATATATATATACACACACACACACACACACACACACACACACACACTACCGTTCAAAAGTTTAGGGTCACTTACTCATTCTTTCTTTTTTTTCTTTTCTTTTTTTTAACATTTTAGAATAATAGTAAAGTCATCAAAACTATGGAATAACATAAATGGAACTATGGGAATTATGTTGTGACTAAACAAAATCCAAAATAAATCAAAACTGTGTTATATTTTAGCATCTTCAAAGTAGTCACCCTTTGCCTAGATTTTGCAAACATGTACTCTTGACATTTTCTCAACCAACTTCTTGAGGTATCACCCTGGGATGCTTTTTAAACAGTACTGAAGGAGTTCCCATCTATGTGGGGCACTTATTGGCTGCTTTTCTTAATTATTCAGTCCAAGTCATCCATTTCAAAAACTTTTTTTTTAATTAAATTTTAGTTTTATAATGAAATAAATTAATATGGTGGCACAATTATATTTTTGTCTACAAAACTAATTTCAAACATTTAAGCATATGCCTTCAGATCAAAAGATTTTTTAAGATCATGTTCCATTTATGTTATTCCAGTTTTAATGACTTTACTATTATTCTAAAATGTGAAGAAAAAAAATTATAATAAAGAATGAGTAAGTGTTTCAAAACTTTTGACCGGTAGTGTGTGTGTGTGTGTGTGTGTGTGTGTGTGTGTGTGTGTATATATATATATATATATATATATATATATATATATATATATATATATATAGTATATATAAATTTAGTGTTTGCTGCCATCTAGTGGAATGATCTTAGGATAAAAGTAGGGAGATAGAGCAAACAGAGCCTTTATTACAAGCTTTTGAAATTGAACATAAAAAGGGGTCAATTTGACCCTTAAGGATAAAGTAGGGACTTTTTTGTAGCTTTGTGTATAAAACATGAAAAAAAGACATTGCTAGATTCAGATCACCTCTGTGGTGGATGTCATGAAGATTCAGGCCGAAAACTTAATGTAAATAATTGTTAAAAATTCAAAAGTGTCAAACTGACACATAAGACCAAGAAAGGGTTAAATTTCTAAATATTAATTAATTACACAATTCATAATTCTAGACTGCTGTATTTTTGATGTGGTTTAGTCTTACCACGTTAAGAAATTCATGTTGGCTTTTTGCTTGCAATGCAGCAACATTAATTTTGTTAAAATATGCAAACCACAGTTTTATAATGAATGAAGCGCTTATCATATATTGTATAATCACAATTTTTCCAGTCTATGAAGGAAGGGAAAGTCAATGTTTTAGACACATCCTATCTCAATTTAACAGGCCAGCACTGTATATTTTTAATCCTTCCTTAGAATCCGCACTTCCTGCAAATTTCAGCCTGCATCAAAAGTTACAACTTGACCTGTCGAGTGCGTCATTACGTCATCCCTGCCCAGCGCGAGAGAGAGACGTCGAAAAATTACTGTCCCACCAACCTCCGCCCCTGCAGACATGCCACTGACAGACGTGCAACACTTTGGATAATATTGTCAAACCTCTTAAAAAGAGAGGCCATCTGACAAATCATCAAGTTAGCCGACGGCGTTTAATGCGGATGCGATAAACGCCGACACTTCCGCGGTTCGGAGGATCTGTTTGCTGGCGTATGTATGGGAGTGAACTGGGGAAAGCGAGGAGAAGAAGAGGAGGTAAGCAGGCAGCGAGCTAGCGAAAATTCATTCACCTCAGACAGTCCTAATGCACGCTTTTAATATGATTAACGGTAATACGAAAAGCGACTTTAAATCGTGTGTGTGCGCTCGTGTTGTTGTGTGGCAGTTTGCCGGGAGTTTGACATGGAGTTAGCGCGCAACACATCTGCAGTAGCAGAGTTCTGGCCTCACGTTGGATCAGACCGAAACATGCATGACATACGGTCCAACGAAAAACCCTTTAACTTGTATATTTTAAATAAAATAAAGCGACGACATGTATGTATGTTATGCGTATGTCATACAAGAGAATAATATTTCGCTTGGCCTTAGCTGTTTTCTGGGGACGACAAGCTTGCTGCCCGTGGAGTGCACGAGACCTGGCAGCAGCAGCCTGCCCTCACTTGAAAAATGTGGTGGTGGTGCACTGTGGACATGTTTATTGAATTCTAATTGAATTGTTTTCAAAAGTACAGGTATCTATGACAGTATGGGATCTATGACTGTGAAAGTTATCATGTGTGTTAAAATGCATGAAAACTAGAGTGTGTTGTTGACATACTCAGTTAAGAGAACATTAACTAAACCTTCTGATGCACGAGTTAAGTCATAAAGGAACACATTTCTTAATATTATTTTTTTTTTAATACAATAATTCCATTTCTCCCATAAATTATGTAATTTGAGAGAGTTAAAACATCTGTTCACTGCAATAAAACAATGGTAAACATTCCAGAGGGTCATATAAAATTTTGGGGGTTTGGATGTAACATCACCCTGAATGGTTAAAAATGGCTTTTGAAGATCTGTCCACTGTAGTGGACACCATGTATTATGGGGTTAATGGTGTTACAATAAATAGTCAAAATACTTACGTTTTGTCCAACTGTCTTAAAGACTCCATGAAAGCGGAGTTTAGTTTACGTCAAAGCCATTAGCCAGTGTGATTTGCTACTTGCTATTACTAGTCAAAAGTAGATTGTACTAGGGGGAGGGACTTTCTCATTCTAGAGAGCATTTGATTGGACAGAATTAGTGAGTGCAGTATGAGTCATCAATATTTTGTTCTGTTTTAGACCATAATGTTTTTTTCCTTTTAAATTTAGCTTTATTAATCAGCATGTTATGAGCCTTTAATAATAAACAAAGAGATTTCTGTTTTAACTTTGTGAAATTAATCTGATGTCATCATCTCTGGCATGGATGACAAGGAAATACATTAAAATTTCTAGTTTGTAGCCTAGTTTTTATCACTTTATAGAAAATATAAAAATTATCTGTTCAGACTTTAAAATGTTCTAAATTTTCTCTCGGGGGATATATCTGAACCACCATACAGTATCATTCCTCAGTCACAATGGCTTCTATTCCCATACTTGGGTATCTGAATGTAACAAAATATAAAAATAAAGTGAATGTTAAAACTGTATGCTGACATTATGCTTCAAAACAAACAGATGATCTTTTAACATTCATATCCAACTGCACTTGATTGATAATCTCTATGAAATATTTTAATATTTTGGTAAAAGATTCCTCAGACACCACTGCTTTGGCTGTCTCTGGGCCCCCCGTGCAGTTTTGTGTAGACTATTTTGACTGTTTATTATTTATTTTTTTTCTTCTTTTGCCAACTTTGAAAAAAAAAAAAAAAAGTGCAAATGTGAATGTATATTGTAATAAATATCGATATCAAGCGATATGAAAAAGAATATCGTGATAATATTTTTGGCCATATCGCCCAGCCCTATTGTAAATGATAATATATGTTAAAGGTTCATTTTGTCAACATTTAGCAGTACACAAGCATATAGATGGCTTTAAAGCTACAGACATGGGCTAAAAATCCAAATCTAATTTGGATTCATGGATTTTTAAGCAGTCTTAACAGTCAGTCACAGGTCTCAGAACAACAGGCAGAGACACATATGCTGTTACATGTGCTGCTGGTTTTGGATCTATGATACTGAGTCTTTGTCTAATCTTGTCAACGTCCATCTAATTTTGTCTGGATCATATCTCTTGGCCGTCCTCCCTGAATCCCGTTTATTGGGATGTAGCTCAACTGTAATGGCCAGGGATGCGCTGAAAATGTCTGCATTCTTCTCACCTGTAAGGGGAAACGTGTCCCTGAAACTGCTCTCAGGCAGAGATAAAATTCAGGCAAGTGGTCCTGTTGGGTGCAGCATGTTAAAACAGGCCAGGCCGTTTTGACTGTGATTTAGCACAGCATGGCCTAGCAGCATGACTGTAATTCAGGCTGGGCACAAGCTGACTCATATACTACAGAGAGTGGTTTGACTGTGGAGTGTTTGGGGAGGGAAAGCATCATCTTTTGCTGAAGCTTTTCCCTCTCACGCAGCTTCGAGAAGATAAGAGTGGCCACCCAAATGCATTAGGGCTCGGGTGTACTTTGTTTTTCTGCAATCTGGGTCATTTCAAACATCACCGAGCGCTCCGCCTTTCAAAGTGTACTGTTTTTTTTTTGTTTTTTTTTCCCAGTTTGGAATGCCCAATTCCTACTACTTAGTAGGTCCTCGTGGTGGCGCGGTTACTCACCTCAATCCGGGTGGTGGAGGACAAGTCTCAGTTGCCTCCACATCCTATCACGTGGCTCGTTGTGCATGACAACACGGAGACTCCACATGTGGGGGCTCATGCTACTCTCTGCGATCCATACACAACTTACCACGCACCCTATTGAGAGCGAGAACCACTAATCACAACCACGAGGAGGTTACCCCATGCGACTCTACACTCCCTAGCAACCGGGCCAATTTGGTTGCTTAGGAGACCTGGCTGGAGTCACTCAGAACACCCTGGATTGTAACTCACGACTCCAGGGGTGGTAGTCAGCGTCAATACTCTCTGAGCTACCCAGGCCCCCTCAAAGCATACTGTTTTGATCACGAGTGAATACGAATGTGTCAGACGCATGGGCACTACCAATGCTTTGTGAAACTCTTTTAGTAAGTCAACGGTAGGCACAGGCAGCGACAATGCGGACAGACGAGGACAGGGCTGGGCGATATGGCAAAAAAAATTAAATCTCGATTTTTATCAAACTTATGGATGATTCACTGTTCACAATTAGATTTTTTTTTTTTACTTTTAAATGTACTCCAACATGATTCAAATTGCATGTTCTTTATTAGAATGCAAGGCAACCTGGTTGGAGAAATCCAAGTTCTTTTCAACATAGGAAACAAAGGTGTGCAAGAAAAATGCACCAAGTGCACCACAGGGGCAAGTTGTCAACAGAGTGTATATGTCAAATAAATTCAAATCTAATAAACCCAGGTGTTCAGAAATAATAGAATAAGAAAACTGCAAAATAATTCTTAGCCAGTGTAGGTATTCATTTTATCTAAACCAAGTTTATCTAGAAAGTTAACTAGAAATCAATATCTATAAATTATCAAGTGTATCTAGGAAGTATTCATTGTATATCAAACACTTTGTATGTATATTCATAAATTCCTACAGATAGAGATGCACACTCTAGTGGTTCACGCTGAGCAGTGCAGCAATATGAAATCATTTATCATTACAATTCAACTAGCAAAGTTTGTCAAAATGATCGCTCACCAAATGTTGGCTATAGATGCAGTACACTTGAAACATGTCACAGAACAAAGCAATAATTAGTGATCTATCTGAATCATCATGGCAAAAGGAGCAGCAGATGTTTGATTCTCCCATATATAGCCTCTCCATGATTTGAAATGAACCGCCTAGAACTGTCACGTAACTAACACTTTTTTATGGGTAAAAGAAAAGAAAGGAGAGCGTTCATCAACATGCACACACCGAGGCCAGTTATGGTCTTAAGCCGGTGTATACCTGCATGATGGATGAAGCTGAGCTACAATCACACTGTGTACAATCGTACTGGGAATATTACCGCTGTCTTTAATATCAGTGTCCATGTTGTTAACCTGTCACGTTCATTTGGAGCACGACACGTGCAGCTGATCAGATCGGGAGCGGCATTAAGACAAGCGCTTTTTTTTTTTTTTTTTCTTTTCTCTTCTTTTAGCGTTTGCAATATTTTTTGCAAAATCTCATTTTCTCTATTGAAATTTTTTTTGTGTGTCAAAACGCAAATTCGAATTAATTGGAAAAACCGTCCAGCCCTAAACGAGGACTGTCCTTGTATTGAGAAAATCTGGGCCGCATGCAGTCAGTCTGTGCAGACTGTGATAATAACAAAATTTGCATCACGCATACTGTGCACGTTCCGATCAGCAACACAGACAACTGAAGTTTACTTCTATCTTTAGCCGGATGGCTGGAGCAGAGATAATCATACGTGTGTTTGTATTAGTTAGAGACTCCCTGTGCAGAAACATGCTGAATTGTGGACCAATCAGAAATATCAGGCGCATCCAGCTTGTGTCACAAGATGTGATACTTAAAATCTATGTCCTTAATCAGCTCCTTGCTTTGTTCATAATGTGCATGTGTACGTTTTTCAAACAACTGCAATTTTCAATCAAATTATCAGTCTAATCAAAGGCTGTATTTTAAGAAAGATCGTTGTACCAACACTACTTTAATTTTTCTTGAGTTTCACAGACACAATAGTTCGTATTCAGTCAGAAGCATTGATAAAGATGCATTGAATTAAACCTGATCAAGCAAAATGGTCCAGTTATGCTTTTTATAGCAAATCACTTTAATTAAACCCATTAACCTATAAACAGTAGATTACCAAATTAGGGCTGGGAAATTTAACAAGTTGATTTCTGCGATTAATAGTTGCCTGTTTAACGTTTATAAAAAAAAATTACGCAATTAATACAGTGTCTGTTTTTCCTCACTTCCTGTTAATGTCAAGCAGGGCTTGACATTAACACCCAACCACCCACCAAAGCCGGGTAGAAATCAGCAGTGGCGGGTAACTCCGTCACCCTTACTAGTCACTTTGGTGGGTGGCCACAATTTTAATTGAATACAAATTTAATTGTATTCATCTCGTGTTCAGCGCTTTATAAGCATTAAATATGCTTCTCATATCTGACGCGCATCCCCACGAGGCGAAAGAAGCGCGCTTTCGCGCAAACCACCGCAGCGCACATCAGCGTGATTGGGTCGAATTTATAAGGCTTATTTTTTATTAATAATAATAATTCTGTCATCATTCACTTACCTTTATCTTCATTCCAAACCCGCTGGACTTTCTTTCTTCCATGAATGGGAAAAAAATATTAATATAGTTTTCCATTTATGGAAAAAGATTCAATGAAAGTGAATGGTGAATGAAGAATGGATCTTCTTTTGTTCTCCATGGAATTATTAACTGTGAAAGTTGTATCTAAAGTTTCTAAACATGTTTAGACTATTAGTATTTTTTCATAAAAAAATACTATAGATTCATTTTTTTATTTTAGAAAGACTATATACATTAGCCTAACCACAGTTATGTGTAGCCATCCATGGTCTGATCTGTGGTTATGACCTTTTTATTACAAATGCCACCGTTAAAAAATGGAAGAAAAACTGTAAACTTTCATGAAGGCAAGTACAATTTAAAATGGTTAAAGGGGTTAAAAGGGGTTAAAATCTGGACCTCCATGGACAAATGGACAATTTATTGACAAATGTTACTCTGTTCTATCTTACTCCTTTTCTAACTGGTCATGTTTGCCTTCAGATATTCTAAAGTTGACTTAAATCCTTAGGCCTGTGTCCTTCTAAACTCATATCATTCTTGTTCAAAAAAAATGTCCAAACAAATGCATGCAGTTACAGTCTCCAGTTACTTTTATCACTTTTTGTGGGGCTGTAAATTTTGGCTAGTGAAAATGCTGAGTGGCTAGTGACTTTGAAATACCACTACCTACAGTGGCCAGTGAGCCAAAAGTTAATGTTAAGCCCTGATCGGAAGCCAAAGAAAATAATAGTTTTGAGATTTAAAATTTGTTTTATATCTGTATGTATAGTGTCTAATAATGCACTGGCAATTTTCACTAAAGTTTATCTTGCCAGTTAAGCTTGATATAAATTGAATCTGCATCCTTATTATTAAAAAAGTCCACTGGAAAACGATAGAAGATTTTGCCAAACTTTTAATTACAGCATGTCCACTGATTTTATGGCATGTATACATATACTTTTTTTTTACATATATTTATATTTACATGTCTAATTAACTCTATCTGCAAAAAACGGAAAATGTGTATGTACATATTTAAATAATTAAAATAAATTGACATATACATTTATTTTACATTCTTTGAGACAAAGTATAAAGCTAATATAATTATGATTATATTTTAATGTTTGTTTTAATGTACCATGTAG
Source organism: Myxocyprinus asiaticus (assembly GCF_019703515.2). Classification (NCBI taxonomy): domain Eukaryota; kingdom Metazoa; phylum Chordata; class Actinopteri; order Cypriniformes; family Catostomidae; genus Myxocyprinus; species Myxocyprinus asiaticus. The sequence goes on along the minus strand of NC_059381.1, from coordinate 25,409,282 downwards.
TAGGACTGATATTGATATTTATTGGGGAAATAATCTATATCGATGATAAACTTGAGTAATTTTTGAGTATATTTGATATATATGTTCCACATATAGACGATCAGATCAGGTACATCTCGCTAAAACGCAAGCAGTTCGGCAAAGTTATACACACAACTAGCTAACCGAATCACAGTCATGGAATCAGCTGGTTAGGGAGTATTCGCTGGCTAGCGGCTACATAGCCCTGCTGTCACGGAAACCGGTAATGATGCTCAGTAGCCGCTACTTTCCGGCTAGTATGACATCATTGTGTACCGAACAAGACCGCACTGACAGTGTAATACAGCTATCAACTGAACACAACAGCAACTCCAACATCAACACCACTGCTGTTTGTTTATGTACTGTTTAGTTTATGAAATGTTTTTTCATGATCCATAGTGCTTTCACAAGCAAGAAAGTGCTGCTGCTTCGTGTGATGTTTATTGGTGGTTGGCAATCCAGTTTATGGTGCATTACCGCGACCTACTGAGCTGGAGTGTGGAGCGTCACTTTCAGTGGAGTCAAATGTCAGCTGAAGATTGGTGAAATTTCGTCGAAAAGAGGTCACACACACTTTATGTAGGATTAAATCCTAAACTGTGTGTATTTTAAAGGTAGCTTACCCTCTGGGGTTTACTTGTAAACAAACAAGTTATGTTTATGTTTACAGTCAAGCATGTGGAATGCATTTCCTCCCCCATTAATGATGTGAAATGTACACTGATCAACCACCTACTTATTCACGCGATTATCTCATCAGCCAATCGTGTGGCAACAGTGCAGTGCATAAAGTCATGCAGATACAGGTCAGGAGCTTCAGTTAATGTTCACATCAACCATCAGAATGGGGAAAATACAGGTGTACCTTATAAAGGTGAGTGTATATCGTAATAAATATCGACATCAAAGGATATAAAAAAAATTTCATGATAATATTTTTGGCCATATCGCCCAGCTCTACCTTGTACCATGATTAATCGCGATTAATCACAGAAAACTGTGATTAATTAGTTAAAATATTTTAATCTATTCACAACCCTAAACCAAATAAAACATTTGGTACACACTAATCTGTTTATTACTGGACTAACAGAGGTACTTCATTACATGTCCGATATATGCCATTTTGAGACATTTTGCAGTACAATAAATATATGAACAGTCCTTTTTGGAGCAAACTAAGAGCACAGTGGTATAGGCCTATGTCTAGTTTCTGGGTCGCCCCCTAGCAGCCCAGAAGTGTAACCATTAGCATTAGGCCACAGATATCATATTATGTTTGCAATAATAAATCCTAATGAAAAATAGTGCTAAGGTTAATAGTTTGCCTCTATTGGTGCTATGCATTTATGTGGCTACACAGTAATTAGGTGAACAATTGTTTCATGTTATAGCTGTTACAATATTCTGTATTTTAGCCAGAGTGGATCTCTGTAATGATCTGTCATTATGAACCATTTTATAATAAATTATAAAGAATTTAATGATTTAGAACAGATTATTCAGATTAGTAAACAAGCAATATAGTCAAATGACTGATTCCTGTGTCAGTCTCTGTAGCCTGATCCTTTATGGCAAACACTGTAATGCTGCAGGTCTGCTCCATTACAATATTGGATTATTGGGCCCGCTTTAAACAGATAATGTTCAGCCATCGTGAAATTGGATCAGATGGCTTTAAGGAGTCAGCTTAACATTTTTAAAGTCCCAGCTCATTGATATCAATGCCAGCTTTGTTTGTCTGTTGACACGAAAGCGGTCTAACTACAGCACTTCAGCTTGGTTTTGTGAACTGTTTAGTCACTGAAGGATGTTGCTTTACCTTCTTAAATATTTCATAATGGAAGTTTCAAATCACTTTGGGATTTTCTTTGATATCGATATCATACATAAAATAACTACATTAAAACAGAAAAGGAGCTGAGGCAACCATCAGAAAAACTGAATCCCACAAGAGAACCTGTTTACATGGTAGCGTGGAAGATCACAAATCCATCTGATATTTGAAGATGTCTCGGCTATGAAGAAGAATGGTTCAGTGCCTGCTGTGATGGCAGTGTCTGCTCTTGCTTTCTGCTAAACAAAAGAGAGATGTACATGATAGGAAAGCAGAAGATTCAGAGATTCAAAACCCACTGTGAGTTTGTTAGATGATGACATAGAAAAAAGCAGTTGTTGACATCTGTACATTGGGGAAAATCGTATAGAAATTAATGAGAGGAAGTGAAGAGAAGAAATAACTGAATTTTTACAATTTCTAGTGTTTGCCTGTGCAAAAGTTGCCACCATGATGCTTAAGTGTTCTGGGTGGTCGCTAGGGAGTTGTTAAACAGGTCCAAAGTTGCTTTGGGTGGTTGCTGGGTGGTTAGTTGCTGGTCCAGTTCAAAAGAGCCCATCTCTAATTGTTTGTGATATTTTGGTCCCTAGACATGGCTTGGGAACCTCCTTCAATATAGGCCTAAAACTATGGGATTATTTTGTTTTATCATCCACCAGGAAAAAAACTAAAGTCTGAGCACTTAGAAAAATTATATCAAACCTTCTCAACAAGCAGCAAGATTTTAGTCATCATGAATATCCACAGTACCATGCAACAGTGCAGGATGAATTATGTGCCAAAGGTTAATACTTTGCGTTACAGGTTTGTTCAAATACCTAACCCCAAGTATGGCAATAATAAGTGATTGTTTTCTTAGTAATCAACTAGAGAATAAAGCTAGAGACAATATTGGTTTTTTAGCTGATTGGAGGAGAGAAAGAAGAATACCACCTTTGCTCAGTCAGTTCTCTTTTCCAATAAGAGAAGAAATACATCACATGTGTGTAGTTTTATGTGTTTGTGTATTTAAACTAATTTAGAATGACTTGTTTTGGTCATAAAAGGACCTGATCCTGGATCATTGCTTATCTCTGTCCTCTATCTCTTGGTTCTCTATTGACATCCTATAGGAATCCTGTGTCTCTCAGTATGGCTATGCATTATATCTGATTATCCTTGGATGAGTCACCGACAATGTCATCCCCCACACAGGGTGCAGTAAACATTGGGAAGTGAGCTCAGAATGCAGTCATCAGTGTAACATCATCTATTTATTTCTCTCCATTAATTGTGTTATTTCTCTTTTAGGTTTGATTCGTCTAGAGGCACTCAGTGGGGGGAGCCATGACTGAGGAGGAGGGGCAGTTCTACAGCGTGCAGGTGGGTGACTCCACCTTCACAGTGCTCCAAAGGTACCAACAGCTCCGTGCCATCGGTTCTGGTGCCCAGGGTATTGTCTGGTGAGTGGACAGTCTTGTAAACCAGTAGAATACAAAGTGCTTTCATGTAGTGGAGTAATATTGATGATGTCATAATCTGACATTGCTTGTCTTCATTTGTCATGTAGTAGTACAGCAAGGTGCAAGAAGGGTAAATCTCACAAAAACATGGCCAGGTCACAATTAAGAAACTATATTTTACATCTAGATAATTAAGCAAGTTTTTAGGACTGTAAATTTTAGTTTGACGTTATTTTCATGGCAGTTAGCCCAGCCCCCAAATTATGTGTATCATAATCCACCGCAAAGGTTTATATTTTCATTACAGTATTACTATAAAGTTTTATTATTTTATTTAAATCATTGTACATTTTTATTTAAAACACGATAAATTACATATAAATATGTTACTGTTTAAATGTCTTTGGTTTTTTACATGAATTTCAGATTCAGTAAGAATGAGATTTTGCATTACATTAATGAGAAAAATGCCAAATGCATTTTCTAACTTTTTTTTTCTTTATTATTTTGGGAGGAATTATGACCCAGACATGTTCTTGGCAGGTTTCATAAGATTCACCCAGTAGGACTTTATGTATCCAGTCTGCCACTGCCTATTTGTTTACCTGTTGAAATGATAATGGTGACCACAGTAATGTCTGTGTGTCAATTTTTCTATCCCATTAAGCTCTGCTCTGGACACCGTCCTTGGCTTCCCAGTTGCTGTGAAGAAATTGAGCCGACCATTTCAGAACCAAACCCATGCAAAGCGGGCCTACAGAGAGCTGGTTCTGCTCAAGTGTGTTAATCACAAAAATGTACGTCGCCTTTATGATGTTTTTTGGTCTTGTCTGCTCAGAACATTCCTTTAGTATGTGTAATGCAGAGTTCCCACAGCCATGGAACACCTGGAAATATCATGGAGTTTATAGTTATATATTATTAATAGGGATGTGATCTATTGACCTTTTGGCTAAAGTCACCTTTTTTTTAAGCTGATTTGCCCAGAAATCACTTGAAAGGTTTTTTTTAAGCTTAAACACTTAAAATATCTTTTAAAACAACAACATAAATCTACTGAAGAAATACCCCTGGAACACTTGCTATGACTTCTCACCTTTTTCAACCCTCATGAGTTTGCTTCCTTGTGTTTACTCTATAACTTGTCATCGGCTAGCTATTGCTCTTGTGAAGAGCTTGTGTAGAGTAAAACTTGCATGCAAGCCAGAATGATGTCCAATTTGTGAGCGAATCATTCTTTTGAGTCGATTTTTTTCAATGAATCCATCAAACTGGTTCACAAATCCTTCTGAATGACTTATTGGTGAATTGGTCTGAATCAAAATAATTCTTAAAAATATTAAGTTTCAACTGTCCTAATCAATTATCACAAATGACTGGAAAGGTCATGGAAAACTTGTTCATCGGTCAAAGTGTGGGGACCCTGACAGTTTATCTAGATTAGTCTTCTTATCACTCATTCTCTCTCCCCTTTCAGATTATTCGTTTACTTAACGTCTTCACACCTCAGAAGTCACTGGAAGAGTTCCAGGATTTGTAAGTTTTGAGATGATATATTTATGTGTTTTGCTTAATTTTTATTGTAAGTAGAGTTTTTATGGCTTTAGTGTGAATTTGGCCCTCGTGTGGTTCTTAATGTTCGTAGTTTCGCTGAGGCTACAATGCGCACTCTCAAGAGGAACTGATGAATTATGCTGTCCTACTACTCCACATGATAATGATAGCTTTAGGATAAAATATTAGGTGCTATTAAATCGAGATTAATTACAGCTCTTGACAACAGCACTTTTTCTGTTTCTGTTCTCACAAAAGTGTTGCTAAGAGTGTGAAGCTTGGAATTGTGGGATTGGTATATGCAAGTCAGTGCTATGCATGTATGGAAGTGTTAGAGATCATTTGATTTGAAAATTAAGTAAGCACAGAAACCCTGCAGAAGCTGACTTGTCCCTGGTTTTGCTCAGGTACTTGGTGATGGAGCTGATGGATGCAAGTCTTTGTCAGGTGATCCACATGGATCTGGACCATGAGAGGATGTCCTACCTGCTCTACCAGATCTTGTGTGGCATCAGACATCTGCACTCAGCTGGCATCATTCACAGGGTGACATATTTTTTTATATACATATTTTTTCAGTTGATTGGCAGAAAAGGTGGACATTGAATGTGGATGTTGTAATCCACATTTGAGCAATAACATGGTAAATTCTAACGTTGAGCAAACATTTTATGTAAAGTATTTGTTACAGTTTCCTCTTAGTTGTTTATTAGATGCTGTGCATAAGAAATGCAAATTAGATGGTGGTAATTGGAATTCACCATGGACACCACAAATCATAGCTGTCTCAAGAAAACCATTTGTTTTCTCCATGCATTGAAAAATAGTTAGCTGGCAGTATCACTTGGCCTAATTAAGGGTTCTAGCTTAAAGTTCACCCAAAAAATGAAAATTCTCATGTAATTACCCTCATGCCATCCCAGGTGTGTGTGACTTACTTTCTTCTGCTGAACACAAATCAAGATTTTTAGAGGAATATCTCAGCCCTGTAGATCCATACAATGCAAGTCAACAGGGTCAAAAACTTTGAAGCTCAAAAAGCATATAAAGGCAGCATAAAAGTAATCCATACAACTCCAATTGTTAAATCTATGTCTTCTGAAGCAATATGATAGGTGTGTTTTTTATTTTTTTACTATAAATCTCCACTTTCAAACAGACCTCCTAAGCGCTCTTTTCTCCTAAGAGTTCTTCTTTTGTTTTTGGCGATTCACATTCTTTGTGCATATTGCCACCAACATGGCAGGGAGGAGTATTTATAGTAAAAAAGGACTTAAATATTGATCTGTTTCTCACCCACACCTATCATATCGCTTCTGAAGACATGGATTTAACCACTGGAGTCATATGGATTACTTTTATGCTGCTTGTATGTGCTTTTTGGAGCTTCAAAGTTCTGGCCACCATTCACATGCATTGTATGGACATAGAGAGCTGAAATATTCTTCTAAAAACTTCATTTGTGTTCAGCATGGCATGAGAGTGAGTAAATGATGAGAGAATTTTCATTTCTGGCTGAACTATTCTTTAAATTCAAGGCAGAATGGTGCTAAACCCCTCCCCTTTAAAGGGACCACTGAGCAAAGGGCACATCCAGCATGACACATCACCAGCTGTGTTTTCTGAGTCATTTGACCATAGTTCCATATCATTGAGATTCAAATGCATGGATGAGATGCTGCATTTTTGATCATTTTACACTACAGTATACCGAAGTGCATGATTCTTTGTACACACTGACAGAATGAGACTGTATCTGTCTCTCTCTGCCCATCAGGACCTAAAGCCCAGTAACATAGTAGTGAAGTCTGACTGCACTTTAAAGATCTTAGACTTTGGGTTGGCCAGAGCAGCCTGCACTAACTTCATGATGACACCCTACGTAGTGACCAGATACTACAGAGCACCAGAAGTCATCCTGGGCATGAAATACAAGGAGAATGGTAACAATGACATGTTTCTTTATAGTAAAATGTTCTTAATATTAAGTACATTTTAAACTTCAGCTAAATTTAGCTTGTGTGTGTTTTGGCAGTGGATATCTGGTCGGTGGGCTGCATCATGGGTGAGATGGTGAAAGGGAGTGTCATATTCCAGGGCACTGATCGTATCCTCTCAATTCAGTTCATCAGCATTTCCAGTTTTGCAAAGAGTGTAAATATAGGTTAAAGTCATAAAGACATGTGTCATCCTTAGTTTTAAGACCCCAAAGTGAAAGGTGTCAGCCAGGATACAAATGCATTCTCACACACATTTGTTCAATGTATCATAACTTCCTTTGATTTGCAACTGAAGTACTGTATAATGCAGGGGTTCCAAAACTTTTTTTGCCTGCTGAACCCCTATAACACAAATTATTTTCTAAAAGTACCCCCTAAGAATTGAAGTAATGTATTTAAATCATTTTAAGTCAAATCATCTTTGTATATTCACTTCAGAAACAATTTGTTATTTTTTCTTATCATTATAACTTTTAAATTAACCTGTTACACAGCAGCTTGACAACTCAAAATATGCATTAAGTTGTCAAATCAATATTTTTATTTAGTTTAATTCGTCATTGCCATTTTTTCTATTAAAATCTCAACCTCCAGGGTTCACAAACACCTTGTTGTAATGCATTAGAAAGCACACAGCTGGCCTGAATAAGTCTGCACAGCCTCTAGTTGTAAAAAAAAAAAAAAAAAAAAAAAAAAAAGAAGGAAAAATAAAAATAACCTGTTCAATTCCATGTGCACATTTTTCACACTTTGTTTCTTCTATAAAAAACTGATAAAACTCCAGGTCTTGCTTTCATCATGACCTCCTTAACTGAGCTCATCTCAGATATTGACCAGTGGAATAAGGTGATTGAGATACTGGGCACCCCCCCTCTAGAGTTTATGAACCGTTTGATGGAGACTGTTAGAAACTATGTGATGAACAAACCCCAGTTTCCTGGAGTCAGTTTTGATGAGCTTTTCCCCGACTGGGCATTCCCTTCAGAGACTGAGCACGACAAGATCAAAAGTAAGCCTACTTTCTGACATTCTTCATTTTCCTCCCTGCCTTCATCTCTCTGTATGTATTTTCCTTATTATTAGTCTTTATGCTGTCTTTATCCCCTCTATACTTAGCAGTACAACTGTGTTCCTTTACATGCACATCCATTTAAAAGTCTGGACACCTACTTTTTTATAATGATTACTATTTACCACATTTTAGAATAAGAGTGAAGTCATCAAAAGTATGGAATAACAAAAATAGAAGAATAGGAATGATTTAGTAACCAAAAATGTAAAACAAATCAAAACATATCTTTTGCCTAGAAATCATCTTTGCACACTATCTTTAAAATATATGGACTTTTATAAATGTATGGGCATTCACTTTGCCAATTTCATGAGGTATCCACCTGGGATTGTTTTTCAGCACTATTGAAGAAGGTTCACATGTATTCTGGGCACTTGTTGGCTGCTTTTCCTTGACTATTCTGTACTCATTCATTACAAGCATTTGAGCGTAAGCCTTTAAATTAAATATATTTAAGATCATAAGTCATAAATTCTGTTAAGAATGTCCAGACTTTTGACTGGTACTGTATCTCTATATTGCAATGCTGAATGTTTACTTTTAGGGGTGGGCGATTTGACCAAAATTCTGTATCAGGGAATGAGTAATTGTATATCACAGTAACGGTATATATCATGATATTGTTTTTTTGTTTGTTTCTTTTCTTCTGGAAAATCCCCAAAAAGGGTTGTATATTAAATAACCATGTGAAATGGGTGGGCGATACAATGAAAACATTATATAGTAGTATTCTTAACATTTTTGGTCAATAACTATGTTTTTGAAAGTGAAAAAGTGGTGTGAACAGTTCGAGTTGGTTATGAAATTACAAAACAAATTAATATTAATTAGGTTATAACTTCAAATAATCTTTTATTGTTTTGCTGTAGTCATTCTTGATGTCCAATTCAAGCGCTCAAATAAATATTTAACATAATTTGAAAACTTTAGCACTTTATCGAAACTGTTGTTCCTGGGATTTTGTTAGTCTGTGGATAAATACATGGAACAACAATTGGTTACATACGGTGACTGACTGATCTCCAAGGTTATTATAGTTAACTGAAACTAAACTGAAAAAAATTCCCAAAAATAACCTTGAAAAACTAAATTAAAACTAAAACAAAATTTTTCAAAAAACTACAATTAAACTGGAACTAACTAATACAAAATAGAAATGATCATAAAATATTTTTAGTTTTCATTTTTAATTCTTTAACTTCTGCATATTACAAAATAGTTTTTTTTTTTTTTTTCTTTAAATGTCTTCATCTGTTACATCACCAACATGCCATCTACTGGCCATGAGTTTCATGTGCATGTGCCCATATTCAGTTATGTGCTCAATGTTTCAAGATAAATGGATTAGTTTGTTTAATGACATCATCCATGGCTGTTCAAAAAATAAAGGGATACATACACTCACTGAGCACTTTATTAAGAACACTTGTACATCTACTTATTTATGAGATTATCTAATCAACCAATTTTGTGGCAGCAGTGCAATGCATAAAATCATGCAGACACGGGTCAGGATCTTCAGTTAATGTTCACATCAACCATCAGAATGGGGAAAAAATGTGATCTCAGTGATTTGGACTGTGGCATGATTTTTGGTGCCAGACGGGCTGGTTTGAGTATTTCTGTAACTCCTGATCTCCTGGGATTTTCACACACAACAGTCTCTAGAGTTTACTCAGAACTGTAGCTGTTGAAATCCCAGGAGATCAGGAGTTACAGAAATACTCAAACCAGCCCGTCTGGCACCAACAAATGCCATGGTTGAAATCACTGAGATCAAATTTTGATTGAATTGACTGATTTGAACATTAACTGAAGAACTGATTTTATACACTGCACTGCTGCCACACGACTTACTGATTAGATAATCGCATGAGTAAGTAGGTGTACATGTGTACCTAATAAAGTGGTCGGTAAGTGTATCTCCACATTTGTAAGTCCTTCTTGGTTGTTTTTCCCATGTTGTATATCAGCCTAGCTATACAATATGTAGACATACGTGTAACCTGGACTGGATAGGGAATAGTTTATTTTAAAGAACATTACACAAAGTTGTTCCCTGCCAAGTAATTTACTCATCTGTGTTAACTGAAATAGAAATAAAACTAAAAAACAAAAATATATTGATAGACTAAAATAAAAATGAAAATTAATTGAAAAACTGAAACTAAACTAAAACTAACAAACACAGTTGGTATAAAAATTAAAACTAAATTAAAACCCCAAAACTATAATAACCGTGTTGATCTCTCAGCAACGTTTTCACCTATAAGGAGTTCCCGGTTCTAATCCACCATAGTATAACTTTTTATTTTAATTAACCAAGATTACATCTGTATGTCAATGGATATCAATCAATCAATCAGTAATTTAATTCTAAAGAACATTTAAAAACAGCAAGTGCTGACCAAAGTGCTGTATAATAAGATGAATAAGACCGTAAGAAAATTACACACAAGTTCACACAAAAGTATTGCACAAACACATATCCACCTACACAGATCTAAAAGATGATTTAAAACATCAACAATTGCATAATATCATGAATCGCATTTTGCTTTTTGATTTAACTGGACAAGAGCACAAGTTATGGAACATCGATGCGAGTAGAGTGGGGGTCTATGTGCAGGAGAGAACATCACCACTCGCTGTCAATCAGTGTCACTGATAACAGTCGCAACATACAAAATAACACATTCCAGCACCAGATCGCCACTTATAACACACACGGATGAAATGGAAACTCCTGCTAAAGAACTGGAGATGTTTCTTTACACTGTGTTGACCTGTTGTTGGGCTCCATCTTACGGCGTTTGTTATCCAATCTGTTCACGCACATGCACACTCTTCAAAAACCTGTAAGCACGCCGCTTATGTGTTTACATGGTCAGATAAGCCACGTTCTCTGGGAGAAACCTGGGTGTGTTAAACCGCTTTCTCTTAATCCCTTAAACGGCGTAAGGAAATCTGCGTTTTCGTTTACATGTCATTTCAGAATTCCGCTATCTGCAAAAACCCTGTAATAAACAATTTTCTTAAGTGCATGTAAACATGGTTATTATGAAAACAGCTTCAGTCCTGCTCTGCTGATAAACAGCAGCACGTATACAGATTGCACCGGTTTGATCATACACCTCATACGTGCAAATAGCTTAAAGAAAATTATGCGTAGGTGCCTTTTAAGAGCATGCGCTACAGCAGATCAGGGCAAATTCCAATCGAAAGTGATCATCCCTATGCCCTACTTACTCTGATTTGCAGGGTTCTTGAAGTGGGTACTGTGAAAGTAACATATCATTACTGTATGAATGTAATCCTCGCTAACCGTCTTGTAGAAGGGCACTTCGAGAAAGGGTTCATCGAAGTGGCGTTGCCTCGCCTCAGACGAGTACCAGGTCAGATAAAAAGTCCACTCTTTGTATTGTATCATAAATTCACCAAAAGAATAATACTGAACTGGTACCACATTGTCGACAGGTACTTGCAAAGACAGGTACTTGCAATCTAGATTTGCAGTGTAGACAGCTTTATTAATTACACTGTCACTTTCAGTGTAGAAAGAAATTCAGTAAAATGTTTATCCTTCTCCCACTGCCCCTGCAGAGGTCTGTGCAGGCCACTGTTTTTGCGGAAGTACAGATGCCATTTGGAAAGCTTTATGTCATCAGCCACAGTAACTAACAGCAGTGGGGCTTATGCAGGAGAACACAGAATTTTATTTAAAAGCTCTTCCTAATTTTTTCTCGGATTGTAAAGTGATTAGAACCTGGGGCTCTCGACATACAGTATTTTGCCATACCGCCCAGTCCTACTTGACTCTTTATGAAACTTGACATTTTACAGTATTCTTTACGTTGTTGAACACAGCTAGTCAAGCACGCGATCTGCTGTCAAAAATGCTGGTGATAGACCCCGAGAGCCGTATTTCTGTCCAGGAGGCCCTCAATCACCCCTACATCCATGTGTGGTACGACCCAGCCGAGGCTGATGCGGTCAGTGCATTCCATATTCTTTCATGTCAATTAGTCCAGTCCACTTAAAACTGTTTTATGGGGGACATATTTACAATGCCATTGAGATGCTCTCTCTTGTGGTTAGGATTTGTAATGATTGTTTTATGTGTTCAGCCGCCTCCACAGATATCAGACAAGCAGTTGGAGGAGAGGGAACACAGCATTGAGCAATGGAAAGGTATAAATGACATTTATCACTGCATCTTGTTTGTAAAGAATGAATGACTCTGGTTTAGAGTACAAAGGTTTAACTTGAGTAAATTGATAACAAAGTTTCTTGCATTGTCAATTGTGCTTTGAAAAGTTTTACAGAGTAACTTGTGGAGTAAAGTAGTTGTGCTATACCTTTAAGGCATAAGTCAGATGACACAATCTTCTATTTCTCTCTGCAGAACTGATTTATAAAGAAGTAATGGACTGGGAGGAGAGGAACAAAAATGGAGTACTGAAAGAGGAGTGTTTAGGTGAGTTACTAAGCCTCATTACTAACTAGTGATAGACCAAAATAAATGCCGGGCTGATTAAACGTCTGATATTTGAATATTTTGAGATTAGCGCATTGGTTAACAACTGTGCTAAATTGGGGCCTGGGTTGCTCAGTGAGTATTGACGCTGACTACCACCCCTGGAGTCGCGAGTTCGAATCCAGGGCGTGCTGAGTGACTCCAGCCAGGTCTCCTAAGCAACCAAATTGGCCTGGTTGCATGGGTGGGTAGAGTCACATGGGGTAACCTCCTCATGGTCGCTATAATGCGTGGTTCTCACTCTCGGTGGGGTGCGTGGTGAGTTGTGCATGGATGCAGCGGAGAATAGCATGGGCCTCCACACACGCTACGTCTTCGCGGTAATGCACTCAACAAGCCACGTGTAAAGATGCGCGGATTGATGGTCTCAGACACGGAGGCAACTGAGATTCATCCTCCGCCACCCGGATTGAGGCGAGTCACTACGCCACCACGAGGACTTAGAGCGCATTGGGAATTGGGCATTCCAAATTGGGAAAAAAAAAAAAAGAACAACTGTGCTAAATTGGCAGTTTAAAGAAGTGGTCATTCCACCACATTTGTCTCATTTTGTACGATGACTGGTGACAAAAATTAGACTAGATTAGGTTTTGATGTTTGTAAAAAAAAAAATTTGATTTTCATATGAAATGAGCCAATAAGAAGGTCTTTTTCCTTCATTTACTGAAAAAACACAAATTTAGCTTATTCAAACCTGCCTTCAGAAATCACCCCAAACAAAATGAAACAAAATGTTGTATTAGGAAAATACATTAGCTGTGTACAATAAATGTAACAACATTAGACATAATTAAGCACAATAACTGTGGAAGCCCTAATTTTGATGCATTGCCGTTTGTGTAGTAGATGGCACGGTGAACAGCAGCGCCACTGCCTCCCAGTCGTCCTCCATTAACGACATCTCGTCCATGTCGACAGAGCAAACACTGGCCTCTGACACCGACAGCTCCTACATCGACACCCTCACGGGGGCGTTAGAGGAGTGACAGTGAGGCCTGGCTTCCACCTCCCCTGCTCTTCACACTTGCGTCACATCCCTCCCCCTCATCGGTGTGGGCCATGCTTTGGTCTTGAATGAAGAGAACTGTGGGTGCATGTTCATGTGGCTTCAAGTTTACACTCTTTATTCTTTACTCTCACTTTCCTTCTGTTCTTTCTTTTTAGCCTCACATATAAAAACGCGGATGTTTAATACTAGCTTTTAGAATGGCCTGTTATGGCTAAAGCTTGAATTATACACCAACAACTCAGTTTTGCCTTTTCAAAGGACCACATTTATCTATTTTACTTTTTAAAGGGAAAGTTCACCTACAAATGAAAATTCTGTCATAATTTACTCACCCTCATGTTGTCCCAAATTTGTAAGACTTGCTTTCTTCCTTGGAACACAAAAGAAGATTTTTGAAGAATGAAGTTCTTAGTTTCATTTTGGTCTGTTCCTTACACAAATGTATTATATGGCTTCAGAAAACTTGGAAAATAGTGCACACGTCATATGGACCATTTTATGGTGCTTTTGTGACCTATTTGAAATTTGAAAGCTCCCAGTCCCCATTCATTGTAATTGTGTGGAAAAGAGCGACCAGCTACATTCTTCAAAACATCTTTTGTGTTCCACAGATGAAAGAAAATCAAACAGGTTTGAAATGACATGAGGGGAACAAGATGGTGACAGAATTTTCATTTTTGGGTTAACTATCCCTTCAACTTTAACTCCATCTTTACCATTTTCTTTTAGAAGTTTTTTTAAACTACTTTTATGGATGGACAAATATGAATTAGGTTTATGTGTTAATGCATTCACGTTCAGTTGCCTTCATATGAACTAATATTAATTGAAATCTTTTGTGGAGTAACCTATTGCAGCAGCATGTGTAATAAGATCTAAGCCGTCATTTGTGTCTTCTCTTTCTCTGGCTGTACGATGCTGATTTTATTGCCTTTCATTTCATCACCTTAAAGAAGCACAGATATAAATTCTTGGACAAACTTTATAGCTAGTCAGCCCCTCTGGAACAAATCCCTGTTACAAGTATTGCTGCATGATATTAACAAAGCTACACTTACTCGAAAGAAAGACTACAATTTGTAACTACAGATCACTGAATTATGCCTGCACACACTTAGAATCAGAACAGTAGTGCCTGCCTCTGTACATAGTCACAGTACACCCATTTTCATAGAGAACCTAATAATGCGTTTCAGATTGTTAGGGTGTAGTCATGTGTGTGTATATATACGTACATGGATTTTGTGTAAATGTTCAGAATTACTTTCTTTGTGCTGTGGAAACACTTTTACAGCAGATATGCTATGAGTAAGCTTTAGCATATGTACTGTAAAAAAATATGTAGATGGAACTTGAAATTGCACATAGAGGTTTAAAAGTGAGCAGATTGCTTTTAAAATGAGCAAAAAAAAACAAAAAAAAAAACACTTGCATCTGGATCTGAAATGGCGGCGTGGATGCAATGTCCTAAAAAAGCTCCTACTCAATGTCATTCCAAAAGTAATAAATCACCGCTGGCAAGTTCATGGCGTATCTCGTAAGATTGTATGTATAATTGCATGAGCTAATGCAACCCATTGCCTTTTTAATCTCCTTTAAACTTGAAAAGCCCATAAGAATGTTTTACGAAGAAAATATATTGTTTCTTTCTTTTTTTAATTAGACTTGTCAGCAGGTTTTTATTTCTTCGTTTTCCTTTACTGAAACACTGAATGATTTTCAAGTACATTTCATTTTATTACACTCCCGCTTGTGTAGTTTTCTTTGTATGTGTCTATCCACCTTGGTTACTGTGTTTGCAAATGTACATTTCAGTGATATACTGTGGCAAACCATGGTGCATCAAGTCAACAACATAAAGAGCTTCTTTGGACTGTGGGAATCTTTAACAGTGGTATTTATGATGGTGATCAATCAGTGTCATCGACCTTCAAGCCCCCCCATTATAGTCCAGTTTTCAGTTTGTCTAGTGTCATTTTAAAAGTTGCCTGTTGATACATCCGACTATATTGTGACGTTATGTATCCTGTACACTAAATGTATTGTTATGCATGGAAACACAAGCCCTATTCATCCCATATAGTCCTCAAAATCCTCAGAAACCTATGGCATCCTCTGGTTATGGAAGAGACCAATGAATTGAAAGCCAGGAGGACAATGTGAGTGTGCTTTAAAGCTTGTGTGCCTCCAGGCTCTTCTGATGGACTGCATCAGGCAGATTGGAAGGAGGATGAACTCGGCATCACCATCATTTTCATGCCTTAAACTTCTCACTATCACCACTTAAAGCTTGGCCTGAAGAGCACAAAACAATTGATGGTAATGGACCTACAATCCAGTTTTGGTTCTTTCTTAGCAAGCATCTCCATTGTACAAGAGTTTTCTATAGAGCTTGAAAGAAAGTCAAATTTCTTGGTATCCTTGAGTATAGCTTGTGAGATCTCATTTGGTGCAATAGTACATAGTGTTCATATCATTTTCATTTCAGAGCCTCATGCACATTAATTGTTGTTTCGAACATAGTGATGGACATCTGCGTTGTTAAAACTCAAGCTAACGAAAAAAGCTGGCTCACTTTCTCAAGGGCTTACTTTCAGTTCTTTAGGTGTCTGTTTCCCTTGGGGGAGAAGGTGTATGTGAACAACAATGTGTGTTTGTCAATGACAATCTATCACTAAAGGGTGGAATCGGAAATTACTTTAATAGATCACTTTTTAGGTCTTCATTTACTCTCCACTATTCTTAAGAAAACAGTTCTCATGATCATTAATCAAAAACCCAGTCAAATACTGTAAAAGGTATAGATATCTAACTCTGTGCTAGTAATATCTGTTAAGCTTTCACGTGTTTTGTATTGTCGTGTTACATTAGTACCCTGTCAGTGGGCTATGATGGGAGCAACCATTCTTGTTTTTAAATCACAAACCTGTCTGAAACATGTAAAACCTAAAATAAGATCCTCTACAATAATATAGAGAGATTATTTTTTTCTGTGTGAAAGGAAAAAAATTTAATCAAGCATCTGTTACGACTGGCCAAATAAAATGCTCAAATAAAAAAACACTGTTGATTTCTTATGTTTTATTGTGGTACAAATACAATTAATCTATGAATGGTATGTTTTTGTACAGGGAATGACTGTTTTGTGGATTGAAACTTTACAGTGACCTCCAGCCAATGCAGTTTATCTGTTCCAATCATTCCAAGGGTCTACTTTTCTTAAATGGCATCCATGCTTACAAGAGATCATGAAACTTGATCCAACTTTTGGGCCATTCCATTGTCTTTTATCATTTAAGTGGCATAAATATGCCTTTTAGTTGAAAATTACTTCACATTGAACATGCTGATCCATACAGTCTTTCAGGCAACTTAACTACACTTGAAAGTGGGGCAATATTTTCCCTCAGGAATGCATCCTCATTTGTACAGGACTGAGACAGATGCAGTTGACTGTTTTGACAGTGTTATTACTCTAAAACATGGAAAACTTTCATATGCTGCTGTTGTTGGTTTTACTGCACATCATGTGAATATTTCAAAAACTCTGAACAATGCGATTAATTTTTCGAGCCTCTGCGTTCAGCTCACCAAATGTTTTAAAGAACTGCTCCATTTCCTGTTGCAGAGTGGCATTGCGCCGGTCAGCGTCAGCTTGTGCTTGTTCTACATTTCGCATTTTGATCTCTGCCACGCTAACCCAGCGACGTTGCTGCTCCAGAGTTGATCGCAGACCTGCAACCTCCCCCTGGAGTGCCTTGTTTTTCTGCTCCAGCCTAAAGACAGAAGAGAATAGAAGAGGGTCAAAAAATAAAATATATATATATATTTTTTTCCTGGTGAAATAAATTATGAAAACCAAAATATGAAATGCCATGATTTAATATTTACCAAGTTATCCATTATTTTATAGAGAGGGGTCAAAATGACAATTTACAGGTAGAGCCACACTGAGAACCCCAATTATCTTGGATTTAACCATAAACAGCCTTGTATATGAAGATACCAAAAGGAAAGTTAGTTCTGAACCAGAAAGTAAAAGGATATTAAGAAATCTTTAATACTTCTGGAGTTATAGGCACACCAACTTGGGAAAAATGACACAAAAAAAGTGTATGCATACCCATAAATTAATGTGATGACAGCAGATTTGGGGGATTTCTCCTTACAAAATTAGCATATCAGGTATTGGGACTACTTATAAGAGTTATCCTACCTGTTGATTTTTGCCTCGTACTCAGCCTTTTGCCTTGCCATCTGTTGCCGAAGCCCTGCAACGAGACAATGTATAGCATGGGAGGCAGGAATGCCAAGGGGTTCTTGGGGGGCATTTGGCAAAAAGACCTCACTGCTGCCAGTGCTTAAAGGTGCATCAGTGGGAGCAGAAGAGGAAGCAGGGGAGTTAGGGTGAGGGTCTTCCTCACCAGAGTCCATTCTGAAAGAGTGGAAGCAAACAGGAGAACCATGGCAAGGACTTCCAGCTCCACCTCTTCTACTGCCTCCATCTAAAGGCACTATCTCACAGGAGGACCAAGAGCTGCTAATGTCTGCCATACTGGTAGTACCACCTTTTGCCTCCACAGTACCACTGCCTGACTCCCTGTCCTCCATACATCCCTCCCTCTGCTGCTCAGTACCAATGTTGTCATAGACTGAAAGGGTACTGTCCTGGACTTCACTGCTGCCTCCACTCTCCCCAAGGGCTCTCTCTTGCCCCCAGTTGGGCTCCCCCATATCAGGCCAGCTCTTTGACTGGACAAAAGTTTCAACTCCAGTTTCTTGCACTCTGGGCATTGAAGAGCAGGCAGGTAATGGGGTGATGGGTGTTGGCACATGTCTTATATGGAGAGATTCTTGTGCTGAGCCTTGTTGACTGTGGTTGTCATAAATCAGAGCAGAGCTGGTTGGTGAAGAGTCCACTTGAAGCTGTCGCTCCGTCACTGATAAATGATGGGCATCACAAGGGCTTTGAAAAGACTCTGTCCCCCCTGTCATGAAAGGCATAGATAGTTTTTGTGGACCACCTACACTCTGATCTGGAAGTGGGGCATGATATTCACTTAACAGTGACTCCCTAGAGTGGGCAGTTGGTTCACCGTGCACCCATTCCACGAGGTTACTGTGTCTGTTTATGGGGTGAATGGCTGATAAAGAGGCTTCAGGAGGGCTGTAGTTCTCTCTGGAGAAAAGCAAACTGTGCTCTCGGATCAGTTCGGACATCAAATGTTGCACAACTGCTGCCCCTAGTAGAAGAGAGAAATGTAATTCCATGGTGCACCTCACAAGTATATAATATCTTTAGATCTATCTAAATATCAGTCAAGCCAAGACTTTTAATTTGCTTTGCTTTTTTTCCCTAAGACCCCATGTACAGAGACCTAAATATTGCTCACCTCCAATGATACTTTCTGGGTCCTCTGCTTTGGGCCGGAGGATATTTGGCCCAAAAACAGTTGCCAAGTTCTCGATGCTCATCTTGTTAATGTTGGAGTATGACTGGACATCATTTAAAAATCTGGAAAAGAGGTGTGTCATTGTTAATTCATCTGAAGTGCTTTAAAGCACCCAATGCCAATAACTAGGTATATAAAACCAAGTCCCCTAAATATTTGGATGAAAATATAAGTTTAGCTTTACTGGCAGATGTATTTCAGCAGGTTGACATTTGCCACAGGAAGCTCATGAAGGAGAATCCTCAACTCCTGCAAGCCCTGAAGTCAGACAAGGATAAGACAAACATTCTTGTCAATCTTTAGAAACTCTGGTTAGCTGATTAGGATACTGTGCACTACATTGCTGTGCACATTGATCAGATCCAAACATTGTATGCTCAAGTAATTTCTAAGTGAATGAGCAAGTTAATCATACCTGCTCTCTGTCTGATGGGATCCTTTTGCCACACACAAGAAACTCCTCATAACAAGAAAATGGCACCAGGGGCTCAGGCAGCTCCCTGAGGTATAGCTTCAGTAGAGAAGCCACTGTGTGGACATCTGTGCTGCTGAGAGAACAAACATGGATTCACTGTGACTAAATTTACTAAGAAATTGGGCTTTTGCAGCATCGGACAGACACAGTTCTGAGCACAGTAAGTTAACGGTTTCCTGTAGCATTTCCACTTGAGCAAGGTTTGGTACGGTACAATTACAAATCGCTCACCTCATAGATTTCTCGGCACAATTAGTTAAAACCAATCAGAATCAAGAACCATGCTGGTGGAGTGGCTGTAGTGACATGGTGACTTACGATTGGTCATTTGCTCAGCCAGTACATTCTAATCCTGATTTCACAGCACCAATTTGGAGAAAGAAACAGTAACCGTGCCAACTAGCCCTGATCAGTTTGGAATGACATGGTTCCACAACGAGAACCGTTCGACCCGGTGGTGGACAAATGGTTATAGAAGCATTTATACAGGTAAATTTGCATATTTCATTTGTTTTTATTACTCTATTTAAAATATTACAGTTTAAACATGGCCTTACATACTGAATAATTGAATCCTTAATTTATTCAATGAGCACATGAATAGTATTACACTGTTACTAGATAATATTTGCCATATGAACTGTACATTTACTGTAATGCTAGAAGAGGATTGGCTTCCACTGCTGACTCCGGTTCCTTCCAACGTCCTCCTTCCTCCACTACCTTAACATATTATGGAGTTTTAAAAATCTTATGCAGTATTTTTCCTAACCACAGTTGCCTTTGGCTTGCTCACTGGCAGCTTTAAGACATTAAGGCATGATTTTCTGTAAAGCTGCTTTGAAACAATATGCTTTGTGAAAAGTGTTATTCAAAAAAATTAAATACAGACTTCATTCATTGTCTTAGTCCATCAGTCCTTGTCAAGCTGCTGTAACACCTGAATTTCCCTACTGAGATCAATGCTACGTCACTTATATAATCTGATTGTGCTTGGAAGAGATAAAATCTTGCTCTGTTAAGTAAGTTATGTCCATTATGCTTATTTAAAAGGTAACTCTCCAATACCTCATTTCCATTACAATCAATCTTTTACCTGTCAAAGGTTGGTTTCTCCCCAGCATCAAAAGCTTCCTGCAGCTCTTTAACCAGCGTGGCCTGGCCGGGCTGCCTGAAGAGTCCCACCTCCGTAAGCCCATGCTCTCGGATGAAATCTACACACTGCTCCACCACCAGAGGAGCCATGTGTTCCCCATACCTCCTCTCATATAGGACAGTCTCCTCCAACCTCTGACCAAACACACCTGTAATAGAAACAGGGAGGTGAAACATAGAGCTGTCCATGACAAACCTTGTTTATCCACTTCCTTCAAGGGACAGTTCGCCCAAAAATTCAAATGTATTATTTACTCATGTTGTTTGAATTTTGTATGACTTCTTTTTTTCCGTGGAACGTGAAAGATGTTAGGCAGTATGCTATAGTAGTTTAAGTCACTGTTCACTTCCATTGCATGTTTTCCATAAAATGAAAGTGAATGGTGACTGAGGCTGTCATTCTGTCTGGCATCTCCTTTTGTGTTAAAGATAGGAAAGACATACGGGTTTGGAACAAAATGAGGGTAAGTACGATGACAGAATTTCATTTTTGGCTCAGTGTAGAGATTGTTTCCATTTATCAAAGCAACTACACTGACTGTAAGTCCTTTTAAGATGAATGCATGGTGCTGGTGCACTGCACCAAAATCTACCTCTGTGTAAGACTGCGTGTGCCTCCCTCTGCCTAACATAGTTGTAATACTCACGTCTTCTGAAGCTCAGCACTCTTTTTATCTTCCTGTAAGCAGAGTGGGAGAGATAGCTTCCAGTGCGCTGGATAGTCTGCTTGTTTTCCGGCATCTTTTCTCGTCTGTCTCTTTAAGCGTGTTTTTATCCTCCGTCTTCCTTTTTTGGGGCATACACACATCAACTATCCCGTCCCCCACCCTGATTCTGTCTTTTCCAAAACTGTGATGTTTTCAGTCTTGGTAGCGATCCTGAAATTGGCAGCAAACTAATGTCCTCATTGAACTCCTGATCACGTTTTGCAAACTCTTGTTTGGTCTAGAACTGGATGTTCCTTTCCCTTCTCTCTTCCTCCTCCCTTTTTCTCTCTCTCCTGTCTGCAGGTAAGGTGATAAGGCTCAGTGTACTGAAGGGAAGCTCACTCCTGCTGATGTGCGACACTAAATCTCCAGCTCAGATATACATGCTTATCGGATATATCAGCATTCCAATTCAGATGACAGTCTTCATCCAGAAAGAGGAGGCATTGTTCATGTGCACACCCCTACAAATTAGACCACATTTCTGTGCACATTCTCCTTCAATTAAAATGCAGAGAAGTTGCATATTCAACAGGCCTGTTTCAAATAAAAATCAAATCCATTCAAAGTCAAAAGGTAGAGGCTCATGTTCTTTGAGATTTCTCTAATAACACAACATGTGTTCACTTTGATATCCACAATCCTGGTAAAAAGCAAGATGTCCCATATCAATAGGCGTCCTTAGTGACGGGTTTTGGACGTGCTTCCTCTTTCCAGTGCTTCTTGCAGGCAGCTCACCAAGTGCTCACCCAAGCTGGTTCTTTTCATTTAAAGAAGAACCCAACAGTGCAGTAAGAAGTGGATGTTCCCTGTCACACTGCCTTTTGAAGTGGGTGGCTGAGTTATATGCGATTGCTGACAGTGGCATCAACACAGACATGTCTGTGTTCGCCTGCTAGGGGAGGTTATGTTTGTCTGGACTTAATTGTCTAAAGTTTCCAGTGACGTGAGTCAACGCCTCCTTGGTTTACTGTCAAATTAAGTCCACCTCCCTAACTGTATGTGGCTCAGTTTTAGGATTTTCTCCTCCCTATATGCCTAAACATTTCAAAATATGTCTCTTTCACTCTGTCCCACTCTCTACCTCTCACTGTGTCTCTTATTTAATCCTGTTGACTGTCTTTTGAAAGCATTATCTCTCCTGTTTTTTATTATCTTTCTTTGCTTATCGTGTTCTGTCCCTCTTTTCCCACCTCTCTCCTGTACCAGAATACTCCACTGCAGACGTATTGGAACATGGCCAAGGTGGCTCCAACACCTTTTGTTTCCCCCCTTCTCTGCCCCTTACCATGAATCATTAACACCACAGTATACAGTTTGACTAAAAATAAATGAGCTAGAACCTTCTGCCTTTTACCCTCTCTCTTTTCTCGCTTACTTTCTCTCTGTCTTTCTCTCTGTCCCCCTGCACCTCACATGGCTTGCGCCTAATAATTTTCCATTAGACACAACGGAGCACTCCTCTCAACCCTTTTTATACATCTGTGCTCGCTAACTTGGCCCCTGATGAGAATCCCAATCTAAAACAGTTCCTCAGACAATGGCCTAGCGTTTTGAGAACAATGAGGGCATCTGAATGTAAATGTGGTTGCGTGTTATCTGAAAGGGGCATCTCTCACCTTTTAGGAGCCCAAGACTGTGAGGAATTATGTTTGAGAGGTAATGCAGGGAATTCATTAAACTCTCCTGGGAAATAAGCAGCAAAATGGATGCTGCAGCTCAAATTTGCATGTATTTACATCGACAGACCCAATTATTTTCTGATGGCACTGAAAACTTTTGTAGAATAATGCCTTATTGATCAGATCAGGTTTGATCAACAGCATTAAATGGAATAGTCAACCAAAATATATATTCTGTCATTATTTACTTATGACTTTCCATATGAATAACTGACTTTCTTCCTTTGAACACAAAGGTAAACTCTTAAAAAGTATTAAAAAGGTGTATTTGTCACAGTCCTGTCTCTCTGTCAGTCTGGGCTTTGGTCTGACAGGACTGTGGAATGTCTGTCTTTGTGTGAGCCTGCGGTCTCTGTTTTATTCCCTGTCTGTTGTGTTTAATGTCTGGAGGATGGTGCCTGGGTCCTGCCTTCCTGTTTTGTTCGATTCCGGTCTGTGTCGGGACCCGGACATTCATACTCCTTGTCTGTCTGTTATTGACGTGGGTGCATTGTGCTTGTGTCATCTTTGCTGCATGCACTCGCGTCAATAATCTATGTCAGTCTTTGTGTCTGTCTCTCATGTCCGCGGGTTGCGCTCGCTTTAAGCCGCATGCCCAAGTCACGAGCTGTCTTCATGTTTGTGCTGAGCTTCGGTCACTTCGGTAAGGTGTCGAGTGTGTGTGTGGCCGAACTCTCACACAAATGTCTTCTTGTGAGAACACATGGCTTTATTATTCTTTCTGTATCGCCACATGCTTCTCTGTCTCACGTCACACCCCACCTCCTTGTTTGCCTGTTATTGTTTCATTAGTCTCACCTGCCCTAAATTAACCCCCTTGACTTCTCTCCCTAATTTAGTCTCCTCATGTTTGCTGTCCAGTGCCTGGTTGTCTTGTTACATTGTGTTCTAATCAGTCCTTTGTATGTTTTTCTGCGTTCTATTCATCCCATTCACCTTCCTTGTTCCAGTGTGGTCCGGTTGGTCCTGTTCCCCGTTTTCCCTCTGCCCGATTCCCTGGATTACTTTTGTCCCCTTCGGGGTTGTTTATGTTTTCCCCCTCGTGGGAGTTTGATTTAATAAAGTTGTATTTTACTTTTTTATTTTTTTGGAGCTTAAAAATGTTGGCACCCATTCACTTGCATTGTATGGCCTAAAAGAGCTGAGAAATTCTTCTAAAAAATGTAATTTGTGGTCTGCTGAAGAAATAAAGTCATTCACATCTGGGATAGCACAAGGGTGAGTAAATGATGAGAGAATTTTCATTTTTGGGTGAACTATCCCTTTAAGAAATTAGTAATTGTTGATAACATCTACATCTAATTGGTTCTTGTGATATGATGTCATGAATTTTGGTAATGAGATGTGATAAGAACCAATGAGGGTTGATGTTATCAATTTGAAAATGATGTTGGTTGACATACGCTTGGTTCTGTTCATCACACAAAGTGATTGTATAGCTTCAGAAGACTTGGAATATAGTGCATGAGTCAAATCGATTACGTTTACTGTGGTTTTATGGTGGGGTTTATTTCCCTTTTCGAGCTTGACAGACTATAGTCACTTTTCACTTTAATTATATGGCAAATAAACCTTTTTTGTGCTCCATGGAAGAAAGAAAATCATACCGGTTAGGAGCAACATTAGGGTTAATAAATAATGACAACACGTTCATTTTTAGGTGAACTATTCCTTTAAAGTAGATATGTTGTGGCTCTGTATCCTGCACAACCAAAGCCACTTTATTGTATGGAATCAGATGTGATGGGGGTTGACGGCTCTCTTGAGAAAGTGAGGTGCACTATAACATCATTATAACCAGGCACACTACCAATACGGACATATGGCCACCATCCACAACCTGTCATACGCTCACTCCAGTGTACACTGGATGTATTAGAAGAAGCAGAGAGGGACAAGGCTTCAAATTTTCAGAGGTGGCCTGAGCCACTAAAGAGTTAACGAGAAGGAACTATATCCAGAAAATACTGTTTATCTCTGAGGGGTTTATTTCCAGTACACAGCAAGAAGATTAGAATGCTTGAACTCTAAATGACACTGAGGTGGCAATGCTGAAAAACACCAACCTTCACAGTTCAGTTTGTGTTTTTCCAGCAAAAATCTTAAGGAGAATTCTCTACATTCGCTGTTTTGAATGACATCAGTTCCAGAGGCATGTGTTTTTCTGTGTTTTGAGAAATTTGCGCCATCGCAGACAAAGCGAAGTCTGTAAAGAGGCTAGTCATTAGAGTATATAATGCATGGCCCATGATTTGAAAATGACTGGAGTATTTGTGTATTGTGTGTGTGGGTTGTTTTGACTATGGCTGAAGCCCTGAAGACTGATTGGATCTGCTGTTGTGTTAAAATAAAAAGTGTTATATTATGACAATAACTTGCGCAAGCCTGGATTTTCCAGAGACCACTGAGTGTAGGAACATGCTTAGTCAGATATTCAGGCCATAAACTAATGAATGTGTTTAGTTTTGTATGTACCTGTAAAAGGTATCCAGATGCCCTTGTTTAGGCTCTTCAGCCACTCCTCTCCCTGACCACAGCTGTTTGATAGGAAGAAATATGAGCCAGGACTAACCAGCACATCCCTGTTTCCTCCTAATTGAGAGAAAAATATATGGAAAGAAAGGTCGTTAGCATGTTTATCCCACATTGTCTGAACTCTTCAGTCATTTTTTAGAGACTCTTGATGTAAAATCCTAAACAAATTGACCTGTGTATTTACCTTTGCTGTACCATAATCTACCCTTGGTTTTTAATATATTGTGTTATTAGCATGTTGCTTCCTTGAGCATTTTCTCTCAATCTTGATTGTTTGTAGCCTTTTGTGATGGTTGTGCATGAGTCCTTGGTTTATTCTGGGCAGTGAATTTGTCCACTGACTTAACAGAAGCCTTCAGGTACTGTACATTTATTGGTTTACTTGCATGTTCTGCATTTGAGTTCTCCCCTACAGTGGCTCAATGATGTTGATCCAGCATTGCCACTCAGGATAATTGAAGAACATGGCATGGAACAAAACACATACAACCCTGACATTTTGTTTGTTATAACATCTTTTGTAATCCGGTCAAAAATTACCAACCCACTAAGATTGTTAGGAAATATCTCATCCTGCATATATTCTCCCATGATATTGCATTAGATATTTTTGTCAACTTATTTTTCCTTATCTTTTTTTTTTTTTTTTTTTTTTTAACCGGA
Source organism: Myxocyprinus asiaticus (assembly GCF_019703515.2). Classification (NCBI taxonomy): domain Eukaryota; kingdom Metazoa; phylum Chordata; class Actinopteri; order Cypriniformes; family Catostomidae; genus Myxocyprinus; species Myxocyprinus asiaticus. The sequence continues at coordinate 25,383,137 of NC_059381.1, read as the reverse complement.
TTACAAAAGGTGTTAAAACAAACAAACTGTCAGGGTTGTATGTGTTTTGTTCCATGCCATGTTTGTTCTTGTCATGTGATCTTGTCATGTGGTCCCCTGGTCATGTGATTTCATGTTTCCCCCCCATGTTCATGTGTCTTGTTTTCATTGGTTCACTGTCTTATTATTAGTTCAGTCATGTGATTGGTTGTTTTGTTTACTTGTTACCCATGTCTGTGTATTTAAGCCCTCATGTTTGCCATTTTCTCTTGTCAGGTATTGTGAATGTAACATTGTAGGATTGTTCATGTCATGTCAAGTTTAGTCAAGTCAAGTTACGTCAAGTTCATGTTTTTGTATTTTGTTCACGTTTGGAGTTACGGGTTTTGGATTTCATGATTGATAATAAACTGCACTTGGGTTCATCACACATCATCTTCTTCGTCTGCCTGTCATTGCCAGCACACGCTATACAAACACAACACAAGGGTTAAGTATCAGTCAGGGCCAGTACTAGGATGTGATCTTTGGTGGGGCAATTGTGGGGGGGGGGGGGTGGAGTGTCCTTAATAGTTTCGCTGTCAGTCAGGCAGGGGGCATCAGAAGTGTAGGGGGGGCCTTGAGGCAAATCTACCCAGCCATGGTATCAACTACTGCTCACTCTATTGTAATAGTTGTGTTTGAGTTCTTCAATTGTTCTGAGTGGCAAAGCTGGATCAACATCATTGAGCCAATGTAGGGGAGAACTCAAATGCAGATCATGCAAGTAAACCAATAAATGTACAGTACCTGAAGGCTTCTGTTAAGTCAGTGGACAGATTATATATATATATATTAATAGAAAGATTCAATGAACTCCCTGAATAAAAATAATAATAATAATAATAATAATAATAATTATGTAATAAATTAATACCAACTTGCTTGAACTAAACAAAATAAGTGTTATTTTAAAGCTTAGGATCTGGACTTTACAATGCTTATAGCTGATCCTACTAAATCTTAAATAATGCTGTTTAATTTGCTGACAGATTAGAACTGTTTTGTTCTCATAATATGCTCATTTGTTATCGCAACAATTATATTCAGCGTTGGTAAAAACATAAAGCCATATATCTTTGTTACTCAATTACTATAATGCAATGAGCAAATTTGTTTCACTCAGAGGCCACACTGCAGTGAGGTTTAGTGTATGAAATTCCCACTGATATGCATACTGTAAATATAATAAACAGGAGTATGTTTTTGTCACATTTTTACTTATTACTTCTGAAACATACATATAACATAGACAATGGCATATCGTAACATACAGCAGACTATCCCGATTCAAACGAGCCCAAACACAACATAATATGATGAGTAGATGTTGAAATATTCCTCAAAGAGTGTACATGGAAAAACGATGTACAAAAAAAAGGGTGCTCAACTCCACATATGTGCTCATCTAAATGATTGGGATGCTCCTGAACATGAAATATTTCTGTATTTTGTAGTCTAATCCATTCACTTTCCAATGGCCATTCACTTTTGACCGGCAACACCACAGGTGTAACAATATGAAATAAAACCAATAAAATGTTATGTAAATTATTTAAAATAAAATAGGGTGTTCAGATGCCCTGTGTGAACAAATTCATGGAATTTTATTCCAACTGGATGAAATAAACAACAGTTTTAAGAGAAAAAAGAAAAATGTTAATCTGTCAGTTTTGAGTAGAACACAATATATTAAGATCTAAGGTAACTTTGTCTTGTGGAATGTCTGATAAAATATCTGTTTTGCAGCTTCTCCGGGGAAATAAAAAAAAAAAAAATGTATGTATGTTGTGAGCACAACTGTATTTTTTTCCTTCACGTCAATACAAGCAGTGTAGATTATCATTGTTCAGAAGCACGTGAATGGACATGTACTTCCACCCTAATCCAGACCTTTTCCATCCTGTCACAATCTTACAGACACATGAAGGGCTTTTCCTTTCTGGACATGACATCAAGTCTTAAAGGCATAGTTTAAAGGTGTAAATTCTGTCATAATTTGCTCACCCTCAAGACACTCCAAACCCATATAACTTTATTTCTAATGTGGAACAGAAAAGAAAAATATATATATTTCTCAATACAATGGCAGTTTATTTAAATTTCAGGTTGTTTCTCAACCAAAACCTATTGTATGCCTTTAGAGGGCTTACAATATAGCATAATTACATTTATGATACTTTTGGGTCCTTTTCTAAGCTATAAAGTAAGTCTTTATCCACTGGCATTGTATTAAGATGGACTGGGATATTCATTAAATTATTTCCTTAAGTGTTCCAAAGGGTTGGAACAACATGCAGGTGAGTAAATTGTGATAGATTTTTCATTTTTGGGGGAACTTTTCCTTTAATCTGGGTCCATGCCTGTATTACTGCACACACATATTTGTCTCATGAGTGCAGTCATGCTGAGGAGGACAGTATTCCTTTTTAGTGTGTGAAAAATCTTTATCAGTCTTTAATGGTCACTGTGTCCTTCAAGTCCGTCAGTGAGCAAAATGTAAGTCAGCCTGAGACGAATCAGACGACCATTTCTTATCCTTAAGCACCACAAGTTCAGCAAGGGAAACGGAGAGCATCGATTTTCATAATTTAATTAAAAACTCTTGCCATTTTTTCCTTCATACATTTCTCAGAGACAGTATTAATCATTGGATGGGTCTCAGTCACAATTAAAGTATGCCCCAGATTCCACTCACATTTCCCCATATAGAGTGTAGTAATTAATTCCAAAGAGGATACTTTCTGTAACAAGAGAGCTATAAAATTCCAGCTAAGTGGTTTATCAATACCATGTGCTTGCCAAGGGTGGTCTTTGCAATAATGATATTAAAAGGAGAGCACTGAAATTCCATGAAAGGTCATTTCACAGATTCAGAGCAGGGACTGCCACAATGGGAGCCAATGCTGATCTTGCATTTAACATGTGTGAGTACCTCGTAATCCTACAGCACTAATGACTTCTCTTTTACTCTCTCATGCCTAGACCAGTGTCTCTGACTGTCATTGATAAGGAAGCAAGCAGGACTTTCCAAAGATACCAGCAAGGAATTTGAGCTGTTGACTGGATGGAATGCTGTGTGTAATAAATACTGGCAGGTGTGTTGTAGATATGATGTTTTGATAACTCTTTGATAAATCACTTTTCCTTCTGAATTGGTTTAGTAATAATATTCTCATTGATAGCCAGTTGGTCACTGATGACCAGTTATGTTCAGAATTTTCCCAAAAGTATCATTCTAAGGCCACTCCAAAAGAGTTCCAAATATCGTAAATGCCATTACTATTGGTAATAAGATTATTTTAAAAGCAGAGCAAACTCTGTGTGATCCAATGTCTTTGAGTTTAATGAAGTTCAAATATCCCAAAAAAATTAAATTTTTTTTTTTTTACTTTTGTTTTTTACTTTTTGTGACAAAGATGAGATGATGAAACACCTTTTTTGAGGGGGTAAATGTGTTGAGCAAATAGCCTCTCAGAAAAAAATGGTATCTGACATATGTATTAATGTTTTTGATATGATTTTGTATTATAAGAACAAAAACTCTTATACATTGTCCATTTGTATATTATTTTTGTATAAGTTTTCATTTATATGTGTATATTTTTTGGCAAGAATCCACTCCTCCCACTCTATATGGTTGTTTTTAATTCTTATGTTACATATTTTTTGTGCATTAATAACAAACAAACAAAATCTAACAAAAGTCAATGAATACTGTTGATATATTGCAAAGTCTTCCTAGCATGTCAGTCCACTGACAGCCATCTTTGGAACGCTCTCGGGAGGCTATTTCCAGTCATGACAGTGCAGCTCCTATCTACTTGAATGGAGAAAGACCAAAATCTCAAAAAGGGTTGGTCGAGATTACGATCAAAGAACATATTTCAAATCAGCAATAAAATCTGACAATACTGCAATCATAAATTGTGATCCTTTACGTAAAAACCCCCACAATTTTCCCGGCTTGTATAGCCAATGTGCATGCGCGTTCTTGAGTTGATTGACAGGTGATGTCTGTATCTAAAAGGTGATTGGCTCTTTTAACTGTACAGCGGAACTTCCTTTCTACATCCGTTGACCGTTGGAGATGAGATGGCTGGTGGACTTCAGGGCACCCACTTTTTGTGTGGGTGCCTTGTGCTGGTGAGGCTAACATTCTGCATAACATCTCATTTTGAGTTCCACGGAAGAAAGTCATACAGGTTTGGAACAACATGGTGAATAAATTATTTTGGTTGTCATTTTTGGGTGAACGATCTCTTTTAAAGTCATTGTTCTAGATTTAATAAATCCCTTTTCTTCTTTATTTTACATCTCTCCGCAAATTCAGGCTTATTTGGAGTTTGTCCCAAAAAAAATCGCAATATGTTACTCCGCTTACATGTCTCACCGAAGTCTTTTCAAGCTCATTATTTTGAGTGCCCCTCCCACAAATAACACCAAACCTGCCATATGCCATGATGTTTCTCAGCTTTAATGCATTCATAAGTGACATCTCGGTCAAAACAGCATGGAGTCCGTCCTTCAATTGTAGCTACCCTTCTTGAAATCATCGTTTGACCCACAAACTCCTATAAAACATCTAATCTAAGTCAAGCTGCCGATTTTGAGCGCTGCTCAATGTGTTAATTTTGATGATTGACAACTCTCCACCCAACAAGTAGGTCATGTCTTACCCTTTTCCATATCTTACCTACTGGTGAATGATTTGTTTATAAATCATATAAATTTTATTGTGGTTTCTCACAATTTCAATAATAAGTACCATAAGAATAAAACAAAAATAAGGTTTTATAGTTTTCTAATGGCATTGTATTTATTTTTTTGCCATCTATATGGTGTACAGCAATACTGCAATACTGACAAAATAAAAGTTTTTTAAAACTTTACAATCTCAGATTAACTGAATAAGATCATCAGTATCTGTTGAGATATAGAGAGCCTGAAGGACTCACGCTGGTAGGAAGCAGTGAACCACTCACTCACCTTTCTGTGCAGCGCTGTTGTACTTCCAAGACTTGAAGCAGGTTAGTCCCATCCTGCAGGTGGATGTTTCCTTGGATGCCTCATCTGAGCTCAGATCCTCTGTGGGCGTGCATCATCAGGGCTGGGGCTGGGGCTCCTGCTGCTGCTGCTAATCAGCTGGCGATGACCCTGAGCTTAGGCTCCCCAGCACTGCCATGGCCTGGCCCAAAGCCCCATCTGTCTCTCTACTCCTATCTCCCTCCTTATCCATCTCATCAATACAGCCCCAGCACTATCCCGTTGGCAGCCGCTTTACTGGGCGAGACGGGAGGGCGGGGCGTGGACCCTCTGCGGCAGACTATTCCAGACATGCATGGATACGCGCACACACATTCGCAAAGGCAAAGTCTGGCCTCAGCATCCCTCCAGCAGTTGTAATTACTTCAGTACAGTATACCGTCTCAGGCAGACAGGGCCAATTTCCCTAATGCATCCAACACACCCCTCTACCGCAGACTAGCCCAGCATTCGGTTTAATGGCCATCGACGTGATCGGCCCTCACCCTCACACAATGACTCAAAGAGGTTGTAAAGACATGAGCGGGTGGCCAGCATGTTAAACTTTTGAACTGTCCTCCATTAGGCTGAGAGGAGCTGCTCTCTCTTTCCATCTCTCTCCTATCTGTCCTCTCTCTCTCTGCAAGCCAGATTTATGATTCCTAGCCTGGCAGGTTCTCAAGCATATATTGATCCTGATGAAAGAGGCTCACTTCATTTGGCAAGAGGAATAGACTTTACACATCCCATCAAATCTAGGAGCCATAGATACTGATGTGGCCCCTGACTTGTCATGAATTTCCAGGCACTCATAATACACAGTACAGACCCCAGCTCTGCATCTTTCTTATAAATATAAACATTTTACAGAATTGGAGGAAAAATGGAGCTCTTTGTTATATTTGTTTGCCAGCCATGGAGTTACATTTCCTTTTAAAATATTTAATGCTCTGTTGATGTAGATAAGAGCTTTCTTTCAAAACCCAATGAGCTGCCTTGCTGTTGACTCTCCGTCCATTCATCCATCCATCCAATATGTCTATCTGTCCATCCATTCATCCATCCAATCAATGTCTATCTTTCTGTCCATCCGTCCATCCATCCATCCATCCATCCATCCATCCAATGTGTCTGTCTGTCCATCCATCTAATATGTCTATCTGTCTGTCCATCCATCCATCTAATATGTCTATCTGTTTGTCCATCCATCCATCCAATATGTATATCTGTCTGTCCGTCCGTCCGTCCATCCATCCAATATGTATAGCTGTCTGTCCGTCCGTCCATCCATCCATCCATCCAAAATGTCTATCTGTCTATCCATACATCCAACTTTTAATGTTAGCATGTAGCTAAGCTAACAGTGAGACACTCTAATAAGCATTAAAAACACACACACAATAGACCTTTTGCACACTCTAGGTTTTGGAAAGTGTAAGTAAATGTTTGCAGGGTAAACTTTGACAGCAGTGAATGGGAGATCACAGCAAATATTATTTTCTCTTACCCATTTGCTCCAAGACCAAAAGACAAAATCCACTACTACGTTTTAATGACTTTCAAGAAGAGGAAATAAATAGAGAGTGGTGGATTAAGATGGAGAAGATGCCAAATTGACTGTAGTTTTTGCTGTGGTAATTCGTTTTTTTAAACTAATTCCAGGGTAATATAACACAAAGCATAATGTTATACATTTACACTCAATATTTAAAAAATGTATAATATAAAAATAAATGTGAGATTTAAGTTGCCCCCCCCCCCAAACATTTTATCAAAACAAGCAAGTACAACCCCCCCAATATTTATACCATGATCAATGGAAACATGTAAATGCTTCACGCTGCAACCCCCCAATATTCAAGCCAAATCTATGCCATTGTTTGTGAAGGATACATGCAATACTGCCTTAAGATTTGTGCAAAAAAGTTATCTTAAAAGCAGTGAAACACGGTTTTACAATGTATAAGACACCCTATGCCTTTGGGTATCATACATTATGTCGCAGCTAACTAATAATACCAATTGACATTTTAAAAACACGTACACGCATGTTCCTTGCAATTCATTTTGTTTCGTCGGGGTACACGGTTATGCTGTGTTCCATTCAAGTTGGATGTGGGATATTCCTACTTGATATCTCCGACCATAAATGCATTCCATTCCCGATATTCGGAACTGCAACTCTCCCGTTTATGGCAAGCCGAGTTCACTTTTATTCATTCGCAGGATATGAATTGTTGATTTCAACAATTAAATTTTCACTAGTTAGAATGCTAATTCTTGATATCAAGAATGTAATTTTAACTAGTGGAAATGCCAATTGTTGATATCAATGATTACATTTCCACTAGTAAAAATGTGAATTCTTGATATCAAAAATTACGTCATCACTCGCAGAAATCACATTCTTGATATCAAAAATGGGATTTCAACTAGTAAAAACCATAATTTTTGATATCTATAATTGAATTTTCACTAGTAAAGTTTCTCACCGGTATGTCATTCACTCTTATTCAAAACACAATTATTGATATCAAAAATTAGTTTCTTACTAGTTGAAAGTTACATTTCTCATATCAACAATTCTTTTCTAACTAGTAAAAATAAGAATTTTTGATATCAAGAATGTCATTTCTACTAGTGGAAATGCCAATTTTTTATATCAACAATTGAATTCCAACTAGTAAAAATGCTCATTTTTTTATATCAGATATTCAGTTTTCACTAGTGACAATTTTAATTCTTGATATCTGTAACTGAATTCTTATATGTAAAAAAGGAATTGTTACATGTTGAAATGTAATTTTTACTAGTTAAAATGGTCATTTCAGATATCATACATTCCTTTTTAGATATGTGCATAATAATAAGGAGTGCTTACAAGTTCCTTATGAATATTTAAAAAAGAAAGGTATGGAACCTCGAAAGGGATACGCAAGCGGAAAAGAGAACCACTAATTCATCTCCACGATCCGTTTCCTCTGTCGTTTATAAACCACATTTTTATTTTTCATATCAACACCATAAGGTGTATATTATTTTTATATTTAATAACACTGTATGATTTTGTAATATGTATCAAGGTACGTCCATCTGCAGAGCCGCAGAGCCACAGCAGTCTCAGGAGCAATGCAGTGTTAGCGCCATCTATAGTTTGGAGCATAATTTCTAACGTTTGTTTGCTTTTTTAGATTACAAATGTGCTGTTTTTACATCGATTTTGATTTGATTACTATCTAAAACATTTAATGGTAGCCTTTTCAACACTTTTCAATAAGGTTCCATGTGTTAACATTAGTTAATGCAGTAGGTTTCATGAATTGACAAAGAACATTTTTTTAACAGCATTTATTAATCTCTGTTAATGTTAATGGATAAACCTTTGTTCTTTGTTAATTTATATTTTATGAACTAATGTTAACATTTACAACTTCTAATTCTTCTTCTAATTAAAAATATATTAGTAAGTGTTGAAATTAACATTAACCAAGATTAACAAATGCTGTTACAGTATTGCTCATTGTTTTTCAAGTTAACAAATGTTAACAAATGAAACTTTATTGTACGGTGTTACCCATTTGACTATATTAGGCCTATATGTGATCATTTGATTTCTTTCCTGTTCAAAGATTTCTATAAAGTTACAAAGAGTACTTAAAAAAAGACAAAGAATGGGCATTTAATGTCATATGTATTTAATAAAATCAAATTCAAAATAAACACTCAATTACAAAGCCTAACAAAACATGTACATTGCAAAATAAATTAAAAAACAATTACAAGATAAGAAACTTAAATAATAATAAATTAAACTAAAATAATTATTTAAACAACAAAAGCTTGAGTGATTCAAAACCAAATCATTTTTTAAAAATACAATCGAACTGTTTCCAGAATAATATTCGTTATGAAATACATCTATACAGATCCAGTAGTTAGCTTATAAATGCTTAGCTTAATAAAGTAATTGTTTACCAAAAATGCTAGATTTAATAAAACTTTACATAGACAACAACATACCGTCCTCTCCGGCATGATTGTTCTGTCATTAGCTCCGCCCGTAACATCAGTCTGGAGACTGCGGGCCTGAAACTGCTGTGACTTAAGGCCGATTTATACTTCTGTGTCAAACCACGGCTCTGTGGTTCAGCTGATGGATACTATTGTGTCTAATGTATCTGTGTGCTCTTGATAAATGTATGAAAACGTGTTCCATCACCTTGCATAAAATCGTAGACTAAATTAATGTTTGGGTATTAGGATGAACAAGGACGATTAGATATAAAAATCTAACAAACTTGTGTGCCTGTGTGTGTAAAGAAGCCGTAAATATAATGGTTTTCACGTTTTACTTTTTACTTAACCTTTGAGAAAATACATTGGCTAAATCTTTTTATTTTTTATTTTTATTATTATTTTATGCACTTTAGTTTAAAATGAAATGCACTAATTTAACAGCCGGGACCTCGTTTCCCAATAACGGCATGCACATCAACAGGTTAAGGTAAAAATGATAATTTAGTCATACATATATATATATATATATATGTATATATTGCTTATATTTAAGATTTACACATTTCAATTTCAGAACAATAATTGTGTGATCTTTAGCTAATATTAAACAACTTAAATTTATTCAAGTTTTATTGATTTAATACTGTTAAAGATTGCTAACTATAATTTGATTAAATTTTGTTATTAAATAAAAATGTGTAATTATAATACATATAATACTTTCCATAAAAATAACTGAGAATTTTCTTAGCAGGTAAGAAGACTTTTTCCTTGGGCAGACAGCAGCAGATGTGGGAGGCGTTTAGCGCAGGGAGTGATTTTTTTTTTTTTTTTTTACACTGGTTTCTCATGTCAGAAAAAGCATGAAAGAGCAATGTCACTTTTAAACGCTCATTTAAAACCATCAAACTACAGCTAAGTCTAATTATTCGGACAAAAGGCATCGACTGTAACTCCGTCAGCACGCAGGACTGCACAACGACCCTTATTTATGTATAATGAGCAGTATATTGCAGTTCGAATGAATAAAATTTACACCTGCTCCTTCTGTACTCCCTTGATCCCATTCGCCATTACATTTATTAAAACACCATGAAAACAAATGTATTATAAAATCATATAATTTATTCAGTATAAAAATAATATATTATAGATATGAGACTAAATTCCCAGTCAGCATATGATGTGGCTTGCGATCTCTTACGCGTCGTCCATTAGAGACAACACCTCGCAACAGCACCAGTTTTGTGCCCAGCAACAAGATTTTTCGTTCAGTACAATATATAATTAAAATTGAGCCAAATATGCAGAGCAGTATGAACTGTTATTCTGGCTAAAATGATTAAAGCAGTAGAAGACGGTGTGGGTTGGCCAATCAGATGAAAGGGGCGTTGCAGTGCACATATGCAAATCTAATATTGTTTTTATTTTATTTTTTTAACAATGGACAAAAAATAAAATTTTTAATTAATTCTCATTTTCCGTTTCTGAAGCATAAAAATAAAACTTAATTATCCACATGGAATGTCTCCCTCCATTTTTTAACCTGCTACTATTGGCTCCAAAAGTGGATTCATGGAAAACCAGGTCTCATTAATATTCATAAAGTCATTACCATAGCTATTCTTACCTGTTAAAATTGTATTTCTAGATATCGATAATATTGTTTTTACTTATTAAAATCACATTTAAGATATCAGTAATTCTATTTTCATTAGTTTCAAAGGCTATTTTAGATATCAAGGCAATAATTGTTACAAGTAGAGCTCCCTTTACTGATATCAATAATTACATTGTTACTAGTAAAATGTTAATTCTTGATATCAACAATTGAATTACAACTAGTGAAAATGGTGAATTTTATATCAGTAATTGAATTTCAACATGTTACATTTGGTATTTCTGATATCTGGAAGTGGATTTCAGATATCAATAATTTGGAGTGTAATTAATGATATCTAACAAGACTTTCTTACTAGTAACAATTACATTACAGATATCAGAAATTAAAATTGTCACTAGTGAAAACCGAATTACTGATATAAAAAATGAGCATTTTTATTCGTTGGAATTCAATTGTTGATATAAAAATATTGGCATTTCCACTAGTAGAATTTACATTCTTGATATCAAAAATTCAATTTTTACTAGTAAGAAAAGAATTGTTGATATGTGAAATTGGACTTTCAACTAGTAAGAAACTAATTTTTGATATCAATAATTGCGTTTTGAATAAGATGACATATCGGTGTGAAACTTTACTAGTGAAAATTCAATTATAGATATAAAAAATTATTGTTTTTACTAGTTGAAATCCCATTTTTGATGTCAAGAATGTGATTTCTGCGAGTGATGACATCATTTATTTATATCAAGAATTCACATTTTTACTAGTGGAAATGTAATTATTGATATCAAAAATTGGCATTTCCACTAGTAGAAAATATATTCCTGATATCAAGAATTAGAATTTTAACTAGTGAAAATTTAATTGTTGATAAACAATTCATATCCTGCCAATGAATAAAAGCTAAAACGGCTTGCCATACCCGTTAGCTTAGCAGGGGTTTGACTCTCATTAGAGATGTCTCCTAGGAACCCAACTGATAAACAATGCTGCAGTGCTAGCATTTGTGCATCAGGTGTACGATTATCAAAAGAGATTATAATGTTTTATATACCTGTTTCTGCAGGTGTTTGTTAAACAAGCTTTAATATCATGTAATGTGGAAATGAACTCATTTATCGATATTACTTAATAAAGTGAATGTTTATCACTTTGTATATCTCCCTGAGTTTTGACATGTTTGTGTGAAATCAAGCCCCTGCATCTCGGCGAAATCGGAGTTGAGAATTTTTGCACGAGCCTACAAATTGTAATTCTGACTTCAAGATGCATTCCATTGCACTTTTCCTAGGAGGAAGTTGTAAAATCCGACTTTCCGAGTTGAATGGAACGCAGCACTACTTTTCAAAACTTGATCCGGCACTGAATTCTCCAGCAGCCTCATTTACACTTAGAAAACTCCTGATGTTGCTATAACAATGCAAAAAGCACTTACCAATTTACTTGAAGTGAAAATCAGTCCTCCTTTCCTGTTTTATTAAGCAATCACACGGTCATGCAGAACATCTCGTGTTTTTAAATCCATAAGGATCTCTTTCTCAATGGCGATACCAGCAGCGATAACAGCCAACTCGTCAGACAGCTTGAGCTTTTCGTTCTTGAATTACGTACATCACTTAAAGCGTGATTGCATCACTCAAAACCAGCAATAAGGCCTCGACCGGGACATATTCTAAAGATCACACCCACCAAGAACAAATAAATCAATCTGATTGGCTGATGAATCTGACAATCTGACTTTAGTTGCTCATTCATTTGCACTGTTGAGGGATTCTGTGGAAATTCTGAAGGCCCTGAGGGGGTGGAGCTCAGACTCACGTGCTGCTTCGGGCATGTGATTTCAAATCAAATCAAATCAAATCACTTTATTGTCACACAGCCATATACATAAGTGCAATGGTGTGTGAAATTCTTGGGTGCAGTTCCGATCAACATAGCAGTCGTGACAGTGATGAGACATATACCAATTTACAATAACATCAAATTAACACAACACAATTTAAACATGTGTTATACATAATTACACTCAACTTAAAACATCAAATTAACACAACACAATTTAAGCATCTGTTATACACATAATTACACTCAACTTAAAACATCAGATTAACACAACACAATTTAAACATCTGTTATACATAATTACACTCAACTTAAAACATCAAATTAACACAACACAATTTAAACATCTGTTATACACAATTACACTCAACAATGTACAAATAATAACATACACTGTACTGTATACAATATGCTGTTTTTTTTTTTGTTTTTGTTTTTTTACTATATAGATACACATTATTCAATAAAAATTAAAAATTAAAATATATATAAAAAGTATATATATATATATATATATATATATATATATATATATATATATATATATAGAATGTACAGTATTGTACTGTATTGACATTCAGGCTGTCGGTTGATAGTAAGTTGTTAAGAGAGACATAATATAATGACAGTAATATAATTTATGACAGTCCAGTGTGAGATAAAAGAGTAATAAAGTGCAGGGCTGATGTATTTTGATCGTGGGAGATCAAGAGCTCAGAAGTCTGATTGCTTGGGGGAAGAAGCTATCATGGAGTCGTCTGGTGCGGGTCCTGATGCTGCGATACCGCCTACCTGATGGTAGCAGTGAGAACAGTCCATGGCTCGGGTGGCTGGAGTCTCTGATGATCCTCCGAGCTTTTTTCACACACCGCCTTGTATATATATCCTGGAAGGAGGGAAGCTCACCTCCGATGATGTGTTTGGCAGTTCGCACCACCCTTTTGCAGTGCGGTTGTGGGCGGTGCTATTGCCGTACCAGGCGGAGATGCAGCCAGTCAGGATGCTCTCCACAATGCAGGTGTAGAACCGTGTGAGGATGTGGCGGTTCATTCCAAACTTCCTCAGCCATCTCAGGAAGAAGAGGCGCTGATGAGCTTTCTTCACAACGACTTCAGTGTGGACGGACCATGTGAGTTCCTCAGTGATGTGGACACCTAGGAACTTGAAGCTGCTGACTCTCTCCACTGGTGCTCCATTGATGGTGATGGGACTGTGTTCTCTGTCTTTTCTTCTGAAGTCCACCACAAGCTCCTTTGTCTTACTGACGTTGAGGGAGAGGTTGTGCTCCTGACACCAGTGTGTCAGAGTGTGCACCTCCTCTCTGTAGGCTGTTTCATCATTGTCAGTGATCAGACCTACCAACGTCATGTCATCAGCAAACTTTATGATGGCATTGGAGCTATGTGATGCCACACAGTCATGTGTGTACAAGGAATACAGTAGTGGGCTGAGAACACAGCCCTGTGGGGCTCCAGTGTTGAGGGTCAGTGATGAGGAGATGTTGCTGCCTATTCTAACCACCTGGCGTCTGCTTGACAGGAAGTCCAGTATCCAGCTGCACAGCGAGCTGTTTAAGCCCAGAGCCCGGAGTTTCTCATCTAGCTTGGAGGGCACTATGGTGTTGAATGCTGAGCTGTAGTCTACAAACAACACTCTCACATAAGTGTTCTTTTTTTCCAGGTGGGAGAGAGCAGTGTGTATTGTAGATGCAATGGCATCATCAGTGGAGCGGTTGTTGCGGTAAGCAAACTGCAGCGGGTCAAGATTGAGTGGCAAGACAGAGCAGATGTAATCTCTGATTAGTCTCTCAAAGCATTTGCTGATGATGGGGGTCAGAGCAACAGGACGCCAGTCATTTAAACAAGTTATTTTTGATTGTTTTGGAACAGGCACAATGGTGGATGTTTTAAAGCATGTGGGGACTACAGACAAAGAGAGGGAAAGGTTGAAAATGTCCATAAAAACACCAGCCAGCTGGTTCGCGCACGCTCTGATGACGCGGCCCGGAATGCCGTCTGGACCCGCGGCTTTGCGGATATTCACCCGTCGGAAGGATCGGGTTACATCCGCTACAGAGACGGAGAGTGAACTAACCTCTGTAGCTTCGGCCGTGAGAGCTCTCTCCGCGAGGGCGGTGTTATTTCCCTCGAAACGAGCATAAAAAGTATTTAGCTCATCCGGTAGAGAGGCAGCGGTGTTCATGGCGGAGTTTTTATTCCCTTTAAAGTCCGTGATGATGTTAATTCCCTGCCACATGCTTCTAGAGTTGGTGGTGTTAAACTGTCCTTCAATCTTGCTCCTGTACCGGCGTTTTGCTGTTTTGATAGTTTTTCGGAGGGCATAACTGGCTTGTTTATGCTCCTCCGCGTTCCCGGAATTAAAAGCGGAGGTCCGCACATTAAGTGCCGCGCGAACATCGCTATTGATCCACGGCTTCTGATTCGGATAGATTCGTACAGTTCTGGTCGGAATCACTTCCTCTACGCACGTTCTGATGAAACACATTACGCTATCAGCGTAAAGCTCGATGTCGTCATCAGAGGCGGACCGGAACATCTCCCAGTCCGTGTGATCAAAACAGTCTTGTAGCATAGAGTCTGATTGGTCCGACCAGCACTGGATCGTTCTGAGGGCGGGTGATTCCTGTTTCAATTTCTGCCTGTAAGCGGGCAGAAGCAGAATGGAAGAGTGGTCCAATTTGCCAAATGGTGGGCGGGGGAGGGATTTGTAGCCATCCCAGAACGGAGAGTAGCAATGGTCCAAAACCCGGTCCCCTCGTGTGTTGAAACTAATGTGCTGGTGATATTTTGGTGCGACTGATTTTAAACTGGCTTTATTAAAGTCCCCGGTCACAATGAACACGGCCTCAGGGTGCGCGGTTTCCTGCTCACTTATACTCCCATACAGTTCCTTGAGTGCCCGGTCTGTGTCGGCTTGTGGGGGAATGTACACAGCAGTGATAATGACCACTGTGAATTCCCTCGGTAGCCAGAATGGTCGACACAGAAGCATGAGAAATTCCAGATCAGGAGAACAGAAAGACTTGATGGAATGTACGTTCCTCTGATCACACCAGGATTTGTTGATCATAAAACATACACCACCTTCTCTAGTTTTACCTGAGAGGTCTTTCGCTCTGTCCGCTCGGTGCATGGAGAACCCCGCGGGTTCAATGTCTGAGTCTGGAATCTCCGCAGACATCCAAGTTTCTGTTAGGCAGATAATGCAGCAGTCCCTCGTCTCTCGTTGAAAAGAGATCCGCGCTTTCAGCTCGCAGAGCTTGTTATCCAGAGACTGAACATTTGCCAGTAGAATAGTGGGTAGCGGGGGTCGATTTGCGCGGCGTCTTACTCTGATGAGAACGCCGGCTCTGTTTCCCCTTTTCCTCCTGCGTTTCCGCGGCCGTGCTGCCCAGATAAAGGGCTCCGCTTGCGTGTTTGTAAACAGCGGGTCGGCATTGAGGAATGTGAAGTCCGGTTTTCGGTGTGAGATCGCTGAACCAATGTCCAAAAGTGTTTGTCTGTCATAGACAATAAGGCAGACAACATCTAAGACAAAAAACATAAGAATTGTAAACAAAACAAACAAGCCATTGCTATGTTGTGTCGGAGCTCGCAACGCAGCAGCCATACTCGGCGCCATCTTGAGTCCAATTTGTGAAACTGTTGTCACACTTTGCTTGTAAGCATCAAAGAATAAATTCTGACTGGATAAACTTTTAGTTTTTCTCTGTTTGTTTGTAGATTAATTAAGAGTGGAAAGCGATTAAACATATATAGGCAAAAAGGTGATTGAGAATGAAAGGATGAAAAATATTTATTTATGTGGCATGTTACGCCAGTAGAGAAGGCTTTGCTGGCCCTGAGAAATCGCCATTGCTTAAAAGGCAGTGTTATGTTGTCAGAATACAGTCTACTTATCAGAATAGTCTAATAGCCTTAATAGCATATTATGCCTTAAAATACTGTTTTCTAGCCTGTTTCTAGGGGAAGTGTTTTTTGTACTGTTATATTAATTTGGTCCCCTATTCAAACAATATCATGTAACTAATGATAAACCAGCACTCTGAGAGCATTTAGCCCTTTGGTTTCTCTTCTCTGACCCTGGTTGCACAGTGGCTGGGCAGATTCAGTCCACTGGAAACCACAGTGGAGGCAGTTCCAATTATCACTAAGAGCTTTCAGCTTCCTTTGTGTCGATATGCATTTTTGTGCTGAGTATAGGCTCTTCAGAAAATGAAACTTGTCAGACACATTCAAGTTACACATGACTCCTCCCTCTTCACACACACACACACACACACACACACACATCTCATGACAAGTCCATCTTTTTACTGAAATTAAAATGGACAGCACTAGGAAACTTCAGTTGTGAGAGTGACACATTTTAATCTACACAGAAGCCTTTGCTTTGCTTAAATAATCTCTGATAAAATCTAAACGTAAATCATTCACATCACTTCGACACTGTCGGCAAGAGACAAACAGTAACCTGTTATTGTTATACATGTTATAAATCTATTCACAAGTTTTGCATCACTCATTTAAACATGGCCTCTTTGCTCCAGTCATTTAAGTTTACTTGCATTGCAAACAAAGTCCTTCTGCCCTCTACAGTCTGAAGCACAGAAATCACCTGACATTTATTTGTCTTAGATTTGAAATTAATAACAGAACTTAAAACTAAGGTTTAATGTTCTAAGAACATTTTCGGGAATGTGCAGCCTCCGTGAACTTCAGGTATCTTTACATGTACTGCAAATAGTATTTGTTAACTTGTTTCAATGTAATAATGTAATATAATTAGGTCAGCCAGCAGAGGGCGTCATTGACCTGTTTGTTTTTTTGTTTTGTTTTTTGAGGGGGTGTCAGGGGCAGTTATGACGTAACAAATAATTAAATAATAAAAAATAAAATAAATAAATAAAAGTTAGGAGTGATATTCCAGTGGTAGAGATTCTGTTTAACATGGACCCAGGGACCCGGGTAAAATCCCAAACTAATATGGAACTTTTTTTCTTAGTTTTTTTACATAAACCAAGCAAAATTATAATTGAACTTGACAGTCATTGATCACTATGCATTTTTTGTTGTTATAGAAAAGAGTAATGTTTTGCCCTTTGCATTTTGATAGTTCATTTTGTGTGGGGGGGGGGAGTCACGAGGATGGGTAAATGATGACAGTATTTTTTGATTGGACTTGATTGGACTGACTGGACTGACCAATTTTTAGAAAACATACATTTGAATGGGCATGACGCTTCTGTAAGCAAAGATAAGTTATTTTCAAAGCAGGGAGACTTAAAGGTGTAGTTCACTCCAAAATGAAAAATCGCTCATCATTTACTCACCCTCATGCCATCACAGATGTGTAAGACTTTATTTCTTCTGCTGAACACAAAAGAACATTTTTAGAAGAATATCTCAGCTCTGTAGGTCCATACAATGTAAGTGAATGGTGACCAAAACTTTGAAGCTCCAAAAAGCACATAAAAATAATCTATAAGTTTCCAGTGGTTTAATCCATGTCTTCTGAAGTTATCCAATCGGTTTTAGGTGAGAACAGACCAAAATGTAACTCCTTTTTTATTATAAATCTTGAAATCAACAGTCTCCTTGGTGATCATGATTTCAAGCTTGTTTACACTTTCTAGTGCCATCTAGCGCTCTGCGCATGCGTCAAGCACTATGAAGGGAAATCGAGCTTGTTATGATGATGGTGAGACTGCAATGGCAAGATGTACTGTTAAAAAGGAATTTTATTTTGGTCTGTTTCTGATTGCTTCAGAAGACATTGATTAAACCAATGGGGTTTTATGGATTACTTTTATGCTGCCTTTATGTGCTTTTTGGAGCTTCAAAGTTTTAGTCACCATTCACATGCATTGTATGAACATACAGAGCTGAAACATTCTTATAAAAATCTTTGTGTTCAGCAGAAAAAAGAAAGTCATACATATTTGGGATGGCATGAGGGCGAGTAAATGAGAGAAATTTCATTTTTTGGTGAACTGTCCCTTTAAGATTAATGTCTATAAAATAAATACAAGCTGGGAATATTTAGACATGAAAATCTCAAATTCCAAAATTTTTTTTTACAATCCCATTACAGTAACATTAAGATTATACAATTTCTTATGTGGTTTGTAATATAAATCATGACAAGTAGCTGTGTCAGTTAACAAAATCATGGTCTTAAGAAAACAATTTAGAGTATTAACAGGTCTTTCCAGATAAAATAAATAAATAAATAATGTTTTAATAAATGTAAACTATGTCTTGTTAGTTTATTTACAAATAATAATGCATATTAAATGTGAAACATTTTTTGATAGCAGCTCTGGGCATAGTACATTTTGCAAGTATGCAGTGCTGCCAACTCAGTTCAGGTCTCATTTCACATTTCATATATCAGAAATTATATCTAGGCTCATATATCTAGTCTCGCCTTATTAAACATATGTGGGTCACTGCGTTGCTACACACACCCATACATAGGCAGATCACTTACATAGATCACAAGATCTAACAATATGTCTTTTCACTGACAGACAAGTACAAAGAGCAGTCAAGTCAAGTATTAAGATTAATAACATTTAAAACTGCAGTACAAATGTGCTTGTAGTAGTTCAAGATATCTGAAAAAGAGAAATGTTTATGGTAGTGGAAAGGGTCTTTTTGAAAGTTTTTACTGTTCAATATCATGAATCCTAGAAAAGTGTAACTAGATGAGATAATTATTCTCAAAGGATCATAATGGCCCTTTAATGATGGGTACAGAATAATTTTAGATATCAATTAAATGTATTAACAATAGACTGGACTAAAAAGTTAACACATTAATGTATTTACTTTGTCCTGTGTTACGAGATATGGTTGGCATCTTGAACAGAACTGGATAAAAATACAAACTTCTTGCTGCACTGTTGGAAGATTTTTTTTAAAACACTTCTAATTATATAATATGCACAACATCTTTGTGACATTTTCTCTACTCTAACCATTGGATGCAGAACCCTTCTTAGAGGGTAACAAAGGCAAAACACAGAAAATCATAGAACTCCTTCAAAACAGTTAAACCAAAACTGTATATCCGTCTGTGCTATAGTGAGAAAACTTGAACTGCTGCGAAATCTAAAAGTTAAAACTGCGGAGGGTCACGTGATGCCATGCGAGTAGCAGATGTGTAATCGGCGAGCTCTGCGCACTTTGCTAATTTTGAATAATTTTTGTGTCATAATCCAGTGAGATTCGATACATCCTGCTACATATATGTTCTTTGAAGTAAACATGGCAAAGAAGTCAAAATCCTCAGGCTCTGGAGATATAAATAGACACTTACGTGCTCAAGCTGAAACCTCTGACGGGCTTGCAGACCAGGGACTCGGTTTGGACGGTGCGGTGGGAGAAATCCAGTGTCAACTGTCCAACATGTCTGTGATGCTGACGAAAGTTGTTGCCGACTTAGAGGATCTTGCTGTAATACGTTGATCGATTATGGCGATGGAAGCGAAATTCTCTGAGTTGGTTACAAGAGTGTCGGACGTCGAGAGACGAATCGATTATCTGGATGCATCGGAGAGAGAATTAGCTGCTAATCCGCTTGCAACCAAGATAGATTTAGAACGCATTTTTGAAAAAATTTAAGATTTGGAGAACCGAAGCAGGCGAAATAATGTACGAATTGTTGGAATTCCTGAGCATGAGGAAGGCCAAGATATGGAGTATTTTTTCTAGGACACTGGGA
This sequence comes from Myxocyprinus asiaticus, assembly GCF_019703515.2. NCBI lineage: Eukaryota > Metazoa > Chordata > Actinopteri > Cypriniformes > Catostomidae > Myxocyprinus > Myxocyprinus asiaticus. The sequence continues at coordinate 25,362,859 of NC_059381.1, read as the reverse complement.
GGATTACGTCATCTGCTGCACTCATGACCAGCCGGCTCACTGAATACTGTACGGCTTCATATATTTTATATATATTTACTTATTTTTTGTGCTGGTACCTCTAGAGACTAGAGCTTTCTTTGTGGAGGAACACACCTTCAAGACAGTTCTGTGAATGAATCTACACGTTCTTTGTGTTTATTCTGCGTATTGGCTGGAGTTTGTTTTATAGATTATTTTCTGTTATGTAATTTTGCCTCACAAAATTTGTACAGAAGCACCGGACTTGAGCAATCCGATGGCAAAGTTGTCGCGGGGGCTCTCGTAGGCGTACATGGACTCTTTGAGTTTAGAGGTATTGTTGCCAGTTGGCGCTGTCATGCGTGGGGTTAATGCGCACGTTTTTCTTTTTCTGTTTGTTTGGTTCTGGGGGAGTTCGGGGTTTGATTGTTGCACTAATGGGGAATGTGGTCTCTATAATCTTGTTTTTGACACACAATCTATGTTTTCTAATATGTCAAAATGTCAAATGTTAATATGAGTGGGTTATCTCTCTCCATGTGGAATGTGAATGGGTGGGGGCACCACATAAAAAGAAGGAAGGTTCTTTCTTTTCTTAAGTGTAAGAAACGCACTTTTTCCCGCAGGAAACTGAAAAATTTGGGAAGATATGGGGTAGACATGTTTTCTTTAGTGCTGGCTCAAGTAAGAGCAGGGGTGTCATTATATTGATAAATAAACATCTACAATTCAAATGTCTCAAATTAAATCAAAGTTTGATTTTGGCTAATATTTACGCACCTAACGCTGATGATCAGGGCTTTTTTATAGATCTCGAAGGGATGTTGCAAGCCGCTGGCACACTTCATGATATAATATTGGGAGGAGACTTTTTCAAGAGAGAATCTTTTGATGGACTCAATCCTTGATCATAGTGAAGCAAAAGTGTGTAAGCCCCCTAGAGTAACATTGACACTTCACAGGATGTGTAAAAATCTTGGTCTTACAGATATTTGGAGACTTTTGAACCCATCTGGTAGGGACTATACATATTTTTCATCAGTCCATAAGAGTTATTCTAGAATAGATTTTTTTTTGTATATCTATGTCCCTCATTTCATCTGTTGTTGATTACTCAAATGGATTCAAATCTTTTCCCCATAATCTCTTGATAGAAGCTAAAGCACCATCCCCCAGACTCCGAACCAGCAGGGAGTAATACACTGATGCCTCATAACCTTTTCCAAAAGCAGTAATCACCTCTCCCAAGTGAGGGGTGGGGGGGTGCTACTCCCAGAAATAGTACAGAGCATGTGGCGCAGCTGTAAATGCTTATAAAAATGACCCAAATTCTCAAAAGATCTCAACACTCCACTCTCATACAGGTCACCGAGTGTAACAACCCCTCTCACAATCCACTCTGACCAACTGAAAGGGGACTTATTGATACATAATTTTGGGTTCAGCCATATGCTAGAGGCAACTTTTAAATAAATGTCCGAATTAAATACTCTGGCCACTCTTGGCCAAATCATGTGCAAATGTGAAATAAAAGTGTGACTTCTCCGGCTAGTTTAATAGAAAGACTTTGCAATGGTGAAATAGGGACAAGGACTTCCTGTTCAATAGAAAACCAGGCAGGGGCTCTCTCAGGTGGAAGCGACCAATGAGCCAAATGTCTGAGACCGAACGCATAATTATAAAACAAAATCTTGGGTAAGCCTAACCCACCTTTGTCAATCGGCCTTTGTAATTTGTTGGAATGTAGTCTGGGACATTTACCATTCCAAATGAAGGACTTCACAATTCTATCAAATTGCTTAAAATAAGAGAGGGGGACATCTATAGGGAGTGACTGTAGCAGGTAGTTGAATTTTGGAATACAGTTCATTTTAATAACATTAATCTTCCCAATCATCGATAAATGTAATGAAGCCCATCTGTCCACATCGCTCGAAAACTTTTTAATTAAAGGGTCAAAATTAACTTTAACTAAATCAGACAAATTTGCTGGGAATAAAATACCCAAACACTTAATGCCCTGTTTGGGCCACTGAAAGGCGCCCGGCTGAAAGGCCGTTACTGGGCAGTACGCAGTCAGAGCTGAAGCTTCGGATTTAGACTAGTTGACTTTGTATCCAGAGAACTTGGAAAAGGAATTAATAATTCTGTGGAGGCAAGGCATAGATCTAGTGAATAATAAAATATCATCTGTGTAAAGCAGAAGCTTCTGCGCCACACCTCCCACCACCACCCCTGGAAAATCCTCCTCCTTTCTTATCGCGGCTGCTAATGATTCCAGGGCAAGACAGAACAATAATGGGGAAAAAGGGCAACCCTGCCGAGTGCCCCTATCCAGAGTAAAATAATCTGAAATTAATCCATTTGCTTGTACTGCTGCTACAAGGTGTCTATAAAGTAACTTAATCCAACCAATGAATGTACTCCCAAACCCATACATTTCTAAAATCTTAAAAAGATAATCCCATTCTACCATATCAAACGCCTTTTCGGCATCAAGTGAAGTGGCAGCGACCGGAGACTGATCATTCGCTACTGACCACATGATATTAATGAAACGCATAATGTTATCAGAAGAGCTGCGGCCCCGAATAAACCCCACCTGATCTTTATGTATAAGAGATGTCATAACCTTACATAAACGATTAGCCAAAATTTTGGACAAAATTTGTACATCTAGCTGGATCAGGGAAATTGGACGGTAACTTTTACACACACTTGGATCTTTGTCCTTTTTAAGAATCAGACTGATCCGGGCTTGTGTCATAGTTGGAGGAAGCTTTCCTTTCTTTAATGATTCCGTATAAACTTCTAATAAATGTGGAGTCATTTCTGTAGCATAAGATCAAAATAATTCAGCAGCAAAACCATCTGGCCCTGGAGCTTTGCCTGTAGATAAGGCCTTAATTACCTCATCAGTTCCTCCAAGGTTATCTCAGAATCAAGATAATTGTTTTGCTCAGTCATCAGTTTAGGAAGTTCTAATGGTTCCACAAAGTTTCTAATATCTTCATCAGTAGACAAAGACGTTGAACTATATAGATTAAGATAGAACTCTTTAAAAGCATTATTAATATCAATGGCAGATTTCACTGAGGGAATGGTAGAAAGAGACTCTCTCTGCTTAATATATCTAGCCAAAAGCTTCCCTACTTTGTCCCCCGACTCAAAATATGACTGTCTTGCCCTGAATAACCAAAACTCCACTTTCCGTGACAAAATAGCATTATATCTGTATTTCAATCCAGTCAATTCTCTGAGGCCATCAGACGACATTCTGCGCTTCAGCTCTGCCTCAGCACTTTTAATATTCCCTTCCAACTCCACAAGTTCTCGTGCTTTGGATTTTTTGGTGAATGAGGCATACTGTATGAACCGACCCCTAAGAACTGCCTTAAGTGCCTCCCAAGCCACGCCCACAGAAGATACTGAGGACCAGTTGGTCTCCATATAAACACTGATTTTGGTCTTTAACATTTGTTGGAAATCAAGATTAGGCAAAAGGGATACATTAAAGCGCCAACTATATGATTTCTTTTTCTCCGTATGTGGCAACATCTCCAAACTCACCAGGGCGTAATCTGAGACTAAGATGTTTCCAATTGAGCAATCAACAACAGATGAAATGAGGGACGTAGATATACAAGAAAATCTATTCTAGAATAAATCTTATGGACTGATGAAAAATATGTATAGTCTCTACCAGATGGGTTCAAAAGTCTCCAAATATCTGCAAGACCAAGGTTTTTACACATCCTGTGAAGAGTTTACACATCCTGTGAAGTGTCACTGTTGCTCTAGGGGGCTTACACATTTTTGCTTCACTATGAACAAGGACTGAGTCCATCAAAAGATTAAAGTCTCCTCTCAACATTATATCATGAGGCGTGCCAGCGGCTTGCAACATCCCTTCAAGATCTATAAAAAAGCCCTGATCATCAGCGTTAGGTGCGTAAATATTAGCCAAAATCAACCTTTGCCCCTGAATTTCTGATAAAACAATAATGACTCTTCCTAATTTATCTTTAATCTGTTTGAGAAAATTGAATTGTAGATGTTTACTTATTAATGAAATGACTCCCCTGCTCTTACTTAAGCCAGCACTGAAGAAAACATGTCCACCCCATATCTTCCCAAATTTTTCAGCTTCCTGTGAGGAAAGATGTGTTTCTTGAAGAAACACTAGATCATATTTCTTATGTTTAAGATAAGAAATAACCTTCCTTCTTTTTATAGGGTGTCCCAACCCATTCACATTCCATGTGGAGAGAGACAACTTGTTCATATTAAAATCTGACATATTGATATAATAAAATAAAAAACATTATGTGTCAAAAACAAGATTACACAGACCACATTCTCCATTAATGCAACAATCAAACCCTGAACTTCCCCCCGAACAAACTTTGCCATCGAATTGCTCAAGTCCGGAGCTTCTATACATATTTTGTGGGGCAAAATTACATAACAGAAAATACTTTGTAAAACAGACCCCAGCCAACAGGCAGAATAACAGAAAAAACAAGTAGACTTATTCACAGAACCGTCTCGAAGGTGTGATCCTCCGCAAAACAAACTCCAGCTGATATAAAGCCGTTCAGTTTCCTCGGACAGACAAACAATTGTTCAGTGAGCCGGCTGTTATGAGCTCAGCAGATGACGTAATCATTCTACTGTCCCTTAAAAATACTCCACAAAAACAAACTCCAGCCAACAGGAGACATAAGCACAAAGAACAAACAGATATATCCACAGCTGTTCCAAAGGAGTGTTATTCAACAGAACAAGCTCCAGCCGCTAGGCAGAGCCAGCACGAAAAGCAAAACCGGCATCCCGGTTCCTCGGATGATCAAGAGCCAAACTAACTCGGAGACCGCACAAAAAAAACAAGAAAAAAAAAAAAAAACAAGAAAAAAAAAAAAAGAAAAATACACCATAACTTACTCAGCCCATCAACTTTATAAAAGACGTCCTTTATGTGAGCATGTAGATATTTTGTGGTCATCCATAGTGTCCATTCTCGATCTGGCCAGGAACTTCAGTGTAAAAAAACAATCTTCCGTCAATGCAAAAGTTTCTTTGAGTCATGCCACAAAACAAACTCCAGCCACTAGGCGGAGCCACCGCATAAATAAACAAAAATGGCACCCAGCTTCCTCAAATTAATAATAATAGAGTTCCTCAACCGCAAGTCAGTCCACTAATATAAGAAACATCAAATGGCTTACTCCAATGTATTTATGAAGGAAAGTGCCTGTTTTGGACATGTAAATACTTTGCGACCATTCTTCGTTTCTATTCTCAGTTTGGCCAGGAACATCAGTGCAAAAGTGATCTTCTGTTGGTGTAAGAGTTTCTTACATTCCTTGAACTGATCGCGTTTCTCTCTTGTCGAATTCGCAAAGTCCAGGAACAAGAAAACATTGTGATTCCTCCAAGAAAGCTTTCCTTTGCTCCTCACCTGGCGCAGCATGAGATCTTTATCGGATGATTGGCCAGAATAGATCGGGGCCTGTCTCCCTCAGCAGAACCACGAGCCTGGACTCTGTGAGCTCGCTCGATTTCCAGTTTATGACCTGTTATGTCGAGCAGACTCTGGAAGAGCTTGTCCAGGAATTTCACCATATCTCTGCCCTCTTCATGCTCAGGAATTCCAACAATTTGTATGTTATTCCTTCGGCTCATATTTTCGAAATATTCCAGTTTTTCCTAAATTAATTCCAAATCTGTTTTGGACGCGGGCGGATTAGCAGATAATTCCCTTTCAGATGACTCAAGATAATCGATACGTCTTTCAACTTCTGTCACTCTTGTAACCAACTCAGAGAATTTTGTTTCCATCGCAGTAATAGATCGACATATTACAGTGAAATCCTCCAAGTCAGCAACAAACTTCGTCAGCATCATCGAGATGTTGGACAGTTGATGCTGAATTTCATCTACCGACGTGCCATCCAAATCGAGTCCCCGGTCCGCAGGCCCGTCAGAGGCCTCAGCTTGAACACGTAAGTGTCTTTTAATGTCTCCAGAGTCTGAGGATTTTGACTTCTTTGCCATGTTTACCTCAAAGAGCAAGTATGTAACTGGGTGTATCGTATCTGACCAGATTATAACATGAAAATAATTTAAAAACTAGCAAAGTTCGCAGACCTCGTGTCTCACACATCTGCTTCTCAGATGGCGTCCGTGGACTCATACAGGAATTTTGTTTGAAGATTCAAAGATTTATGTGGGACGTGTTGGGCACACAATTTTAATTTAAATAACTGATTCCGTATTTTATGTTGTGTTTATTGGTTTTTGTGGATGGAATCAATAAAAATGTTAATAACAAAAAAGTTAAAACGGCATAAAAAATAATCTTTACCAACACAAGATTTGTGTTTTTTTGAGTGTTCACCCACAGATCCCGGTCGTGTCTAGAAGGTAACCGCCCGGCTACCTAACGTCTCGTGAGAGCTGTAAGCGACGTTAATACACTAAGCTCGTTTGAGATGCCAAACGCCTCGCCTTGAAAGTAGACGAGAATAGATGGCTGCAGTCAGAGGAAGAGTGAAATAAGAGCTGTCATGTCGGACAATTCTCACTTCTCGTAGTGGATCAGACACCTTCGAGTTCAAAGGCAGATCGCGGGATTCACGTTCATGCGCTGTTGCTGATAAAGTTATTTAAATTCTGTTGCTTTATATTGAAAATAAAAATCTGAAAAAGACACTCAATGTACTTGTTATTTCATTTCGCCAAATAAGACATGGCTTTCCATCCATTTTTTAGTTTAATAAAGACACTTATTATACATATTTCAGAAATATAATAAAAATCACATATCCCATACAAAGATCACACTGTCAGAGTGTTGGGAATATTCACATATAATTTATACACATAAAACATGATACTAGAGACAAAGAAAAAAAAATCTAACATTTTAGAAAATAACAAAACATCACAGTTGTTTAAAACAATGATCATTAAGCTGTGTCGTCAGCAAGTAATTTCCCATCATGCAAAGCTCGGAAAAAGCAACTGCGGCCACCTCGCTGTCCCGCGACATCTTTTGAAATACAACCTCATGGTATCGCAACAAGTCGGACAGATTTCTAACCGGCAAGCACCTGGCGGTGATCACCGGTGATCGGTTCAGCGCAGAACATGCTCGTCTCAAACGAGCCTACTGTGTTTATTGTGTTTATTTGGAGTCCTACAAAAACCCTACACATACCCGTAAACCCAACCTTAACCCTGTCACTAAATCTAACTCTAACTCTAAATCTAACCTTAGTCATACCGAATGAGACTCTCGCGAGACTTAGGCTAAAGGAGTGTTACCCTCGCTAGACCCAGCCATAGATCCCCGTAACCGGAAAAGAGCGACGAGTGTAGAGCGGAAGTCATAAACAGTTGCGGAGTTAAGTTATCCACTGAAAAGTACAGCGTCTAATTTCAAGGTTTTTTTTAAGGGTGAAAGGTGAGTGTATTATAAGTTTAAATATGTAAGATAAAACTTTCTTTTACAAGTTTTAATTAGCTCGAGGCAGTATTGAACTGCTGTGGGTGACATATAGTGCGTGTTTGTGTGGAAGCTAACCCACTAACCGACCAAGAAAAACACTTATGAAAAGAGCGTATATTACCCGACTGTTTGCATCTTTTCGTCACGTTACAATTCTGTATGTAATTATAAAATTGGACAGTCGTTTGGCAATATGACTCAGCTGAGATGAGTGGGTTTGTTTATATGTGAGACAGAAGGGCGGTAGCTAACTCGCCAGCTCTTTGTTACCAGGTAACCATTATTCCAGTAATTCCATTTAAACAGCGAATGTAAACAAACTCTCGCTACTTATGAGAGTTTAAAGAAATCACATGTTCTCCTGATCTTATCAGTACATCACATCACATTGATTGAGGAACATTGCGTTCAAACTTCCAGGATGAGGATTAGGCCAAACCTTAATATAGAGGTAACTAAACCTAATTGTTAAATATCCTGTAAATAAACTATGCAATATCCGTTAACACGTGTTTACTGCATGGTAAATAGTCCAACTCGGTTCTAACAAGTCAAAACAACCGTAACACTGTTGTGAGTTGGAGCAGTGAGCTGGCATCTCTTCGGCTGTATTGAATTATACAACTCGGCGGGTGTAGGGAATGTTCTTGGATACTGTTTCCGTGTCGTCTTTTTTATAACTTGGATCTTTTTTCTATTCTGGTGTGGTCAGATGCGGCGATCTAAGCGGATGCGCTCGCCGGGTGACTGGATTACGGAGTATAGCTGGGAGGAGAGAGTGGAGGTGCACAAGAGACCGAGGCGCAGCTCCAAGAGCGGGGAAATAGAGAGGCAGCCTGGGCGGCATCATCACTGCAAAACTTACGAGAGGTAAATTAATCAAGAGTATTTATTCACTTTAAAGATGTGTGAAATTTTCTCTTTTTTTCTGTCTGTTTGAATGCAGCTTGTTTGTTAGATTTGTGGTTGAATTAGTGCTGTGTCAACTTTGTTTCTTACAAGATGTACTGTAGCATGTTCTTGGATTCAGTGACAAACTGTCAGGATGACAGATGCTGTAATTGGGCCTGACTCAGTCCGAATCAGTGCCAAGAATTCAGTGAATCTTGCTGATGTAAAATTATTCTGACATTGAGAATGTCAGTGGGACTAGTACCAAAATTTATGTTGTGAGGAGAGGTTGACTGATAGTGGGGTTTGCCGATACTGATAACTAAGGTGGGAAAACAGGCTGATAGCCGATTAATCAGCAGATCGTTTTTTAAAATGTATAATATGAACGAAAACTTTTCACTCAATGTAAAATAGTGCTGAACTTCAGTAGGTATCGATTCGCTTATAATATGCATTTAGAACGGCACCGGAGGTGCATTTTACCAGAATTTGTATAAGAAGCGAATTAAACTACTGTGAATTTGCCTACAAACAGACACATACAGGATTCCTGGAGAGTTTAGAATGTCAAAATAAAAGCATGAAGGTTTAAAAAGTGCGTGATTTAAATATATTACTGTTGTATTTAAAATTACAATTAAGTCAATAATATTAATAACAATTTATTATTATTATTATTATTATTGTCATCATTAGTATTTGTTTACAATTTGAATGGGTTCCAAAAAATAACTGTGTGAATAAAAAGTGGACTGATGTATTACAACTAAATTGAACAAAAAAAGAGATCTGAATCCTTTAAGTCCAGATTTTGGGTGGAAGAAGAAGAAAAAAAGGGCATAAATAAAACACTGGTTTCTTTTCTACTGAAGACTTGAAGACTGGAATTACTGTTAATTTTGCTGCTACATTTTCCAGTATACTAGTTAATAATAAATGTTTCTTAATAAGCTATACATTAATATTGAAATAATGTGTAGATAGAGGTTTGTGTTTCTTTACATATTAAAGAGTACTCCCAATTAGTTCCACACAATAATGTAAAGATATTCTAAACAGATTATGCAAAAAAACAACCGATTTCCGATATCGGATCGGAAGAGAAAAAGTGGTATCGGTGCATCCCTAGTTTACCGATAAACTATTTTCTCCCCAATTTGGCATGCCCAATACCCAATGCTCTCTAGGTCCTTGTGGTGACGCAGTTGCTCACCTCAATCCGGGTGGCAGAGGACAAATGTCAGTTGCCTCCGCTTCTGAGACAGTCAGCCCGCGCATCTTTTCACGTAGCATTTTTAAACAAAAGCTGAGACCTTGTAAATATGCAATCTCATTACTACAGGGACATTTTTTTCTTAAAGCACACCCTGAAGAATGCATCAGATATTCTTTGAATAACAGATCTTATAGCCTGTAAAGGTTCATAATATAAATCAAGAGGTTTATCAGTTGCTATTATGTAGTTGTCAACCTATAGCATAGCGGCAGAATGTTCTGTGATTTGGAATGCAAGTTGTTTAAATCAGACACTGGATTCCGCCATGCCATCAGCTCAGGCATCCTCCTAACTGATTTACTGCTGCAACACTGACAGGTTAAAGCATCGCCTTCACTCATAACCTCTCTCTCAGAGCTTGTTTCTAAGTATAGCCTTGCTCGTTGACTCCTCCCTTTCGAGAAGACACTTGATTATTTTCAGCACCCAGCAGATCATGATACAGCATTCCCCTGGTGAAAGGGTCAATAAATTGCACCAAAGTGAGAAGGACCTTTTATTTTTGCTATCGAAGACCTTGGACACATCCCCATTGTCATTTTATGTGGAGGGGTGTCTTTCTTAGTATCTGATCTGTTTAATTGACAGGTGTCACATAAGCACAAAGAGGCTGGAGTTCCGTGAGCGCAGGGCCAGTGAGGCCAGTCCAGAACATGGTGATTGTGTGGGACAGGCGGAGCAGGTCAGTGAGACTGAGAGAGAGAAAAACGGGTACCACTACAGCAAGTCGTCCGCACGCAGTGGGCGGAGTCGGCGCAGCAGTAGAGAACACCAGCGATCACGCCACCGCAGTCCCTGCTCAGACTCGGTAAACAATTTCTCATTCTATTCCTGCTTGAAACAATGTATTTTGTCAATGCCACTACATTTATGTTTGCTGTCTTTCTAAAAAAGTTAATCTCCTCTGTCATGAATGTAGAAAGTGTTACAGTAATGTATTTATCATAGAAACCATCTGCTGTAAGTCTACAGTTGCGTGGTCGAGGAGTCATTCACTTGAACTTCACTCATTTGCTGCACAAATTGAGGGTCGTGACTTAGCTGTTCTTTAGTGCACTTCATTGTTTCTTGTCTGAAAATGTGTTGCCATGTCTTTCTTCTGTAACACACACTATGGTGGCCCTGTGCCGTTGCTTGGCGATGAATTTGAATTTGCTGCTGCTGTGGCCTGGCGTGGGGTTTTGAACGGGTCCAAATCACTCCCTTCCCTTCATCAACCCCCCTCGCTGAATGAATGAATGGCGTGTGCGGTCCTGATTCTGGTGTTTGATGGTGATGCTGGTGCCAATGAACGTCCCTTCCCCCTCCTCCAGAGAACTCATCGCAGGAAAAGAATCAAGAGTATTGAGGATGATGAGGAGGGTCACCTGGTCTATCACAATGGAGACATGCTAAGAGCAAGATGTATAGAACACATACCTTTCTCTCTAAAACTGTCTGTTATGTGTCTATTAGTGGGAGAATTCAGGTTACACTTGGGGGTAAAATGGGGACTTTTGAAAACTTCTAAATTTAACCACTATGAATTTAACTGTCATGTGTGAAACTTAAATTGAGACTTTAATTCTCAATGATTATGATATAAATTCAATGAACTTGTCAAAGTTCTGAGTCCCCAGTAGTACTATAAATTTGCTTTTATATGTTGCATCCATGCCATGAAGCTGTACTTATGACTGCTTTTTTGTCCTGTTTATAGATGAGATTGTAGGCACCCTAGGTGAAGGAGCCTTTGGAAAAGTGGTGGAGTGCCTCGACCATTCAAAGTAAGCATTCAGTAAGTCAGTGAATTATTTGTCTCTGTTGTGAGTTCATACACCTTTTAACCTGTGAATATGCTTTATTTGCAGAGGTGGTGCAAGAGTGGCCCTGAAGATCATCAAAAATATTGAGCGCTATCGGGAGGCAGCCATGTCAGAAGTAGATGTGCTCGAGCGGATAAACTCGCTTGATGGCGATAAGAGATTGTGAGTATCTGACTTAAGGCTAGAAAATGCTTTTGTGTTCCTAAGTTTATTTGCCATACCAAGGGTCTGTTGAATACTTGATTCTGATTGGTTGACAGACGTTCTAAGGTGTGCAATTGTTTTTTGCATTCTAAGGTGTGCAATTACTTCATAACGCATGGTTATGAAGTAATTCCAGGTCTTGACTACATAACAGTTCTATATCACTTCGGCAAATTATTTCAGTTAGTTCAAAGAGCTGTACAGGCTACAATGGCAAAATAACCAATTAAAACAAAGACAAGTACATCGGATAAGAATGACAAACAATGTCTATAATATCCTACATTTATTTAAATTTCAGTTGAAAATCACCCTTGCGCTCCCTCTCTCTCTTTCGCTCTAGTCTCACACACACTGATAGACATAAACACGCACGCGCGCACACACACACACACACATATATAGAGACTCGAGTCATGACCAACAAACAGAGCCGCACCCCCGAAACTTGATCAATACAACAGTTTCTGTATTATAAGTGTTTCAATATATTTCACCCAAATCAGCCTCCCATAGTGGAAAGCACCTTCGCACTCCCCCTCCCCCACCTTTCGCTCTCATGCAAACTCTTACACACGGACACACACACATACTCCGGAGCAAAGTCAGCGCATGGTTGTAAACTGTTGTTTAGCAATGGAAAAGTTAGATACAAGAATGAGGACACTCGCTGCTGCTGCTGAGAAGCACACTTAAACGTACATCATGGCAATTTGAAGCGATGTTATTGCTGACGAGAGCCGCATCAAACACCAGTAATTCCACACACAATCTCTCTCAGTTTCTCTCTTTCTCTCACTCACACACATACACACACGCACGCTACCTTGTTACTCCAATGCTTAAAAGCAGCGCATTCCTCCGTTGCTAGTTCTAAAATGACATTTTCGTACTAGCAACTGAGGCTTGGGCTGTATCAAAGCTAGACAGTAAACCACTGGCAGAAGATATTTTTTCTCACGAGCATTTTAGGGATGAAAACCAGAAAATGTCTAGATATAAAACACTGAACGATGTCTTAAGGTGTGGTATAAGTGGACTAATTGACCATAGCCCATTGAATTAATGGAAAATCCGCTGCGCGTTGTGGCCGTATTCCACCTAGGGGTGTGCATTATTTTTCAATAATTCAGCGGTCCATTGTCATTTATTCCTTACATATTTGTTATAATGTGCAGTGGAATTTAGGGATGGGACGATATATAGATATATCGCGAACCAAAAAAATTACGAACCATGATGAGTTAAAAATTTTATATTTCGAAATTTGCAGCATTGTTTTCTGTCCATGTGATCATAAATGAAATGACCTGTCAAACATCATAATCTCTCCGTCCCTTGATTTTACCACTACTTTGCTTTTTAATATACTGTTTACAGGGTTTACACAAGGTCCTTGTAGTGCTTAAAGTGCTTGCATTTAGCTTTTAGAAATTTAAGTACTAGAATACCTGGAAAATCAACTTGTTTTTATTGAAAAGTTCTTGAGATTAAAACGGAACATTTCTTTCGTGTAATGTATGTCCATCAAAGATGAGAATCCCGAATTCCACTTTCACTGAATAATTTGAATTGTAATAATCTTTGTGTTCTTTACAGTCAGATAAAATGGTAAAAATGAAAATTATTCTTAATCTCACATAGTACAGATGCTGAGAGTCTTCTCTCTCTTTAATAAACCGGAACATAGTGTGGGAGTCTGTGAGATGCTCGTTGATCTCTTAAAGTGACAGGAACCTTTTTAGCACTTGTAATACAAATGAATGTAAACTCAATGTTATTACTTGTAAATTGTACACATTATTTCAAATAGTGACAGCTTATATCATTATTATCAGTGCTGTCATGACGCGTTAACGCAAAATTTGTTTAATGTAACGATTTTTTTAATGCCGTGAATGCATAATATTACCCTTTGAGTAAACCGTAGTTCATGAGATGCGAGTCAATTCGCACAAGTGCCGCTAATGCCACATGCATTGACCATTGGGAAAACAGATGGTGGGAGACATTATGCTGATGCCTGTGCCAAGCATTTTATCAATTTTGCACAGCAGAACGAACATGCCCGCAAAGCACAGATAGAGCTCGGAAATTTGTAACTTGATTGCAGCGGCGAGACAGCTGCCATTTGAACACCTGCCTTGCACTGCGAGGCGTGGTATGAGTGCGAGGCAATCGTCTGTGTTCCGCGACTGCTACCGGGTCCTTGAATAACATATAACACGCCAGTAAAGGCAGCCGGTGGAGTTTCTGGTCCCCCCCTAGGTAGTTTGTGCCCTATGCAGACTGCGTAATATGCGTATAGGGAGCGGCGGTACTGATTACCGGCTAGCGGAATCCCTGCTGCTGTCTCCAAAGTTCTGTCGCAGTGTCTCTGTTTGATAGTGCACTAGCCAATGCAGAAGTTGGAGACATTGCTGAAACCCTGCAGGTAATCTACACTGTCATTAACCCATTTAATCCCACCAGTTACAAATGTGATCGGGGTCTAAAATGAGTTTTTGATGTATTTTGCACAGAGTTGTCAATTGTAAATGACAGTGCAGACTTTTTTGCAGGAGTCACATGTAGAGTGCAAATAGTCACATGACCAGAGCTATTTAATTCCACTGTGCTCCTGGAAAGATTATGTCTGTCAAAACTCCATAAAAAGAAGCTAATAAATCCTGTCATAATACACTTACAACTACCATATTTTGAACATCAATTGAATTGAGTTGTGCTGTGTTAATTTTCTGTTGTTCAACTCTGTTGGTGGGGTAGGCTTTGTGTGGATGACTGAAAAAAACATCTGGAAGCATATTTTGTCCACTCATGTATATAAAGATATTGCGATTAATCACGATTAAATATTTTAATCATTTGACAGCCCTAATATTATCATGATATAATATTAATTGATATAATCTAGAATTTTTATATTTTTTAAAAGTTAAAATGTGATTATAATAATGATGACAAACAAATTGTTAAAAAGTGAATATACACTTTAACATATTTATTCAAGACAGGTTCAGTTCTATTCCTTGTTCTGCACCTGATCAGCCTGAATGTAGCCCAATATTTTTGAAGGTTTATTTGTTTGTGATCTTTTCTTAAATGAGTTGGCGGAATTGTTATATATTTTTTTAGCATTTATATTGTGTATTAAAGAACTTAATTTTGATAGGAAATTATTATGTGCATTTTGCGCAAAAAATTAATTTTCTGTCATACTTTTATAATATTGAACCGAGATTATATTGAATCATAAACCTCATATTGTATATCGAACCGAATTGTGAGATAACCATATCATCCCTTCCCTAGTGGAATTTAGAAATAGTTAAACACTCTTTGACTAATAATCAGTTACCTACAGTATATGCCTTTTTTTTTTTTTTTTCAGTGCCTGTGTTCGGATGCTGGACTGGTTTGATCACCATGGCCACATCTGCATAGTGTTTGAGCTGCTGGGACTGAGCACATATGACTTTCTTAAGGAGAATGGATTCATGCCCTTCTCAGTGGACCAGATCAGATGTATGGCAGATCAGATCTTTAGGGCTGTGTGCTGTGAGTATAGACGTGTAAACTGTTAAAATACTAAAAGAAATTGCTGTTATAGAAACACTACCTCTCAAATGGGCATTAGGCACTAACCCAGCTTAAAAATAAATCATAATTAAATAATGATTATAAAATGCATAATAAGCTCAAGTGATAAATCATAGTTCTTTTCCGTTAGTTCTGCATGAAAATAAGATGACGCACACTGACCTTAAGCCTGAAAATATTCTCTTTGTGGACTCCACCTATGACATGGAATATAACTCCAAGATGGTGAGTAATGAGATCATGAAACATCACATGTCTGAATAATTACATTGTTTTTGCAGTAATTATTGTAACTACTATGATGTTACAGAAACGAGATGAGAGGACCTTGAAGAGGTTGGATGTCAAAGTAGTAGACTTTGGGAATGCTACATATGACCACGAGCATCACACCTCTGTGGTGTCAACTCGCCACTACAGAGCTCCCGAAGTTATTTTAGGTAAGCTGCTTACTCTCTAAAATTTCTAAAGTTTGAGAATATTAACAAGACTGTAAACACAATATTTTCATGCTGTTTGTGAATGCACTGAAATGTGGTAATGTATTGCTGATTAAAGGTGCACTCAGCGATTCCTGAGAAGCACTGTTGATATTCAAACTCAACTGCCAAAACAAACACACCCCTCCCTTCTGTGCTCCTTTGGAAGCTCTGCCCCCAAATTCATGCACGGGAGACTGTTTTATGCACACCAGCTCCAGACACTCACAACTCTCCTGCTACTAAATCTAACATCACAACAACAGCGTATATGGGTTCTGTGAAACATAGCAAAATTTATGTTACCCACCTATCGAGATGTTGATGCGGCTCCTAGCCCTCGACTTAAAATAATCCTTATTTTTTAGTTTATATTCGTCTGACCTTTTTCTCTTGGTCTGTTTCTCAGCCATTTGTCATCCTTGGAGTTTGCATCAGCCAGATTTGCTGTTGCTCTTCTAATGAATTTCCCTCTCACTCTGCTCCCACCCCTCATCCTGTACACGCGCAAGAACCACCCCCTGTTGCTGATTGGCTGGAGTAGTGTTGTGTGGATCGGTCTGATCCACTTTGTTTTTTGTCCCATTTACAGAGCCAGGGCTGTGTACAAATACTAGCTTTTTTTTCCAGCCCACCTACAGAAAGGACAGCTAGCAGACTGTGAGGAGATATTTGCAGAATTTTACAAAAAAAGTGTATTGGATTAGAATTACTGAGTGCACCTTTAACATCGCACAATGCTCTATTGGCAGAACTAGGCTGGAACCATTCATGTGACGTGTGGAGTTTGGGTTGTATTCTTATTGAGTTCTATCTAGGGTTAACATTGTTTCAGGTAGGATGTTTCCCTTAGTAACATACATTCACATTCTACCAAATGTCTTAAGCATACTTACTGAAAATTCTTTCTCTTTTCAGACTCATGACAGTAAGGAACATCTTGCCATGATGGAGCGGGTTTTAGGCCCCATACCTACTCACTTACTCCAGAAAAGCAGGTGCAGTTGCTTAAAAAGATGAGGAGTTGCTCATTTTTAAATTAATCTTCTTTATTATGCAAATAAAGATGATATTTTTGGATGAAGGCTAAGCGATCTATTATTAAGAGGGTGAGAGACTGATTGTTGACTGTGGTTCATTGTTAGGAAGCAACGCTATGTGCATCATGATAAACTGGACTGGGATGAACTCAGCTCGGCTGGGAGATATGTGAGAAAACACTGTAAACCTCTGAAGGTAAGGATCACTGTATACTGCTCTACTTTAAAAAAAAAAAAACAACAACAAAAAACAAACATTTGTTGTCAAATTTGTTTTAGTCCTGGAAACCAGTTTGTATGATGTCTTTTGCCTCTGAGAGTTGTTTTTGAATTCTTGTACTTTTTTTATGCAAAAGTGCAAAACACCCGGCAGCAAGTTTTTCTCTCAATTAATGGTTGTTTTTCTCTTAATAAATTCCAGTGATCTTTTGAATTTTTCTTCTTCAATCACTCTGTGTTTGCAATCCATAAATTATAAGTCTTCTGAATTTTTTTCTTCTGGAAATCTGTTGATGCCCTTTGATAGGAACTATTTGTACTGAATTTGAAAATGAGTCATATTATTGTTTGGATTACCTTAATTGACTCTCTGCTCCTTGCTCAGCAATATATGTCCTCTAAAACCCCGGAGCACGAGCTGCTGTTTGACCTACTTCAAAAGATGATGGAGTATGATTCATCGAAACGGATTACTCTGGAACAAGCCATCGGACATCCTTTCTTTAACCAGTTAAGAAAAGAGAGAAGAAATTGACATGGAAGGGGACACTGAAACATTACTACTCCCAGGGAGACCTGCTGCTGACTGTATCAGTCTGCTTTAAGAACGCCTGCTTCATTACCTCTGTCCATATTTATTGTCTGTTGAAATAAACGGCCAAATTCCTGTGTACTTTTGTTATATTAAACTTGAATTCTTTGAATACACACTGTTTCTGTCTTTATTTATAAAATTGTATTTTATGATCTGTTATTTTATTGATAAAGTAAAATGGCCTTAGTGAAGATAACTTTTTAGTGTATGGTTTTACTTTGTCATTTATCTTGTGTAAACAAAAAACTGACCGATAATATAACCTCTGTCCTGCAGATGGCATCACAGGACTTTTCTTATTAAAGGAATATTTCGGGTTCAATAGAGGTTAAGATCAATCGACAGCATTTGTGGCAATGTTGGTTAAAACACAAAATTATTTAGACTTGTCCCTCCTTTAAAAAAATAAAAAATAAATAAGCTACAGTGAGGCACTTACAATGGAAGTGAATGGGGGACAATTTTTGGAGGTTTGAAGGCAGAAATGTGACGCTTATAATATTATAAAAACAATTTGTTAAAACATGTTTTATTTGAGCTGTAAAGTTGTTTAAATTGTCATTTTTCGTCGTTTTAGGGTTTATTGACATTGGCATGGCAACAAAGTTGTAAAATTAGATATAACGTTACACAGAAAAGGTTAGTAAGTGATTTTATCACACTAAAACCATGTTAACACACATTTTATGTCTTGTGTATATATTTTTGAATCCTTGAGTTAGTATTTTAACGTTTACAGATTGGCCCCATTCACTTCCATTGTAAGTGGCTCACTGTAACCCAGATTTATTTTTTAAATTTTTTTAAAGAAAAGGAGAAAGTCAACATTTATTTTTGTGGTAATCAACATTATGCCACAAGTGCTGTCCCAGAATATTCCTTTAAGGAGTTATAAGGCGCTAGCAGATCTGCAGTCATTCCTTGAGTGTAATTTTGGGCAAAACTTAAGAACATCATGTGGACGTAATGACTGTTTCGCAAGACCTTAAGTAAATAAGTTAAACAGACATTCTGAGACGTGTTCTTTAATACAGACCGATAAAATGGTGCAATAAACCATAAAACAAAAACAAAAAAACATTCACAGGGTATTGCATTTAAAATAATATCCTTAGCCTTATAAGCCTCCTTGGAGTTATTGTAGTTGTTACCCATTTCATTTAAACAATTCTTCATTTACATTGTTCTGGTGGCGAGAATTCAGCAAGGGAATGGTCCTGAACTCTCTTTGAGATGCACTTAAGAGGGCAACGATTTAACCTGCGCTCGAGACACAGAGAGGCGTGTGACCGACAGCTTGTCTCGTGCAGCAGATTTCAAACAGCACGCGCCCTTCAAGTGCTCGCCACAACGTTGCGTGTCCTGTTAACTTAAGTAACTCCGTTGCCTTTGCTGAAACAAATGTCTACCTGGGTCTCAAAAGAAGATTAAAAAGCAAGGATAATAGTTTGGAAGATCACCACAATGTCAAAATTTGTTTCAACTGAGGCAAAAGACGTGTCAAAGACGTCACCCAGCAATGGACATCATCACAAATCCCAAATGATTCATGGCTTGACAACTCTCGTATGTTTTGCGTTGTCGTTGTTGTCGGTGGCCGTTTGTCTGTTCATGAACGTGAAAACTCTTCGCATTGAGCGTAAAATGGAGCTTCTTGAGATGGAGCGACTGTCGGTTATTCGACCTGTGCACGCGACTATGGATGCTAACGCGACACTTTGGGATGCGATAGAAGAACTTGTGCAAGAGGTGAGTCAACTGCAAACTTAAACACTTCATAGCAGCTTTTATAAATATTAATGAAAATATAAGCCAATGTATTTGGCCTCACGTGTTGTCACATTTGGCTCGTAAGTTCTCTCCACCACGTATTAATTTGCCAAACAAGTCACTACAACGCATTTATTCCAAAAAATTAAAATGAAATTAATTTGTTTTAATAGTCAAAATGTGGTAAAATGATCAATGTTTAAACAGCAAATGTATAAAGACTTTATAAGTCATATTTTACTGATGCTTACAAATAGAGCGTATAATGTTAAACATGAGCTAACTAAAAATTAAACTTCAATAATTTAAATAATTGTAAAAATATATTTCTGTTTTCACAGAGACTTAAAGAGGGTGTGTCAAAAGTTCGCACAGCGCGAGAGGTGACGCAAGAGTGCTCGTGCCCTCCAGGTTTGTTCTTCTGCATGTGTCTGAAATGATTTCTTTCTACTGAAATGTTTTCTCTTTAAAGTATCAACTGAGGCAGCTTCATTCTATTTTAATTTCAAAAAGTGAACCGTGCTGTGGATAAATTATATAGGTAAATAAATGATGTTCAGCTCAATGAATACTACATCAAAGTCTTCCCACCTAAAGTGCTTTGTGTTTGTTTATGTATTTGGTGGGGGTTTTAAGGAGGCTTGTTTGAAATAAGCTTCTGGGCAATTTCTTCAGCATCTTTCCATCTTGTCTTCTCTGTGATCTGGATCAGTGATGCATTCTCTAGACCAGTGTTTCCCAAACTTTTTTCTGCCACAGCACACTTTTTAGGATTAAAAAATTCTACGGCACACTACTATCCCACATAAGCTAACCATCGTAAATATTTTTCCTTTTCAAGAACTTGTCCATGTTTTCTGTCCGTCTTAGTAGCGTGTTTACTTGTAATGTTTGAAATTCAGCTATGCAAAATTATTATTTTTTTTTAAATCACATAGGTAGGCTACGCTGTGTGAGGTCACAGGTGGCAAGAGCGCTAAATGGGTAATGAAAAAACAACAAATTTGCTTCTTTTCTAATTTGTAGATTTGTTCTTGCAATGCCACAACAAATTACAGTGCTGCAAACTCATGAGGGGTGAAAAAGGTAATACATTCACTGGTCCACGAACATTTGTTCTGGGGATATTTTTTTAAAGAATAAGCTAAAAGCACCAATTCCAGATATTTTAGTGATTCAAGTTTATTCAAGTTTACAATTGTGCAGAATTAGCTGCAAATTAACGAGTATTTTGGTGAGGCTTGCTTCTGTTTCACAAATTTGTTCAATTTCATTAACTGATTAGTTCAGTGACCCCTTCTGGAAATGTCACTAGGTGTCGACAAATGAGCATCTTATGTGCTATGAGTGAGTCAGTGAATCATTTTGAGTCGTTCATGACTGAAATCTACCAAGAGACTTTATAGTGTTTAAGCATTAAAAGAACAAAGCAGATCTGTAGTCTTCCTTCAGTCTGAGCATTATTTTTCACCAAAAAGACAACAATAGTCTAATAATAGTGAGTTTCAATAACGTCCTTACCTTCTCCTTTATTAAACCTTGCATGGCTACAAATCTACTGACTTCAGTATAAGAATTATAAACACAAAGCAGATCTACGGTATCATTTTCATACAGTAGCCTATTTAAACTACTGAGCATGGTTTTTATCAGAAAAGAGGACAATAATAGACAAATAATAATAATTTTGAGTTTCGTTAATGTTCTTTTGTCATTGTAAAGTGCATTTTACATGAGTTGAGTCGAGCCATCAATGTTCCAATCAACGCCAGCGTCATGACAAGAGTTGCAGAAAGCATCACAGAGGGGCGATTTTACAAGTTTGCCATGTAAAAAAGCGGGAGGTGTGCACAATAAACATTGAAAACATGTATTTGGAAGAGAGAAAAAAGCTTGCAGTTGCTTTGATTGCAGAAAGTAATAAAAGGACTGGTTTATGTTTAGGTCTAAGCGTTTTCTTGGTGAATTTAAATCAGTTCAATAACGGGTCTCTGATATTCGTAAATGATAAGGTAATATTGAATTAAAAGATATTCAATGTCTCTTCACAAATTTGGACAGTTTTTAAATATTTCTTGTTGCTTAGTACTCTCAAAGACATTATTGGTGAAGCAAAAACGTGTGTGATAAACACTTTGGTGTAAAGCGGTGTCACTTCATAGACTTCAATGTATTCTGCAGCGCTGACGCGAGTTATGTGAAAGACCCTTAACGCGTATAAATATCAGTCACTTTTAAACATTACTCACTGCTCTTCACAATCACAAAAGTGACAGATTATGGTTTCAAAACGGCGAATTTCTCCGAAAGGTGAGGAGTTTGGATCCCTGAAATTATTATTTATTTATTTTTTGGGGATTTTTTCCCCTTTTTCTCCCAATTTGGAATGCCTAATTCCCAATGTGCTTTTTAAGTCCTCGTGGTCGCGTAGTGATTTGCCTCAGTCCGGGTGGCAGAGGACGAATCCCAGTTGCCTCTGCATCTGAGATCGCCAACCCACGCATCTTATCACGTGGCTTGTTGAGCGCGTTGCCACGGAGACATAGCGCGTGTGGAGGCTTCACGCCATCCACCGCGGCAACCACGCTCAAATCACCACGCACCCCACCGAGAACAAACCACATTATAGCGACCACGAGGAGGTTACCCCATGTGACTCTACCCTCCCTAGCAACCGGGCCAATTTGGTTGCTTAGGAGACCTGGCTGGAGTCACTCAGCACGCCCTGGGATTTGAACTAGTGAACTAGCGAACTCCAGGGGTGGTAGCCAGTGTATTTTACCACTGAGCTACCCAGGCCCCAACCCTTGAAATTAATTGTAGTTTTTTTCATGCATTTATTTATTTTGTGGAATTTGATAATTTTCCACAGCACACCTGACAATCTTTCACGGCACACTAGTGTGCCGCGGCAACACTGCTCTAGACCAGGGATGGGCAACTTTGAAGGGTGCGAGGGCCAACATTTTTTCTCCTTTCTACCAAGGGGCCAGATAACAAATCTGCACTCTAACAATGTTCACCCCCTTACTCAGTTTCCTCATTAGTGTGGGCAGGGTTGGGAGGGTTACTTTTGAAATGTATTCCACTACAGATTACAGAATACATGTTGTAAAATATCATTTGTAAGGTATTTCGTTAGATTACTCAAGGTCAGTAACGTATTCTAAATACTTTGGATTACTTCTTCAGCTCTGGTAGATTTTTTCACTTGTTTTGACTATAAAAACTCTGCCAGTACAGTACGACAAAATACACATTCTCTGAAAAACCTAAATATCTTATGCAGTGTTGTTTCTAAAACAAGATAAATCAAATTGATCTTGTTTTAAGGATTTTTAGATATTTTTACAGGAAAATGTTTTAAAAATTATTATCAAGAATATGATTTTGGCCCTATGAATGTCACATATCATAAGAAAGTGTTTCACCGCTGTTCAAATGCACTTTGGATCGCATCATTTATATGGATAAATGTTTTCCATCTGAAAGGACTAAATATTAAATGAAACAAATGACAATTAAATGTATAGTAATCTCTTCAGTAATCAAAATACTTTTTACAGTTACTTATATTTGTATTTTAAATACGTAATCCCGTTACATGTATTTCATTACTCCCCAACCCTGAGTGTGGGTAATCTATGGACAACTAATGCAATGTTCTTTTAAAGATTTTGTTACCTATATTAACATTTTTATTTAACAATATTTATAAAAACTAATATAATTATTTTGTAACTTACACTTTTACTAAAACATGCCGTTCACATATACAAATTCATGTTCAATTGACAAGCAATATACTTAAGACTTACATTTTCAAGAAAATGTATCACATTTGCATTGTCTACATTTGCAACAGACAAACACAAATGAACAGACAACATTTTCAACCACACCTCATAAAACATCTTATAAGTTTTAGTTAAAATCTAAGTATTATCATCAATAACAGTCCTGGATACAAGAACAACATTTCAGTGCATTAATATAAACATTTCAGCACCACAACATACACGCACGGACCGAAAAGTCCCGTGCGACAGAGAACATTCTCACTATTTGCAAGACTTTTCAACAGTCAGTCAAGCATCTCAATCGTGCATTTCTTCAATGTTTCTCCCTCTTATAACAACTTTTTCATTTTTCGCAAGCACGAGCGAAACAGCATTAAATGTCTTTGTTGATTCCTGCACTGTCACAGATTTCGTAAAAACTTTTGATGCCTTTTACCCTTGTATTTTATTTACCCTTTACATCTGTGAGTAGAGCAGCTCTGGTGTATGTATCTCTCATACTGTATGCCTCTTTGATCACTTGATCAATGGTGTATTTGCGAATCTAATTGAAACCTTTAATGACAGATTTTGTATCCAAACAAAAGACATGGGTTCCACCTGTGTGCATTAACAATAGTGTGCAATAGCTCGCTGACAAGCTGAGGTAAAATTGAGCTCAGTTTACCTTATAAATGATAAGCAAGTGTAAGATGTTGCATGCTAGAATTCTAGAGTGATCCGCAGGCCTGCTAAGAACAAGCGACCTCTTCTGGTCAATAGTTGTAATAACATCATAAACTGATGCAATCTTTACATAATCCTTTTTTCAAAGAAATAAAATCCGTCCGACGGGCCGTATTCAATGATACAGAGGGCCGCATACTGCCCGCTGGCTGCCAGTTGCCCATCCCTGCGCTAGACTGACATATCATCAGCATGACCATGTACAGAACCACAGCTTATATTCTCCATGCTGAATTAAATAGCTCACATGTGGAAATTATAAAGATGAATATGTCGCTCTCTCCACAGAGACTCGTGAATGGCATACTGTAGATTTATTGTGTACGCTCAGTTACAAGACATTAAAATTCATTGCTTGCTATCGGTTAAAAGTAGGGGATAAACAGAGAATACTTAACCTTTGTATGAATTTGTTCACTTTGTTATTCTGTTCTCATGTTTTAATCCTTGGAAATTTGCCTGTTCCCCAGGAGAAAATGAAAGTTTTACTCCAGCACTGTTAAAGAGATGTGCCCTCTCAGGTCACGGTTGAATTATGTGTGGAGAAATGTACTACCCTACGAAGATTTTCTGCTATTGGTGCCTACTAAAAGAGGGCCTCCCTTATGCCCTCTGATGTTGTTGCTAAAATGTGGGTATATTTCAACCTCTCCCACAGGACACTACACTTTAAATTCAACTCACTTTTAAATTCTTTTATCTTTGTTCTCTCTCTTCTTTCCCAGGACCGGCTTCATATCTATTAATATAACCTTAGCCTGTAAGTTGTTCTCTTTCCATGCTTAAAACTTTGCCATGCGCAAAGAGCATATTAGAAATTCTCCTCTCACATTTTTGTTTCTATATCTCCATCCTGAGGTAATTTTAGTCACAAATGAAATCCAGCGTTTTTCATCACTGATATCAAAATATCAAAGAACAAAAAATCCTCAGGAATATAGCAACAGAAGAAAGAACATGGAAAAATAAGTTCTTCTGGTCTATAAGAGCTTATCTTAATGCTTAAGGCAGACTTTGTGCTTTTGGAGAAGACACGTGAGATGTTCTAGAGGTAAATGTTCTATAGGAAGTCTTTCAGCATTCCTTTCAGATTTATGAGGTGGATAGGCATTATTGCGTGCTAGGAGATACTGCTATTGGAGGAAACACCTCAGACACCATGAGGAGGAAGAGACAGTCACATCACATTTACCTTATTCATCAGTAACTTGCTACTTCTGTGAGTTAAAGCATCACTATCACTAATGCTCATATTTAGAGTTGGGGGTTTTCTCGAACTCAAAACCCAAAGCATTAACTTTGGCACGTAACTGGTCCCACACCATTAGTGTTACTGACATTAATGATACCTCAAATTGTGTGGCTTGTTGAGGAAAGGTGTGCTATTACATTTCTAAGTGATTGAACTTATGACTTACACCTAGAGGATGGCAAACGGGCTAAAAAAAAATTGACTTGCATTGAAGGAGGGAGTTGAGGGGTGAGAATTGGGGGGTGGAAGTATTTACATGATATTAGTGTGATAAAATTAGGGATGTACTGGCATTACAGTGATGAGTTTACTAGCGTTTACTATCAAAGTTGTAATATTGGATATGACTACACATTTAGCAAGTGATTTTATCACAATAAATCACATTAACACGTATAACGTTTATCTTATGGCTGTATTTATAAAACAGTATATTTTATTGTGTCTGGACTGGCCCTGTTCACCTCTATTGTAAGTGCCTTACTGTAATTGCATTTTTTAAAATTAATTAATTAATTATTTTTTAATTAATTTGTGGTAATCAACATTATGCAACAATTGCTGTCAATTGAGCATAACTTTGAACCCCAAATATTCCTTTAATAGTATATTACTTAACTTTTATTTGATAATTTACTTTTTATGACTAAACAGTAAACTGAATACAATCCTTTCCTTATGGTGCTCACGGGAATTTGTACTGGCAATCTCACAAACTTTAGTTGATGGCACTTGCTGTTCTTAAAATATCTGTATAACTTACAGGCTCATTATTCGTGTGAATACTGTTTGTTATTATTCATGCTTATAAGAATTGGTGAGAGACTTATAAACAAAACATGCATTAACTTTGCTTTGGAGAATACATTTTAGATTTCTTTAAGGTCTTTACAGTGAATAGACATTCTAGGACTATTTCCCATTCTAGGCCTTTTTGTCTACATCACTTATGTTGCACTTCCTGTCTCCAGTTACGGACTCGGGTACTTTTGGTGAATCGGGCTGCTCTCTTGAGTTGAATGGCAAACTTGAGTCATCCGTCTGCACTGTTGACTGTTACATCTTTTGCCTTTATTGGGCTTCCTTTCAGAGCAAACATCAGAAAACACACTTGTACCACAAACACAAAAGAACAGAGACCTCTGGACCATGAACTAATGAGCTCAACAAAGCAGTTAATTGACTCCGGCCTAATCAAACTCAATCCACTCAGACTCTGGCTTCCTCTGAACATGACATGGTGATGCTCTGGTCTTTTAAAACTCAAGATGACAATTAGCTATTCAGACATTTCCATTCACCATGTTAACTCACTCTTACTACCAGTCTAAGTTCAATGAAAATGGATTAAAACAGCCTTTAAGATTGTAATTTCCACAATTTCTGATAATCGTTGTGCAACAACAAGACAATTTGGAAGTGCTAGTGGTCCTTCAATTCTAATAATGTCTCATTCTTGTTTGTTTTTTTTGTCTCAATAACATTTCAAATTGAATAACACAAGTCTGTGAAATATTGATGTGGAGGTCCCCTCCTCTTCTGCTTTTTAACATATGGTGAACACTAAATAAATCACAAGTGTGATTTACGGGTGCTACATGTCCCTACCGTTTTTGCCTTTGCCAATTTTGTTCCTACCACTTTTTGAAACAGCTTTCGTCAGGGAAGTGTGTAATGCAGAAAAGAAATCTCCAGTTCTTGAGCAGGAGTTTCCATTTCATTTGTGTTTGTTATAGTAAGTGCCGATCCAGAACTGGAGTTTTTTTTTTTTTTTTATATTATAATGAGTGCTCATTGCGGCTGTTATCAGTGGCATTAAGTGACATTTGACGGTGATGTTCTCTCATGGATCCAGACATGCACTCTTCTCACTGTACTGTTTCACAGGTCGTGCTGCTTTCCAGTGAAATCGCAAGCAAAATGCAAATCAGATATGATATATATGATATACAGTATATTTACTGTACTGATGCAATCTTCGTTTTTCAAAATAAATATATTAGGGCAGATTAGAATCTGGAACTCCTTGTACTAGAGGCTAAAACCTTACCATGAGACCAAGCGTTCATTCTGGCCGAAATTATGCTGATCATTGGATTTATTCACTGACTAACAAAATCTCATTACTTACAGTGTTGGGTGAATGGGTCAAATTATCAGATTAATTGTGACATATTTTTTTATTTATCAAAACAGTTAAAGATTAATAACAGATGTGTCACTTTGTGACTTTTCCTTTGAAGTTGTTGATTATAAGTATAGAATCAATATATTTAAAATATATCACAAAATATTCGGATACATACAAATATAAGCAGTTTGAGTTTATGGAGACTAATTTGATTGCGTCAGTCACTGTGCGTCATGGATGTGGGCGATTGCACAGGTCTCTGTTGCAGTTTGTTTGTCTCGATTCTTTGATTGGTGGATTTTTCATGGGATCATGGGTAGTGTAGTTCTTCACCAGTAATTTCACTTATTTAACACAAGTTTTAAAAAATTAAGTTGAAATAATGTATACTGATGGCTTCAGCAAAAGCATATACCATCGATTAAAAACCTCGATGTCTTTAAAGAAAGACAGTAGGTCTTATCGGTCTTAAATTATCGGTAATATTCAATTCCCCTATCGAAAACAATTTATGGGATTTTGGTACCAGACTGTTGCGTTTTATAGTGTTTTACAGAGCTTGATAAAGTGATACTGCTGTTTACTTACCCAACCAAAGAAAGATCACATAAAATTCCATAGCTTAGTTTCGCCAAAACATTCAGTATTGAAGTGCCAGTCATCTTCTGTCCTCCTAAAAGCCTTTATACTCTTACCATTGTACAGAGATGGATTGTGTATAAAATAATAATGTCTGTGAATGTCAGATCTGGCAATGTCTGTAACATTTTTTCATGTACAGATCAAAACCAAAAACAAATCAATGTTTTTTCTGATATCACATGACATAGATAGATGAATAGGAGTCTAATCTGTATTTTCTTTTTCTCCTACCTGATATAATGTCAATTGTAGTAGCCCTCTAAAGCTGTTTAGCATGAGTTTCAAACCTTCCTCATCAAGTTCAGTGTGAAATCTCTTTATTGTTTGTAAGTTCATGTTTTCATCAACAGTAAGGTTGAGGAATCTTAAGACTTGTAACAGCTGGAAGTAGTTGCCATTCATACGTTTTTTTTCTTCCAGTGAACATTTTGACCTCGTCATAATTATTATGACTGTTTGTTTGTCCAATACTCTACTTAAGGGCATACAACATTAATAAATCAATATTTCATAGTGCCCTACTCTATATATTGCCTCACAGTCACCACCAGAACTCAGATGTTTGCATTCATAGCAAGTCTCTGTTGATAGATTCCACATTCACAGTAGAGTCCAATATTACAGCTGTGTTTGTTTCACTATTGGGCCTGCAGCTATACTGGCCAGTGCACTGAAAACTGCTGTTATTGTCAGTATAACAAATACATTATTTTAAAACCATGAGCCGAGCATGACTGTGAAGAGCTACAGTAAATATCTGAATGTTTCACAAAACTCTGTGACCCCACACCCCGAGCCTCAGGGCAGCGTAGATATTAAACTTGCCACAAATCTGGACACCTAGTCTCCTTTCTCAAGTTGGAAGGTTGTTCTGGAAAGAGCTGTGATGTGCCTGGATAAATGTACCTCTTAAGAATGTAATCTGCCTCTGTTTTATTGGCCTACCCATTGAGAAGGCTCTAAGCTTTAATACTTCCTCCAGAAGCTTCTAGGGCTGTAACGGTCTCGTTGTGGGTGAGATGGAAGAAGTGCTCAGGGCAAGACTTGTTGGCCTTGGTTATGGTTCTGATCTTTTTCATATATGACGTTAAAAGCCCCTTTCGGTGCATGAGTGTAGGCATATGCTACACCTATGCTTTGATTTAACCAATTCAAGCATGAACAGGGGAAACATGAAAACCAAGCCATCTCTGAGCACCCTGGATGTAGATGTGTTTCTCCATAACATATTTTATGTCTTTTTTCCATGGTTGAGAAATGTCCAGAACTGACTGCCCGACTTTAGTGATTGAATATCTGGCACACATATTGTGTTGCTTTCTAACTTAAAAAAAAAACCAAAAAAAAAAACCACACACACACAGTGTAAGAGATATTGTAGGTACTCAGCTATTTTAAGTGCAGCCTATGAGCATGCATGCAGCACAAGCTTTTCTTATTACTTTCAATTGACATGAATATGTAGCTGCTTGCCTTTTTGAAATGGCCAGTCAGAACTTATCTCCATCAGGATCTAGTTAAATAAATAAATTATAAAGGCAATAGCGGTATGAGTGCTGTACTTTTGGTTTATTGAAAGCATCTGTCTGTAGTTTGTGGGAGGGCATTTTGGCATGCTCTCAACATCATTGCAAAAACTCCCTCCCTGTTTGGGTGAAACATTTCCCAATTTCATTTGAATGAAATGTGAGTCTGTGTACCCGCTAAAAATAGAGAGGATATATGGAAACAATTATTGTATGTTAGGTTTGATTATCTGAAAAAATAGGTGATTGTTTAAATTGTTGATCATGTGGGAGACTCTCTTTCACTTTTTCTATCCTTCTCATCTCACACCTCTGAGATATTGTACATTTGGAGAACATTTACACCTCATTGCTCAATCCTAGATGATTTTCATCTCCAATTACTGTAAAATAAAACCAGCATACTTCAGTATTATTCCATAACTGTTTGATTACTTGCATGCACATGGTTGCAAAGCACATTCTATATTCATCATCTTTGATGAAATTTGAATACCTGTGGAAAAGCCGAAGCCACAGTACTAAGCTGTTGTGGCTGCCAGGGCGTTACTATGTGGTGGCTAAGGTTTTCTGAGTGGCTGTTAGTGCATTGCTGTATAGTTTCCTCCACAATATCTGATATTCTAGACCCTAAATATAGCTCTGGTCACTTCTGCAATGGAAGTCCATGGGAATTTTTCAACTGTTTTATCATCTACCTGGTGAAAAACATAAGTCTAATGGCTTTGAAGTAATTGCTCAACACCCAATAAGATTAGAGGTATCACTCATATCCGAGTTACATGCCGAAGTTTAAAAGAACAAATCCCAAACCCTAAGTTTAAGCATTAATATTGATGTTTGCTATTTCTAACAGCTTACAAACCCCACCGTGGCTGTTAAACTGAAGGCTGTGTTTTACAGTCCTGATTTTCATACCCATGAAGACCTATCTTTTATTAACAACTTGGCTAAGCTGTTTGTTTGTTTATTTTTGTTAGCATGCATGGAAATGTTGGCAGGGCTGATGCTGTTTTAATTTGTTAACAAGTGTTAAAATGCTCATTAAGCACTTGCGGTTGGCAGAGGAGAGCAGTTCTCAGACTCTGTGAAATATAACACGCAGTGTCTTGAGGCTGTCTTCACTGGATGCATCAAAATTGACATTCTAAATGCCATGCAGAAAGCATGAACCCATCAGCTGTGAGCTCGAGTAGACTTCAGCAAGGGTTAAACAGGAAAAATAACCTTTATTTTTAATTGAAATCCACTGCTACAAACATTTACTTATTATATAATTATTATTATGTTATTGTTGCTAAAGCTGGGTAAACAAGTTGTTAGACACAAAATATTATTTAAATAAGTAGAGCAGAGACCAGAAACATCACAAACTGGCATTAATGTAGCAGTCAGAAGTTATTTAAATATATTACAAACAAAATTAATGGCAAAAAGATTCAAACATATGATATTTGGTAAGTAAAATCATTTTATTTCAGATGGATGGGACGATAAAGTGGCTGGAGTAGCTGTGAAGTACGTCAAAAGTAGAACGGATCAGTACTTCCAGTGTACACAGCTTTATTGATTATAATGGAATCTAGATGCTTTTGACACGATGTGTAAGCAACTCATTGTTCTCATAATAGCTTACTGCATTCTGTAATCATATACTCACCCTAATGCCATTCCAAATCATATGACTTTCTCTCTTACATGAAATACAATAAGATATTATGAGAAATCTCCAGTCAGCTCTTTTACATACAATAACCATAATGTGCCCACGGCTGTTAAGCTCAATAAAATTATAAAAACACTATAAAAGAAGTCCATATGACTCGTACACTATATTCCAAGTCTTTGTAAGCTATACAGTAGCTTTGTGTTTTGAGGAACAGCCTGAAATTTTTGTCACTATTCTACTGAAAGTCTTGCCTTCTGCTCTCAAATGTCATTTGTGCATTGTGCAAACTTGGTGCGTCAAGAGCATATTTTAATATTTGAATACAGCGGTGGGTAAGATTTTATGGTGCTTTCATGCTATTTTTGAAGCTTGACATTGTCCATGCTCATTAACTTACATTGTATGAAAAATTAGTTGTGTGAAAATCTCTTTTTTTTTATTCCATGAAGAAAGAAAATCTTAGAGATTTTGAACATCATGAGAGTCAGTAAATGATAACATAATTTAAATTTTTGGGTGAACTATACCTTTAATTACAACAGAGCCTAATTTTTTCAGGCCTGAATCTGCCTGTTCTTAACCAGGATTACAGATTATAAAAGCTAAATGCGGATATTGTGCCCTGGATAGTGTGCTGATAGTGTTTGTGTAAACGGGTAAATGTATCTGGAAGTTTTCTTCATCATCATCATTATCATGTTGACTTTTTCTCAAATTCCTTACCAAACAGACAAGCCTTCAAAACACGACTTCTCTCCATGTCTCACAAAGACTTTATCTCATAAACAGAGAGAATCCATCTTTATTTTCTCTTCTGTCCATTCAACCTTTATTTTATCTCCTTCAATGAAATCTCCATTTCCTCCCCGTCATTGTTGTCCTTACAGTGGGTTCTCACCACCAGTTGAACTGCACATGCCGGACATCATGCTATCTGTCTGCATGATTGTGTGTATTGAAGGAGCCTGATCCTTGCCCTAACATCGTCAGGCCTAATCTTAATTGCAAACCTCCCAAATGTATTTTCTCCCTCCGTTGTATCCCCCATCTGTGTGGCAGCGTGCCACGTCTTTTCACATTTTAAACTTCAATCCTTCATCTCCCCTGACTGTACTTATGGGTTGCAAAATCCATGGCAGAACCATGGAGCAGTGGAGCCTTGTTTCCTGGGATTTTGAACAGGGTGGCACTTTTTTGGTACCATGGGGAGATCTTGCCATTTTCCTGCAATATTTTTTTTATTTTTTTTTATTGTCAAGCTGTGAGGTATTTTGCATCATTTTAACCCAGGGCTTTAAAGGAAAACATTTCACTTACAGACTTGTTGAAGCCTAATGGGGTCTGATGAAATTGAATGTGATCTAATGAGGTCTAAAAGGGTCTGATGTGGTCTTTAGGGGGTCCGATGAGGTCTAATGTGGTCTGATGTGGCCTCTAATGAGGTCTGATGTGGTCTCTTAGGGGTCTGATGAAGTTTATTGTGGTCTGATGAGGTCTATAATAGGGTCTGGTGTGATCTCTTTGTGGTCTGATGAGGTCTAATGTGATCTGATGTGGCCTCTAATGGGGTCTGATGTGGTCTCTTAGGGGTCTGATGAAGTTTATTGTGGTCTGATGAGGTCTATAATAGGGTCTGATGTGATCTTTTTTGGGTCTGATGAGGTCTAATGTAATCTGCTGAAGTCTTATATGGTCTGATGTTGTCTCTTAGGGGTCTGATGAAGTTTATTGTGGTCTGTTGAGGTCTATAATAGGGTCTGATGTGATCTCTTTGTGGTCTGATGAGGTCTGATGTGGCCTCTAATGGGGTCTGATGTGGTCTCTTAGGGGTCTGATGAAGTTTATTGTGGTCTGATGAGATCTATAATAGGGTCTGATGGGATCTCTTTGTGGTCTGATGAGGCCTAATGTGGTCTGATGTGGCCTCTAATGGGGTCTGATGTGGTCTCTTAGGGGTCTGGTGACGTTTATTGTGGTCTGATGAGGTCTATGGGGTCTGATGAGGTCTAATGTGGTCTGATTTGGCCTCTAATGGGGTCTGATGTGGTCTCTTAGGGGTCTGATGAAGTTTATTGTGGTCTGATGAGGTCTATAATAGGGTCTGATGTGATCTCTATGGGATCTGATGAGGTCTAATGTGGTCTGATGTGGCCTCTAATGGGGTGTGATGTGGTCTCTTAGGGGTCTGATGAAGTTTATTGTGGTCTGATGAGGTCTATAATAGGGTCTGATGGGATCTCTTTGGGGTCTGATGAGGTCTAATGGGGTCTGATGTGGTCTCTTAGGGGTCTGATGAAGTTTATTGTGGTCTGATGAGGTCTATAATAGGGTCTGATGTGATCTCTATGGGATCTGATGAGGTCTAATGTGGTCTGATGTGGCCTCTAATGGGGTCTGATGTGGTCTCTTAGGGGTCTGATGAAGTTTTTTGTGGTCTGATGAGGTCTATAATAGGATCTGATGGGATCTCTTTGGGGTCTGATGAGGTCTAATGTGATCTGATGTGGCCTCTAATGGGGTCTGATGTGGTCTCTTAGGGGTCTGATGAAGTTTATTGTGGTCTGATGAGGTCTATAATAGGGTCCGATGGGATCTCTTTGGGGTCTGATGAGGTCTAATGGGGTCTCTTAGGGGTCTGATGAAGTTTATTGTGGTCTGATGAGGTCTATAATATGGTCTGATGTGATCTTTTTGGGGTCTGATGAGGTCTAATGTAATCTGTTGAAGTCTGTTGTGGTCTGATGTGGTCTCTTGAGGGTCTGATGAAGTTTAATGTGGTCTGTTGAGGTCTATAATAGGGTCTGATGTGATCTCTATAGGGTCTCATGAGGTCTAATGTAATCTGTTGAAGTCTGTTGTGGTCAGATGTGGTCTCTTGATGGTCTGATGAAGTTTAATGTGGTCTGATGGGGTCTATTATGGCCTGTGGTTTTTATGGGGTCTGATGAGGTCTCATGTGGTCTGATTTGATCTTTGGGTTCTGATGAGGTCTAGTGTTGTCTGATCTCGGTTCTGATGACCTCATCAAATAATGGCTTCTCCTTAACAGTACATGCCATCCAACAAACATCAGTGAGGACTGATCTTGGATCAGCCCGAGTGAGTTATCGTTGTAAAAAAAAAACTGCCATAGAACACAAATATGTGTGAAGACTGTTTTGCAGAATAAGTCAGAGTTGCGTGCAGTTGTTAGATTCAGGATGATGGTAATCTCCTAATTACATTTGCTATTGTAGCCTGCTCTGATTGGCTGAGAGATATGATGCCTTCCTTCATCAAGACTGAACTGAAGAGGTCCTATACACCTACAGATCAAGAGCAATTCAACATATTTGGTTGATTTTTTTCTTATCTTCAGCAGAGGAAAAACATATTTGACATTTCGTAAGGGTATTGTGTTGACCTTGTTGAAAGTTTTGCTACATTCTCCCAGCATAGACAGACTCCTGATGATACATTTCCTGGCCATATTTAATTTTCCTGTATTTTCTATTAAGCGTATACAGCTTGTTTATGTGTGTTTTGGCTCTTGGTAGGCTGTGTGTGTTTATGTTTTGTTAGTCTGGGTGAATGTGTAGGCCTCCAGCCCCTGGTGGGGGGTTGTGTACTGAATGTCTGGCAACCCTCTAATAGTCTAAGTCAGACTTTGTCTGCTGCTAGCAAGCATCACCATTGGCAAAATAACATTATCCTGCATTTTTTTTTACTTAAATATGTGACCTCAACATATAATTTTGAACATCTCGCATACCACATCAGTCTTTCTGTTTTTCATTTTCAGTTCTAGGTCCTGATTTTGTCAGTTTAAACATTCACATGCTAAATTTCCTTCTGTCAGAATTGACCTTATTTTCTTTCCTACTATGTGTTCCTTTGTCTTATTGTGAATGATTCATTGGTGCACCAATGAAAACAATTTTTTTTGTCTTTATAATTTTTACTATTTTTTTTTTTTTTTTTTGGTCACCAAGCCTTCTTATGTTATAACTAGGGCTGCTCGTTTATGGGAAAAATCATAATCACAATTATTTTGGTCCATATTGAGATATAAATTATTTAACACGATTACTCATTGACTTTGCATGCATTTATTGAACTAAAAAAAAAAAACGTGTCTTTTTAATAGTGGATTTCCTTGAACTCGAAATGTAAACTGCACTGGGTAGGGGAGGAGGCTATTGTCATATGATCATTATTTTATGGTACGTATGGTAGTCAACTAAAGAAAAACCTCCATCACCGTCATTTACAGCAGGGGTGCTCACACTTCAATGGAATGAGATCCACTTTTTCATCATGTTATTGCAGCAAAATCTACCATGTACAATAAAGGTTATACATTATCGCAATACCAAAATTTCAGTAGTCGGTAAAATTTGATGATTCTCAATACTAGCTTCAAAACCACAACAAATAATAACACTAACTAATATGTTAACTATGGAAGAATGGTTTCAAGTAATTATTCAAGACTAGTAAACAGTCAGTAATAAAATAATAAAAAACAGCAATGAATTGAAATAGATTACAAATAATAGAACAAAAAATACAAATTAAGAAAATTCTGTGTTTTTTTTTAACAGCTTTAAAAGTTTTAACAGCAGTAGGCTATCAAGTATTCAAGTATACATTCAGAATGAAATGCAACATAAAACTACTTTTGGTCTTCACTGTATGATTATAATACATTAATACTTTTTAAAGCTACTAAAGTTACCCAGTCAAGAGCAGTGAGTGTTTTCTCATTTTCTTGTTATGGTTGTTTAATTATTATAATGAAACACTAAACAGCAGCAGGTCTATTAGCTTACATTTATACTTACAAGTCTGACATTTTGATACAAATTAACTTTTTTCTCTGCTGTTTACATTCACTTTAGACATCACTCTCTGTGTTTACATGAATACCTCACCATGACGGACATTTTGGCTAAATTTTTTAATGTTTTTGACCGTCAGGTGCACATTAGCATGAGCATTTTCAGAACACGTGCATGTTCAGCACACACACACACATGCCACCTGTCAATCAAATAGGGCGCAGCTGTTACTAGATCGCTAGCAAATTAAAATTACACACTCTGGAATATTTTCAACAGCAGAATAAGAATATGAACTTTCTAATAAGTGACACAGGCCTATGTAACAGTAGCCAGCTGGTAGGTAGCTGTGCAGTGTGTAAACCAAACTCCTCTGGCCTCGAAGCGTACTAGTGACTGATGCTAGAGGCTGTAGCCTTTAACCTCCACGTTAGCGTGCCTGCCTCCCATGCCGGAGACACCGGTTCAAATCCTGCTCAGAGCAGGTCGAATAGAACCGGTAACACCTAATGCTATCACAAATATAGCTGGTTATTTTTTCGTTATTGACATTTTAATCAGTCTGCTTGTCCCGACAGGTAAGTAAAATTCTCTTTCACTTGCACCTTCAAAAATCCACTTGTCCTGGACAAGGGTTAATGTTGAACCCTGATTAAATATTGTATTCAACATTCTCCGCTAAAAAAAATTTCTTCTGCGGTATAGCTCCTAAAGTAAATGTACATTGTTTTAAAGGAGTTTTAGATATTATTTTGGAAAGCAAGCCAAAAAAGACTTATCAAAAACTTGTTTTGTTCCAGTGTATAATGGGCTAAGACTCTCTCACCTTTATGTTCGCTTCGATCCATCTTTAACTCACAAAAAACAATCTTTCTCTTCTTAATTGAGCTGCGTATTCTTTTGAAGTTTGATTATCACATTAGGTCATATCACGATTCCTGTCTTTCCGCCTCAAAATTTAAGACCTCTTTAAATGATAATTAAGACTTTTGTTGTATCATTTGAGATATTGGAAATTTGGGAAAACTTAATTTAAGACATTTTAAGACATTTTAAAGATCTGCAGGAACCATGGATAGATCTTTTTAAAATAATAAAAAGTTTTGGAGTTTATTTTCATAACCCACTTCCTTATTATTTGTACTTTAAAAAAGGATGCTTTAAAGATATAACACCGGGGTGTTTCATTGCGATTATCTTGTTTCACAATCATTGGAAACCAAAATCGTGATTGAAAATAAAATGTGATTAATCGCCCAGCCCTAGTTATAACCCCTCCCCTGCAACCACCTGTCATATAGAGAACAGTTGTCATAATAAGGTTGCTCCGATACCAACATTTTTGCTTCGGTATGATACCAGCCCTGGTACCTCAGCATCAATAATAAATCTTTACTATAATAAACATATAAAAAGCCTCAGATTTCTGATGAAATTACACAGAAAATTACTTGATTATAAGAACTGCATAAAGTCTCACAGATACAAATTATGTGTTATCATTTTCTTTTTTTTTGGATTCCATGTTAATGTTTTAATTAAATGTTATGATCAAATGGTGTTTAATAAAATTGATACATATAGCTTTAATAAAAAAAAAAAAATATGTATTTATTTATTTATTCATTTATTTATTTATTTTTGGTAAAATAAAATGCTGCGCAACAGAGCTTCACAGTATTAATGAAAACAAATCTGATTACCTGTGGCACAAGGCTGCTTTGGCTGAATCACAACATGCTGTGTGTGTGAGCTGATTGCTTACAGATAATAATAATTATAATAAAAAAACAAAAATTATAATAATACAACCATTTAATATTATATAATTGTTATTATAAGTATTATTACTACTTTTTGAATATTACATTTTTATACAGTTGTTATATTTTTCTGTCCTCCATTTCACGCATCCAGTTGAATCGTGCTTTCATTTAAGTGGAACTTTTATTTTGACAGATCTTTGAGTTCTTCCTGTTTTCGAGAGGTTAGTTATATCAAGCTTCCCATTAATGCTGGGATACTCCTGGCATGACACTCTAGCTGAAATCTCAGAGCTGCACCAGAGTTAATTTAAGTGTTAACAACCATTTATATTCTAAACACACTGCATGAAAATTAAGCGCCAGTAGTGTTTGTGTGTGTTCCCAATGGAAAAATGAAACATCCCATGCTACTTTTGTTTTCTCATTGAATATCCTGTTTCCCCGGGAAATTATATGTTGCATTATGGAAGTAAAATGAGATGCGATCACCATTTAATGTTGACTTTTAAAGGTGTCTGTTCACTTGAATTGAGGTTGTGTTGTTTGTATTTTTGTGTTTCTGTGTGTCGCTTAGGGTTGTGCGGTATAATGTAACTAATGAAATATCACAGTACCAAAAATTGTCAAACGGTACAATCTTGTTGCTAATTTCGGTGCAATACTACACTATATTGCTATTAGCTACATTTTACGGGATGTGACATTTTTGACATGAAATAAATGACAATTTGATCATTAATCCAATTGAAATCTTGATATGGCCAATTGTGATTATTGAACAGCAGAAGGATTTCATTTAATGAAATAAAATACAGTCTGCATATGCTGCGCACTTCAGAATGAACGAGAGATTCCACTCTCTCTGTCATATTTGCACACACAATTAAACACACACATACACAGATCACTCGTGATGCTCAATGTGGTATGTTTAGTGTTTGAGCAGCTGTGAACACTTACATAAATTCCTTCTCCAGTGAGATTTCAGCTTGCGATAATTTCAGAATTGAATTTAATGCTGAGCTTTTTAAAAACTACAATCAAAAACACACTTTATTTATAAAAATATACGTTTCACCAAAATAAAAGCTCTGTTTAACTTGGTGCGTGAAAAAAAAGACATTGTGACAGAAAAATATTACTACTGTATAGAAAAATGTAATTGTGGCAGCGGGGGCATGGTCAAGCATCTCTCCGGAGAGAGAGAAAGCGGTAAGGGTGCTTACACCTGAGCTAAATTATGTCTAACACCTGTCTCTAATTTCAGTGAGGGAGAGCGGCATAAAAGAGCCACACCGCTAGTAGACGAGAGAGAGAGCCTGGGTCCCCAGAGTTATTACTGTGAAGCTGTTTATTATTGTGACACTGAAGAGATCATATTGTGAAGCTGAGAGTTTATTATTGTGAAGTTGAAGAGATTATTATTATGAAGCTGAGAAGTTATTATTGTGAAGTTGAGATCAGTGTGGTCATTAAAAAGCCTTACCTGTGATTAGAGCAACCTGCCTCCTGTGTCCTCCTTAACGACTGTCCACTACAGTAATATTCAAAGTAATAGCAAAAAACTACTAATAAGAATAATTTAATAATAAATGGTTTTATTATTAATAATATTACTATAATAATAATTAATTATATTTAATCAGATTTGTTTTCATGAATGTTTTAATTTATACTGGGAAGCTCTGTTGTGCACCATTTTATCTGACCAAAAACAAAATTGCAATTTTTTTCATTTCATGAAAGGCTATTTACTTGTTGCCTATTTATCGGGGGCTTTATTGATACAGAGGTACCAGGGCTGGTATTGTACCGAAGGCAAAATTCTGGTATCGGAGCAACCCTAGTGTCTTTACACAGACACAGTTGTGACTCACACCACAGACTGTCTTCATCACTCTCATCCTCAACTCAGAAAAACAAACTTCCTGGGCGGATGTCCCTTTAGCGTTCATGTTGTCTTGGCGAGAGTATGTGTGTGTGTGTGTGTTAGGGAACCGTTTCCCCTGCATCCTTCAAAAGTTCAGTGACTGGTCATTGTTGTACTTTGTTAGTTTATTTTATTCTTTAGTGGGACTGGGACAGCAAGTTGAATTACGAAAAAACTGAGTAATGAGCCGGAAAAATTCCCCTGTTACGTCGCAATACATATTCAATGTGGTGTAACATATCTGAAATTCTATCTGTTTTGGTTGTGTATTTTGGGGTGGGAATGTCTAGTTTTGCATGTCTGCTTTTCCACTGGCTTTTCTCCTCTCTCTAGTTCTCCCTCTCCCTCTAATCACTACCAGGTGAGAGCACTAACCAAGAGTTCTCCTGATTGGTCTGGCTGTGAGCTGCTGGAGGATAAAAGCTGCTGGAAAACTTCATTCCCTGTTTCCCCTCTCCTGGCTCAGTTCTGTTGTTATACTGTCTTGAGAATTTGTTGTATATCACTTGAGATTGCATTCGTGCCTATTGAGTGAACTGTTAAAAGGTCTTAAGTCAAGCATGCCTTGGACTTATTACTTTGGGAGCATTTGTAGGGAGGTGGGTGCCATTTTGTTTAATATCTGTTTTCTTCAGCTTTTAAGTAGAAGGGAGTTAGAATACATTTATGTTGTTTATTTCCATTTTCTTTTCTTGGTTAGTTGACTCCCCCTTTAGGAATCTCATTTTTTTCCACTTACGCGCACATGGCTTTTGTCGAACATTTAACACGTTGAGTTTGCTTTCAAAAGAAACATCCCATGCTTTTGAGGCATTAGACTGGATTAGAGGTTTTCCTAAACATCATGAATCTGAGCACATCAATGTGAAGGGAGTATCATTTACTACTCCGTTTTAAACCAGGACTAGATCGTGTCAGTGAGGCCATCGACTGTTATCTAGACTGACGACTCCCCCTCCCCTGTCAGTTTGGACATAGTCCACACGAAGTCAACTAAAGGTCAGACAACATAAGTGATGTCATCCAAACAATGCATCAGTGTGGTGCTTTTCCATTCTTACCACTCTCAAAATAGACTAGAGAATAAAATATAGAGAATATATAAGTATCACAAGTTTTTACATGCATAGCTTGTATTATTAACCAAGTTTTTGTTATTACAAATAAATGTTTACATTTTCACAGTGTGTTACTACCAAAAACAACAGTCCTGGTTTCATTGACCTGTCAGGTATTTCTGCTTAACACTGCTTGACAACAGACCATGCCAGTCACTCATTAGCAAATCTGTTCTCCTCAGCACACCCACATATCACACAAGCACACCATCATGGCAACATTTCTTTGAATTACATTTTTTTTCTCCAGTAGTGCCCTTTTAGTTTGGTTGTCAACTGTATCAGTGGTTTGAACACATGTGATAAAGACCAGAGTGGTGTTGTGAAAGAGGTGTTGTTTACAAATGTAATAGTCCTGAGATCAGACATAAGGGGCTCGGAAGTCTCGAAAAGCTGCTTGGAAAAAGTTACCCGCTTGGTCACAGTATATTTGCTAAAAGAGTGGCAAGTAAAATGAAGAGTGGGTGCAATCCCATGAATTTACCATGGATAAATAACAGAGAAGTGAATCGCACATGAGAGAGGGCTTAAATTTTTTTTTAATGTAAAACAAAAGAAATATAACACTATTACCAGTGGTGAATCTTGGCATAGGTTATTTAACCTCTTACACATGCGAACCCACCGGACATATAGCAAACAGAGCCTGAATTACAGACTTTTAAAGACAGGATTAAATAAAACAAATTAAAAAAATTAAATGTATGTATGTTCATCTTAAGATTGTAAAAAACAATATACTGTATATATTAGGGGTGTAACGGTTCGAATTTCTCACGGTTCGGTTTGTATCAAGGTTTTAGGGTCACGGTTTCGATACGGTTTGGTATTTGCTATGTTCAGAAAAAAAATATTACTGCCAAATCCAAAGAATACTTTATTTGGTAAACAGGTTTACCCTTAATAAAAATCATGGTTTTACAACAGTAACCATAGTTTAACCATGGTATTTTGTAGTATAACCATAGTAACCACAATATCAACATGGTTACTGTCATGGTTACAATATATAGTAAAATCATGGTTACTATATGAAAACTGCTGTATTACTGTTATAAAACCATGGTTAATTGCATCAAAACCATGATTTCTGCTTAGATGTTTATTTCTGGTTCATGGTTACTACAATATTACTATAGT
The DNA here is from genome assembly GCF_019703515.2 of Myxocyprinus asiaticus. Taxonomy (NCBI): domain Eukaryota; kingdom Metazoa; phylum Chordata; class Actinopteri; order Cypriniformes; family Catostomidae; genus Myxocyprinus; species Myxocyprinus asiaticus. The sequence continues at coordinate 25,320,944 of NC_059381.1, read as the reverse complement.
AAAATCATGGTTAATTTTTATCAGGGTCCTTAACTAAAGAAAACGTCCTGGTTACTTTCGTAACTTCCGTTCACTGATGGAGGGAACGAGATGTTGTGTCGATGTAGTGACACTAGGGGTCACTCTTGGGAGCCCGAAACACCTCTGATCTTTAAAAAAAGGCCAATGGGAATTGGCGAGTGGAATTTGCATGCCACTCTCCCGGACATACGGGTATAAAAGGAGCTGGTATGCAACCAGTCATTCAGGTTTTGTGCTGAGGAGCCGAGACAAGGTCCCGGGCATTTCAGCGGGTAGTTCAGCGCTGTGGCAAGAGGGAAACAATGTCTCGTTCCCTCCATCAAGGAACGGAGGTTATGAAAGTAACCATGACGTTCCCTATCTGTCACTCACTCGACGTTGTGTCGATGTAGTGACACTAGGGGTCCCTATACAAAACACCACGACTACTGAACTGTGTTACGTGGACTAGCGGTGCGAGATGGGCAGACCTCTGTGTGCCTCGTAGCCAGTGCACCAGGCAGTCACGTAACCTCCCCCAACACTCTTATGAGCGTCGAACAGTCTTTCGGGAACAAGTTGACTGCCCAACAAATAGGGACAGGCTAGCCCAGCCGTGGCCTCTTTTCCTCTTTTTTTCTCCCCAAAAAGAGTGGAATTTGTTAACCGACTGGGGGCCATAAAATGTCTGCGTCGGGGGGGTGTCACTTCCAAGGGGAAGACACCGTGGAGACCACCCCCCGGCCAGAGGGGGGGGGGGGTATTTCGAGTGGAAATACATCACATGGTCTTACCGAGTCTTGTCGGAAGTATGTCATGTGGAGAAGTTGCCTGGTAGGTCCTACCCGAGGACGGAGGAGTTTCTACAAGCATGGTGACCGGGGGCAGAGGGGCCTCTGCCCAAGGAAGATGCAGTTTACCGACAGGGAAACAATTTAGTGGAAGATATATCACATGGGGTCACCTTTGGGGAACCAGCGCATGTGGAGCACCTACCCCAGTACAGGGCTTGTACTGGGTAGTACTGGTCTGGCAGCGAGTTTCTCTGCAAACTCGTCTGCCACAGGGCTAAGGAGGAAAATCATCCAGGGATCACAACTTGTGAACACGACTGGGAGTCAAAGGCGCACGTCTTCACCTCATGGGAGGGGAAAGGTGCTATACGCAAGTGATACACCCGGCCAGCTGTCCCGGAACTTACCTGTTCAGACCTGACAACACACGGGACGAAACCGGCTCAACCCGGAGATTATAGAACCTCGAAAAGGTGTTGGGTGTTGCCCAGCCCACTGCTCTGCAGATTTCTGCCAAAGAGGTGCCACTGGTCAGGGCCCAAGAGGCTGCTATACTCCCTGTAGAGTGGGCTCGTAGCACCACGGGGGGGCAACACATCCTGAGCATTATATGCCATCACAATGGCGTTAATGACCCAGTGGGCGATCCTCTGTTTGGAGACAGCGCTTCCTTTCCGCTGTCCACCAAAGCAGACAAAGAGCTGCTCGGAGCTTCTAAAGCTCTGCGTGCGATCCAAATAGATGTGTAAAGCATGCACCGGACACAGCAACGCCAAAGCTGGGTCTGCCTCCTCCTGGGGCAGCGCTTGCAGGTTCACCACCTGATCCCTAAACAGGGTCGTGGGAACCTTGGGCACATAGCCCGGTCGGGGTCTCAGGAGAGTAGCCCGGACCGAACTCCAGGCACGTTTCGCTGACAGAGAACCCTGCAGGTCCCCTACCCTCTTGATGGAAGTGAGCGCAGTCTTCAAAGAGAGTGCCTTAAGCTCAGCTGACTCCAGGGGCTCGAAGGGGGCTCCCCGTAGACCCCAAAGGACTACAGAGAGGTCCCATGAGGGGATGAGATGCGGTCTGGAGGGATTCAACCTCCTAGCGCCTCTCAGGAACCTGATGATCAGGTCGTGCTTCCCTAAGGACTTACTGTCCACTGTGTCGTGGTGTGCCGCTATAGCGGCTACATACACCTTCAAGGTGGAGGGGGACAGCAGCCCCTCCAGCCTCTCCTGCAGGAAGGAAAGCACCGATCCGACTGCGCATCTCTGGGTGTCTTCGCATCGGGAAGAACACCACTTAGCGAACAGATGCCACTTCAAAGCATGCAGGTGCCTCATAGAGGGAGCCCTAGCCTGAGTGATCATGTCTACCACCGCGGGTGGTAGGTCACTTAGGTCTTCCGCTTCCCGTCCAAGGGCCAGACATGGAGATTCCAGAGGTCTGGTTGCGGGTGCCAGATGGTGCCCCGTCCCTGAGAAAGAAGGTCCTTCCTTCTTTAAAAAGAAAGAAGGTCGCGGTAGCATGAGGTCCGAGAACCATCTCTTGGTGGGCCAGTAGGGTGCTACTAGGACGACCTGCTCCTCGTCCTCCCTGAACTTGCACGGGGTCTGTGCAAGTAGGCTCACTGGGGGAAACGCGTATTTGCGTAGTCCAGGGGGCCAGCTATGTGCCAGCGCGTCAATACCGAGGGGTGCCTTGGTCAGGGGGTACCAAAGCGGGCAGTGGGAGGATTCCCAGGAAGCAAACAGGTCTAACTGTGCTCGACCGAATCGACTCCAGATCAGCTGGACCACCTGGGGGTGGAGTCTCCACTCTCCCCTGAGCATAATCTGTCATGACAGCACGTCCGCTGCGGTGTTGAGGTCCGAAGAGGCGGCGACAGATTGGCGTGATGACCACGTGATGTGTCCCGCGGCGCCATGCCCATCTCGGGACTCGAGTCTGAAGCCAGTGCTGAAGCGATCTCTTTGCATCAACCCGAGCGGTGTGGCAACCGCAGAGGATGCCATATGCCCCAGGAGCCTCTGAAAAAGTTTCAGTGGAACCGCTGTCTTCTGTCTGAACGCCTTCAGACAGTTCAGCACTGACTATGCTCGCTCGTTCGTGAGGCGCGCCGTCATCGTCATGAGTCCAACCGCAAGACGAGAAAAGAGATGCTCTGAACTGGGGAGAGCTTGCTCTTTTCCCAGTTGACCCGAAGCCCTAGATGGCTGAGGTGCCTGTACTGTACACAGTAACTCTCGAGAGTGAGCTAGGATCAGCCAGTCGTCGAGATAGTTGAGTATGTGGACGTCCAATTCCCTTAGCGGGGCAAAAGCTGCAAGGTAGCGGCACTCTTGGCCTTCACCGAGGCGCTGAACCTGGGCAGGCACCTGGCGAACTGAATTGCGTAGACGAATCGGATGGTCCAGGTCAGCCATCGCGACGGGTTGGAAAGCGCAAGCCACGTGTCCAAACTTTGGGCGAGGGAGACCAAGGGGATAATTACGTCGGACGTACCCGCGGCGGGGCAGAGCCTGAGACGCCACATCGCAGGGGCTCGAGCCCCGTGGCCGTGCTGAGTCCAGGAACATCTAAGTGCTTACCTGGCTCCTGATACCCACCATAAGATTGGTCGAGGAGGGGGGAGGAGGAACATCGTCCCCGCAGTCTGTTGGAGCCAACCCGGTGTTGGTGTGTTTGTGCCACAGCTGGGCGCGCAGGGGCAGGGGTTCGCCGCTGGAGCCCCAAACCTGCGAAAATGGGATGGTGGATGGTGGTTGTTATGATGGCTGTGCACACCTGATATGTGACCCAGAGAACAAGGAAACCACTCTTTTGTTGAAGTTTCGGGTACCACAGCCTCTTGGGCATGCGGCGAAAAATGAAACAAAAGATTCTCCTCCCGGCCCTCCACCGGGGGATGGAGTGATCTGTCTACCAGCTCCGTAGAAGCGGACTTCTCGTCCCTGGGTCGCCCGTCTCAGGGGCGCTTCGAAGCCTTCCTAGGGTTCTCGGCGGCCGGCCGTGAGACGGGTGGTGTCTGCTTCCTGCGGTGGGCTCCACGCCGGGGCCGGGCCACGGGGGCGGGCTGCGTCGGAGCTGGTGCTGTTGCTGCAGGAGGACGGCCTTGGCGACAAGCAGATGGGGTGCGGGGTCTTGAGCCGCACCGGGGCAGGATATGTTGAATGGCCTCTGTCTGCTGCTTCACCGCCTAGAACTGCTGGGCAAAGTCCTTGATGGTGTTGCCGAATAAGCCAACCTGGGATATGGGGGCGTCAAGGAACCGTGCCTTGTCGGCCTCTCTCATCCCGACCAGGTTGAGCCAAAGGTGGCGCTCCTGGCCCACCAGGGTGGATATCGCCTGCCCGAGAAACCGCGCCGTGACCTTCGTCGCCCAGAGAGTGAGGTCGGTCGCCGAGCGCAGTTCCTGCATCAATCCCAGGTCAGAACTACCCTTGTGCAGCTCTTTTAGCACCTTGGCTTGGTGTACTTGCAGGAGAGCCATGGCGTGCAGGGCGGAGGCGGCTTGTCCAGCGGCACTGTAGGCCTTAGCCATCAGGGACAACGTAAACCTACAGGCCCTGGACGAGAGCTTCGGGCACCCGCGCCAGGTGGCGGCGCTCTGCGGGCACAAGTGCACCGCGAGTGCCTTATCCACCTGGGGGATCACCGAATACACCTTGGCCGCCCCACCATTGAGGGTAGTGAGTGCGGGGTAGCTGAAAGATCGGGATCGGGCAGTAAAAGATGCCCCCCATGAGCTTGTCAGCCCCTCCTGCACTTCCAGGAAGAAAGGGACCGGGGCAGGGCGCTGCAGTGAGCGGCGCTCTGGGCCCAGGAACAATCATCGAGCCACGAGGGTTCAGGGGAGAGTGGAGGGTTCCACTCTATCCCGACGCTCGTGGCTGCCCGGGAAAGTATGTCCGTCATCTCCGCATCGGCCTGAGACTGGGCGACCACACCCGAAGTAGGGAGCCCAGCCGAGGCGTCCGCGTCAGAGTGGACGAGCCCGCTCTCTGATGCTGCGCTCGATAACTCATCGTCTTCCCGGGCTCCGAATAAGAGGTCGAACTCGCCATGAGACGAGCCGGCAGTCTCATCCGAGAGCCCGACCGGGGCAAGCGAGCGTGCGCGGGGAATGGGAGGTCCGTGGGGGTTTACCCGGTGGAGGTGCTCCCATTGAGGTCCGCAAATCACCCCCAGTGCTAACCGGCACGGCCTCATACCCGTAGGTAGAAGGACCGAGGCGGGGAGCCGCTGGGGTGGCTTGCTTTCTTACAAATGCAAGCCGCGACCGCAACGTTGCCATGGTCATGTTCTCGCAATGAGAACAAGACCCATCCACGAATGATGTCTCCGCGTGGGCAGCGCCCAGACATGTAAGACAGCGATTGTGGCCGTCAGAAGCGAAGAGATAATGACCGCAACCAGGAATAACACACAAACGGAAAGGCATCTTTAAAAAGACGTTCCATGTGTGCCGCTCTTTTAGAATGAAAATATATTCTTTTTAGAATATACTCTTTTTGTTATTCTGCCGAAGCGCCCAGGGGCGTTCTCTGCACTCTACGGGTGCAGAGGGGGAGAAGCCGCTGAAATGCGCTGTAAAATCCAGCAGATGAGGTGAATGAACTCGCGGATGAATTCAGCTTCAATGAATAGAACCGCTCAGCTCCGAAGAGAAAATCTGAATGAGTGGTTGCATACCAGCTCCTTTTATACCCGTATGTCTGGGGGGAGTGGCATGCAAATTCCACTCGCCAATTCCTATTGGCCTTTTTTCAAAGATCAGAGGTGTTTAGGGCTCCCAAGAGTGCCCCCTAGTGTCACTACATCAACACAACGTCGCGTGAGTGACAGATAGGGAACCTTTTCTCTAATTACTGAATCTACATTTAAAATTAATACCTGGATTTAATACTACATGCATCATCATAAAGTGCATTTTAAACTTAACATATATTAATTATTCAGAAGCTGTACATCACTATAAAAGGAATAAGCTTGCTAATAACTGTGTCTGTTTAAAAACGCAAGGGAGTGTGTGCAATTTCAGCTCACCTGCGGCCTGGATGATGTTGGCGTAAATGGCTAATCATGTATCGATGTATTACTATAACAGCATTTTAATGGCATTAATCAAAGCGCAATATTGACACTTGCATACACGGTAGATTACAGCTGTGCAAGGAAACAGGAAGAACTAGCGTGCACATTTTAAACCCTTGCTCGTATTTTTGATATAAATTACCAGTATACGGCACTCTCGTTGAGTGATGTCTGCAAACAGTGCCTGTTTTGTAAACGTTTTTTGACCATCGCTGTTGTAATTGACTGCAAAAAGAAAGTGTTCCCAGAAAGGAGAAATGCATGGGGCTTCTCTCTCAGTGCATCGTTTTCTCCACTTGCCATTTTCAACTACACACAACATGTGCAGAACTGTGATGTCATCAAGTTGACCCACATGAAACACAGGCGGAGCTTGTCTATGTACAGAGCCATACAGGTGCATTAATGGAGGTTGTATCTGTGCCTGTATATTTGACGCTTTGTTTCCTTCACCAAACCTTGTGCTCCAGGTGCATCATTAAACTTGAGGTGAACCGCGGCGCCAATGCTTACCGAACTGTGGGTGGCAAACCGTACGTTTCGTTTTTTTTTACAGAGAACCATTAAACCCTTAATAAATATATATATATATATATATATATATATATATATATATTACACACAGTATATGGGAGGTTTTCTGCAAAATGTGACCAACATTTTGTGTCATGAGCTTTTAAATCTGGGTCTACAAAAACTGCTGGTGGCAGCTGAAATATACAGCAGAGCTGAAGGGGGGTTAGTCCACCCAAAATTGAAAATTCGGTCATAATTTACTCACCGTGATATTTTTTCAAACCCTAATCATTTTCTTTCTTACATGGAACACAATTTTAGCCTCATTTCAGAAAAAAATATGCAATGAAAGTTAACTTTCATTTGGAATAAAAAATGTTGTATCCTGATTTTGTGTTAAAGCCATTCCAAGTATTCTGTTAATCCTTTCTCACATTTCTCATAGCACATCAGACAATCTAGATTGTCACTCATCTGCAACTAAACACACAAACTGTACAGCGTTTACATGTCTGTCTGCAGTTAATCAACTGCATGTCTGTGTTTACAGTTAATCAACTGCATAGGAAATTATTCCTGATGAATGTTCCTTCACATTTGACTATTTTGTCTCTTAGCAAGACAGCACATCTGTCCCAGTTTGGCTTACTTTTCTAGTATCTCTCATCCAAGAATTTAATTGAGCCATCTGCAAATGTGATTATTGTAATTCCAGTGAATCTTCGTTGAGTTTACTGAGCCTATGGGAAGCCCATGCTCATTACTACTGAGGACTGTAAAGTTTATTTAGCTGGATCTGATGTGCATCAGTTCTATAATGGAATTCTAAGGTTCATAACAGTTTATAACTTTATAAAATTATAATAAAACGAATAGTTCTGTTTAACAGGGTAAAAGGGAAAGGAGAACCGGACAAAGCATCAAAGTAATATTTAATTAGACAAAAACACACAAACATAAACACATACAGGGCAGCTGCCTGTAGCTCCCTCTCTCCCGAACTGCCGCCTCCGGCGGCCTTTATCCCTCTCGTCGGCTTGATTAGCCTGATTAGGGGCCAGGTGTGTGTCATCACGGCCTGGCCCCGCCCTCCTCCTTGCCACATTCTGGTCCTGGATTCTGATTGGTCAATAAAGAGGTGCAGTCATGCTAAAGTACACACAATTTTAATAGTTATGACACGAAACACCTGTTCACCTAGCTATTGTGCAAGCAAAAGTAAAATATTGTTCTTTTATTGTTAACATGTCAGGAACTATATCTTCAGGTTTAAGAATGAATAAGCTTAATAAAAAAAAATTATGAACATTTTATATTTTCTTTAATATTTTTAAAAATATTTAATAGTAATGTGCCAGGTTGTTTGGCAACTGTAAACAGCCCATAATTATTGCCCATAAAAATGCCCTTGTCATATTTAACAAAGACAAGAAAAGAAGTTATATTTTTAAAAATGAAGCCTAAATTGGGCCTCCACACGCACTACGTCTCCGCGGTAACACGCTCAACAAGCCACGTTATAAAATACACGGATTGACAGTCTCAGACGCGGAGGCAACTGAGATTTGACCTCCACCACCTGGATTGAGGCGAGTCACCGTGCCACCACGAGGACTTAAGAGCGCATTGAGAATTGGGCATTCCAAACTGGGGAGGAAAAAAAAACAAACACAGTCATATTTTTATTGTATTACTGTATTTTTAGGAAAAAAATGCTGTTGATTTAAAAAAAAATTTTTTATTCAAATCAGTGAAAATGAAAGGCAGTATCAACAGAGAACTACTATGATACTTCAGAATTTAAATAATGTAATGTCACAGTGTTAAAAATCTTAATGGCCCTAAAAATAGGCTTCATTTTCTATATACAAAATATAATTTCTTATTTGTTTCTTTTGATTTTGAATAAAATAGGACATTTTCTTGACCAATTTCGTGAGAATGTTTTTTTTTTTTTTTTTACATTGCTGTTACTGCTGTTTATAAAAGCAACGCCACTTTGCATCATGCCTAACATTACCTCTTAACTGTGGTAAAATAACTGTATCGCAGGGCTGGGCAGTATGGCGATATATATCGTGGTGACGGTATAAAGCAGTGTTGCCTCGGGTCCTTAAAAAGTCTTAAAATGTATTAAATTCAGTTCCCTAATAAAAAGTCTTAAATATCTTAAAAAAGTTCAGCCATGAAACTCTATTGGGCGCAAGCTGATAGGTTCTCTGAATGGTATTCCGTTCAGCCAGTTGGCTCGCTGTCACGTGACATGTTAAACAATCGGTTTGCATGGCGTAGGCTGGTTAGTTCCTTCATGTGTATTCGAGTAGCCAATCAGCTCACGTCTGTCTCTTCGCGTAACATTTAAATAGCTCAGTCTTGCGATAACGGTTCACCACAGCACGCTGAAAGAGCTTCGCTCTGAATCCCACCTCCATTCCCAGCTCCAGCTTAACTAGATCTGCTACATGGGATTGTATGTATCTCTAATTGTACAGCAGCATGTCCTTCATGCTCGATGCAGCATGTCTCACTTTTTGTGCAGCAGCAACGTTCACATGTTAACTCAGTATGTTCTATTTACTAACATTAGCAAGTCTACGTACTTGCTCTGCAGCAGCAGCGCAGCAGACCTAGCCCTCCAAGACCATTATCTTATCCACATGCCTTACTTATATCAACATGCAAACCTTTCCGAGAGTTGTCAAGGTTGAAATGGTATAACAATAGTCTTAATTATCATTTAAAAAGTTCTTAAAAAACACGTAGGGAACTCGAGATTCAGTAGTCGCATTTATACATACAGCCTTTTCCAGAAAATGACTTACAATTTCCAGTTTAGATGTTATGTGTGGACATGACCCTTTTGAAAGTACTGGCAAATTTTGCTCTGGCAATTTTCCTTAATGCGAAGTTGACATTACCTATACATTTCCATATTGATGGTATGTGTGAACAGAGCCATAATATTGCTGGTTTTGTTTTGTATGAGGTCAGGGCGCACTGACGTAAGAACATTCTGACGGACATGACGCAATTACTCAGCACTGTTTAACACCGGTGATTTGGAAGTAAGAATAATGTCAACAAACTGGTCAGATAGAGAAACTAGAGTGCTTCTCTTTATCCGAGCGTATGAATAAATTTCCTTACAGCTGAAAGGTACAGTTAGCAATTTGCCATGTGTTGGGGCTTCAGGAGTGGGTTTGGTTATTAGCAATAATTAGTAATTATCTAATATAATTAATAATTATTAAAATCAATAGAACATTGAATAGAATCAACATTAGCTTATTAATCCTTCAAATCAACAATCATCAAAGATAAGCATTAATATTGCCGGGGCACCACCCTGGAATCAGGGACTAATATCAGTCTCAATATAGGATTGTTCTCTTAGGAAAGTTGATGTCCAGAGAACATCGACATTCAAAAGGAAAACATTGAAGGCTTGAATCCGAGCTCTGACATCCCCTGTCAGCCCTTGGCACAGGTGCATGCCGAACAATACCAAAACACTTCTCTTTAAAGTATAACAAAGTTAATTGATGCAGTAATATCAATTAATAATCAATACAATGCAGTTGATAAACTTCCAACTACAAACTAAGCAGTAACATGATTAGATATGGTAACAGATAAGCCTATAATACATGAGAGGAGGGTAGATGTGTGTGTGTGAATGGGTGTATGTGTGTGTGTGTGTGTGTAAGGAGAGGAGTGCATAAAATGTCAGGTGTGGCTCTTGTGGAGAGTGCGTCATGCAAGGTTTCCAGCCAGAGAATGTGGACGGAGAAACTGGTTAATGACGTCTGCCCGTTTAACACGTGTCTCTGCTGGTACAATAACTTAGGGACAAAGCTGGGCTCTATCGCCAAGTTATTGTGAGGGGTCGTGAGTGTGTGCGGTTAGTATGAGAGAGAAAAGCCGGTTTAGTGATCGTGGGAGAGACGGCAACCATTAATTTTATCACTCAGAGACGCAGTGAACAGCTCGTAATCCGTCCGCCGTGGTCATTTGTTCTTTAACTCAGTGTGCTGGTCTTACCCACGATGGCAGAAATGCACAAACAGCCCAACGTGGTTGGACGCCAACACAGCAAATCTCATTCTTGGTAACAGTAAGTTACAGTAATACCTTGAGTATTATTAGCAGCAATGAGCGGACTTGGCGGTCCGTAAACTGTACAAGCAGTAACCTTGACACACAAGAATAACACTCTATAATAATCTATCTCTGCCCAGATGTAAACCTCTTACTTATGAGGATGTGGGTAGAATGTGTGTTCGTCTGTCGTTTGACTCCGATTCGGTTCCTCGAAGCTCGGGTGATGACAGGAGGCCGTTTTCTCACTCTGTCGATGGGTGGTACAGTGGCTGATTCTCGGCAGGTTGGCGGAGATATCAGCGGAGTCGGCTTGGTTGAAGAAGGAAGAGAAATCTTCTTTCTTCACTTCTGAAGGCAAAAGGGTGAGACGCGGATTGCTCAGCGGTCTCCTTCAGAACACGGAGAATCTCGGCTCGTCCAGCGAGATGGAGATTGTATGGTCAAAGTTCAGGTACATATATTACTTCCTTGGGCAGCGAGGCTACACCTTGGAGCAGCAGAGCTGCAACTAGACACAGCGAATACTGTTTGCTGGAAGCAAGACTTAGGAGGAATTTCCGGGGATTTATACTCTCGATGACATCATGGTTGAAGAACGTGTTCTGTCGTGCATTTCATCAAATAGGAGTTGAGAATTTGATCCTTCAGAATTTCACACCTAGGTGTAACGTGAGTAAGTTTCATGCAAACAGCGTCACATAGTTTAACGGCATTTGGTGCTGATGTGTGAATGATAGCAAAACAGAAAAAAGACGAAAAGTAGTTTAATATGTGAACAGCACTTACCAGTATAGGCAACCCAATGATTTTCCTGTAATTTACCTGGATGCATGTGTGAAAGGGGCTATTGTTTCCAGTGGCTTCAGAGCGTTTTGGAATCAATTATGGACATTTACGGACATTTATGGCATGCGGTCAATGATTATCTACTGTCGATGAATTATGACAATGTTTACTTTAAAATGCTTATATTTTAATACCTTGTAGATGAACGTAAGAGTGCATATTTTATTTTTCTTATCTGTTTGAATGAGCAGCTGGAAACAGTGAAGCACATAAATGTCAAAATAAGAATAACCTGTGTATTCCAGGCTTGTTTATTGTTAAAAGTCCTGTGTCATGCACCAAATCTTATTTTTTTCTTTCCTTTTTTTATTATTATATGTATTATGGTTGCACAATAATCTGATTCTGAGATATAATTCAATTTGAATTTATGTAGCCTCAGTCTGGCCCACCCTGTCACAGGAAGGAAAGAAAGAACTAAGATTTTTTTTTAAACATTTAATATATCGATTTTAAAAACTATAGTCCTAAGTCTTGTTATTTTATTGTCATCTGCACAGATCACACATGGGATAAACAAAGCATTCAAATTTGTAATAGGCAGATTAATCTGTTATTGCCTCTCTTTTAACACATTATTATCGTGTAAGCAAAATCCAATATTGGTCGACCTCTAATTTATATGTTTTGATATATTGGTACATAAACCAAAAGCAAACTTATATTAAACTAGAGAGAAGCCTATTTTTTTTGCTTGAAATGAGTAGATAAAACATCAAATTTAATTTTAAATAATTATTTATTTATCGCTTAAGTTTTTTCATTGCAATGGACATACCATTAAGCTACTTTGGACGTGGTTTAAAATAAAAAAGGGATCTTTATTATTTTTTCAGAAGTTTTTGAATCACTTTGTCAAAATGTGTAGGCTATATCCTCATATATATCGTTATCAACCAAAAAATTTCAAGAATATCGCTATATAAATTTTTGCTTATATCATCGACCCCATCTCATTGTTATTTAATACATAAACCTTTTTTTTTTTTTTTTTTTCAGAAAAATACAACAACTATATCTTAATATACAGTATACTGTTACCATGATATAAAATTACTCATACCATGACATAGAAATTTCTTCATTTTGCCCACCCCTACTGTTTCGCATGACCTTGAATTGCTCTTTGCTTTATTGTAAGTTGTGTGGTTGTATTTTCAGTAATTGTTGTCAGAGTTTTGCAAGAGAACCAAGCAAAGCCCCTGAAGTATAATTCCGCCATCTGTACCACCATCTGCATTATTATTGCATTTTGTTTGTAAGAACCAGTTAGGAGGACTGACCTCTGAGAAATGTTTGAAGGTTGCATTTATTATGAATCTAAACATACTTAGTACCTGGCTTTCCCAGAGCCCAGAAGATCACAAGCAATGCAGGTGTAGACCAGTAGCACAGTACCTCTGATGAAATATAGACCAGACCCCAGACCCCAGACCTGTGTTTCTCATTACCAGAAGTCGAGATGTAAGATTTCTGGAGTAGTGTCTTCTCTCCCTCGGTTCTAATGGAAAGAGTGTGAGACCTGGGGCCAGCAGAGATACCGGAGGAAACTCAGGAGATGAACAAGCCTTCTGGCCTACATATGTTAATGTCGTTACTCCGTCTGTTAAGGACAGACTGGAAGACAAGTAGTAAAAGTAAACCCAGTAGAGCCAAATCCTTCCTGTGGATTTAACTTAGGGTGTTAAACATCAGGTGCAGCTGTATACACTCCATCAGTGACTGTGCCCACCTTTGAAGATCATGTCATGGATATTGACACTTGTTGGTCCGGTGTAAGTGTAATTCTCTTTTCAACAGTCATCTGCCCTTAACCCCACAAGATGAAGTCTCATCAACTGTTTACACGTTGATTTTTTAAGCGCTAGTATCCTCCAGATGTAATTCATTTTTTTTTTTTTTATATATATATTTTTATAGACCTCAGTTACCATTCACTTTTAATTGTATTGAAAAAATACAGTAAAAGTACATTGTAACTGAGGCTGTAAGTCCCTAACATTCTGCCTAAAATCTCCTTTGTGTTCTACGGAAGAAGGAAAGTCATATAGGTTTGAAACAACAAGAAGGTGAGTAAATGATGACAGAATTAACTTTTTTTGTTTTGGTGAACTGCCCCTTTGTCACAGATCGAACATTGATTAGAAATGTTTATTAAGGAGTGTTCACATAGGACATGTTTTATTCAAAAAACAACTGGATGGGATGCAACATCATGGAGCAGAAAGAAGGAATCTCAAGGCACATTTTTAAAACTATTTTATATTGACACATTGTCTAAAAAATGTAATGCTCATGGTGCGATACAGCACAATGGCTTAGACCAGTAATTTAAAAAATTGCAATTTACTTGAAATGTCTTACATTTATTAAATAGATTTATTTTTTATTAATTTATTAGTAATTTATTATTAATTAAACATGGTGTAGGACAGTACATATGCAACAGACCGTACGTCTGTTCATTTCTTTCATTTCATGTCTAATTAAACATGGCGTCTGCTCTTATATAGTGCAACAGTGGGGTTCCAGAATGTAAAAATCCAATTCATTTTCTTCATAGGCAAAGTGATTTTTGAAAATAATTTATAAACTTTTAAAGACAGACTGTTAGCTCAGAGGTTGCTAAATAAAGGGTAATGTACAGTGAGCCGGTTGTTATCGCAGAGGGGTCTTGTATCAACCTGAAGGGTTTTATTTTGCGATGACAACCGTCTGACTGCTCATTATCCAGTTTATTACAAGACTACTTGACAAATAAAGAAATAAATGCACATGAAACATTGTTGAAATTATTTGATTAGCTTACAAGTAGAGAGATTGCAGAGTGACACAAGAAGTGGGAAAGATGACTCACAATATCTGGATGACCAGTCTGATATGTCTTAATCCCCGGATGTGTGGTTGTTACTCAGAAATACCAGACCGCTAGGCGGCACAATTGACCAATCAGAATGAAGTTTTCCAGAGACCCGTGTAATAATTGATGGTACATGCTTATGTTGAAGCCACCAGTCCATGCTATTTCAACCTTAATTTAAAAACAAATCATGTTTAGTAGCTGAATTCCTGGTGAAGAACTACACTACCCATGATCCTAAAGAGAAAAGATCCACCAATCAGAGAATTGTGACTAATTGTTCAAAAAAGAGCTCAGTAGTGTGCGCCTGCTTGCATGACGCACTGTGAATGATGCAATCGAATCTGTCTCTCTCCATTCTCAAACTACTTTTATATTTGTTTGTATCTGCATATTTTGCATTAAAATTAAATATCTTTTTCTATACTTAAATTTTTTTAAATCAATCGTTTTTTTTTTCTGAGACCATCAATACACGCATCTTGTTACGTGGCTCGTTGTGCATGACACCGTGGAGAATCCGCATGTGGAGGCTCATGCTACTCTCCGCAATCCACGCACAACTTACCACGTGTCCCATTGAGAGCGAGAACCACTAATCGTGACCACGAGGATAATACCCCGTGTGACTCTACCCTCCCTAGCAACCGGGCCAATTTGGTTGCTTAGGAGACCTGGCTGGAGTCACTTAAATCAATAGTTTTATATTTTTCCATTGTTTTTAATTTGATTACGTCATTTGCAATGCTTTATGTGATTGTAGTTCATTCCCCCACGAAAGGCTTTATGTACAGTCTTGTACCTTTGTCTTTTTTGTACGATTTTCAAATCCTTTTTGGCTTCAAATCAAAGTTTATAATGTTATGACACACCTCAGAACTGGTTGGTTTACTTCAAGTCTTAAGCCTGTTCACACCAAGTTTTTTTCTTTGGTGCGATTTTCCATTCCAAACTAGCTTTTAACGGGAACAATGGATTTCAATGGCCGCTATTCATAATGGGTCAGACAAATTGTCCGCTGACAATCTGAAGGTTTGAGTGGTCCTCACGGAGAGTGGTCCGATTTGTTTTTTCCTCTGACTGCGATGAAAACTGACTGACCTGACCAATGAGATAAGAGCCCGTTGGTGGCGCTAATCAACTGGAAAACACCGGCTGATACACACCCTGAAAATTATATACTTAAAAACAAATAGCTGCAGTTTATGAATCCTTTTTACTGTAAAACCCAGACTGTTTTTAAAAGTCTACTTATGGTGTTTTGTCTCAATGTAAATGATTTAATATGCACAGTTTATCACTGTGTGTTTCGTAAATCATTGCAACACAGAAAAAAAAAACTTCAGTGGAAAGTGGTCTGCCACAGTCTTTGCCTGTGTCCGCTGTTTTAGGTTTCACGGTGAAGAATTCGACTCAACTTATAGAGCACAACCAGCTGTAAGCTGAGTCCAGAAATATATGATGTCAGTAAGATGCTGTGTGGAAGAGTGGAATTGTCACCCCGTGAGTGATGGCTTAGATGAGTGGTCTGGCTACAGCATCCTGCTGATTGAGGGTTGCCCAGTGTCAGCACCCCTGATGTGAGGAGTACGTCAAACAGGGGTGGAAAGGGGCCTTATGTTTGTGATAGATGTGGGAACAGCACGGACATATGGAACAAGAACACTTAAAATAGCTCCAAATACACAACAGTCAAACACAATCTCACACATTTCTGCTAATGTGACTAACTCCTCTTGTACAGTGCATTCAAAGAGAATGACAGATGTGTGAAAGCACTCAAAGTCATGAATGTTTCTTGTAAGCAGACTCGTACTTCGTAAAGCTGTCAGTTAGAGGCTTAGATTGCTGATCTGGTTGACATTAGATTGAGTCTCAGGCAGATGGTCTGTGCTCGAATACTGTTTCTGTGTATCCAAGTCCCTTTCAGTTTCATTATTGTTTTACTTAAAAATTACAGCTTTAAAAAAAAAAAAAAACATTATGGCCATATATCCAAGAGGAGTGGCTGAAAGAGACAATTTTTTGTGAGGGTAAATGCCGTCCTCACACAGCACATGTTCCTGGATCAACATTGCTATCGTCCAAACAGTTTTTAGCGATAGGGCTAGGTTTAGGACTGGAGTTAGTGGCTTAAACTATATTTTTATTAACCAATAATTTTCTTCTGAATCTTGGGGTAGGTTTAGAGTTAGAGCTATAATTGTTTGATAGAAATTAACCAACATTGTCTGGCCGTCCAACAATTGTCTGGTCGGTTAGTGAGGTTGGCTAGTGAGATAGCTAGATATTTTTTTGTTACTTTATTTTTATAACAAATCTACTGCCTTCAACAATGCATTTCAAGACAAATACTTTCAAACTGACCTCATGATGACTTCAAACTGTCTGCTGTGGCCAATGTTCCCATTACTATACATAATCCGTAAGCTTGTTTGTTTTTGAGGACTGTGATTTGTTTTGTGCAAATAAAGGTTATAGTTAATCTATTTATTTGTTTAATATCTTTCAGTCACCCCACTGAAGAGCTGTGCTTAACACCTATAAATCTCTAAAAAATGTGTGTGATTGGTATCTGGTTGAAAGATTATATGGGTGATTCACACGAAACCTTCTAAGAAAATGTCCTGGTCACATTTAATAAATCAATAAAAAAATGAAGCTTACATTTAGGACTATTAAGATTTTTTGCATTGAGACATAATTTTCAGAGCACTTAAGCACATTTAACCCCCCAACTCTCATTACCTTAATGCTTCTAGATGTTTTACTTTTACAAATCCCATTGTTTTCAATGATGATTCCCATTACCATAAAGCAGTCTGTTTTTTACCATATTACTGTAAAAGAGATCCTGTGTTACGATGATTTTTTAAATTACAATCAGCAAAAATTAAAAGGCAATAACATACTAAAATGTAAATCTTTTTTTTTTTTTTTTACGTTGCTGTAAGGAGAATATAATGGTTTGCATTCCGGTAATGAGAATTTGGGGGTAAATCTTAATGGGCCTAAATATAAGCTTCATTTTCTACACGGGAAATAAAATTTCTTATCTGTTTCTTTTGATTTTAATGTAAAAAAAGGACCAGGACATTTTCTTGACAGGTTGCTTGAGAATCACCCATGCAAGATGCAATAACATTGTAACTTAGCCTCAGATGCAGTCAATTGTATCTGTACCTGCAAGTGTGAACCAAAAGGCCCATGCAATCAGAATTACAAAGGCACAGTTTTATTAAAGAAGAATCATTTGCTGGGTTCTTCTTGGATGGTCCACGTCCCACTTGTGTACAGTTTACCATTAGGGGGAGCAGGGCCATCAATGCTGTCTGTACATGGAGGGCGAGTTAATGACCCTGACCTCTTCTGAAGAGGAGGAATGTTGCCCTCCACCTGCATGACAAAAGCCAGACCGTTAGGCCTACCAACCGCAGTATTTCCGGAATGTAGTCTGTTGGCTTCTTTGGACAGTTACAACTGGGCAGCTCAGGTATACAGGCCTGGCACGTCCAATAGATTGACTTGATCATGCAGGAGAGCAAGATAGCACCAGCTGCACCATCACTGCATTGCTTTGGCCGTACCAATACTGTATCTCTTTCATTCTCACTTTGTATGTCTCTCTCTCTCTCTCTCACTCACAAAACTAATTGCCTTAGCTCTGAAAAAAAAAAAAAAAATGTCTCAAAATACCTTCAAACATGACGATGCCATTAAGTCATTTTAAGAAGCTATTTGTTTCCCATTTCCTCATAGTAAATGTAATTCATTTATTTTTTCTCCCCAAAGTGCTCATGTTTTAGATGTGAAACACCTGTTATCCATTAGGCAGCATCAGTGATGTATTTTGGTAGCACTGAGTATGAATTCAGTTAATTTGGCACATTGATAGATAATCTAATTGAGTAATAAAACTGACAAGATCTGTTGCCCATTATATTCTATTTAACTCCTTTATCGGAATTGGAAGAAGCAACCTGTCAAGAATTTTAATTTGCATAACATTCGTAGCACCATGTTTAATACAGATCTTGTGTAATTCTCTCGTTTTGCCTTTGAGGCTTTTTTGGGTCTTTTGTTTTCCAACTTTTGAGTCTTTGTGGGCCTTTTTTGTATTAAGAACAGTGTTTTCACAGTAAAATACTGACACATAAGAGGTTAACATAAGATGTTGCACAGCTGGGACATAGACTGACGTTTTTGTTCTCATCTGGTTGGTAAAATGCAAAAGACAGTTTAGGATATAATGAGTTAGGTTGCAGCTAGGACTGGGTGAGCTACAATCAGGGGCGGACTGGCCATAGGGAGAACTGGGACTTTTCCTGGTGGGCCAGCCACAAATTGGGGCCGAACGGGCCGCAAAACGGCGCCGCGATATGCAGAAGGGGGCCGCGATGTGCACCTACTAACACCCACCACCACCACTCAACAACTATAAATATAATTTATATATATATATATATATATATATATATATATATACATACACTACCGGTCAAAAGTTTTGAAACACTTACTCATTCTTTATTATAATTTTTTTTGCACATTTTAGAATAATAGTAAAGTCATCAAAACTACGGAATAACATAAATGGAACTATGGGAATTATGTTGTGACTAAACAAAATCCAAAATAAATCAAAACTGTGTTATATTTTAGCATCTTCAAAGTTGTCACACTTTGCCTAGATTTTGCAAACATGTACTCATGACATTTTCTCAACCAACTTCTTGAGGTATCACCCTGGGATGCTTTTTAAACAGTATTGAAGGAGTTCCCATCTATGTTGGGCACTTATTGGCTGCTTTTCTTTATTATTTGGTCCAAGTCATCAATTTCAAAAACTTATTTTTTATTTTTAATAAATTGTAGTTTTATAATGAAATAAATTAATATGGTGGCACAATTATATTTTTGTCTACAAAACTAATTTAAAACATTTAAGCATATGCCTTCAGATCAAAAGATTTTTAAGATCATTAGAAACATTTCAGTCAAGTGTTTCAAAACTTTTGACCGGTAGTGTATATATATATATACATATATACATACACTATATTGCCAAAAGTATTCGCTCACCCATCCAAATAATTGAATTCAGGTGTTCCAATCACTTCCATGGCCACAGGTGTATAAAATGAAGCACCTAGGCATGCAGACTGCTTCTACAAACATTTGTGAAAGAATGGGCCGCTCTCAGGAGCTCAGTGAATTCCAGCGTGGTACTGTGATAGGATGCCACCTGTGCAACAAGTCCAGTCGTGAAATTTCCTTGCTACTAAATATTCCACAGTCAACTGTCAGTGGTATTATAACAAAGTGGAAGCGATTGGGAATGACAGCAACTCAGCCACGAAGTGGTAGGCCACGTAAAATGACAGAGCGGGGTCAGCGGATGCTAAGGCGCATAGTGCGCAGAGGTCGCCAACTTTCTGCAGAGTCAATCGCTACAGACCTCCAAAGTTCATGTGGCCTTCAGATTAGCTCAAGAACAGTGCGTAGAGAGCTTCATGGAATGGGTTTCCATGGCCGAGCAGCTGCATCCAAGCCATACATCACCAAGTGCAATGCAAAGCGTCGGATGCAGTGGTGTAAAGCACGCCGCCACTGGACTCTAGAGCAGTGGAGACGCGTTCTCTGGAGTGACGAATCATGCTTCTCCATCTGGCAATCTGATGGACGAGTCTGGGTTTGGCGGTTGCCAGGAGAACGGTACTTGTCTGACTGCATTGTGCCAACTGGGAAGTTTGGTGGAGGGGGGATTATGGTGTGGGGTTGTTTTTCAGGAGCTGGGCTTGGCCCCTTAGTTCCAGTGAAAGGAACTCTGAATGCTTCAGCATACCAAGAGATTTTGGACAATTCCATGCTCCCAACTTTGTGGGAACAGTTTGAGGATGGCCCCTTCCTGTTCCAACATGACTGCGCACCAGTGCACAAAGCAAGGTCCATAAAGACATGGATGAGCGAGTTTGGTGTGGAAGAACTTGACTGGCCTGCACAGAGTCCTGACCTCAACCCGATAGAGCACCTTTGGGATGAATTAGAGCGAAGACTGCGAGCCAGGCCGTCTCGTCCAACATCAGTGTCTGACCTCACAAATGCACTTCTGGAAGAATGGTCAAAAATTCCCATAAACACACTCCTAAACCTTGTGGAAAGCCTTCCCAGAAGAGTTGAAGCTGTTATAGCTGCAAAGGGTGGGCCGACGTCATATTAAACCCTATGGATTAAGAAAGGGATGTCACTTAAGTTCATATGCGTCTAAAGGCAGATGAGCGAATACTTTTGGCAATATAGTGTATATACAGTATATATATATATTTTTCAGCCTTTTGATGATATTATATATCTAAATATTTATGTGTTTGCTCTAAAATGGCTTAAAAGGGTGTTTTTTGTGTCGAACAGTGGAACCACCAATTTGACTGAACCGCCATTGTAACTAATGGACCCTTTTCACATATTCGGGTTTAAAATGCAGAAGTAAATGATATCAGGGTAAACTTGTATAGCGGTGAATGGATGACTACAGCAAATATAATTTTTCCTTAGGTGTTTGCTCCAATGCTGAAAGCAAAAAGCCGCTATCTGTTTCACAGTCTTCCAAAAGAAGAAGAAGAAGAAAAAAAAATTGAGATCAGTGGATTTCAGCATTCAGAAGAGAGAAAGAGGCCACATTTTCTGTCACACCCTCAGCAGCTGTATTAGAAACCTCATCACAGCCATGGTAACTCTTTTTTTAAAAATGTATTCCAGGGTAATATAAAACAAAGTATAATGTTAAAAATGTACACTAAATAATAACAAAAATTGCAAATATAAAAATGTTTCCTAGATTAACGCTGCTACATAAGGTGGAAACGTTTCACAGAAAAGCGTCTATTAGATGCAAAAAGTAAAATACAGTAAAAATCTACATAGAAAATAATCAAGGCATGTTTTACACACTGTTTTTCACTAAATGAATGAAAGAACAATTATATTTAATTAATCTATTTTGTATATGGCAGTATTTTAATGACAAATGTCTTTGAAATAAAAGGCACACTGAATTGCACTAATTGAAAAATAAACGCATTGTATTAACAGTGCTTGCATTTTTCGGGGGATGAAGTTTCATATGGTTGTATATTTAAGCTGTGAATATTTCAATTGAAAACATTAAGCACAAAATTTCATCATTACAAATCAATTATAAATGTTCATGTTCCAAATTTTTTTTTACATTTATTTATTTAATCTTTATTATTCAACAGGTAAAATTCAGTCCATTATATTTCACTTTGCAAATTTGCCTTTAAAATTTTAGTGGTTAAAATTCAGTTGGAAATTCAACCTTGCACATCCTGGCATTGCAGGAAAAGCAGTTGAGTGTCGATGCACAATCTTTACTCTGTGCTTCTAGGCTTCACTGCTAGGTGGAACAAGGTTGAATTTCCAACTGAATTTTAACCACTTAATTTTAAAAGAGGTGAATTTGCAAAGCAAAATATAATGGACTGAATATTACCTGTTGAATAATAAAGATGAAATCTTAAAAAAAAAAAAAAAAAAAAAAAAAAACAGAATTGTTTGGAACTGAATTTTGGAAGGTGAATATTTATTATTGAATTTTTAATGATTACATTTTGTGCTCAATGTTTACAGTTGAAATATTCAAAGCTTAAATATAAAACAATATAAAATTGTATCCCCCCAAAATGCAAGCACTGTTAATGCAATGTGTTTATTTCTTCAGTTAGTGGAATTTAGTGAATTTTTTGTTTCAAAGACATTTATCATTAATATACTTCAGTTTTGATATGCTCAAATGTAACAAAATAATAGCAATATTTACATTTTAATACATAAAATAATGCTGCACGGGAACTTTCATTAACATTTTTTAGCGATAATGCAAATAAATAATTATCAGTATAAAGTAATTTGTTGAAATGAATCAAATTCTAATGCTGTTTTTGCTAGTGAACTTGTGAATCAGAGACGCTGTTAAAAAATCTCTGTTCTAATGCTCTCATAGTCGAATGTCACAAGACATGGAAGAGGCCTTTCACACTGAATGTGTCTTTGCGCTAAAAGTAAGCTAGACAGTGCTGATTACTCCACAAAGCCTTTATGGTCAATATCCATTGAGTTTATCAGTGTTTATACACAACGCATGTCTTGTTTCCATTTTTGGTTGCAATAGATCTAAACAAGTCAGTTGTGATGGTGGATAATCACACTTTCATTACCGAGCAGGCTTTTCAACAGCTGTATGCTCTCGGTAGTGCATATTAATTAGCACTCATTCTTTGTGATTACAGAGGGGAATGAGATTGGTGGAGTCGGGTTGTGAAGCAGAGCATAATTATGGTAAGCATTTCCTCTGTGTCTAATGGGACTCTAATAGCTGTGGATTACTGTAGGTTTGGAACTGCTAAAGCGGGAGTGGTTTTCTAACACAATCCCCTAGGGGATGTCTGCTGGGGCCTTCAGGGCTTGACCCGGCCCTGAAAGGCAGTGAGGAGGTTACCTCAAGATCTAACACTGCTGATTGGTCGTCCTTGAGAGGCTGGAATGGGTTCATTCTAGTGATGTGGGAAACTACCTTTTTTCAAAACACTTAAGGAAGCCCTGTATAATAAGGTTCACCTGACCCCAATCAGATGTTTTTTAGGGGGTGTTTATATAAGATGCATTCTTGTGTACAAAAACAGCTAGCACTACAGAATGGAACGCACTGGTCCTTAGACATGTTTTTAAAAGTTGGATTGTCTTTAACTTGACACACCATCTCAAAAATGCAATGCTGGAGGCTGAACATGTAAAAAACAGTGCAAGACCCTACGCAAAAACCAGAGATTTCTATCTGAATCTGTATGTATGGCTGTCATAGAGGTGTTTTAAAGGGGATGAATTTAAAGGGTTTTACCATGCAAACTGTATAAAAGCTAAAGCATAGCATGTGGTCAGCACACTTATTAAAGCATCACCACTAATAAAACATAACTTCTAACTAAACTTAAAATAAAAATATAAGAAAAATCTAGATTAACTAGTTGACATCACTAATCAAGTTGGTTGTTGGACAACTAGTGGACCATAATGACCCATTCCTTGCTTGTTCAAGACCAGTGCAATTTTTACATGATATTTCACAAAATGATGGTTTAGGATTTTCGATGCACAACACAGGAGCTTTCATTCTGTGTTTAGTACACATTAGGAGACAACAGACGCAAGACAAAAACTCCTGTCAGAGAGCCTAAACTATCCTACATGTGTCTGTGCCTCATTATGGCCTTGCACACCCACAGCAGCCACAGCCCAAAAGTTAGCTTGTAGTTAAGAGAACTCATGCAGAATAAACATTAACACAGTGGCTTTCTGCCCATCAGAGGAGAGAGAGAAAGAGAGAGCAAACGAAAACAAATAACTATCACCATATGTGCCTTTCCCGTACATATTCACCATAAACTTTCCCTAACTGAGAAGGTTAAACTTTTAACAGCAATAAAAGCCAATATATCCCAAAGACACGGAAGATGAGTAGAAACAGGGCAGGTCATGGGAATGGACCTCATAGAAATAACCGAAGCCCATATTTTACCATATGAAAAAGCAGGACATTTTATTTTTCAATTACACTACATACTTTGAACGCTGGCCATAAGCGCTGTGCTTCTATTTCTGTCCTTTCCAAGTAAAAATGGAGTGGTTGAGTGTTTTGATGGAGCATGTGTGGAGCATGTGTTTTTAATGTATCCTCTTACAGGTCATGTGTGTATCTCTCTTCAAGGCTAATCAGGTATGATATAAGTGTGTTTGCACGGCTCAACAATAAGGATTGCCTGCTGACCCGGGGCCAG